>NC_140592.1:601296415-601981415 GCF_964204655.1 Triturus cristatus | reverse complement strand
CCTCAATGGTAAATACATTATTACTATTTATACCTCTGCATCGTCTACCTAACTCTATTGTATTGGTCTGTTACACTTATATGTATTTTACATGTAATATTGTGGCAAGGTCAATGTATGATATAAATGCCATGTGATATAATGCATGCAATATAAAGAGTCCATACATTCTCTGAGGGTTTCATGATTTCCCTATTTTGCAATGGCCAGGATGGTAAAAACAGGGCCATGCAGAAGGAAGGTTAACCAAAAGTATTTGATGTATTTCCTCTTCTCCAACCGTCACGAGGCACCCATGTCTATGAAGTCTTACACATTAGAGGACATATGCATACCAGTTTAGCTCTGGGGGACTTCTTTACTTGAAAACCTAAACTTATGGAATTTTTCGCTCAGCTGAGCTTCTAATTGCTACTATTGCATACTGCAAGACGTCTTTTCAATACAAAAGAAAATAAAAGGTGCCTTTAAAAGGTTTCTTGTAGGCATTAAACATTAGTGCATATACCCCACCAATTTAAAACTGCTTCAGTCAGGGTCTTCTCAGGTGAACATGTGTTTATATCAAAATCTATACATTTGTTGCATCTTATTAAGGTAGCTTCTTTAATGTGACAGGACCGCAACAGAGTCCTAATAATGCTCCCGACTTGAACTGACGGCGACTTTAATATTCAGGGAAACCTATATTACCTTTAGAAAGAACAGCCAGTCTCAGGGGTACATGTGCTAATTTCCAAACTCGTGGAAAATAAATTGTGGTTAATGGAAATAACAACCTAAGGAGGAGCAATGGCTGCTTGAGGGCTCTTTGTGATGTCAAATTAACACTAAAACATAACAAATACATTTGCTAAATACCACGGGGAGGTTAAAGGTTGAAGTGGAAATGTCAAGATCTCAAGAGAAAGCAGCTATTACAGTTTCCACGCATTATCAACTTACAAGTGCGAAAATGATCCCTGGTGCATGGAAACATTTTACATCTTAATAGAGTGATCAGGGCTGAGTGCAACAAAATGCAACTGATAAATTGTTGAGCAGCAGCACATGTTTGCTGCTTTGAAGTTTTTTCTTATTTTTCTTCCTGCAGTTTTATTTGAGGGACTTCCTTTAATGTAGTTGCGATTTAGCCACCAGAAAATGAATTACTTTTCACTGCTATTTACTTGGCCGCTGGCTAAATAGAAGAAATGATTATTTGACTGGCAGTCTTGAAAATAGCAGAGAAACAAATCTCTTTACCCTGCTGCTGGCTAAATATTTAAGATTCTGTATTGTTTGGTAGGTGGCAGAGCAAATAGCAGAAAAACCTCACTATTTACTAAGGTTCTTGCTAAATAATAGAGATTCTGTACTGTTTGGTCGGTGACAATGCAAATATATAAGAAAATACCGTTGGCCGCTGGCTAAATAGCAGAGATTTTGCACTATTGGGGCGACAGCTGGGCAAATAACATGGAAACTTCAATGTTTACCTGAACACCGGCTAAATAGCAGGGTTTATGTACTATTTGGCCAGCCGTCAAGCAAACAGCAAAGAAACTTCACTCATTACAAGCTGTTGGTTAACCAGCAGACCTTATTTACAATTTAACCAGCAGCCATAAAAATAGCAAATAAACGTAATTATTTTCATGGCTGCTGCTTAACCCTTTCTGTGCCAAGGATGTAACTGTTACGTCCTCTGCCACAGTGGCCGTGTGTGGAGGATGCAACCATTACGTCCTCAGCGTACGTCCATGAAATCCCACTGCTGTATACAGCAGTGCGATTTCATTTTTTTTGCCAGCCTCGGGAGCAGGGTAATAGCCTCCCCTGCCATTTGTATTGGGAGACCCAGGGGAATGTCGGGTGAAAGGAAGTTTGTGGCTCCCTGCAGATTCAAGAACCTTCCATTACAGAAATGTGAGGGAAATGTGTTTTTTTATAGTCAAAGTTTAAGTTTTGCAAGGCATTCTGGGTAATAAAATGTGGTGAGAGCCATGCAAGTTAGCCCACCCTGTATAGCACTAAGTTGACTAGGTTTCCCCGGGTGCTGGCTGAGCTAGGGGCCAAAATCTAAGAGAACAAAAATGGTAGAACACGTTTTATTGGCATTTTTCCAGGCACAGTGAGCCTTCACCCGTGTGGCCGGTTGGCCAGGAGCTTGGGCCGCGCTGAGGCACCCCTGGGCTCCGTCCTCAGGCCTGCCGCACTGTCAAGGGCCCAGGATGGGGTTCCATCAGGCCCAGGGAGGCCTTCCCAGCTTCGCGTGCATGATAAGGTGCTTGCGGGCCCCAGGTTGAAGCTCCATCAGGGCCCTCCCCACAGCCCCATGTCTGAGACCCAGCTAGGGCTGTGAGCAGCCAGGCCACGGGGTCCTCTGAGCCTGGCCATTTGATCGCATGCCATGCTTTCCACTGGGGGGGGGGACCAGATGGCTGGGCTGCCCTGGAAGTCCCTATCAGGGCTCATTTGCTTCCTGGAGCCCAGACAGGGCTCCAGGAGGCTGGATGCATATGCATCTTTAGTCCCCTCTGTCACTTGGTGTGCATGGAGTACAGGAAAGGAGCATAGCCTTCCTACAGATTACTGAGGACAGGGTGCCCAGGGCCCACTCGTGGTCTGGTGGTTCTCAGCCAGCGTCCAGATGGCCCAGGACTGGGGCCCCGTGGTCCTTGGGGTGGGGACCCCCCTATCCTAAATGCCATCCTCAAGACTGCCATGGGGCATAGGCCCCGAAACAGGGTCCCACGGGGCTGGGAATGCCTCCCCTGTGCAGCTGGGTACAGGAACTCTGACTGGGGCAGGTTCTCCCACCCTGGGATCCGGCCTACCCCATTGCCAAAGGCTTGGGACAGGGTCCATCTAAGCCAGCGGAGGCGTCCCCTACTTGACTTGGTTCTGAAGCTCTGACTGGGGCCGTGTGCATCCTGGGGTGGGTGCCTGTAAGGAACACCATGTCACTACACCCATAGAGCCCCCTGACTTACCTTTCTTATCCTAGCACTCCTTCCACGACAGGGAACACCAACAACATTCACCCTGGAACAGAAAAGAACAAAGGGTTAATGATACTGATGTGGACTCTCCAACACTGGAAGGGAGGCGGACCCACCAGTTCCAGGGACCAATCACAGGTTCCGGCTGGAGGTGAAAAGGACGTCATCATCCCACGAGAGGGCGTGAAGGAAGAAGACTTGAGCTGGAGGAACCCGGTAGATGCCAAGGACCACGGATCCAGGGGAAGCTGGACAAGCTAAGAGGAGACGCCATTGGGAGAAGTCGAGCCAGGAGAAGCAGAAGGCAACAACGACGCTGAGGCTCCAGAGAACTGGATTGAAGAGTGGTGGACGCCCCCGGAAAGTGCTTATATGCCACGGCAACTCAGGAGAGTTGGGGCATTTGCGGTAGTGACTTGGACAGAGAACGGAGTCTCAGGGAAGGCTCAGGGTGAAAGGAGAGATGAAGGAGGATCGGAGTAGGGAAGGGAGGGGGGTCGGGCAAGAGCGCTGCGCAACAGTAGCCATCACATTATTGTTGTTGCTGTTGCTTTGCTTTACCTAATTTACCGATCCACCCTAAAAGAAAGACTATAAAGTAAGCCGCTTGCACTAGTTAACTTCAGGGCTATTAATAGAAAGGGTCTAAACATCCCACAGTGTAGTGAGACAGAGAGAGAAGAAGAAAGTTTGATCACTTTGGTTTTTTCTTCTTCCTGCACTTACAGTTTTTTTCCTTTCCATTCCATGGTCAAATACATGAGGGAGGGAGCCCCGAAAACCCAGGGCAATAAGATTTGTCTATACAACCTTATTCTTAGAAACACAAAGCCTAGGTCCTGGTCCATCATTCCTAGGGTGCGGTGAAGGACTCTATCCTGAATCTGATTGTAATCTTACCAATATACTCACCATTGCCTTCTTTTTTCTGAGACTCCTGGGGATGTCTTCCTGGAAGAAGACCACCCTAAAGGAAAAGAAAAGAAGAAGTTTTGTTCAGGAAACAAGAAACCAAGGACATTACTCAATCTGTCCACACCCCCCTTAATAAATACTCCAAGATTGAGAAGCACATTAAGCCTCCTCAAATCATTTCCCTCCCGTCCATCCCACAGTGCCCCCCACCCTGAGTTCCATCTTCCGGCCCACTGCATGGACAAGCCCCTGGAACAGGCTATTGTGGTCCTGGGAAATTTCCCCTGCTCGCCCAGGTCCAGGAGCTCCGACAGGGTCCTGGGCCCCCCGCCTGTTACTAGGGCCCTCCCATACTGTTATGTTATGTTATGTTAGCCGGATTTGTAGAGCGCACAGATGCCCCAGCAAAGGGGCGTCCCGGCGCTATAGAGGGCAAAATACCGGACACAAGCAGTACCAAAGACAGGAACATAGCACTAAGAATCCTGAGGGAAGAGGAAGGTTTTGACAGCTTTCCTAAAGACCAAAAGTTCGTCAATTGCACGGATATGAACAGGAAGAGAGTTCCAGAGCCTAGCAGCAAGCACTCTAAAAGAGCGGTCACCGGCCCTAGCCCTCTTAAAGCGTGGAACCGTGACCAAGTGAAGTCCAGAGGATCTTAGAGAGCGCAAGGGTACATAGGGCAGAATAAGATGCTCCAAAATCTGAGGAGAAGAGTGCTTCAGAATTTTAAACAAAAGGCAAAGAGACTTAAACTGAATCCTCTGAGCAACAGGGAGCCAATGGAGTTTGCCGATGGTTTTTTTGGCCGAACAAAATCTCGGTAAGCCAACCAGAGTCCTGGCGGCAGCGTTTTAAACGCGTTGAAGTCTAGAGAGTTCGGCCAAATTGGCTCCTAGCAGAAGAGAGCTCGCATAGTCCAACCGAGACAGAATCGTAGCTTGTACAATAAGCTGTCTGGTTGGAGCATCAAAGAATTTGAAAGTAGGTCTAAGCCTTCGAAGAATCCCAAAGCACGTGGCAGCGGTTTTCTTTGTGTGGGAAACAAAACTGAGTCTGGAATCCAACCAAATCCCAAGATTTTTGACCTCGGTGGCAGGGAGAGGAGTTGGACCAAGCTCCGATGGCCACCAATGATCACCCCATAGATGACTCTGCTTGCCAACAATGAGCACTTCGGTTTTTTTAGCGTTCAGTTGCAGGCAATTATCTGTCATCCAGCGGGCTACTGAGCTAATTCCCTCACGGAACTTAGCAGCCTCGAGGTCGGAGGCCCCACTTAATGCAACCGCCAGCTGCGTGTTGTCAGCATAGGACACCATAGTCAGGTTCCAACGCTTGGCGACAGCGGCCAGCGGCTGCACATAAAGATTGAAAAGTGTGGGGCTAAGGGCCGACCCTTGCGGCACGCCCTGGGCAATAGGGTAAGGTTTAGATTGAAAGGGAGGTGTAACAACCCTAAACGTACGATCAGATAAAAATGATCGAAACCATTCAAGTGCCGTGTTATCGACGCCTGCCTCACCCAAATGCTGAAGTAAAATAGCATGAGAGACGGTGTCAAACGCGGCACTGAGATCAAGGAGCACCAGTGCCGCCGTTTGACCAGAGTCGACCAAGGTTCGCAGGTGATCGACCATAAAGAGCAACGCCGTCTCAGTGCTATGGCTGGGTCGAAAGCCATTCTGTGAGGGATCTAAGATATTAGCACAATGAAGATGGTTGGATAAAATGGTGTTGACATGGGCCTCGGTCAGTTTAGTAACCCACGGAAGAAGAGATATGGGGTGGTAGTTCTCCAATTTTGATGGATCTAGGGCAGGTTTTTTTTAAATGGGCATCACCTGGGTTTGTTTCCAAATAGAAGGAACAGAGCCAGACGTCAAAGATAGATTAACAAGATCACGTAGAGGAGGGAAACAGAGTGACACAGATTCTCTGAATTGGGCAGGTCGAAGAGGATCCCTTGGTGAACCTGATTTAACTTTCGCCACAATTTTATTAAACTCCTCCATCGAGAGCTCTGGGAGAGAGCATAAAGACATAGTTGTCATTGGGCGAGGTTCCAACTTCTCGAAAGGGGCGGATGAATCGGGAAAGGAACGATATATGGCCTCCACCTTTTCCACAAAAAAGGCGGCCAAGTCCTCACAGTGCGTGGTAGAGCAGATCTCAGCGAGTGGGGCTCTACTGGCTGTGAGATCCTTAAGCACCTTAAATATTAATTTGGTAGGATTAGTGCTAATGTTAAATTCGCGGGAAAAGTAGGCAGCCCGAGCTTTACAAATCGCTCTATGATATTTCTTAATCATGACACGATACTCCGATTTCGTATCAGGCAGATATGACTTACGCCAGGCTCTTTCAGCTTGTTTGCAGGATTTCCTTAGAAGCCGAAGCGCGTCATCATACCAGGGGCTAGGCTCAACGCGACGGCATTTACTCTCAGCAATTGGGAGCAATACTGGGCTTTATCTTCCAGCCTGCTACCCAGCCACGGGATTGGGATGGTTCTTGAACATGTATTTGGTGCACGTTTATTATTATTTTTCTCTTAGAAATTGTCATTATCGAGTTTCTCATGTCATTAAAAGTTTTAGTGTATTTTCCTCTCCAACAGCATAAAGCAACACAAAAAGATGATGGATGGAATACTGAACATTGTCAAACATTCACCCCAGTACAGAGATCTTGGCCTAAAGCCATTGTTTTTTTGCTCGCCATTCCAATTTGGACCACGCCTTATGGAGATCAGTCTTGACCCTGCTCCCCATGGGAACAGTCCAGCCCGAACTGGTAGGTCGGACCTACTGGGCCGTAAACAAGCATCCTGGGACTGGTTTCGGGGTATCACCGCTCATCAGCCAAGCTAGCTTCAATCCAATGGCATAGTGAGCACGGACTCACATCTGGTCATACCCTTACCACTTGGGGTGCCTATGGCAACACAAAAAGAGTGTGGCTGGAATGTTGAACATTCTCAAATATTCGCCCCAGTACACAGATCTGGGCCTAAATCCATTGTGTTTGTCCGCACCATGTTATTCCAGTTTGGACCCAGCGATATGCAAATCATTCTTGACCTTTGCTTGGCAGTGCGGGCTGGACTGTTCCCATGGAGAGCAGGGTAAAGACTGATTTACGTTTGGCTGGGTCCAAACTGGGGTGGAATGTTGGGCAAAGAAACAATGAATTTAGGCCCAGATCGCTATACTGGGGCGGGGCGGGGGGGGAGTGTTTGACATTGTTCAGCATTCCATCTGTCAATTGTTCTTTTTGTACTTTGGCATGGAAGCTGTTAGACCTGACAGCCTAAAGGGTGGTCTTCCCTCATATTTTTGCCTTCCTCCTCCACTTTTCTGACCTCTGTTTTTCTAGTATTAAAGCTCTGTACAATTTACTACTGCTAACCAGTGCTGAAGGGATTCTGCTCTCTCCCCTAATTCATGGTAATATTGGTTCACCCCCAATTGGCATATTTAATGTGCTTCTAAGTCCCTAGTAAGGTAGTAATACGTGTACCCAGGTCCTGTGAATGAAATGTTACTAGTGAGCCTGCAGGCCTGATTGTGCCACCTACTAAGTAGCCCTATAACCATACCCCAGGCCTGCCATGTGCCTGTGTGCGCAGTTTACATTGCCATGTTCACCTGACAAAATAAACCTTTTGCCAGGCCCAAACCTTCCCTTTTTATACATATACGTTACCCCTAAGGTAGACCCTAGACACACCATAGGGCAGGGTGAAATATATCTAAAAAGCAGGACATGTACTTTTTAAGTTTTACATGTCCTGGTAGTGAAAAATCGATCAAATCAAATTCCATTTTCACCACTACAAGGCCTACCTCTCACATAGGATAATATTGGGGTTACATGATTACATTTTACAAATGTAATTTCCACTTTGAAAGAGATAAACTCTTCAAGTCTGGTACCGCTGTAATCACAATTTAGAATCCCAACATATGGTGGAGTCAGATTTTAAACTACAATTCTGAAAAAGCCACTTTTAGAAAGTTCATCAACAACGGAGTGTCAGGGTGAGCATTCAAATTGAAGTCATTTATCAAAGGAACCAAGTAAACTATTGGAGTGGTTACGTGTTTTTATTACACTTCCAAGAATTCTTCATATATTAATGTTCGCATTCACTCTTTTTAATCATGCCAATAACAAGAAAAACAATACACTTCACATTAATAACTAAGACACAATTGACATTTATACAATTACAAATGCAAAATATATAAATAAAAACACGTAACCACTCCAATAGCTTAGGTGGTTCCTTTGATAAATGACTTCAATTTGAACGCACATCCTGACACTCTGTTGTTGATAGATTTAAGAGAGGCCCAGTCAGTGTGTATGTCCGGGCCCAACCTCTCTTTTTAAAAAAAAATAACTTTTAGAAAGTTGCTCTTTTTTGCTTTAACCTTTTGGTACCTGTAGCCTGTCCCCGATCACATGACTGGGTGTAGTTGGCAGTTGGACTTTGTGTATTCCTCCTTGACAGCCACACACAATAGGAGCTTAGGTGTGTCTCAACGGGCCATATCTGGCAAGATGAGAGGGAGGAGCTGGCCACAGCCTCACTTACATCTGGATAGGCCTTGTCACAGGCACCAATGGGTACAAGTCATCATCATCAATCTCTTTATTTTGATTCAAAGAATCATAAAAGAACATTTCAAAGAGCCAATAAAATCATCGCTAAAAGTTCCATCTAATACAAACATTGGGTACAGTTTTCATTAAAGAATAAGGTGCAAACAATTGTACAGGTTAAAATTCCGATTTTATTTATATATTAGGACGCACTGGTCAGCCTAATTTGTTATGGGTATAAAGTGTGAGTGTATACTCTTAACCCCAGCCTGCCAAATATTTAGTTAAGAATTATGCTAAAAAAATGGGCAAAACATACACAATATACATATGAGATGCATTCTTACTAATGTGCGTCCATTTGAATTATACTAGAACAATAAATTCATAACATATATTAAAAATCAAGTAATAAAACATCGTTATAAAATAGGAACATTAGAATTTTGCGCACTCTTTTTCCTTATTTAACTAGAAGCCAATAAAAATCTGCTGACACCAAATATAATGAGTTGTGAGCTATCTGGATTAGGTGTTCGCAATGCCTCTAAATAATTCCTAATTTTCAAATTCTTACTTAATGGCTTAATCCATTTTCTTCTGGGCATTACGTATGCTGGACAAAAAAAAATGTGCGATGTCTTCATTAGCGCCTAATGAGCAAAGGGTAGACTTGGAGTACCTTCCTAAAATCTGAGAGTGGGTCCACTTGGCTGTAAAAGAATTCATCTGCAGAATCTCATATCTGTATTTCAAGTAAAGTATTTTTGCTAGTGGAGGTTCAATCTCGTCTAAGAATGGTTTAAAACTTGGGGTCATTTTAAAGGACATAAATTGTGTGGTAAGTCTCCCAGACGCACAACCTAGAGTGACTTTGTGTGGTATAAAATTCCAATAATTGTGCTCGATCTCTCTCTTTGAATCTGGCGTTAGTAGGCTGGGGTTTGCCCAAAATCTACTCAGGCCCAGATCCAGGAGCCATTTTCGGTCGTGGGCAAACCAGGAGAAAGTGCGATGAACATCAAGTTCCAATAGCTCACACAAGGTCTGCCTATATATTTTCAATTCCTCCATGTTCCAAATTCTAACCCTGGGTATAAATATTGGGCCTCAGACAACCCCAATTCAGTGCACTTCCGGAACTGTGGATATCTGGACTGCCACTCTGAATGAGCTGGTGACCTGCTGTGCTGACCTGCTGCCTGTTGCCCTCTTGCCTGGAGAGGAACCTGGCACCCATCTTGAACCCAGGACCACGGAGTGACTCCAAGCGCTAGTCTGCTGGCCTCCTGATCTGATCCTCAGGGACATAACAGGCTCCCCTCAACTCCTGGAACCGTCTCAAACAAGTTCTTGACCCAAAGTGGTGCTTCTTAAGTCCTGGGCCCTTGATGTGACACTCAAGCTCATAAAGTCAAGCTTTTGGGCTCTTTTCAACTGTGAATGGGCCAGTTTGCACCAGAACTGTACTGCTCGCACAGGAAATCACTGTGAGCCACCAGAAGTTTGTCTCTTTGCACAGCAAGTATCGTCCGCTTATATGGATCGCCACTGTAAGGCTCCAGCCCGCCTGTCCATGATGCCTGGCCTACTCTTTGTGCCCCACCGACCATCACCAGTGGCACTGTCCTTGCTCCCGGGGAACTTCTTTCCAATGAACCAAACTTTTGGTACAAGACTTGAGAAGGTAAAACATCAGCAGGACTATTCTGGGACTGACCAATGCTCCATCGCAGTTTTTCTGAACTTTTGACTTTGACCTGGTCTAGCACAACTTGATAGCCGCTGTTGGTGCTTTCTGTTTCTAGGCACTATATAACAGTTTATGCTTACAAAATTCATAACTCCGGTTCTACTGATTCAATGTTTCTCATTTACGTCTTGTTTTATTTATTAAAATGAGAGCTATTTTCCTAACCCGGTGTGGGATCTTCTTGTGTGCTGTTTTCACTGTCTTACTGTTTGAAGTGTTGCACAAATACTTTACACATTGCCTCTAAGTTAAGCCTGACTGCTCAGTTCCAAGCTACCAGAGGGTGAGCACCGGTTAATTTTGGGTTTGCTTGCGACTTATCCTGACTAGGATTGGGGTTATTGCTTAACCAGGGCTTTTACCCGAGTCAACCAGTAACATGATTCTAACAAGCAAATCTGTGCGCTGTAGTTGAGTAAGAATAGTTTTGTCTGACAAAGAAGTGTCCAATGTGATGTGAACTTGTTGCAGCAGCACTTTAAGGTATTTTACTAGATTTAAGTATTGTTTTAGAGACTTGGCACTATAAACCATATGACTTGAATGGAATACAAAGAGATATCCTAAATAAGACAAGAAGAATAGAGTGAGCTTTCCGTGAAACTGTATGACTTATATGTGGAGTATACAGTGGCTTGGTTGATCTCTTAGTGTACATGAAATGCCAAGTTCATTTCACCCAATCTACTTTTTGTTTTATTATGTATTAAATTAGATTACCATATAGCTTAATCCTTTGTTCTCTTCAACATATGCGTACATTACACTTACCCTGCTGCTAGCCTTCCTACAGGTTCCAGGGAAGCCACTGATGAAGTGGCTTAAATTGACAAACATTTTCTTAATTATATACCAACAATTGAAGATGATGCAAGTGAAGGATTTACACCCAGCAGTTAATAAAAAACACTGCTACATAATCAAGGCCCTAAATCCGATAGATAAACTGCTAGTTCAGCCGCTGATAGTGATGTTTCTCACAATGCATTAGATAATTTAGAGAGTCATTCATTTCCATCTGTATATGATGCTGTAAATAATTTAAAATGTTTCCAGTGGCCGCCAGGCAAATCTTAGTCTGTGAGGACTGGGGACCTGATTTACGACATCAGTAACTTACATGTAGTGAAGTTATGAGTGTGGGATCTCCACACTCAAGGTAGAGGATCAGACCCCCTAGGATATTGTGGCATAGATTTGCAAATTTTGTAGCACAAAAATTGAAAATTTGTAGCACAGAAACGGACATTGTGCAGCATTATTGTGGCACTTTATTTTACTTGTAATCATTCATTTTCAGCCTTAAATCAATGGAAACTGTTTGAGCAGAGTATTCCACTTTGAAATAAACATGTTTAAAGTGTCTGCAGCTCTACGGAAGCACAGCTCCAATCTGAACCTCGTGAGAGGGGGCCCTACTTATCCCTAGGATGTTCTAGCACCCATGTATTAACCCCTGCTGGCGAATTCTGCCACCTGCACCAGTGAGGCATGAAACATCTTCCTCATACGCCCTAGGGCGCAGGATCATAGTGGGTGGAGTGCATTGCCACAGCTAATGTAAGCACATTAAATACTGCTCTAGGCAGATCAGTGGCATGGAGGTGGGTGTAAACCCTTTCAAAATACAGCCCCCACCTCACTGAGATACAGGTGCTGTGTGAGCAGTCTACACCCCGAATATGAGACTATTGCCACCACAACTCCTCTGTGAGTGATCCCCTTCCCCAGGCAGCGGAGTCCCCCCACACACAAAATCAAGATCTGGAGGATTCATTACTCAGCGTGCACTTATTGTCATTACTTTTGAATACATAACTCTCAGACTAACAAGTGCTCTGGATATTTTTCAGAGTTTACAAATAGTCAACTTTCTAAAACTCCTATAACCCCTGTCCCCTTCTCTAAAAGAGGTTTTTTTCAGACTTTAAAAAATGGAGCGCCATCTGGTACCGTCCGGTTGCCACATTAATAGGGCTGCTAGAGCCATAGCACACAGAGGCCCTGACATGATGGTAGCTCATATTTCTGTGTTAAATGATGATGCACACACATTAAATTAACAGCAACTACCCCAGCCCTCCAATGATAAAGTTGGCAGACCAAGTCAGTAAAGAAAAACAGTTTTACAGTTGATGTACACACACACACACAAACATGCACACACAATAATTTGTACCATCTACTCCAGTGTCCCATCTCTCACCACACACTTGATGCATTGAGTGTCTTGTAGTTATGTAAAGGGTTCACCTGGGACGATAATACTGCTCTAGGGAAGGGTCAAGTGCAAGAAGAGGAAAGTGCCGGCCATAGAACTGACCGGCAGGAAGAATATCATTGTGAGTGGCTTTGAAGCCCGCCAATGGTAAGAAATGGGAAATCTCCAAACCCACTAACAGTAAACAAAATGTCTTGAAGAGACCAAAAAAAGAAATTCTGAAAGTTTTGTGCAAGTGTTTTGTAAGAAAGTCCAACTTACAAACACAATAGCATATTCTGGTCACAATTTTTCCAGTTTTACATGTGACAGGTCTGCTTGCTTCACTTGAGACAACTCCTGCACCTTTGGTTACTGTTTTGTCGGGCTGAGTTTCCAATCGACTGCACCACAGTCCTCAGACTCCTTGAACCCGGGGTGTCCCTGTCTCTTGACTCCCAATATAACCAATTTTACACCAACCCTCGTATATCTATGGCCCGTGACAAAGGACTGTAGGGGTGTGTAGGCATCACAAAGTGCACCAGGACTAAGATTCTCTGCTTGAGAAGTTGAAAGCAGATTAGAAAAAGATATTAGGGAGCCTTGACCCATACATGAAGTCCTGCTTTTATGCTAAAGCGCTTTACTGGAAAGTAATGTAGAGAATTAAGTGTGAAAAAATTATCCTCTTTTTTGAAACCTAATGATCTAAAAGGAGAATTAAAATATCTCCAGCAGTTCTGAAGCACTGATGCTAGGTACATAGCGGCCAAGGTTTCAGATTGGTTATGTGTGACATTTTCTTAATTTCAGTATAATTATGTGTAACAGAAAACGACTATGAGTAGCTCTTTTTCCCAAACACAATCAAGCAATGAAGTCCAGGGAAACAGATAAACATCAGTAATTACCCGAATTTGAGCAATTAGAAACTATGTTGAAACTGCAGCAAAGTGACAGAAACTGAAGTATCCTAGTGCCCTTGTAACCTGATTCATGTTCTTTGCAGCAGGCATATTAATCCTCTGCACAATTTTATCATGAGTGAAAAAGGTCACTAGACCAAACACTGATCTAGCAACAGCAGAAACATTATTCAACAGCGTTACCTTGACATTTTTATTGTTGCATGAAAACTCCTGGACACAAAAGGAATTCTGCACCGTGCCGCAGACGTTCCACAAGTAAACCAGAGGATCTCTGTGGGAAAAGCAATAACTCACTGCTAGCCTCATAAAATATTGTTTTTCTGAATATGCGTACTACTTGTTCTTTGCAGCAGGGATATTCACCCTCTATGCTAGTATTGGGTGAGTCAAAAATGCTTGAAGACAAACTCCAACCTGAGCAGGCACATTATAATCGCCAGCGTTATTTTTTGACTAACTTACCAATAGTCTCTGAGTCACAAAAGTGCTGCAGCTGGCAAAATAAAGCTTACTGCCTTGGGCTGCCACTGCTTCTGTAGCTGAAATGTCTGTGGAGTCACGCTCATTGTCTACGGACTGCTTCAGATGATCTGACTGAAGTCTGTCCCAGTGAGAGGAGCTCTTCATGGGGGCACCACTGTCATGAGAGCCATGCTGTGTGCCTTTTAAAGACACTCAGCACCTGCTCTCAGACTCACCATGACCAGACACAAACCCCAGTGTCCCAAACCCTCACACACACAGCAGGGCAACAACGCTTGTCCAGGTCAGGGAGGACAGACATATCTTGCCCTGCCTCCTATAATTCAACCCCCGTGCCAGGAGCCAGAAGCAATTCCTGGGGGCCTGGGTCGGCAGGAAATTGAAATGAATAACATCCTGCTGCAGCCTGAGCCCACCGACACCTCTAGCATTATTATAGTGAAAGGCCTGTCCATGTGGGACCTACCCGAGAGAGGCGCCAGCGCCCCTACTCTGGCACCAGGCACCGAAGGAAAGGTGCATTTGCATATCAAAGCCACATTGGTTAATGGCTTGGATCTAGAGCACCCCATTCAGACACAGAATGCCAGCTATAATGCGGCAGGAGGAAGCAGCTATCTTACAGCTGTCCACCGGGTCACGTAGTGACGTGTGCACTTACAGCTAATTAGAAGGCACCACTTTTGGGCTGTGTGCCAGGAGACATTATTTTCCGGCCAAAATAGTAAATATTGAGGCCATCGTGCTAGTCAGCTGATTTTGTGATTTTTTCGTGAATTTTGAAATCCCATAATGCTGGAGGGTCTGAGAATCTCTGCACTCGGGACTGAATTATCGCACTACGCACTGCAGAGAGTGAACCGTGCAGAGATTCCACCCCAAAAGCAGAGACTCCGCCAAAAGTTTATGTTTGCGGTGTCTTCACTAAACTAACTTGATCTTGAGTTCAGTGAAAGTGAAGTGTTATGCAAGAAAATGATTTTGGACGCAATAATATACGTACCAAGGCCTAAATCTATGGGCTAGCTGAGAATTATTCTAAATTTGTGTAAAATTTTGATTCCAAAATACATGAGCTGAGGCTAATGCTCAAAAATGTACAAAAGAGTTCTATAGAATGAAAACCTATAGGGCTGTTTTAATGCCATCAAAGGTGATATTTGCAAGGCCGTTCCCTTACAGGGTTTTGACCTGGGGCCTAGAAGTGTTATTTACTACTGATACCAGAAGCAGGGGTTTCAACCTGCTTATTTCTCAGCTGGAAAAGAATGGACAAGAAGTTACCATTTCCTTTGCTTCTCGCTCGGTTTCCTCTGCAGAGGAAAAAAACTCTGGGGTTGATTCACAAGAACGTGTGATCACTACCGCAAGAGTAGCCTAATGCAACTTCGAACATCGCAGCCCAAAGCAGGAAAATTACACCCTGCCAAGTAAGTATTCACAACGCAGCGGTAGCATGCGATAGTCACCAGAGAATGCGTCAACTGGCCGCGCGAAATCCAACACCAAGCCGCCACGAGGCCAATCGCGGTACAAAAATTGATAAATCCAGCCACAGGCCTACAAATACCATGCGTCTGGCTAGCAAATGCACCACACACATCACAGAAACAACACACCAGAAACAAACCAAAACACGTAGCAACATGGATGCAAACTGACCCAGCGCAGAGGCCAACGCAAACCCCACAACCCCAACAGACTACCAGCAAGGAACAACGGGCTCAGGGAAGGCCAAGGAGAAGAGGGAGAGGAAAACAGAGTGCAGAACGCAGGAAAACAAGACCAGCGTCACGGAGGTGACAGAACACTACCAGCAACTGACCCACAAGCAGACCACCTGGAATGCTGTCGGAGTGCCGAGGAGGCCAATCCAGGAGGCCAAGAGGCACCGGCATGACGTGACAACTGAAATCAGACACAAACCCGCTGCCAACAGGAAAGCAGCAACGGCGACAGGAGGTGGCAGTCCAGGAACACAGAAGGAGCTGGAGGAAACCAAGGCCACAGTCGTCAGTGTGGAGATGGTGCAAGGAGTAGGGAGTACGGACACAGCTCAAGAGGACCTGACAACATCAACAGGAAGAGTAAGGAAGAGGGACTTGGGGGGCGGGGGGGAAGATGGGCACAATGGCACACATGCACAATGAGGCGTAGCACACTGTGCACCCACAATCACCCAGGATCATGTCCCTCATCCCCTTGGCACACAAAGCACACACACAAAGCAAGAACAGCACACGCACATTGACGACAACATGGTACAATGCGCATATCTGACACTGCAGAACAGAGGACACAACTGGCTCCGCACATGCACAGAAACATGCCTACTACATCTGACGGAGCAGAAAACTGTGAAATGGAAATGTACGCTTGTGACCTCATCTCCGTCATGTAGTCCAAATGTACACTGTCCCGCAGCAGGATTCAGCACCTCACGAACAGTCACCATGTACATTGTCATACAGTCTGCATGAAGACCAGAACAATGCACAAACATACGTCAACACAATGTCAACATGCATCTCCCCTACACATTGCAGAGGGGCACACAACACCTCCAGCAGAGCACACAAGACAACACATCTGTGATGCTGGAGAGAACCACCACACCTTCGACACCGACACCCTACAACAGCTCATTGACATCCCAAGCAACCCACCACCAGGACCCGGGCAGACAAGGTACTCAGAGGAGGACACAGAGCCTACAACAGACCACACAGCAGGAAGCACCCGCAAGCTCAGCTTCACCCACCCACACATGGCACCCCGTTGCCATGTGTCAGCATGCCAAAAGGAGGTGGCCGAACAGGCGTGGTCGGGGTCCGAACCCATGGAAGGCAATCTAAATCACATATGTTTGTGTCCATCACACTTCAGGGACCACCCACACCCCACAAAGGAGAACCACACAGCCATAGAGACACATGCAGATGCACATTCACAGTACAGAACCACGCCCAGGGGCACGCAAATAGCAGTCACACACCCACATGGGCTCTGCCTACGACGGCCCAGCCCACTCCCTTTATGAATTGAGTGGGTGAAGACAAAACTACTTGGCGAAGCTCCAACCCGCTGCCTGCGGTGACATGTCTGCATCCGCTGAACACAGCACAATGTAATGTCATACGGCCCAGGGTCATCATGTATACAACAAGACCACAGGGACACACGCAGATATCATGTTGAACTGGCTATGGGCATGTGCATCCGGCCCCTTTATTGGCAGGGCCACATGTACAGTGACGCCTGTGCTTGATGAGTGTGGGGTGTGTGTAAGCCAACCCGCATGGAGTGCTTGGTGCTAGCAGCCACTTGAACAGTGGACACCAGTGCAACGGGAACTGAAAACACCTGCATAACAGAGTGATCTGCTGAGCAACATGGAGGGAGATGGAGAAAGTCCAGAGGACACACAACATGCAAACAGAAGTGTCCATGAGTTGCAGTGCACTGTGGTTGGGGCACTTGAGATGAGCGTGCTCATGTGAAGAAAGTCTCGGATTGTGTCCCTTCAAGATATTCCTGATGCAGATGCAGTGTGTTGTGTGAGACCTGCATCAGCTTCCTCAACAACGTCCCAGGTCTCCCACACTGCTTAAGATGAGATTGCTGGGCAGCCTCTCCACATCATAAAATACAATCAGTAACGCACGATGGCTTGCGGGGCACTGAGTCAGTGGCACCTGGAGTGCTGAGCAAGGTATCAGTCTGTTGCGAAGCATCGAATTCCAGAGTACTCAAGATATTCAGAATATCTGTCGTGTCCTGCACATATGATTGTTGTTTAAGGACTGATTCTCGTAAGAAAAAGTCCGCAAATTGAGAAAGTGGCTCAAGAATGGAGCCACTTTCTCAATTTGCAGACTTGAGTACTCTGGAATTCGACGCTTCGCAACAGTTCTTGCTCACTATTGACATTGAGTCTCTGTACACGAATATCCCCCAGGAAGCCACGCTGGTGGCATCAGCAAGGGCCCTGGGGGAACAGGACTGGTTCTATGACACACCCCAGTCGTTCGTGCTCCAATGTATCGAGCTCGTCCTCACTCGCAACTATTTTTGCTACAAGAATGAGCTGTTTTTGCAGGTGTCTGGTACATCTATAGGCGCAACTTTTGCGCCGAGTCTGGCCTGCATTTATGTAGGCCAGTTTGAGGAACATTTCTTGTACCAGTCATCCAACCCCTTCCAGAGACATGTTTGTCTCTGGAAGAGATATATCGACGATGTGCTGTGCATCTGGGAGGGGACCGAGAACACCCTTCTCCAATTTTTGAATTGGCTTAACAACCTTGACCCCTGTCTTAAATTCACCTGGACACTGAGCAATGACCACGCGGTGTATCTAGATCTTGATATCAAGGTGCAGGGCAACAAACTGAGTATGATGGTCCACCAAAAAGGGTCTGATAGAAATTCATTGCTACACTATCAGTCATATCACCCGAAGGCTCTATGGGACAATTTACCGGTAGGCCAATTTTTTAGGTATCGACGCAACTGCTCTACCTTAGAGACTTTTTCCCAAAGGGCAGAGGAGCTCTCGGGTAAATTGATTCAAAGAGCTTATCCCAAGAAGATCGTCAATAGGGCATGCAAAAGGGCCCGGAATACACCACGGGAGTCACTTTTAGAAAGGAATAAAAGGGAATCAGGTGATTGTCTGACTGTGGTGATGACATATGATCCCTTGGCATCCAAGATAGGACAATTGATTAGGAGACATTGGCCACTGCTGTCCACTGCTGATTTTAAAATGCCCCAACCCAGATTTGCGTTCAAGCGTGCTACCAATTTAAAAGATAAATTGGTACACTCACGATCTCAGGTGACACAAAGAATTTCATCGGCACCGGCCGGACACTATCCTTGCGGCAGTTGTTCGGTCTGTAACTTGACGGATAAGACCAAGTGTGTAAGCCTAAACAACGGCAAAACTTGGCATCTGAATAAATTTTCAAACTGTAACACCACAAACGTCATCTACAGACTCACATGTCAGTGTGGGTTACAGTATGTGGGTCTGACGACAAGGAAAATAAAAATTCAGATCCAAGAACACTTAAGCACTATTAAAGCTGGGAAACTTACCACACGCCTGGTACAACACTTTCACGAATCTAAACATGATGTACAGGCTTTAAAGTGGGTGGTCTTGGAGAAGGTAGTGGCCAGCAATGATTGTATTGAGCAAGTCCTAGCAACCAGAGAAGCTCGCTGGATTTTTTCTGAAAAAGTGGATCAAGTGGGGTTAAACGATCACATTGAGTGAAACAAAGTGAGTAGACAGTAGAACCCTTGATAGTAATGCTAAGAACCTATTGGGTCCTACTGCAGAATTGCCCAGGGGGCAGATGTGAAACCAAGTGAAATTCCGACAGAATAGATGTAATGGCGGGTGCAGTAATTCATAACATTCCCACTCTAGAGTTTCTTGATCGAATGTGTTCAGGGGATACACCCTGGGTAGGTGAAAAAACATCGTGTTACTCGTGTTGAGTTAATACCCTGTAGCACCACACAAAATATTTAAGACAATATGAGCAGTCTGAAATTGAGATACTGTGTGATGATAACATTATGAGAACTTGGGCGAAGTAATGTGTAGCGGATATACTGGGTGAGAATGCTAGGAATTATCCTCTTTCCGTTCACCAGGAGTGCATTGAGACCCCGAATTAACAATGGCTCATATGAACGATTATACACTTTAAGATGGCCGCCGTTGGCGGGTAATAGATCTAGAGTTGCTTGATTGGAGTGTCTAGGGGGCACACTGTGGGTAGGTGAAGAGATGGCGTACTACCCTTGTTAAGCTCAGAACCCTGCAGCACCATATAAAATACTAAAGACAATATGAGCAGTCGGATTTTGTAATACAACGTAAAGAACGTGTGATGAGAATCTGGGCTGAGTATTGTTTAGCGGTAACACTGGGCGCGAGTGCCGGGAATTATCCTCTTCCTGCTCCCATTGATTGCTCTGAGACCCCGAATTAATGATGGCACATATGAACTTGTATACACTTTAAGATGGCCGCCGTTGGCGGGTTGGAGATCTAAAGTGGTGCGAGCTTGGACCCCTACACGCGAGGCGGTAGCAGTTGGGCGGGGCACGAGGTTGAGAATATCAGTAGCCGCGTTACAACGGAAAAGTGAAGCAGGGATGAGAGACGACCCTTCCAGATAGCGGTTGCGGTGAGAGAGGTGTATCAGTGGTTGAGTGCTTTTACAAATGCCCTGTGCAATGACGGTAATTTGCTGTGGTAGTAATTGGACACGCTGAAATGATTGTAGACATAGCTACTTGGGGCACAGTATGGAAAGTAGAAACGCTTCCGGCATTTCTAAATAAATGCAGGATTCAATGAGAGTGTCAGCGTGGTATAACTTGGGGCATTCATAAATTGTAATATTATATACACAATGCAACAACGTGAGATACGAAGCCTGATTGACGCCTTCTTTCCACAGGTGAATAACGAGTTAGCAATAGTGCAGCTATAAAAACCGGGGAAAGAGTATTCAATACAACCCTGTGCGGTATAGTGGAGGCAGGTACGAATGCCCTCCGCCTCTACATGGTAAATACCCCCTTTTGCAATAAGTAATTGATGTGTTAAATTTGTGACTATGAACACTTTTGGTTGGTGTGTTCTAATTGATAATAGAACAGAAATTGGCTATTCTGTTTTGTTTTCTTCTCTGTTTTTAACAGCCCTTCCGCAACATAAAAGCATATGTCCAGTGAAGTGCTTGATTGAAACCCTATGCCCTGATGAATTTGCCAGAACAAAGATAAGTGGCAATGAAACATGTTGGCCTTCTTTATAAAGGTTAGCAACATCGAGTGCTTTTATTTTGAGTAGACTCACCAGTCTGAATAAAGAGGGTTACTGCAAGTGAGTGTCTAACTCAATTTTAAATATTGCTTGGGACATCTGGTTCTTCGCAATACACGGGCATCTTTCTTTGATGGGGACAGTAACAAACTTTTCTTTCTTGATCTGTTTCCTCTCTCTTTTTTCACTGGACACTAGTTTTCTGACTTTTGTGAGTGGGTAACCGATGATGATAAAACGTGGGCATACTGGCGAGAACCGGCTGGTAGCCTCTCTGGTGTTGCGTACGAGAGGTGCCCTCTCACTTTCACCTTCATTTTCTTGAGGTTTCTTCACCTTTTTTTGTGGAGGAGTCAGATAGCGGAGGGCTGCTATATTGGTTGATTTTGAAATTAGAGAAGGCTAGGACTACATTAATCTGGATGCAATACCAGTAGCTAAAGGGAAATAACTATTCCCATGAGCGGTGTAGTTCCTAAGTAAAAATTATATTTCCTCTCAGTGCCAAACCTCCAAAGTCCAACCAGAAAGTGACCATGAGTCTCGGGGAACAGACATCTTGGCACGGGGCTGAAAGGGGATTCAGTTTGCGATGAGGCCTGTACAATGACATGAAGTCTTCCATAAACAAACCGAGGGTGATTTCGAAGGTGTGTGTGACCTATTTGACTACAGTGTAGGCCGGGGGCAGTAGTCAGCAAGGGTCCACAGACAGCTGTTGTTGGCTCTCAATGCACAGAGTTAGTGGCAACAGGGCTGTAGTGTTCGATCACCTCCGTGACAATGATCCTATTCCCTCCGGGCTGCTACGCGTCATCCTCTCACGCCTCTCCTTGCATGAGTAGATACGTAATCTGCCATTGAACAATCAATGTTCAGTTCCAGTTCGGTGACCTACTTGTGCGCAGCATAGACCGAGGGCAATAGTCCGCGAAGGCCAATAAACACGTGTGGTTGTAATGCTATGCACAGACTTGGTGGCACCACATCGAAGGGAATATAGTGACATGAACTCTACCTTAAATAATGTTCACTGCCATGGTTTAATCAAGACTCAGTTCCAGTGTGACCTACTTGACCGTGGTGTAGGCCGGATGAGGCAGTAAAGTACGTCAACGAGAAAGGACTAAAGCAGGCCTCGGTCGTGGAGCCCGTGATGGTCTGAGGAGGCTTCCAAGGTCACGGGCCTCGGGCTTGGTGCTTGTGCCTGCACGTGGTGGGCCCTCAGTGACACATGCCGGTGTCGGCAGGTGATCCATTTGGCCTGGCGGCGCAGGTGCGAGCCTGATGGGTTCAGGGTCCAGCGGTCCGGGGTACGGCATGCACACAGGATCGCAGGCAACTCCGCTCACAAGGACGGCTACGGCCTTGTGGCGTGGTGAGCGGCGCCACCCTGGCAGAGATGTTGGGCTTTCCAGAAGAGGACCACGCCCAGGGCTATGTGCTTTTTATTCACACCCCTACACTGGCCTGGCGTACGCCGGGCCATCCCATTCCGCTCACGCTTACAGGGGGGACGTAACAGGCAACATTTCCACAAAATCCCCCACTGGCTGGGGTGACATGGTTGCGTCCACTGACCACTACACTCCATACACCAGAGGTGTATGTCGCCATTGATATGGGTGTGTTCTGCATACTGCGGTCTGTCCAGCACATCTCCGCCACTCCTTGCATTGTGTACTTTGCCAATCATGGTTCTCCTGCCTCCTTCACACATGCCTGGTTGCCACCTCTCCCCACATTCGGCTAGTGTATGGCTGAGGTGCCATGCCCTTGATGGCTCATGTTCACAGCTTGCCCAGGTTACCATTGTGAGTTGTCCTGTCGTGTCTTGTGGGTGGGCATGTTGTTTTGCATGTTGGTTATGTATTTGTGATGTGTGCATTGCCAGAGTTGTGAGTTGCATGGTTGTGGAGTTGAGGTGAGTGGGCTGTTCATTTGGTACTTGCCAAGGGGCTGTGCATTTCCCTTGGTTCATTCTGGGGACGCTGGTTGTGGATGGACTGTCGGAGGATGGTGGAATCATGTACAGTGGCTGAGTATTTGGAGGCAAGATTGGTGGAGGTTCCATGGTGTTCGGTTGTTGCCTGTACATTGATGTGAGACGTGTGTCTTCTGTTGCGGTGATTGTGTGCTGTGCCGGCAGGGGGCACAGGTATGACATGGGCTGTGGCTTGCCCACAACACGTGTGTGCATCCATCTATGGCGTATGGTCCTTGCTTGGTGTCCAGCGGATCCTGCGCATTGTGTTGGACGTATAGGGACTGGGGTGACTGGCTGATGGTGTTGTCCAGGTCAGGTGTGAGGGACTTGGATGTGGCTGCCTGTGTGACTCCTCCGACTGTGGCGGGTGTTGGTAGGGGGGTACCAGGGGCCAACAGGTGCAGCACAGCCAGCTGCTTTGTGTGGGGTGGGATGTTGGTTGTCAGCTGTGTTGGTGCCTTTGGTCTGTTGGACGTTGTTGGTCATGATGCGTGCAATGGTTGTCCTTTTGAGCCTGTATTGGGCAATGACATTGTCAAGTGTTGGGTCTGTGAGGCTGGTGTGTTTCCTGGGGGTCCGCTGTCTTTGTCAGCGCTGCCTGGGTGGTGGTCCGGGGGGGTTCGGGTGCTGTATGGGGTCCTGGGGTGGTGGCGGTGGGTGTTGAGGCCCTCTTGTGTGTCCGGGCCGCATGGCCAGTGGTTCCATGGCATCTGCTGCCCTTCCGATGTGGCTGTGGGCTGGTCTCCCTTTTGTGGTGCAGGCTGTGGTCCGACTTAGCACCAGGTCAGAGCAGTGGCTATTTTCCTGCTGCTAACATGCCTTATTGCCTGTTTTGTGTTCTTATCGCAGTTCTGGCTGTTTGTTGTGAATGTTGTGGAGTGGTGTTGTCGCGGCTTTTGGCACGGGAAACACCTACTCTGCATCTCATTAGCGATAGTTGTGGGGGTCATCCGTGGCGATGTTTTTTGCGGCTGCTATCGTGGGTAAACTGGTGCTGTGGGCTGTTAACACCAGCTTGTGAATGGGGCGATAAGTTTATCGCAACTTTGGCTGCGATAAAGTGCTGTTAACTCGGCGATAGTTCCTTATGAATATGCCCCTCTGTATGTGAGAGTTATATGTTATCTTGTGTGTGGGTGATGGAGAGATTCTGAAATTATGTATGAGGTTCAGAGTTTGTAATCCACATCGATCACCCGCCACTGAAAAAAAGTTGACCCACCTTGGCATGCCTAAGGCCATCCCATGCATGTTCTTAACAATGTTGGATTTCAAATATAGGTCTGATGTGCCAAGAATAAAGTTGTGGACTTTCTCAGCAGGTCCTCAGTACTTGTGAGGGGACACACGGCTGAGGTCTCGTATTAGTTTTCAGTTGTATGAATGGATATCAATTGTGCGAAAGCTAGTATTAGGAATGAACGATTAGATGGTTATGTCAAATAATTTGTGTTGTGGGAGGTGTGTACGCGCAGGCAGAGTATGTGGCCTATTAAGAAGGACTTGAGTGAATCTACAAAGAGTTTTTGGGAAGTCAAAACTAAGCTTGCTAATTTTACATGTATTTTAGGTTTTGTGAAAAAATTAAGCTGAAATGTGTATATTTCTGCATTTATTTAACCAATTAATGTGCACTCGTGCCTGAACACCTGACAGGTTTCAATGATATATACACACTCAGATGGTAAAATATGCACTTGTAAGAAAATATGTAAATTTTAGTTTCAAGGTTGTACAAATCTATTGCTGTTTAAGGCTCTTTACTAAAATCCCTATTTTTTTTAATCCCCGTCGCCTGTAAATCTGCACAGCTATTGGCCTGGCAGTCATGATTGACAGCATTTAGAATCACTCAAAATCAACCCAATTCCCATATTTAAAAATAAATACAGACAGGAAAATAAATGTTTTTTTGTCTGTATTCATCTGTAAAAATCAGTAAAAATGGAAAACAAGGAGCCTTAATTATATTATATTATATTTTATTTTATTATATTCTATTATATGTTATGTTATTTGTGTTATGCTACATTATCTGGCAATGTATCGGGCACAGGTGCCATGATTGTGGCACTCTACCTGTCAAGAATGATTACATGCAGGCCAATATGTTTGGTTAGAGATGGGGTGTTTGCTTTACGACCTACGTGGAGACAGTTGGGTGAAGTTGTGTGAGGCCTTCAACTTTAGTCCAGAGTGAAATGAGGAGACAAGTCACCTACAGCAATGCACTGACACCTCTGAAGAGAGTCTGTGGGGTCCACCGAGAAGCACTGATTGCACAAGCCAAATAAAGCGACATCCCACGTTCAGTCTCTAGGAAACACCCAGAAGTGCTAATGACACAAATTAAAGAACAAAACACAGGAATACCACTGGAAAGCATTGATGACATTTCCCCAAGACAATCCACAGACACCTCTAAAAACAATCTATGGGGGTCACATAGAAGATATTTAAGGCATTGCCTAAGGAAGTCCACAGAAACTTCTGTAAAGGGTCTATTTGGCCAACCAAAAACGGTTCTTCATGGCTCTGTACAACCAGGAGCACGAAAAAGCAAGCACAGTCAAAAATGGTCAAAAAGGAGTAAACTCCACCCAAATAGCTGAGATCTCTGATTAGAGCATGCAAAATTGCCAAAAGCAACAATATTTACAGACAGCCAATACGAATTTGGAATTGTACATGATTTCAGTCAGCTGTGGATGCAAAGGGGATTTCTGACTTTCTCAGGTTCCCCTATTCGAAATGGTAAACCTGTAAAAGAACTATTGGATGCTTTAAAATATCCCAAAAGAATTGCAGTAGTCAGATGTGCTGCACGTAAATCAGGAGATGATTATGTGACAAAAGGCAACAGATATGCCGACCAAATTGCACGTTGTTGTGCACGCAATACAATGGCTTTAAACAGATCAATTGAAAAAGGGAATACTAAATGCCATCTTATGTACACAACCACATTTGAAACTTGGGATGAAGTTAGGTAGATGCAGGAAGAGGCAAGTGATGAGGAAAAAGACATTTTGAAAGTTACAGGCTGTCGAAAGAGAGCAAATGATGAATTATGGGTCTATCAGGATGAAAGACCAGTTTTACCAGATTCTTTACTTTCTCACATGGTCAGGGTTTACCATGGAAATGCACATATTGGAAGAGATGCAATGATCAGACTCTTCAAGCAGACATGGTATGATCCGAAGTTCACGTCATTGCAGAGAGCCTTTGTCAGGGGTGCATTATCTGTCAGCAGCAGAATCCAGGCAGAAAGACAGTTGTCAGTTGAGGAAGAATTGGGACAGCAGGAGGTACATTTACCTGACTTCAGCTTGACTTCATTGAGCTTCCCCCTTGCATGGACCTAAATATGTGCTAGTCATTGTTTGCATGTTTTCTCGCTGGGAGGAAGCCTATCCCACGAGAAGGAATGATAGTCTTACAGTAGCCAAACTACTCTTGAGAGAATTCATCCTAGATTTGGAATTCCAGTCACTTTATAGACAGATAGAGGAACACGTTTTACTAATGAGATAATTTGGGTGATTTGTGCAGGATTTAAGATTGAACAGAAGCTGCATTGTGCCTATCGACCAGATGCATCTGGAGTAGTTGAACTAATCAATGGCACAATAAAATCTAGGTTAGGGAAAGTGTGTGCATCCACATCACTGAAAAGGCCTGACGCTTTACCCCTTGTGCTGATGAGTCTGAGAAGCATTCCTGACAAAAAGACTGCATTGAGTCTCCATGAAATCCTCATGGGAAGAGCAATGAGACCGGCATATATACCAGCGAAAAAAAACTGATCTGGTTTTTGACTATAGCAGAGTATTGGCTGAACTGGTACATTCTGTGTTTCACCAGGTTGGAGAAGATGCCACAACAATACTTCGGAATCAAGATCATAATCTGAGTCCTGGTGAATGAGTTTACATTAAGAAGCATCTAAGAAAATCGTGTTTAGAACCCAGGTGGCACAGACCTTATCATATCATACTGGTGATGACAACGGCAGTGAAGTGTGCTGGCTTGCCAAATTGGATTCATGCGAGCCACACCAAACGAACCCTAGCTCCACCTGAAAGACCAAAGGAGCCACAACTGGTGAATCAAAATCAAAGACCAGTGGCTGAAGAGTGTGTAGCTGACGTATCTAGAGTGACAAATTCTGATGAACAAACAGATGGTGAACAGCCGAGCACAAGTCAAGTAGAGTGGGCGCAAGATTCTACGATTCAGGAGACTGCCGATGAGCCAGAAAGCAGTGAGTTCACTAATGAGCCAGAAGAAAGTGAACTTCCATCTGAACCAGAAACATGTGAAACTGTTTTTGAGCCATAAGCACAAAAAATGGGAAAGGGGGGTCCAAGGGAAACGGTTTAAAGACCTGCAAGGAAAGATTTCCCCTATAAAGTACACTCTTAACACAAAACAAATCCTTGGGTCTGTATTAGTGCACACCAGTACCTATGAAGTGACAGACTAATGTCTCAAACAATCCCCACTTGGGAGAGATCCCTTTCAGGACGAATACTCTCACCCACCATAGGTGGCATTCTTCATCATATGGGTATCTCCTCTTAGTGGGAAGATCTAGTCCCACTAATTGCTACAACTTCTTCTCTGAGAAGAAGGAGCTCAGGGATGTTTTAAGATGTTACTACACCATCACGGATACTAAATCCCACAGATGAGTAATGGTGTAGTGAGGACGCAGCGCGAAACAAAATGTAACGAGTCAGGTAGTGAGGTTAAAACTGCCAAGTAGGGACAAAACGTAATTTTAATAACTTGCTCCCACTGACAGGATTAAAAAGACAGTGCAAAAAGCAGTATGTATTTAAACTGCTTGATTTGAAAAGATGGTCTACATGTTTCAGCCAAGTATTTCTATACACAGTATAAAGGCTTTTGTCAGGACCTAAAGGTATTGCTGCTACCAAAGAGATAGAAAAGTGTGTATATGATATCAAACCAGTAATCCTTTCATTTCTTTTTTCTGGATTTTACTGATTGTACCTGTAAGAGTGAGACAAAAAACAAGAAAAAAAATAAAGAAACCTTTTTCAACCCGTCACTCATAGGTTAATGTGTGCCCAAATGAGAGGGGAGGAATGTTACCTTCCCATCTCCATCACGCAATTATGGGTAAGTGTTTAGTAAGTATTAACACTCAACCAATTTTCTTGGACAAGCGGCAACGCCTCAACCTGGCGACAGCTCAGGGAAGGGGGCCCGTTCTGAAAAGAAATGGATCATGTGTCAAGCATACCCATCATTATGCTGACAACCCTTGTTAAATTTGAAAGTTGTGTACAAGTTAAAAACCCATATATAGAACCAAGCAAACATCGGGATAGTAGGTGTAAAGTAATTATAATAAAAACAGACACAGACCAATATTTATACATATCACTGTATGTTACATGTGTACCACAGTACACAAAATGTCAGTTCCCCATCAAGGGTCATAGAGAAGTAAGTGCACAGCGTGAGGTATAGACCACAAGCACACAGTGTGAATTCCAAGACATATCGCCATGGATAAACGTGTCCACTAGATCGAGACAGTGAAGCTAAAATGGAATGGAATATTGCCAATGCTAACAAATGTGTCGACTAGAAATAGGTCAGTCACACCCATGTACTCAGAACCTCCTGAACAAGAACAGCGGGGCTCTAGACCCACAAAGAAATAACTGCTGCATATGTGGTGTAAGTGTGTGTGTGCTCATGAATCCATGGCGCTTATAAACACAAATGGAGAAGTCACCAACTTGTTTGTAAAAACACCCCTGAATTTCCTTACAAGTATTTCCAAACGTAAAATGTGGTTAATTAAAACACAAGGGAAATGCCAGTTTCAATTTATCAAAGGACAAAGAATGTGCGTTGGCAACAAACACAGAAAATGTTGCAGTGTTAAACAACTCCCGAATTCAGTTCCATGTGTCTACCCTAGACGTTGAATATGCTTATTAAGACACGAGATAAGTGCCCTCTCAGTTTAGCAGAAAAACTAAAAATGCTTAAAATGCGCGTAGGCTGTCAGCCAGCTTACCTGTCCATCGGTACCCCGCTACAGTACTTGAACTGCAGCCAGAGGTACCCATGGCAGGTCTAAGCCCTGGTATAAGTAGCGTTCAAAGTCCCGCGCTGCTTAATTGTTGGAATGGCAGCACCTGTACGCAGCGTCATCAAAGGGGGCCCATGTCAGTGTCAGGGGGAACTATGAGGAGGCTGTGACGTTGCGTACGGTATGCGCATGCGTGTCATTAAGACGCAGTGTGTTCATGCAAAAAGAAGCATTTTTCGTTTGTTTCATGTAAAACTTTAGCACGCGCTGCCAGAAGCCACAAAACACAGCAGAAAAGCCAAACGCATATTGCCATACATTCACTCCCTTGTCATTAGCGCGGCCGACGTGCTGATTACATTTATATCAATATGTTTAGCGGTATGATAGATCACAATGGGAGCCTGGGGGGCAGCCGAGCACCGCGAGGTCTGCCGCCCGGGCAGATTGGGAGGGGGGAGGGGGGGGGGAATGGCCGAACGGCCATTTTGTAAATATTGGGCTACATTTGGGGATAGCCCAAATGTAGCCCAAATCCAGGTAAAAGAACCCAAGGGGTATTTAGGGAGTTTGCGCGCCAGCCCAGCCACCATTTTAGGCTTGGTGACCTGGTGGCTGGGTGCGCGAGTGTTAATAATTTTCTGTTGCTGTAGGTTAGGTGTGGAGTAAGAAAGAGTACCTGTGGTTATGGCAGGCGGCGATTATCTCGTTTTGGAGGCCATCCGACTGTTGAGCGAGGCGGGGCAGATGGATTTATTGGTGCAGGACACGAATTGGACGAGGCGCCCGGCGAGGCACACGTCCGCGGGGGTGGCGGCCACCGTCGTGGCGTGTTCGCCCCCAGGGAGTCCGTTAGGCGGAGCGGTGAGTGACAGGGGCGGCGCGTATGCCAGGAGCGCTGCCCCTGGGTCGGCGGTGTTGACAGGGGAGAGGGCGATGGGAATGGAGGCGGCGGGTGGGCGGGGACGAGCGACACGGCGGGGGAGGGCGTCGGGTGCCTCTCTGGAGAGGCCTAAATCTTATGCGGGCCGCTCCTCAAGCCGGGGAGCGGCCGTTGGCACGGCAACGATGGGGCCACGGGGCCGCTCTTATGAGGGCCGGGCCGCGGGGCGGGGAGGGTCGAGGAGAGCGCTGGGGCGGGCGGAGCAGCAGGAGGAGGAACAGGGGATCCAGGAAGCGCCCGGGTTGCGGGTGTTGCCGGCAGGAGGTTCTTGGGGTGGCACGGCGCAGAGTCGCGCTGCCTCACTGTCTGGGACCGGAGGGGAGGGGGTGGGGGGACAGGGGCCGCGGGACGCGGGGGCGGGCGAGTCCGGTCAGAGAGCGCGTCGGGACATACCGAAGGGGCAGCAGACAGCGGGGGGCCCCAGCGGGAGGATGGTGGATTTTGGGCGAGAGGCGTCCGGGGGGGAGTTGGGGAGGGGTGGGGGGGGCGCTGCGCCGGCGGCCCGGAGAGTGACATAAGGGACAGGAGTCTGGCGGTGATTGGCGGCGGCGGGGGGGCCAGGCGGAGGGAGACGTGGGAGGGGGAGCAGCAGGGGGGGAATCCCCGGTGCTGTTCGAGTCGGAGGGCAGTGAAAGAGACTGGGAAGGCCTGGACATATTTGAGTCCTGGGCGGAGGGGTTGGGGGGGGCGTCGTGGTCTAGAGACGGTGGCGCAGGGACGGGGGTCAGGGCCGGGGTGGGGCGCCGCGAGGGGGTCAGGGGTAGGGGAATGGGGGGCTGGGAGGGGGACGCGGAGGGGGTGGGGGCGAGCGGACAAGGGGTGGGGGAGTGGGATTGGAGTGACGGTGGCGACGGTGAGGGGGGGGAGAGGACGCCGTGGAGTTGAGCGCGGTGGGAAAGGCGTGGGTCGCGGGGGCGTTGGGGGCCTGTAAGCGGGGATGGGATGGCAGTAAGAAAGGAGGTAGGCCCAGCACACCAGCAAAGGTGCGTACGTGGTGGATGTGGCAGTGGGCACGGACGGCATGGATGGAGGGGACAGCGGTAAGACCACTAAGGAGGTGACGGACGGGACAGTAACAGGTGATGCAAAGGCAGGGGAGACAAAACTGGAGAGTAAGTAAGTGAAGATCAAGCGGTTACCCTATATGGGAGTGACCAAGCCCTTGGGGGCACACTTGATGTTGGCAACAAAGGAAAGGATCTGGAAAGGGGAGTATGCGGAAATGCTCAAACTCTTGCATAGAGAGGTTAGGGCGAAAGAGGGCTCTAAGGAGGAGGAATTCGAGTTGGCAAAGAGGCCTAAGGTACCGCTGACAATAGAGAACTGGACAGCGGCTTTTCTGATATACGCCAGTGTGTACTGTGAGAAGTTCCGGGAGAGGTCAGTGGCCATGTTTAAATACATGGACGTTATTCGGAAGGCGCAGATTACAGGAGGGGGATATGCCTGGGCTCAGTATGATGAGGAATTCCGGGCACGCATGGCATGGGACGCGGAAGCAAAATGGGGAGAGTTGGACACGGACCTGTGGCAGCATACCATGGGCCTGGCCGGGTCGGTGAAGACTATTTTTACGGCCAGCGGGCTGCCGCATGTGTATCAGCCCTTTTGAGGGGGTCCCACCCGAGGGGGGGTGGGTGGAGCCGGCAGGGGGATGACGGGAGACAAGGGTGCCTGCTGGGACTTTAACAAAGGCCCATGCACGAGAGAGTATTGTAAGTTTAGGCACGAATGCTCGGGCTGCGGCAAGCGACATCCGCTGGTCAAGTGTTGGGGGGCACAGGGGCAGGCGCACAGCAGTCAGCAGTGGCAGTCCGGAGCCCCTAAGGCAGGGACCCAGCAGCAGTCACAGCAGGCGGGAGGGGGGAGGGCGGCTAAGGGGCCTGGGCCAAAGGTCTCATACTCCGGTTAGAGTGGAAAAGTTGGTAGGGGCTCTCGGGGGGTATCCGGACAGGGAGTCGGCAGAGCAGCTGCGTTTGGGGTTTCTGGACGGTTTCAGATTGGGGTACGAGGGTCCTAGGGTCCGGAGATGGGCGGACAATTTGCGGTCGGCGCGGGACCACCCACAGGTGGTGCAAGCGAAACTGGACAAAGAAGTACAGGAGGGCCGCATGGCGGGACCTTTTCAGGATTGGCCGTTTCCTAATTTGATTGTGTCACCCATTGGAGTGGTGCCGAAGAAGGAGGTGGGCCAGTTCCGCCTTATTCAACATCTGTCATGGCCAGAAGGTGGGTCGGTCAATGACTTCATTGCGGAGAGTGCGGCCACTGTGTCTTACTCATCTGTTGACGTGGCTATGTCCCTGGTGGTGACCGCGGGCGCAACAGCGCAGATGGCAAAGTGCGACATAAAGTCAGCTTTCCGGTTGCTGCCAGTTCATCCAGATGACTGGGATCTGTTGGGCATACAAGTTGGCGGTCACTGGTATGTAGACAAGGCATTGCCGATGGGCTGCTCAATGTCTTGCGCACTTTTCGAATGTTTCAGCACGTTCCTACAATGGTTGTTTACGGAACGGACGGGTCACCAAGGCGTGACACATTACTTGGATGACTTCTTTTTTGTCGGCACCTCAGACTCCACGGACTGCCAGAAGGCGCTGGACAGTTTCCACGAGATCATGGGGGACATGGGCGTGCCACTGGCCGCGGAAAAAACACAGGGTCCCAGTACGGCACTGGCTTTCTTAGGTATTGAATTGGATTCCGTCCTGATGGAGGCACGCCTCCCGGCGGATAAAAAACAACATATGTTGGAGCTGCTGACCAGTGTGTTGGCATGACAGAAGGTGACGGTCAGGGACATACAGGTGTTGCTGGGACATCTCAATTTTGCCTGTAGGGTGGTCAGAGTAGGGAGGACTTTCTGTAGGCGACTGGGGAGAGCGTTGGAAGGGCAGAGGCCTCCACACCATCATGTGCGGCTGTCAGCCGGGGTGAGGGAGGACTTGAGGATGTGGCAGTTTTTTCTGCACCAGTTTAACGGGGTGCCGTTGATGAGAGAGGTGGACATGGTGTGGGACATGCAGATTTTCTCGGACGCAGCGGGGAGCAAGGGGTTTGGCTGTATTGGCAGGGGCGGTGGTGTGCAGAGCCCTGGCCCGAGGCCTGGTTGGAGGGCGGCAGGAGCATTGCGTTCTTGGAATTCTTCCCCTTAGTGGTGGCGGTCACACTGTGGGGGTTTTGTTGGCCCACAAAAAGGTCACGTTCAGGATCGACAATATGGCAGTGGTGCAGGTGGTGAACAGGCAGTCGGCGCGGGATGCGCAAGTGCTCAAGCTGTTGAGGGTTTTTGTGCTGGGGTGTTTGAGACATGATATTGCGTTTCGCCCGGTGCATGTGCCAGGAGTGGACAATGACATTGCGGATGCCTTGTCTCGTTCACAGTGGGGGAGATTCCGTGGGCTCGCCAAGGAGGCGGACGTGATCCCGACCCGGATGCTGAGCCAACTCTGGGAAGTAGGCAATACAGGATGCTACAATTGGTTCTAGGCTCTTTAGCGCAGTCGACGAGGCGGGCATACCGTGCGGCATGGGAGGAGTTTGTCCGTTCTGGGGCGAAGTGGCGGGTTTCCGGGGCAGAGAGGCGGGAGGATGTGATTCAATTCATACTGGACCTGGTGGGGAAAGGGCTGACGAAGGTGACGATAGTGGGCAAGTTGGCGGGGTCGCGTTCGTCGGAAAGTTGTTGTGGGGCTATGCGCCATGCGCGGGGGAGCTGGGGGCTCGGATTTTGGAGGGCTGGGCGCGGGAATGTGGGAGACAGGCCAGGGTGAGGAAGCCACTGTCTTGGGAGATGCTGTCCAGGGTGCTGAGGGTCCTGCCCGAGGTGTGCTGGGATGTTGTGGAGGCCACGCTGTTTGCCACTCTCATGTCTTTTTCGGGGCCTTTCGGGTGTCGGAATTGCTGGGTTCAAAAGGGGAGCGGGGCTTGACATGGGACGAGGTCTCCTTTGGGGAGCAGGTAGTGAGTATCTGCTTCGGAAGGCGAAAACAGACCAAAGAAGTCGGGGGAAGTGGGTTACGCTGAAGATGGGGCGCTCTCCGATGGTTTGTCCGTTTCGGTGGGGACGGCGGTGGCAAGTGTGCTCGGGAGGGCTGGGTGGACTGGTTTTTTCCCATCAGCAGGGGCGGGGAGTTAATGCGGCGCAATTGTTGGCAGTGCTGCGGAAAGCGCTTCGGAGACTGGGGGTGGAGGACAAGGGTTTTGGCACGCATTCCTTTCGCATTGGGGCAGCGTCGGAGGCACATGCGAGGGGTTGGGACACCGGGGACATCATGAAGTTGGGTAGGTGGTCATCCAATTGCTACCGGCGATATGTGCGCAGCGAGACGGGAGGCGGGGTAATGTAAAAAAAAAAAAAAAAGAGGGGAGGGACACCAGAACGAAATAGTTTCAGTGAGGGGTGTTTGCTTGGTTCTCATTCTTGTTTTTCTTTTCAGGTTCGGTTATGGGACCCCTCGCCAGAGAAATGTCCATTTGGATTGTGGGGCACTCGTTTGTGAGGAGGGCGCAGATTCAGGCGCAGGAGAGCTATTTTGGGAAACGGTTGGGTTTTAATAAAGATTTGTTCTCCGTGGGTTGGAGGGGTAGGGGAGGTATGCGCTGGAAAGAGTTGGTGCCGGTGTTGAATGAGATTTTGAGGGCAGGTCGGTGCCCAGATGTGTTGGTGCTCCATTTGGGGGAAAATGACATGGTGAGGGAGACGGGTTTGGCATTGATGCGGGCAATGAAGAAGGATTTGAAGTTGCTTAAGGAGAGATGGGCGGGTTGTTCCATTGTGTGGACGGAATTTGTTCCCCGGAGGAGTTGGAGGGGGGCCGTTAACCCAGGTGCGGTGGACAAGGCGCGGCGAAAGATTAATACGGAGATGGTGAGGTTTTGCAGGCATTTGGGTATTGCCCGCTTGGCGCATGGGGACATCCGCTATGACGCGCAGGAAATGTTCAGGGACGATGGGGTGCACTTGTCCCGGATGGGCATGGACCTGTACCTTTTGGAGTTGAGGGAAGTGTTGGCAAGATTACTGGGAGTCTACAGGCGTTAGGTCATGCGGAGTCGCGGCGCGGAGGGGGGGGGCAGGAAAAGGGGAGGAAGAGGCGTAGACGCCGACACTTCCCCCTTTTTCCTGGGTGGCGGGGTGGTTGACAGTTGGCCGGGATTGGCTAGAGTTTGTTGTTAGAGGTTTGGTAATTTGGGTCCAGGGACAGGTAAAGGGTATCCAGGTTGGATAAGTTTAGATTAGAGTTTGGATAGTTACAATTGCACAGAAGGCAGGTAGGGGTTACGGTCAGGGGAGTTTGGGAGTTGGGAAAGGCTACATGGTGTAGGATTGGGTTATATGTTCGTTATGGAATGTTATGTTGTATTTTGGGGGATGGGGGAAATGATGTTGGGATCGTAGGGGTGGGGGGAAAACACAAGGGGTCAGGAGGTTATTGTATAGCGAGGTGTTAGTTTTGTAAGGCAGTGGCCAAGGAGTTAAAATTGTGATATGCACCTGTTTCAATAAAGCGGCCTTTTTCACACACAATAAAGTGGCCTGGTGTCGGCTTGCCCCCCCTCTCCCCCTTAATCTCCCAATAATTCTATGCGATCACTTTAATATTAAAGCCTTCATTATCATGGGTCTGTAAGGTACATTTGTACACTATAATGCACACAGAGTGGTAAATGTGTGACCTAGTACCCAGTTCTGGTTATACTGGTATACAGAGGGGCAACTAGAGCCAAATTTCGGGGGGGGGGGGGGGCTAAGGAAAAAATTCGGGGGGGGGGGGAGCTGAATCTTTTAAGCCATAGGCAGAGTGGAGCTGCAGGGGCTCTTAGAAGGGGTGAAACAACAGCAAGGCCTCATTAACATGCAAATGGTCTTTTAAAGACCTGTGAAGTGCTCGGGTGCGGCTTTGTGTGCGCCGGGAAGCTGTCTCATCCCGGGCTGCCACACACGACGGGGAAGGGCTGAAGCCCTGTGAGTCCAATGGGTGTTGCGCGCCTGCTGGTATATATGTTCAGTATATTATATACAGTGTGGTAGCTATCTGTCATAGCACCCAGTTAACAGCCCACTCTCTGTTGCATTTCCTATGTGGTACTGTTGAGATGAACCATTAGTAAGTAACAACAGCATATGGCACCAAGGATGTTTAAAAGGATCTCTGACAATTCGAAAATAGCTTTCTCCAAGCAACCATTCTTTCACAGGGCTAGCCAAGGAATCTCATCGCTGAGCCCGGTTCTGTCGCTCTTGAGTCTGTGCACCTACCGTTGTTCACGCCTAAACAGGAAGTTTGATATGTCTGTAATATGCGGCGGAATCCATGGTTGTTCTAGGACGGTCCAGTGTAGATCCTCTGGAGCATGATCCATGTCTAGGAAGTACCCAGGAACCAAATGAGTCAGTACATGCTTACTATGAATGGTTGTTGCAGGTATTTAAACAGTATAGTGGATTTGAAAACATTGGACATAGGCATATGATGAGGTAAATCAGCTTTTCACTGTTGCAGTTGGTATGTCTGTCAGAGTCCATGGCTTATCTGTGCCAATGTCAATCAAAGTAGTCTGTTTCTTTTGAGGACACACAGCGCATGAATCACACGGGTAGTGCCCCTTGATGGGTGGTAAGGCCCACAATGTCTCTTGGTTAGGTGGTTTCTTCTGTCTGGGTCGGGTATGCACAAGCTGGTCTTTGATATTATTGCTCCTCTTGAATGCAAACAGAGGTCGGGGCAACGGTTCGTTCCCGATGTTAAGGATCTTCCAATGTTTAAGAATAGTTTTCTTAATTTGGTTGGAATAGCTACAGAATGTATCGACGCAGGTCAATCGTGGTTGGTATTCTTTTGGAGGTGCTACCTCGATCAGTGCCTCTCTATTATTGTTGGCTGCTCTCTTCTTAGATGTCTGTATGGTGCTAGATGGATATTTCCTATCTTTCAATTGAGAAAAAACGTTTTTGGCATGTTCTACATACCTTTCTTTGATAGAACAATTCCTCCTTATCCATAGGAATTGTCCATACGGTAGATTCTCGCAGAGGGATTTTAGATGGTAGCTCTGATACGAAAGTAAGGAATTCCTGGCCATTAGTTTTCTGTACAATTCTGTACCTAAACCTGCACCTTCAGGAAAGATGCGAGTATCCAGAAATGGCAAACTGCTTTTGGTGAATTCACAAGTGAATTTTAGATGCTCATTCCTAGTGTTAAGCCACTGATGGAAATCCGTGATTGTCTCTGATGTGCCTCTCCATATGACAAACACATCGTTAATATAGCGTTTCCAAACACGAATGTGTTCTCTATATGGATTGTGCTCTTGCAAAATCTCAGTTTGTTCAAGTTCATGTACGTAGAGATTTGCCGAACTCGGGGCAAAAACGCTGCCCAAAAATGTCCTTGACGTCTGTAGATAGAGGCTTTCTTCAAACTTAAAAAAGTTTTCTTTCATGGCTAGACGTGCACAAGCCTTAATGAAATGTACTGGAGTGATGGTATCCATGATGTTGGTGTTCAGTAGAGCCTCAATCGTAGTCATTGTTTCATCCTGAGGTATGCAAGTATACAGCGACTCCACATCGAAGGAAACAAGAAAGTCTTGGTCCGCATCAAAAGTAGTCTCTGCAAGGAGACGCACAAGATCTTTGGTGTTTAGGATGTACATCGGCATCTCCAGTACCAAGGGTTAAAGGAAGAAATCCACGAAAGAAGACAAAGGCTCATGAATCGAGCCAATGTCAGAAATAATAGGCCTCCCTGGTGGTGGTCGCTGTTCTTTATGTATTGTCGGTAATACATAAAAATAGGGAATGATAAGGTGAGGTGTAACCAAAAATGAGGCCTCATGATCAGTTATCCACCCTTCTTCCTTTGCTTCACCCACCATCTTCTTGATTTCAGAGGACAGTCGTTTCATGGGATCCATTATCAGAGGTCTATAGAACCTCTTATTCTCCAAGTGGCGTAGGCACTCGGCTCCGTAGGTGGTAGTATCTAGAATGACAATCGCACCACCTTTGTCCGCTGGCTTAACTACGATTAATTCATCGTCGGCCAGTCTCTGTAGTGCTGCTCGTTCCCGTTTTGGAAGGTTCTGGAACTGTTTGGTGTCATTGTCAAATTGACTCGTCACATCTTTCAATACAGCTTTTTCAAATGTCGAAATTTGTGATGGGATGAGATGCATAGGTGGGTTGAAGGTGGAGCGCCACTTAAGCCCAGTATTCTTTGTGTTTTCTTCATGTTCCATCATGGGTTAGTCTTGAAAAAAAGCACGCAGGCGGATCTTCCCAAAGAATGCAGCGAGTTCTTGTCTGATTTGGAAGGTGTCCCCTCTGTAAGTAGGCACAAAGCCTGTTGAGAACTGCTAACTCATCAATCGTCAATTGGCGGTCCCTCAGATTGACCACTAAGTCGCATTGTGGCTGCTCCCCGGTTAGACGGGTGTTTGGTCATGCTCCGTGTTGTTCTGGGAGACGGTGGCGGACTCCATTGTACATGTGCCTGCTGATTTCTAATGCGTCCTCTTGACCTCCCACGGCCATACCCTAAACAAGGCTGCTTGGGAAACATGTTGGGATAAGGATGAAAGGGAAACATAGGTGGCTGGAAAGGTGGATTGGAAAATCCATAGGGACCCGGGGGCCACCATTGTGGTGGAAAAGGGCAAGAATGTCTTGCTTTCCAGTTCTCTCCCAAGTGGGGATTGTGTGAGACATTAGTCTGTCACTTCATGGGTAATTGTGTGCACTAATATAGACCCAATTATTTGAAACTGTATTTGAACCGGAAGGAAGTGAGTTCACAGTTGAAAGAGATGTCATTGTAGAAACAGAAGAACCAGACGAAACTGAAAATCAAGAAGAAAAACAGTCAGAAGAAAGGGCAAGCAAAAGAACCTGTGAACCAGATGTAGAAAGTGAAAAAGTGGTCAAAGCAAAGAAACCAAGAAAAGGTGATAATTGGCCAAGTGGAGTGAAAAGATTAAAACACACTCTTGTGAAGAGTAGGAAATACAGAGCAAGTGGACATACGTAATTCTGGATGAAATTGAAAGCTCAGATCCAAGGGAAGAATAGGACAATTCTGACAGTGAGCAAGTTGATGAAAGCAAACTTAGACCAGCCTTAAAAGAATTGTGAAAAAACAAGGTGTAACACTGCGGATTAAAAGAAAACAAAATAAAGACTCAAAGCAGACTGAAGAAAAAGAATAAAAGAAGGGGATAAAGAAGAAAGCCTTGAAGTGTAGGATTACACTACTATTTTTAAAGATTTTTTTTTCTGAATTTAGAGATAGAGATACATTTTTATTTTTATATAGAAACAACATGGCTGCAGCAGAAGTGACTAAACTTCCAAAATCTAGTCTAAAATGTAGTGTCTTGTTATTAACATTTATGTGGTTATTATTAACTGTCCTTGTACCTATTCTAATGGTAACTAATAAAAGAAACAATACTAATGATGTAACAAATGAAAGAATGAATGATGCACTAAAGAAACCCTAAATACTAATGTAGTACCATTTAATGGAAGCGTTTTCCATCATGATAAATCAATTAATGATTTCTTGTTAAATGTCTTTACTAAATTACTCTCTGAATATATAGAGACCATGAATGTGAGTGATTGTTACGTGTGCATGCAATTACCTTTGTCTGTCTCAGAAAGGGTGACCTAGCACCACCTTCCTCTAACCTATAGTGTGTCTCACAGCAGACTTACAAGTCTGTTTTATGTAACGGGTAAACTCGAATTTCATTTCTCCAATATAGATTTTGCATTTTCTGAAATTCCTGTTATTAAAGAATTAAAGAAGGTGTTAAGTGGTAAGAATGCATGATACACGGCAGAATTTTTCCATTTTACTAAAACCTTAGACATAGAGTATGCTTATAAGAATAATTTTACATGTAGTTTGCGAGTCGAGGAGAAGATTTTTATAGCGATGGTAGAAGATAGAAGAGAGAGTTTCCAAAAGAAAGCTGCTGAACAGAAGTCATGGGTACCACCATGGGATTTTAGAGAAGGCAATGATGAGAAAGGCGAGAAATACGCTGCAATGTCCCTGAACTGGTCACAGAAAGGAAAGATTTGCTTGCTAAGAACGAAAACTAATTATAATAATTATTTTATAGGTTCTATTGAGTGCGAACATACCTTCCAAATTACTGGGGTTTGGGGATTGAAGGGTGCAACTGATCCTGTTTTTCCAGGAGTTTATTATGTGTGTCGTAAGAAAGCCTATTATAGGTTGCCTGCACATTGGTATGGAAGTTGTTATTTTGCTATCATCTTCCCGAAGGAGTACCACCTGGACCAAAGCAGTCATAAATTGATCGAAATAAAGCAAGGACTAACACGTAACAAAAGAGTAAGCTTCTCAGTAATAGTAGGTGATATGTTTGGTGCACTGATACCCTCAGTTGGTGTTGTTCTGAATTCACACAAAATTCGAAAATTGTCCTCAATGGTTGATTGTTTATCTATGGATACTGCTGGTGAGTTCTTGATGATTGACATGGAAATGGCTGCAATGAGATTGATGGTTTTGCAAAATCGACTTGCCCTTGATATCTTATTGGCAAAAGAGGGTGGAGTCTATGACATGTTGAAAGTCCAACATTGCTGTACATCTATCCCTGATAAGAGTAAAGGAATTGAGGGATTTATAAAGAATATTATGAAATTACATGAAGATGTGACCCAACTGGAGATTGACGGTGTTTGGGAGAGACTTGGTAAGAGTTTCTCCTCTATAGGTAAATGGTTTTCCACCTTTGGAAGTAGTCTATTAGGAAAAATAGTAATGCCAATAGTCGCTATAGCAATAGTAGTTTTAATGATAATAAAAACATATAAATGTTGTAAATAGAAGGGAGGAAGAAAAGAAGTGACAGAAATAAAAGACAAACAAAGAGCAAGAAAGAGAAAAAGAGAAGAGATAGTATTAGAGGAGATGAAAGAAGAGTACTATGACTTAATGAAAGATTTAGATGAGGGTGCCATAAAAAAGAGAAGAATACAGAGTTTTAAATTGAATAAAGATGCCACTTGGTATGGTAGGTATTTTATGATGACTTCTAAAAGCCATCAGAGGGGGGAATTGATGAAGCAGGGTTTTGCAAACATGAGACCTGCTCGAATGGATACCCCCATATTAAATACTAACAGTAAGTAGATGTAGTAAAACTAATGTACACCAACATAAACACAAGGGAATTGCTTTGTTCATGCCTAAACTAACACGTAAATGAATATTGTTGTAATAACTCTTGTGCTTTGAAAGAAAACGAAGAAGTCAGTCAGTCAGTCATGAAACTTTATTATTGGCCCAAAGGCCATTAAAGCAATCCAAAACTCAATAAAAGACAGTTCTCAAAATTATGTGACCAACAAGAATAAAACGACATTAGTTCCAAAAATATCACAATTAAATCTTAAACGAATTATTTGTAATATTATAAAACCATCGAAAAAATATGCTAAAAATAGGTTAAAACCCTACAAAACAGTACATATAAGAAGTCGAGAGTTTGCAATGTGAACAACTTTCGAGAATAACCATTAGTACAGCAGAAAGAAAAAAAAGCAAAAAAAAGTACATCCCAAGATTCAAGTCTACCAGCACAGATTCAACACATTTCCCTTTTTCTAGTTTTTTTTTAAAATCTTTGCACACCTGGTACACCACATGGAGTATAGAAACCTGGAAGTGGCGAATGTCGTCAAAAAGGATGTATCATATTTTAAAAGTCTAAACACCTCGAGGTAATTCCTGTAGCCCAAGTTCTTACATAATTGAACAATCCATTTCACTCTGGCCATTTTGTATAACGGACAGAATAGCAAAACATGCAAATAAGACTCTACAGTGGCCTCGCACCCTGGACAGCCCTGGAATGGAGTTAATGCACCTTTCCACTTATTAGAATAAGCCCTGAGAAGAAGTGTTCCGTATCTGAATTGCAGATATAGTTTCTTGGCTTGAAGAGGCTGGATTTGATCAAGGAACTGCTCAAAGTGATAGACAGATTTTAGCTCCAGGAATCTAAAACTCAGTGCACCTAATGAACTATTTCGTAATAGGCCAGCCAAACAGTGTTCCTTAAGGGCAAGTGCAAGGGATTTTTTTGAAATAGTAGGACAAGACTGTTCTGGTAGGAGCCAGATCTCTGGCCTCCCTAATGCATAGCAGAGATTTCTAACATGCATGATCCAAGGGATCTTCCCCACCCTAGTAATAGAAAGCAGAACCTTAAGTTCTTCTCAATAACTGGAGAGCTCAGGCGTACTCCAGAGCCATCTCCAGGAGAGGAGGGGGCGATTGGCAATAATGTCCGAAATAGGGACCGTGCCCAGATCAAGTCGCAGGGGGAGGATGGGGGTGCTCTGTGGGAGTCTTAAGAGACGTCTAACGAACTCATTTTCAATCAGGACAAGAGAGTTAGTACTTGCATGACCCCAGAGTTCAACCCCGTAAAGTGCTCCTCCTCTGGCTAGGGTTTTATAGATTTCTACTGGGGGCATAGGGTTTTATGGGAGCAATCGTTGTATACCTTCAGAATACCCCCCACAGCTTGGGCCAGCTTTAAATTGGCTTTGGCCACGTGAGTCCCCCAATTCATCCGATCATTCAAAGTAAACCCGAGGTATTCAAATATTGAAGTTCTCTCAAGGGCTATTCCATCTATATGGGGGTTGAGGGCAGTTAGCTGTAGTTGGTCCAAAGACCATGTATTTAGTTTTAGAACAATTGATCTCCAAATTTCTATTTTTGCAAAATTGGGAAAACGCTTCCAATGTTCGCTGGATGCCCATTGGTGTTTTAGACAAAAGAAGCGTGTCATCCGCGAACATGAGAGCGGGTATTTTACGATCTACCAAGCGTGGAGAATCTAAATCTTTCTTGCCCTGGAGGTCAGCAATCAGGCCATTCAAAAAGAGAGAAAAAAGTGTGGGGGCTAGGACACACCCTTGCCTGACCCCCCTTTCCACTGGGAAAGGCGCTGAAAGTTCCCCCTTTTTCCCATACCGTACCCTTGCAAAGGTGTCTTGGTGCAGTCGTTGTAGAAGGGAGCGGATATATAGGGGAATACCCATATCTTTCAATAGGACCCAGAGCTTGACTCTCTGGGCCAGGTCGAATGCGGCTCGTAAGTCTACGAATATCAGATACAAGCTACCCCCCCCAAGACCACGGTTTTCCAGAATAATAATTGACGTCTAAATAATTGGTCGATGGTGGAGACCTTAGCACGGAAACCAGCCTGTAGGGGGGTTAGTATCTGAAATTCGTCCATCCAAGTCTGGAGCCGTACTAATAAGAAACGGGCAAACAGTTTTTGGAGGACATCAATTAGACTAATCGGGCGGTAATTCGCCGGGTCCAAAGGGGAGCCCTTTTTGAATATGGGTATGATTTCTGCCCCTAACCACGTGTGTGGGACCTCCATACCCTGGAGGATGGCATTAAACAAAATCCTGCTATAGGGAGCTCATACCTTTGGTTCACTACGGAATAGATCTCCCGGGATTCTATCCAAGCCCGGGGCTTTCCTGATGGTTTCCTCTTCAGAACCGCTACTACTTCTTGCAAGGTACAGGGCGTAACAATCATATTAGGACTACCGTGGTCTGAGGGGAGAATTATCTCATTGGATATAAGGTTGGGGGCGACGGCTGGAGGCCTGTTATTATAAGAATACAGGTTTTTAAAATGTGTGATCCATACCTCTTCGCTCAAATTGGGCGCTATAGCATCGGAGCCCTCAACCTTACCCATTTTAACTAGATTCCAAAAGGCCCTAAAGTCTCGGCTATCAAGTGCGGTCTTAAAGAAAGCCCATCTATCGTCCTCCCACTCTTGCTTAGCATAAGCAATTAAATTCTTATAAAAGCTCCTTGCTAGTCTAATATTAATATGTGTTCCACTTTTTATCTGTTTTAAAAGGGCACTTTTCGCCTTTCTGCAAGAAGAATTATACCTGGGATTGGAGCGAATTGGTCGTGCCTTAAAGTTCCCAGTTGTATAAAAGAAGGTTGCTATTTTACTGAGAAGATCTTGGTTGATATTTTTTATAGCGAGTTGATGTATAGGATTAAGATTTTCCACTGGCAATCTAGAAGCAGTCTCTAGGAGAGGGATAACTTGTGAATACAATGCAGCTACCTTGTCACCTGATTGAATACGTTTACCCCATCTGACTCGTCTACCACCAGCTACACTGATCAAATTTGGTGGAGACAAGAGCTCTTCAGAGGGGGGCGTTTGACTATTACCCACCAAGAGAATTAATTCCAGCACTAAGAGGTTATGATCACTGTTGTGTCTAGTAATTACATTGAAGTCCTTAATGTAGGTCCAAAATTCAATGTCTACCATTATATAATCTATCGTTGTACCTCTACCCGGTCTATTAAATGTAGGTTTGCCTGGTGTATCAGATGGAAATCTTCCATTGCAGGCCCTAAGAGAGTGGGAAATTGTGAGCTGATTTAGCTGAAGAGCTAATGGGGTCCAGCCTTTTGTTGGATACATGGTGCATTCTGGAATGGACCATGCAGAATCCTCATCCAGGGTGACTGTGTTGACACCATCTAGGGGTTCATAGTGGCAGTTAAAGTCACCCCCTACAAGTTTATATGATGAGGCTGGAAGAGTAGAAAGAAACTGGTCTAGGTCGTTTAGAGTGAGGGATGGAAAGGAAGAAGAAGTTGGCCGGGAATAGACATTAACCACTGCCACTTTTAGTCCAACTATAAAAGAGAGTAGGATACAGAGGATATCTAGGGAATGGGTATCGATCATTTTGACTGTGCAACCCAGGTGGGAACCCACCCATGTGCACAATCCCCCGGATGGACGTCCCCTTAACCCCTGAGTTGCAGGAATGGAATAGGAAGCAAAACCAGTTCTGTGTGGGGGTGTCAAGGCCCAGGTTTCTTGTAATAAACAAAGATCGTACTGATCAATTAGCACCGCCCACTCTGGATGGTCTAGTTTGGAAGTAATGCCTGCTAAATTCCAAGAGATGAACGCAGTCCTGTTAACCTCCTCTACAGGAACAACAGTCGATGTAAGTGGGCTCCTAGCCATACTAAAACTGGTATAAGTTTGGCCAGGACAGACATTGGGGCTAAGAGGGCATTCTGTATCAATATGTATGGTCTGTGCCCTCCGCCCGATGTGTCCGTCATTTTCTAAGGGGATGGTCTCCGACTTATACCCCCACGAGTCCCTATCACTGTCAACTATGACGCATGATGTTTCCGTCCATGTTTTAAAAACTGATGGTGGTCAATCAACATAATTCAAAGGACTGTACCTATTCTCGAGGGAGATAATGTTAGCTCTAGCCTGCTCATGAAATCGAGATTGGAAACAGTCATTATGTCCATGTGACAGTTCGGGGGGATAAAAGTATCCCAGAGGAAGTGGATAAATAGTACCAGATTCATTGTTGCTACCCCTATTAAGTACATTGTGTACTAGACCACGATCTCTAAAATTAATCACCACACAGTCCCCTGTCTATGTCCTTACTTTTCACTCCCAGCCAACTAACCCTTCTGACAAAGAGGATTTCTCCCAGAGCAGATTCTGGGATTGGTCTATTCCTATTTAGCCAGTAGATGGTCCTGTTTTTGAGCTCTGCGTAGGGTTCTCTTCATTCAGATTTTAACGGTGGTACCCCTATTAGTACCACTACATAAGGAGAAGCAGTGGGAGGTAGGTCTAAACAGGGCAATTGGTGGTGAGTTTCACTAAAGCCTTGATGGTGCAAATTGCCCTGTGAAACTGCTGGAAGTTCGGAGGGGTTCCGGATAAAGCCATGCGGGTGATTTAAGGAGTTTATACGAGTCACCTCGTTAGAGTTAGTCTTGCAAGCTTGGGAAGGGGTGGGGTGTGGGATGCACAAAGTTGTTCGGGATTGTGCCAGAACTGGCCTTTCGACATGGGGACCATTAAGGGTAGCAACACCTGTTGGGGGCTGGTTGTTACTAGAAGTAGCAATATCAGCAGAATTGAGCTCATTTGGAGTGATAGAGTGACTACCTCCCACACCCCTTGTGTTCAGCAATGTGACTACCTTATCTATCTGGCTCGACAGGATCATAAACTGAGTCTTGATAAGTTGTTCAAGATGCAACTGTAAATCGGTTAGTAGGTGGATTGCCCAAACAGGAGGTGTGTAAATGTAGGGTTCAAAGGAACTGTGCCCTCCTGGGGACCCTCCGGTACTTTATTGTCTGCAACTAAGGTTTTGCTAGGGTGCCTGCCTTTCTTAGGTTTTAGTTTGCGCTTATAGCTCTTAACATTACCTTTAGGAGCCTTTACAGTAGACGGCATGGGTGTTGATAATAGATCAATTTGAACCTGTGCACACGGGACTTCACTATTAACTGATTCGTAAGTAGTGCCCGATAGTTTAGGGGGTGATAAAAGTGCAAGACCTTGTGTTAGTGGAGCGATGGAAATTGATGGAGTGATTGAGAGGTGTCGTTCGGTACTCTCAATAGCACTTGAGACAGCTCCGATAGCTTTGAGGAAATATGAATTTTATGATCAGTTATGTCCCCTATCTTAGACCCCAACGACTCCATGTACATGCTACAAGTACATGTATGTTCCCCCCAGTTCCAGCTACGAAGACGCAAATACATGTGCGTCCAACGCCAACATGTCCTCTTTCAGATCCGCCATGAATGGGTCAAATAGTCCATTCCTAAGTATGATTGGCCACCGACTTTATATGGTTCACTTTTCACGTTTTACTGTTCAGGCGAGTAGGCCCTGAATTCTGTCATCAAGCCTTTTCCTGCTTCTGCCTCTGAAATGCTCCAGCCTGGACCTGCATCCGTGTCCATGAACTTTGTCCTACTCCCTGCGCGGCTAACGGTGCCTGACGCGGCCTGTTGCCTGCCAAAAACTGTATTCAGCCTTCAAGTTATCTGCTCCGCTCCTCATCCAATGCATTCCTGTTTAATAGTTTAGGTAAACATCCTTCCAGCTACCGAGCAAAGGGCTCGGCCTCGCTGTCTTTATGCAAATAATTCATAGCCCCTGTTACCATGGAAGATTCCTGCCCCCTCGCATCTCATGTAGACACATAGACGCTTGTACATGCACTAACAGTCAGTATAGAATAGATTCCGTCCGAGAGACCTTTCCTTTTGGATAAAACAGTTCCTTAAACAAAGATATTAGATACGATTTGGGATTAGGTTGACCTGACCCCCCAGACTTCTGTCTCCATATGTAGAGCTAAATGTCAATTCCCCTTCACCCTCTAGTTGCACGTCAATCACACGTCAATCACACGTCATGCGGCTGCGCGCGCATCTCTGCCAAATATTTCTGCTGACACTGCAGGATTCTCTTATGGATCCACCCACTTGTGACATCATTTTAAATGACGTTTCTAGTATACGCCTGTATTTACGCCTATTTTCATTACGTATGTGTATTCTTATCTGTATTATCAGCTGTTACGCCTCCTGCATCTGTCTTAATGCAATGCTTTTCATATATATATTGTTACTTGTCAATAATGTATTGCCTATCCCTTCCTGAACCTTCGTGGTGATGGAATAAGATTGCCTAGTTCGAACTATAATTCCTTTGTAAGGAATAAAGCCCTTTTCAGAACCTCTAATACCACGGATTCTGCCTCTTATTTTGACTGAGTTATTCTTACTAGACTTTACCGCATAAAAAATAGTACAGGTAATTTAAATATTTACCACATAAATTGGCGCCCGAACAGGGACACTTTCTCATCTCACACGCCGGAGGTGCGTTGCAGGCCCGGCCTCCTGCCACAGCTGGACGGACAAAATCGCGTACCCGCAGGATTTCCTGTATCTCCCTCCGGCCAAGCGGGGGTGACTGAGGCTGCGATCAACACCCAGACGAGGCGGTGAGAAGTGCGAAGTATCCCGACCAGAGCCTAGCTGAGAGAGCAAGATCCGAGGTATACAGAGGCCCACCAGGTTCCGAAGTTCCGAGTCCAGTCGAGTCCAGTCCGGTCCAGTTCAGTTCAGTTCCGAGGCCTTCCGTTCCGTGCTACCCGGTGAGTACCATTGCTGGGGAGGCAGTTAGACGTGCACATTGGTTTGTGCTGGTCCTGACGGGTTTGGGTACACAGATCCGGTCTGCACTGTTTTAGCAGTGTATCTGTACTGTTTAGCAGTATATCCAGTATGTTCATGTATATAATTCAATATTATCTAGTATTAGTATTATGTCAGTAACTAGTTTTCTTCTAATTATCATTGTTCGTTAAAAGTTAAATGTTAAATGTTAAATGTTTTACTGTGTTCAAAAATTGTGGTATGAATGAGTGTTCATTATTGTGTTTATCGTATTAATTGTGTTCAAGTCCAGTTCGAGTAAGAACCAAGTAGCAAGGTTTTAAAGATGCCGTTCTTTTCAAAATTAAGACAGATCAAAACTAGAAAAGGAGTACTCGAAGAAGCTGTTCCCATTCCACCTAGGGACACTCCAGGGTATTTCATGTATCATAAACATGGCCTAGATGCCGTATTATATCTTGACTTATGGGTGGACTACACCAAGGATCTAGCAGAAAGTCAGAGGTGGCCCGCAGCTGGGACATGGGATGCAGATTGCATCATGAGAGTAGAAGAAGAATTACGGAAAAAGAAAGCCAGACAGTCACAGAAAGATGCCATTGAGTTATGGCGTAAAGAATCGCATAGGCGCACAGAGAAAGCGCTCAGACTGGAAGAGAAAAGTAGGGAGAACTCAAATAGAGCCCGAGAAAACGTATTAGTTGAGGAAGGTATCCGAGTAAAAACAGAACAAGTAGACAGACAACGAAACACTCTTATGAATGGTATGTATCCTCTTTTAGCCGAAGGTTTACCTAAGGCCACCCCGGAAATACCGAAAGATTTGCCACCCCCATTACTCCCGATTAAAGCACATCCCAAGACCGCAAAAGATATTTTCCTTTCCTCCTATTTAGACGATGTAGCTCCGGAATATGTTAATGTTCCACCACACACGCCACCTGTCGATGGTGCTCAATGCCGAGAACAAACGCCCCCAACTCCGCAACCACAAACTCCTCCGCATAATCCCACGGGTCCATCTGTTTCCGCCGCTTTTTCTGCATCCACAGTCTCTACCTTACATCCCACGAATCCTTTCGTGCCTAGCACCTCAGGAGGTGCGACAGCAATGTTTGCCACGCCACCATCACGAAGCAAATCGTCTCTTAGAGATTTAGCAAACCAACGTACACCCCAGATAGCAACGTCCGACATGTTTAAAGAACATCTTGTAGATTGTAGATATGATCCAGTGCCCGGTAAAAATGACAGAATGCTGCTATCATCACTACGTATACGACGAGCTTCAATGTATTTAACGACACTACCAGGAATGATTAATCATCTAGACAATATATATTGCTTTGTCCAAACAGGGCAAGGCCCTGAAAGTATTGACGAAGCCATGGAATACCAGAAAGCGGATATACAGAGACAACTGTTACGTTTCTTCATAAACTGCTTGATCAGAGACAGAGATAGGTCCGAGGTAGACCAGGATGAAATGCAAGTACTTACCCGATGGGGTCAGAATATATCAGAGGGAAAACATGATAAACAGACATGTATAGTAGCTATGTGCCGAAAGATCCGCAAAGAAGTAGAACGAATACATAAAGCCAGATTGGAGGCAGACAAAACTGAATCAGAGGGAGAGGAGGAGGAAGAATCAGAAATGCCCACAGGACAATTAGAAACGATAGCCTATGTAGGTAGGGGAAGACCTTGTAACAATACCAGATACTTTAATGACCCGATACGTCCGATACGTCCAGAATGTAACAGACATTTTCAAGTCCCTATGTTAAACACGAAGTCCCCTGAACACTTATTCCAGGCTGCTGATAAATTACTCCGAGACGGAAGGGGGTATCATATGCTCGATTCTATGGATGAACAAGAATTAGCCAGGTCAGCAGTACAATGGGCTGACAGTTCTGAAAAATACAGTGATGATGCGTTGGCACACACGTTTTTGAATCTTACCCCAGACGAACAGCGTTTAGCTGGTATATACATGATACAACACCTCGTTATATTATATAGAAGCCAACACTCCGATCCTGGTCCCCTACCTGATATACTGATAGAATTACTCACGAATAAATGGAGAGGTTCAGGTACTGATTTAATTAAGGAAATTCTAGAATATCGACACCAGTACATTGTCTTCGTATGCCCAGAACATGTTTCAGTTCCCCCCAAGTTGGAAAGAAAAACGTACCACATAGACAGACAGAATCCCTTACGCGAAGTGCACCCAATAAGAGGTGAAGACAATAATTTTAAACGCGTGTTTGTGTACGCGCCCATAACTAAAATTGAATTATGAGAAATGAAGAAAGTAGTACCTAGCCATGACAAAGACCCAGCAGGTTTCCACCGTGAGATAAAAGACATGTTACTCATGGGAGAGTATACTTATCCCGACATTATGAAAATATTGAAAGTTTTATTGCCTGCCGGTATTTACGAGAAACTCAAAGAAAAGGAATGGGAGGTGGGAGACCAAAAGATAGATTGGACAGCATTAGAAAACGAAGAAAAGGCCCGAGCTGCAGGTTCAGGGCTTGGGGAAAGGACTACAGCATTACCAGGATTATTAGTGCAGGTACTACCACGTTTATTAACTACGAAAAAGGAAGACTGGGGTGCAATCTCAGCCTGTAAACAAAAACAAGATGAAGACACTAGTGATTTCTATTCCCGATTTGAAAAATGTTTTGGTATTAATAGTGGCATAAAAGCAAGTAGTGAGTCATATCCACATCTGTTTGTGACAAAATTAGTTGAAAATTCTCTGCCCCAAGTTAAGAGTAGAGTATTAAAATTCGAGAGTACTTGGCAAGGTAACACACCATCACAGATGTTACAAATGTTACAATATCATCACAATAGAATTAGAGAAGAACAAGAACATGAACAAAGACGTATGAAAGACACGAAAATGAAAATGCTTGTTGCTCAGCCAGTTCCAGCTGACGGTCATAAAAAGGGTACGACACAGTCAAATGATACAGTAGGTCCTGTTAGAGGGACATGCAACTATTGTAAACAGCCAGGTCACTATATACACGATTGCGCAGTTCTGAAACATAATATCTCTACGGGTATAACGAAAGAGAGACCACGTCCGCCTAGACAGGATCAGATCCAACAACAAGTACCTCAGAATATACAGCCTATGCCAGCTGTACAACAGACCGCACCACAACCACAACAACAACAACAACAGCCACAGCCTATTGCTGCAACACAAAACACGACACAACAGATGTACCAGTATGCACAAAATGACTATCCAGAGTATCAGCGCTACACATGAAATAGCCTAGAGAGGGAAGTTGGCCTACCCCTTATTGAGGTCCCTGTAGATCAAGAGGGTCCTTATGTACAGAGTCAAGTATTAGGGAAAGACAGAAAGTTTTTACTCGATACAGGGGCAAGCAGAACCACTATCCGTCACAGCGAAGTCCCAGGGGTACCCCTCTCAGGCTCACAAAATATTTCCCTTGGTTTTTCAGGAAAGCCCACTATTAATGAAGTATCACAACCCCTTGCATTCACAGTCGGTCCGTTAACACGGACTACAGATCTATTACTTACGAAATCATGTCCAGAAAACTTGTTAGGTATAAAAACATTGAAGGCTCTAGGAGCTGTAATATGTTGTTCTCCGGAAGGAGTACGACTATTTTTGCGTGACTTTAAAGGTCACTACGTGTCTAGAGACATGGATCACCGGTTACAGAATCTACCTGCACATTTATGGGTGCAAGGCCCCACTGATGTAGGTTGTATGCACATTACACCATATCGAGTCACAATCAAAACAGGAGTGGTACTACCACGAATACGACAATACAAGTTACCCCCAGATGCTGTTGTGGCTTTACTGCAAATCATTGACGAGCTCATTGCACAAGGAGTGGTTGTGGAAACCGACTCCAATGTATGTAATTCCCCGATAATTCCGATTCTTAAACGAACTGATCCAAAAGCACCACCAGTATATCGATTAGTTATTGATCTGCGAGAATTAAATAAATGCATTGTACCACAATACCCCGTGGTCCCAGATATCTCTTCATTGCTAACAGCCATAGATTCAGAAGCAACGTTCTTTACTGTAATTGATCTCAAGAACGCTTTCTTTAGCGTCCCAATCGATCCGGAAAGCCAATATTTGTTCGGATTCAGTTTAAATGGACGAAGTTTTAAATTCGCACGCGCACCTCAAGGATTCACAGAAAGCCCCAGCATCTATAGCCAAGCACTGAAAAGAGAACTTGACAGTATCCACATGCCAGCTAACACTGCCCTGCTTCAATACGTCGATGATCTGCTGATCACCGCCCGAAGCGAACCTGAATGTGAAAAAGCATCACTGACGGTTTTACATTTCTTAGCAGACAAGGGGCACAAAGTGTCCCCTTCAAAGCTACAATTCTGTGTCCAGCAAGTTGTGTACCTTGGGCACTTGCTGTCCAAGGGGGGAAGACAGCTTACACCCGACCGTATCCAGTTAATTGTTAACATGTCGCCACCCAAGACACAAAAGGAGGTACGGGCATTCATAGGCCTCACTTCGTACTGTAGGCAGTGGATCCCTCAATATGCATTTCTAGCGAAACCACTCATTCAGTTGACAACACAGGAGGCAGCGACATCGACTGTCCTCCCTTGGACTCAGGAACATACACAAGCTTTTGAAAGCTTAAAGAAAGCTTTATGCCAAGCACCTGTTTTAGCAACGCCATGTTACAGCAAACGTTTTACACTTTTTGTTACAGAACGTGAAGGTACTGCTTTGTCAGTACTCACGCAGGAACAGGCAGGATCACACAAGCCATGTGCTTATTTTTCTAGTACATTAGATCCCGTAGCTCAGGCTCTTCCTGCGTGCCTGAAATCAGTCGCAGCAACAGCTTTAGCAATCAGACAAAGCGATGCCATAGTGTTAGGACATCAATTGACAGTACAAGTACCACACGCAGTAGAGGTTCTCTTGAACCGGACCCAAACACAACACTTGACTATAGCAAGACTGACGGGTTATGAATTGACATTGTTCCAGCCACACATAGAAATCCGACGTTGTAGTACATTAAATCCTGCCACACTTTTGCCATTAAGTGGAACAGACCCATTGGCACATGATTGTATTGAAGTTATTACTATTACGACGAAACCCAGACAAGACTTGACAGATATTCCATTATCAGATCCAGACCTGACATTGTATGTAGATGGTTCATGCCTGAGAACAAATACAGGAGAGTTAGTGGCTGCTTATGCAGTCACAACAGATACTGAAATTATTGAAACAAATTGTATCAATACCTTGTCAGCTCAAGCAGCAGAGCTCATCGCTCTGACACAAGCCTGTATTCAAGCCAAAAATAAGAAAGTCAACATATACACAGATTCACGTTATGCATTCGGAGTCGTCCATGACTTCGGCGTGCTTTGGCGAGAGAGAGGTTATTTAACTTCTCACGGTGCCCACATCCAGCACGGTCCCCTTATTCAAGCTCTGTTAGATGCAATACATCTGCCGACTGCAATATCGATTATGAAGTGTAAAGCCCATACAAAAGTGACTGACATTATTTCTCAGGGTAACGACCTAGCTGACAGAACAGCTAAACAGACTGCTCAGAATCAGACTCATCCAACTGACACGACAAAGACAATAGTTCCGACACCAACACACTGCATGACAGTTAAGGATCCCGCCCTTGATGTAATTGACATACAGACACATGCTACACCAGAAGAAATAAAGAGATGGACTGAATTAGGAGGGATCCAAACGGATCAAGGATGGATGACGAAGGGAAAATCTATATGGTTTCTCCCCGACTCAGTGGTTCAGGTCATCATTAACACTATACATAGTCCAGCGCACCTAGGAGAGAAAGCTATGCTAGACAGCATTCAACACATTTGGTTCAATAAACACTTGCGAGCAGCAGCTAAACAGAAAGTACGTACCTGCATGATTTGTATGTCAGTATTTCCAGTTAGAGGCGAATTATGTGTAAGAAAGAATGGTTCAATACACATGGGCAATAGTAAATGTACCACCGTAATAGAATTCAGTGATAAAGGCAAATCTACATTTAGAGCTTCTCGTCACTCCTACTTCATCTGTGGTCACACCGCATACATACGCCTACCCCTAGATTGGGATGGTACCTGTTACATTGCATTCCTTCTGCCACCTGTTTTCCTAGCCCCGCCTGATTACCATAGGAATACCCATTTAGTACACAATAGACAGCAGAGAGATCTTCCGATTGTCGACTACACTGAAACAGCATGGGAGCAATATACAGATTTCAATAAAGGTTTCTTTCCCTACATAGGTACAGTCACTAATAGTAAGCTGATACGTAGATTAACTAGAACCCTTGAAGCAGTAGTGAATGAAACTACTTCCGCCTTAGGCAACTTAACAGAGGAGCAGTCTGCGATGCGGATTGTTGTTCTTCAAAATCGTCTTGTCCTTGACGTCATTCTGGCCGATAGGGGCGGAGCTTGTAGGGTCATCGGATCAAGTTGCTGTGTTTTCATACCAGAAAACGCGCCGTCAGTATATAAAGCCATAACTCGACTTCATAAAATCGTAAGCCAGATACACCAGAATCCAGGCACCTGGACTTGGTCCGGTTGGTTCTGGAGCGTGTTGTCAGCCTGGGGATGGAGGATCCTATCCTTCCTAGGTATTGGCTTTCTCATACTATTCAGTTGCTGCTTGTGTCTACAATGTGGGCCAGCGATTTGTGGTCTGTGTGCCACATCGTGTATCCCGCCTTCAAATTTTCATTCGAGATCCCGGAAGAAGAAAGAAGAACAAATGATGCTATATGAACAGATTGATGGATTGATGAAAATGGATATTTCATAAGGGTCCGTAGGGGACAAGGAGGGAATGAGGAAATATGAATTTTATGATCAGTTATGTCCCCTATCTTAGACCCCAACGACTCCATGTACATGCTACAAGCACATGTATGTTCCCCCCAGTTCTAGCTACGAAGACGCAAATACATGTGCGTCCAACGCCAACATGTCCTCTTTCAGATCCGCCATGAATGGGTCAAATAGTCCATTCCTAAGTATGATTGGCCACCGACTTTATATGGTTCACTTTTCACGTTTTACAGTTCAGGCGAGTAGGCCCTGAATTCTGTCATCAAGCCTTTTCCTGCTTCTGCCTCTGAAATGCTCCAGCCTGGACCTGCATCCGTGTCCATGAACTTTGTCCTACTCCCTGCGCGGCTAACGGTGCCTGACACGGCCTGTTGCCTGCCAAAAACTGTATTCAGCCTTCAAGTTATCTGCTCCGCTCCTCATCCAATGCATTCCTGTTTAATAGTTTAGGTAAACATCCTTCCAGCTACCGAGCAAAGGGCTCGGCCTCGCTGTCTTTATGCAAATAATTCATAGCCCCTGTTACCATGGAAGATTCCTGCCCCCTCGCATCTCATGTAGACACATAGACGCTTGTACATGCACTAACAGTCAGTATAGAATAGATTCCGTCCGAGAGACCTTTCCTTTTGGATAAAACAGTTCCTTAAACAAAGATATTAGATACGATTTGGGATTAGGTTGACCTGACCCCCCAGACTTCTGTCTCCATATGTAGAGCTAAATGTCAATTCCCCTTCACCCTCTAGTTGCACGTCAATCACACGTCAATCACACGTCATGCGGCTGCGCGCGCATCTCTGCCAAATATTTCTGCTGACACTGCAGGATTCTCTTATGGATCCACCCACTTGTGACATCATTTTAAATGACGTTTCTAGTATACGCCTGTATTTACGCCTATTTTCATTACGTATGTGTATTCTTATCTGTATTATCAGCTGTTACGCCTCCTGCATCTGTCTTAATGCAATGCTTTTCATATATATATTGTTACTTGTCAATAATGTATTGCCTATCCCTTCCTGAACCTTCGTGGTGATGGAATAAGATTGCCTAGTTCGAACTATAATTCCTTTGTAAGGAATAAAGCCCTTTTCAGAACCTCTAATACCACGGATTCTGCCTCTTATTTTGACTGAGTTATTCTTACTAGACTTTACCGCATAAAAAATAGTACAGGTAATTTAAATATTTACCACAGCTTGATGTAACATTTTATCAATGGCAGTCGGATTGGTAGTTAAGGCATTTGAGATTGTTTTTTGCCGAGTCTGTGGACGTGTGGTTATGAGGTTGGGTTTGCCCATCTTACTTTAAGTTCTTTATAAAAGAATAAAGAGAAAATATTAAAAAGAACACTACTATATTAAGATAAGAATCATTAAAATTATCTAAGTTTTTTAAACTTTTAAACTACGAACAACCCCAGTCCAAGTCCAACATTGAAATGCCCACATAAGTTAGTCTCAGCTTGTGACAATAGCTTGATTGTTACCGTGATCAAAATAGTTTGGCCCAGTCCAGTCGCGCCCAGTCACGGACAGGCACAGACAGGTCCGCCCTTGGTTCCGGGCTTAGTCCCGGCTCCATCTCGCGCAGCGTCCCGCGCCGTGGAATAAACAAAGTGCCTTTTAGGCGCGATGTGAGTGTGTCCCCCTGAGTCTCCACAGGTGTGTGTGCAGGGATGCACCCTGGGGGCTGTAGTCCTAGCCCGGTTGAGTACGGTCAGGAGGTCGTGCTTCTAGGCGACAGCTGCCCTCCTCTTCTCCTCGCAGCTTCGCAGCCTCTTTTCACCTCCTCATGGGACACACTATGTCGGCTTACCAGCAGACTCCCACCAAACAGGGGCAGAGGCAGCGCTTTTAGGCGCAATGTGAGCGCCTCCCCCTGAGTCTCCACAGGTGAGTGTGCAGGGATGCACCCTGGGGGCTGTAGTCCTAGCCCGGTTGAGTACGGTCAGGAGGTCGTGCTTCTAGGCGACGGCTGCCCTCCTCTTCTCCTCGCAGCTTTGCAGCCTCTTTTCACCTCCTCACGGGTCGCTCGATGTCGGCTCACCAGCAGACTCCCACCAAACAGGGGCAGAGGCAGAGCTTTTAGGTGCGATGTGAGCGCCTCCCCCTGAGTCTCCACAGGTGAGTGTGCAGGGATGCACCCTGGGGGCTGTAGTCCTAGCCCGGTTGAGTACGGTCAGGAGGTCGTGCTTCTAGGCGACGGCGGCCCTCCTCTTCTCCTCGCAGCTTCGCAGCCTCTTTTCACCTCCTCACGGGTCACACGATGTCGGCTCACCAGCAGAAGAAGTTGCATTGATAGGCCGCATGTGCATCAGTATTTTGCATGTTGCATCCTGCTTTAAAAGTAATTATTAATACCCCTTTTGCACTAAGGTTATGCTAGGTAACATTAATGGGGAATAGTGCAAGGTGGGTGGTAAACAGTGAATGTTTCATTATCATATAAATAATAAATGTTCATTTTCATTTACTTTAGTATGCTGAGCGAAGCCACCATCTTCTTAACTTGACTAAGGGGGAGGGGGAAAGCTTCAGTGAGTGATTCCGTTCTGTCATGAGGCAAGCAAGACGTGCTGTGCACCGCAAATGACATGAAAGAGTGAAGGCCAGAGAAGCAGAAAACTGCCAACTACTGTACCCATGTGTGGGACCGGAGATGTACTCCACGAAGATGTTATTATATGAAAGGAGAACTTTATAAAATTGTATCATGTATGGGAAACGTAAGAACAAACTGGGATTCAGACCATGGGAACTAATTTTCACAATGAAGTTGTTGAATAAAAGGTGAAATCATGGTGGTGTGACAATGCTACCTCTCAAGCCCACCAATCCCTGTACTAGTTCGATGATAGTTTGCAACATTAGTGGGATGGATGTGTCAATTTTAGAGTATAACTGGGGTGCCTTTAGGGGTGTGCTTTAGAGCTTAGGCTGGCAGGAGAGAAGAGGGGAGAGGCGTCGCTGTCCGTCGGTTTGTAGAGAGGCCTAGCTGTTCCTGACCTGTCCCGTTCTTGTGGTTATATCCTTTGTTCCCTGATTCTGTTTCTGGGAACCCCCACCATTTCCTAGGCCAAAGGGCTTGTTTTCCTACAGACCAATAGGTTTGTATTTAGCCTAAATCATTCTCAGAATCTAAATATTAATGTATTTTGTCTCTGAAACTTTTTCTCTTCACCTATCCAGCTCGTCAATGATGTATTTAAATGTATTATTTAGATGAAACTATTGTCTCTTCATCTTTCTCTTCCATTAGGAATATCCTATTTGGTATAAATATTTGCTGAAACTTTTGTCTCTTACTCTATCCACTCCTTCATTGCACAAAGTCATTGTTTAATTTGGATGAGTTTGTAAATTATATATATTATTGTTTCCATCATGAGATTCAGTGTTTGTAATCTGTGACCAAATGCAACTGAGCATTAACCCTTTAATATTTGAGATAAAAATCCATTATTAACTTTATCGAGAGTCTGTGATCATTTTATTGACTGAATGGTTGATAAAGTCAGTAGTTATCATTGCCATCAACTATTCAACTAATTTGCCCATCGACCAAATAGAAATAAAGTTGATATTAAAAAGGATTAGTTATTAAAAGAAGTCTCATTTGAATCAATGAAAGGAAAGAAATGTTTGGACGTATAAATTGACCCCAGCGCATCAGGGATTCTGGGTGAAAGTTTATGGGCCATTGTGTTATAATGTTGTTAATTATTGATCCCTGATCAATATTTAGTATTGGCGCTGGATCACCTTCTTATGATAATAAATTGTGGTACCATCCTGACTTTGTTTCAATATTGATTTTCAGTATGCTTAAGTTTTTATTTTGATTAATTGAGGACACATTGATAAAGTCAGTACACCTGACTTTTTATCAATGCATTGTTCGTGTTATGTTAAGCACGTGGGGGTGTGGGTATTGTGTTTCTAGGGGTTAAAACTTGTTAGTGTGCCAACTATAAAAGGTGCCTCAAGAGCAAAGGATCCAGAGTACATTTAAAGGAACATTAGCCTGGGGTGACCTTTCTTTAGTGTGCACCCCTGCATGTTCTGAGATGCTTGGGAAGGTACCACATAGGTATTTCAACTTGCTGTTTTACTACTATTTGTTAATTTGTGCATAGTATTTAGTAGCCTGTGTGTGTGTGCCTGTTTGTGTATGTATGTGAGTGTGTGTGTGTGTGTAAAAAAAAGAACTTTTCCTTTTTAGAAGAGAAAGCTCTGTCTGACAGCAAATTAAATGTTGTTTGTTGTGTTGTGAGCTCAGAGTACACACAGAACACCTTCACTGAATAAGGCTTGGACAGATCCACCTTGCTACCCTAGAGTTAAGTACTAAAAAGTGGAATTGTGTGGCTTGGTTCCCCGTATGGGGGGCTCACTATCTGGGGACATCAAGAGCAAATGACCCCAGTTGTTTCAATTTGGATGCAGTACCCCTTGTCTTTTTTGAGAATCTCTGACCCAGATTTCCTACCCAAAGTAATTCAATATTTTGTGCAGTATCAACATTTTAAACCCTCTACTTTCTGTTGGAATTAGTGTTGACTGTTCACACTCCTTACCCTTGTTGAGAAGCATAAACAATGCCGCTCCTATTCAAGTGGTAAAATAATACTCTTACCATATAAGTGCATATAGATAGCAATAATTTACTCAGGGCTCAGAGAACGACTCTCACTTTATGTAACTAGCTTTCTATATTGCTTGTGCTGTCAGCAAGCTTTTTATACCACTCTAAATTTCTGAAAATTGTTTAATTCCTCTCATTTCATGCATCGACACATGCTGTACAATATTTTCAAAAATATATATGTTCTTGATAATATAAGGTTATAAGGATAATATAAGGTTATGGCTGAGATCTTTCACTGGTCCGTGAGTAGAAGTCCAGTTTTGGCAAAATCACAAGGCGTATAATGGCATCAGAATGCTTGCAATGATTTCTTGAGAATTTCCAAATGAGAAACTGGAACTATTTTCAATATGACATTTTCGTCCTCACATCAGTACTAGAAATCATTCAAATGGAAGTGTGACAGGCACCTCTATGTCTTAATTTGCATCTCCCTAGCTACTAATCTGCTACCATGTTTTGTCTTAAATCAAACAAAACATACACAAATGACTTTCTGAACAGGTTTCCTTTGCTTGATTTTAGACAACACACTTGTCAGCCACAATGTTGCCATGCTATTCTACATTAGAACATTGGAATGTTGGGAGCTACCGTGAAAACAGTGGAGTGCTTCAGGCTTCTAATGCCTGGTAGAAGCCCAGAGCATCTACATTCCAATGTTTGTTCACAGGTGTTGCTGTGTATTTCAATGGAAAGTCTTTATGCAGAACAGATATTTAAACTTGAAACATGCATATTTCATACTTTTTAAAATTACACCTTGAGTCGCAGCCCCTACGCGATCCCAGAAATACATGCTAGCAGGATTCGCGACCCCTACATGTTCGGTGCGCATGGGTGCCCCGATCATAAAAATGTGTTTTAAACATCTTAAAAATATTACACAAGAGCACTAATACAAATTGTTGGGATTGTATTAAAAACCTCTTTGTTTAGAAAATATATTATTTCAGTGTAAGTATGTATTTAACGGATTCACGCACCCAACCCATAGATCCGCAACTGGTACACTATACCATTGTGTCCACAAAAATCTGTTAAAAACATTTTAAAACAAATGAATAACTTCTTTATTACTATTTTTATTTACTCAGTAATAAACCTCTAGGTCAAAAACATGTGTTCTAAATATGTACTTTAGAGTGATATTCATATAACGGATCTGCACACTCACCACGTAGGTTTGCGTACGGTACGCGACCCTTTTTTGTAAATAAAAAAATATATATTATATATATATATATATATATATATATATATATATATATAAAAGAAAAGAATAAAACATCTTTCATACTATTAAAAGCAATCATGCAAAATTTGTTTTAAAAAAAAATAGTTAAAAAATTTAATAAATTCTATAGAAATTTTCTTTTTGAATTCCAAATCCTGTTACATAATATCACACTGTACAAAATTACAAACAAGAAAACAATGTTAATTCAAATAAATACCACTATAAATCTTTGATCAGCTAGGTTATATATATTTTTAAAAAATGATTATAATTATTTTACAAGTTTATAAAAATATAGAAAAAATAGAAAAAAATAGTTACAAACATCTTTGCATAAATAAAATGGTTTAAAAACCTTAGAAATTCACTGAAAACAACACAGTTTACAGGGACATTATAGTTAGAAATTAGCATTTAAAAACCGTTAGAAATTCACTGAAAAAACCACAGGTTTCAGATACATTATCGAAAGGAATCAGCATTTAAAAACCTTAGATATTCACTGAAAAACACAGGTTTCAGGGACGTTATAGTTAGGCTGACATTTCATTGTTACAAAACCAGAGAAGTTCAGCCATTATAGTTAGCTCATTATAGTTAGCTGAGCTAACTATAACTTGCGCCCCCGCAATGCACTGCTGATGATGTCACATATTATATCACTCTTGACATGGTCAGTGACATCACTGACGACATCACTGATGACATCTCAAATGACATCACTGATGGCATCATCCATGTAATCTCTGATGCACCTAGTCACACACCAATATAAGCTATTATACTACTACTCCAAATGTCAGACATTCTTGTACCATTGACATACTGATACTAGTATGTACATACCCACTCACTGATTGATAGGTCTACATACACAATCAGTCACTCACCCATACAGGCACTCATACAGCCAGTCGCTCCCAATACAGCTGCTGAGATATCCATTCATACAGCCACTAATACACCATCAGTCACCAACAGAGCTACTCATACACATACTCACTTACCCAAACACTCAATTACATAGCCACTTACTCATCCGTACAGAAACATACGCACACTCACTACTAATACACATACTAACAAATACTTCCTCTCCTTACAGTCACTGGCACAAAAACACACTCACGCATACAGCCAATTTCACAGTCAGTCACTCACACATACAGTCACTTACATGCTCAAACACTCACATATACTGCCTTTCACATATGCAGTTACTCAGCACACACCACTGAGACATCCATTCACTCACCTACGCAGCCATAAGTACACTCACTCACCCATACTATCCTTCACAGATGCATTTATGAAACCATGCGCCCAGGATTCACCCACTTTGATATCCATGCTGCGAGTCACACACACCCTCACCCACTGACACAGACACTCAGGCACCCATACAGGTACTCAGACTACTAAACAATAATCCATATGGACACTCGTGTACCGACTCACCAACCCATGCAGCCACTTACACACCAATTGAGTGACTGATACACACATTCACACAGATTAATAACTCAACCATACATTCTCTAAGACATGTATAATCACTCACTTATACAGTCAGTCACGCACCCACTAAATCATCCATAAACAGACACTCATACACCCACTCATTCTTTGAATATACCTTGGCGTATATATACATAACATCATTAAACTTTTTAGAAACACTCAGTCACTGTATTTTATATATATATATATATATATATATATATATATATTTATTACTTCCACTCCTTTAACTTGCACTCGTTCCCGCTGCAAACAGGAGCCCAGACCACGATTAGGTGCTTCAAAGGAATCTTTATTCGTCCGCTCTCAGGTAGTTATACAGCCATTACGCGTTTCGAGCCCGTGGGCCCTTGATCACATGTGTGTATATATATATATATATATATATATATATATATATATATATATATATATATATATATATATATTTTCACTGACAAAAACATAGGTTTCAGGGACGTTATAGTTAGTTGGACATTTCACTCATACAAAACCATGGAAATTCCACCGCTATAGTTAGTTGAGCTAACTCTAACTCACGCCCCCCCAATGCACTGCTGATGACATCACATATTACATCATTCATGACATGGTCAGTGACATCACTGATGACATCACTGATGACATCTCAAATGACATCACTGATGACATCACAGATGACATCATCCAGTGAATGTGTTTTTCTTTAAAATTTAAATATGTATTATATATATACCAAGCTGATTTGAAGAATGAGTGGATGTATACGTGTTTGGATGGAGGATTGTATAGGTGTGTGACTTACTGTTTAAGTGAGTGATTAAATGTGTCTTATTGAATACATGGCTTAGTGACTAAACTGTGTGAATGTTTGTATCAGTCTGTCTTTTGTTGTATAACCTGCTGCATTAGTTGGTCAGTAGCTCCACGGGTGTCTATATGGGTTATTGATTAGTTGCCTGAGTAATTGTATGGGAGACTGAGTGTGTGTGGTTGGATGGGGGTGCGTAGTTGTGTATAGATGTGTGAGTGGTTGATTCACTGGGTGTATGACTTTAAGAGTGCATCTGGAAACAGTTGTATGGGTGAGTGAGTGTATGTATGGATGTGTTGGTGAGTGACTTGATGTCTCAGTGGTAGATGTCCAAATAAGTACAAAAGTAAAAGGCAGTGTATGTGAGAGTTGGATTATATAAATGTCTATATGTGAGAGCCAGTGATTGTGAGAGTGGCTGTATGGATGAGTGTATACTTGTATTAGTGATCATATAAGAGAGTAAGTATGTGTTAGTATCTGTATGAGTAAATGAGGTGGTGTGTGTATAACTGTGTAGGTGAGTAAATGGAACTGTGATTGATTCTTTGCATGACTGACTAGGATGAGTGCATGACTGACTAGGATGAGTGGTGGTGTTTGAGTGTCTGTATAGGTGTATATGATAGTGTTGTATTGATCAGTGACTACATGTATGAATGGTTGTATGGGTGAATGAGTGGATATGTGTGTGTAGACCTAGGAATCAGTGAGTGCGTTTGTAGTAACTGGTATTGGTGTGTCGATGGTTTTGAAAATGGTAGTCTGTATTTTACGGTGGGTGTATCAAACGTTATATTAGGGTGTGAGGAGGTGCATCAGATTGTCATGTGGATGATGTCATCAGTGATGTCATTTGAGATATCATCAGTGATGTCACTGACCATGCCATGAATAATGTAATATGTGACGTCATCAGCAGTGCATTGCGGGGTCGTGAGCTATAGTTAGCTCAACTAACTATAACTGCGGAATTTCTATGGTTTGTATGAGTGAAATGTCCAAATAACTATAACGTCCCTAAAACCTATGATTTTTCCAGTGAATTTCAAAGGTTTTTTAAATGCTAATTTGTACCTATAATGTCCCTGAAACCTATGTTTTTTTCAGTGAATTTCAAAGGTTTTTTAAATGCTAATTTGTAACTATAACGTCCCTGAAACCTATGTTTTTTTCTGTGAGTTTCAAAGGTTTTTTAAATGCTATTTTGTAATTATTTACTTCTTTAAACCTATAATTTTTTCAGTGATTTTAAATTATCACTTCATTGTCAACCTAGTGAGAGCAGCCAATATCCCCAGTTTTCCAGCAGTAGTTTCCACCCCAAAAAATTGTCACAAATGAGAACAACAACTAACGGTAATAATATACAGAGTAGACGTCCCCGTGCAAAAATTAACACAAAAGCACCAGTTCCCGATATTTTCAAAGAGCAGCCAAATCTGGGGTGCGATCCAAAAACAGGGAATGAGCCACGTTTGCAGTAGGTATCTAACATCTGCATTTTACTGGTGTAAACCAGGACAACCACCTATAATGTTAAAGGGATTGCAGCCCAGAATCACATCTAAAGCGCAACATATGTCATAGAATTATTGATCATGCAGCTCAAACACCCATGAAGGCCACAACACTCACTTCCACCAGCCTCAGGACGTCACCCCCGGACTACCCCCTCCCTACAACCACCAAGGCAGCGCAGAACAGGACAGCAGACCTTCCAAAAACGGCATGGTCCCTCAGCCACACAATACTTGAATGTCGGCTCATATGGCAAGCAAATATGCGTGAAGGATGCAACTCATTCATCAATAATATTAATGCACACAATACCAAGTGTAGCGGTGATGTGCTGGACAGACCTCACTATACAGATCATAAACCTCTCCATCAGTACATATACTGCTGGTGCTTGTAGTGTTGTGGACAGTGCACGCAACCATGTTACCTCAGACATGAAGATCTCGGTCATGTATCTGTGTCTTCGTCCCCTGTAAGCGGAAGCGCAGTGGGCTGGTCCAACATACGCCACTCCAGCGTAGGAGTATGAATAAATAAGCGGGGGCTCTGGGCGTGGTTCACCTGTGAAGATCAATGAGTGTGCCAGAGCGGCGGGCCTCACCCTGCCATGTGGCTGCCATCATGACCGCGGGCCTCCTCGACACAGGCTCCCTGCGAGCACAGCGGCACAGCACCGCAGATTTATGTCTGTACAGACTACTGCCTTCAATCTACACTGTGGACAGCAGGGATCACAATTCAGATGGAGTGGTGATTGCAGATGACACAGTCCAGTAGGCAAGACACATTGCTCCCAGTGCGGCCCGCTCGGACCAAGCATCATCGCAGGCTGAGTACACGCTGAGGGCCAGAGGTACCACTAACTCAGTGCACCACAAGGCAACGCCACGTGGCCTTATTAATGCAGAATTTATTAAACAAAATACATTGCTACCAGTGCGGCCCGCTCGGACCACGCATCATCGCAAGAGTCCAGTAGGCAACTAACTACAGCGTCCCTAAAACCTACACAATATCCTTTTCGCATCCTTGCTTCAAGAACTTCTTTTATATCAGTTATAGCTTTACTACAATGACCAAATTCATCTTGCAAGTCCAATTGAACACTAAATGGCAGTCTACACTGCAGATAGCAGAGCTCATATTTCAAATTCAGTTTTGATTTATTAATTGCAGAGTGAACTGTACTCTATGTCCTCTGATTTTGTCAGGAGGAAGTGACAAAAAGCATTCCTCGATGTTTGAGCTGACTACTGCCTTCGATCTACACTTCGGACAGCAGGGCTCACAATACAAATCAAGTCGCGATTGCAGATGACGCAGTCCGGTAGGCAAGAGACATTGCTACCAGTGCGGCCGGCCCGTACCAAGCATCATCGCTGGCTGCGCACACGCTGAATGCTTCTGATGCCCCTACCTCAATCCAGCACAACTCATGCACCCTTTCTGATATTTTGTGTATAATTTCACATCTGCTGTCCTACCTCAGTGTATCACAAGTCATGAACCCTTTACAATAGAATCTTTTCTGTATGATTTAATATCTGGTACCCATCCCTTACCGCAGCACAAATCATTGACCCTTTATGATTGAATCTCTGTGTCTGATCCAATCATTACTGTTGTACTTGTTGCCAGCACCAACTATTTCCGGAGGGTTGGCTTACAATCACCCTACACGCATCCACCACAGACATCACTGGAAATTTGACCCTGGTAATAAAACGGAGTTGAGCGCACGTGCCTGTACCCAGTTCCACTATCTATCTGTGTCCGTGTGTTCATTATGTATGCAACATGCTGCCCCTAGGCCCTACCGCATTACATAGTGCTCTGAACAGCGTATGCAACCATCTTACCTTTGACAGTGGGTGAAAACATTAGTTATGTAACTTTGTCTCGGTCATTGTACAAGTACTTACGTAGAGACTGCATCATTAGAATACTGCAAGCAGAGTGTATAGTGAATTTATAAGTGCGTGAGGATCATCACAGTGATTGTATAAGTACATATATTGGCATGGTTAATTGACTGGGTGTATGTCTCTAATAGGCTGCCCTCTATGTGCCAAAAACTGAAACTTCAACTTTCCATGGCCCTGTATTGCCACAGCTGCAACACTTCACTGAATGTGCAATAAACATTCATATCCACACAGATGTCTCATGTCCACCATCTTTCTTGTGTGGAACTATGGATGAATATAGGGACAGTAATTCCCCATACCTTCCATGTTGGACTTGGCTCACAGAGTGACACTTTGGCTTTTGCAACCCGAGTGACGGTAGCACTCCAACATGGACACTCGCATCCAGTGTTGTCACATTTTTTAAGCTTTCTATAGCCCAAAGCCAACCAAAAAGTAGCCCTAAGGAGCCCAATATTGCTACTTTAAGGAAGGGGGCAGGGACAAGCAGGCGGTGAATGCATTGGAATTGATGTTGCAGCAGTATGCCAAGTAAATATTTGTCTAATAAAGCGCTTTAACATACTACTTTGCTGGAGCATTGTATATATATATATTTATAATCTGGCAACTAGCACAAACCAAAATTTTACCACACAACCAGAAAAATATAGCCCAATTGTGCGTGATCTAGTCCAATTTGGCAACACTGATGCCACATCCACTCCCTCATGGCTGGTATACACCAACATCTCACCCATTCATCACAGGCGTCACAGGACACGTGACCCTGCTAATGTAAAAGACGGGGCGCACGTGCACTACGCCATTTTAGAGTTTAGAGTACATGGCCTCACTTCTCACTGAGTTAGAAGCACCACAACCACTGAGCGGGTGTACAACCTGCGATGATGATAGGTGCACTAGTATGTCCTCTGCCATAGCCATATCAAGACTCAGTACCCAATGTGAGATCTATTACCTTCCCGAACGGAGCTGCATGATGTAGACGGTGCCGTGACCACAAAAAGGTGAGCAGTGAGGCCTGGGTGCACAGCGGCGGGCAGATACCTCTGGGCGGCGGGAGTGCATGTGGTCTAGCAGACTTGAAACAGAAAGGCTGCACAGCGATTTAGGCATACGCAGTCGTATATACCCTGCCATTACCCTTTCTTATTGCATTTTGAACACGTTTTCCAATGGCAGGACAGTTCTTACAGTCGGCCAAATTTCCGTCGGTCCCACATCTGTAGCAAATTAGTTGAGTATTTCTTTTTTCATACTTTGTACCCTTAAATTTACCATCAAATTTTGACGAACTTTCCTTTCTCTATTTTTTTTTTAAAGAGGTAAGGTGTGTTGGGAGCATCGGAGCATGCAGACACGAGCGTGACATTCCTCTCACTGCTCGTGGCTGCCTCGCGTCGCTTTGGGAATGTTATGTTTTGAATGTGAGAAGGTTGGGAGGTAGAAGTTAACGGGGGTTCAGTCATTCTTGCTTTATACTTGCTGCTTACAAAACATGTTCTGAGGATTAAACCACATCAAGAAAATTACTGTCTCTGTCTTTTCATTCCTGCATACTGGTCTTTTCTACAATTACTAATTTTGTATTATCTTTCAGATGTGGGAGCTTGAGGGTGCACTATGTCCCGGCATGTGGTTGGAGACACACTGGTGACACAAAGGTGAGCTGCGAAGATTTTCTCCAGTGTCAACACTCCCTCTTCATTTCTTCCTGTCTCTCTCTCTCACACTTTCTCTCACTTCCTCTCTCTCTCTCTTCCTCTCTCTCACACTGTTTGTCTTTTTTCCTCTCTCTCACAGTTTCTCTCTTCCTTTTATCTCACTCTTTCTTTTCTTTCTTTCTTTCTTTCTTTCTTTCTTTCTTTCTTTCTTTCTTTCTTTCTTTCTTTCTTTCTTTTTCTTTCTTTCTTAATATTTCTCTCTTCCTCTCTCACTCTTTCTTTCTCTCTTCCTCTCTCTCACTCTTTCTCCCTCTCTTCCTCTCTCTCACACTGTTTCATTCTTTCTCTCTTCCTCTCTCTCACTCTCTCTCTCTCTCTCTCTCTGTCTTCCTCTCTCTCTTTCTCTCTCTCTTCTCTCTCACACTGTTTCTTTCTTCCTTGTATCTCCCTCTTTCTCTCTCTCACTCTTTCTCTGTCTTACTCTTTCTTTCTGTCTTCCTCTCTCTCTTTTGATCTCTCTCTTCCTCCCTCTCTCACTCTTTCTCTCTCTTCCTCTCTCTCACACTTTTTCTCTCTATCTTCCTTGTATCTCCCTCTCCCTCTCTTTCTCTCTCCTTTGCAGGACGTATAACGCACCATCTTATTTTTTGTCTTGCAGGCTGTGATTCACAAATTGTCGAGGGGGTGACACGCCATGGCTGTACATAGTTTTATTTGTTGTTGTTATCTTTTAATAAAATATTTTACACACATAGTTTTGCTTGTTGTTGTTTTGTTTTAATAAAATGTTTAATATGTAAATCCATACATGACTAAGATTCTTATATGTCCAACCTCACAAGCATCTTTTTTATTAAAACTGCAACACCAGTCGATTTCTAAGGCTTCACATTTAAAACGTTCATGTCACATTTGTTTGTGGGGGGTGAGCGGGGATGGCGGACAAGCAGCTGCTGCTGTGGGATGTTGCAGTACTGTTGGGTGTCTGACCTGCATCATTGTTGTGTCCATTGCATCCCTTCTCAGAGACCTGCAAACCGACGGCCTGGCTTGTAAAGGTGTGGGCCCGAGTCGCACCAGAAGAGCTGCAAGCTCACCAGTGGTTCGCAGAGGGAGTCTTGCGGGCCCAATAAGGTTGTTGACGGTATGCTAGTGATGTGGGGAGAGGGTGCGTTACATGCTGATGTGGGGAGAGGCAGCGTGAAAGGGGTATCTCTCACAAACAGAGCTCCGGTATGTTTTCAGAAATGCCTCGGACAGATGCCAGCTGACGGACTGAATCACAAAATGGCTTTTCAATTCCCATATAGTAAGACTTATGAACAGTTCATACCCAGGCTTGCAGAGGGACAACTGCGGCCCGTCCACTGAACTCACAGAGGCAGAACTACAAGCCGGCCGCTCCCAAAGGAACAGCAGCGTAGTAGCTCGCAGAGGTACAGGCACAGCAGCGTACTAGCTCGCAAAGGTAGACAGCTGCGAGCCGACGGAGTGGCTTCTAAAGGCATACCTCCGAAGTGGTGATGTTGGGCACAGGGAGCGTGAAAGGGTTATCTTCCTACTAGTGTCCTGAAGTGGAAGTCGTGCTGCCTGGCGCTCACCTGTTTCTCCTTAATTGTTAATAAATGTTAAACCTTCACTGCGTCAAAATCATCATTACACAGAGCTCCGCTATATTAAATGGCCCCCGGAACCTTTCTTTTATATTTTCACTCGATGCGAGGCACAAGATGGCTGCTAACACCTCCTGGTTTCAAGTGTTAGCAGCCAATCAGAGGACACTTCCTGCTTTGAAGCGATAGCAGCCAATCAGAGGCAAGCTCGTGCTCAAGAGTAAGGCACCGAACAGATATATATATATATATATATTTTCTCTTATATATTTTCCCTTTAATATCTCAAAAACTACTCAACAGATTTACACCATTTCAACAAAACCACGCTTTCTGGACCACGACCTTTCTCCCTGGCATATTTGGCATAATTCCGTTCAGCAGTTTGACCTGTAGCCTTGTCTAAAGTTTCATATGGAAAATCCATTGGGAAACACGTTTTCACCCCCCCTTTTTTCTCAGCCACCCCTTCACCAATCACCCCGAAACTTTCAAGATAGGAACTGATCAAAAAAGAAAAAAGTTTTGGAAACTTTCGTAAAGAATCGTTAAATGACGCCAAAGTTATAAGCAGATGGAGAGCTCCAGGAGGGGGGACGCACAACCCCCCTCCCAACATGAGTGAAGCCCCGAGACTACGGAGACCCCAGTGAGCACCCGCACCCCCAGCAAGCCCCCGCTATTATTTTTTAAGAAATGCCCCCGGGACCTACCCACCCCGGGGTCTCATTAAAATAAAACACGGGAACCCGCGACCCCAGCGCGAATTACGCTGATTTGTTTTAAAAAAAGAGACAGAGTGCACTAGAGCCTGGGAGCGCTGGGCACTGTGAGGTAAAACTGGGCCCAAGAGACGGAGTGCACCAGAGCCTGTAAACCTGCCTAGAAGCCCTGCCTGTTTGGCCCCACCGCACACACACCCTCGGTATGCAACGTCTTCCTGCATTACATTTACCCAACGAGGTAGCACTTACTGATCAGCCAGTAGAAAGTAATCCAGTTGAGTAGAGATATTGCACAAAACTGTGGCATCTTCGTAGATCAATATGCAGAGCAGGAATCATTCTGGCACGATGCTCCTGTCACAAAAACTAAACCTCAACAGGAAGCACTTACAGATATAAATAAAGCAGGTGCCCGAGTTGAAGCTCAAATTCAGTAATGCATTAATCAGCCCAAAATCTCCACGAGCACTCGAAATTCTGCGTGCTTGCGTAGATTTCTTGCAGTTTCGTGGAATTTTGCGTAGGGCAATTCCGCAAATTCCGCCCACACCTAGGAAAAAAACATAGATTTCAGGGACGTTATAGTTAGTTGGATATTTCACTTATACAAAACCATAGAAATTCAGCCGTTATAGTTAGTAGACCTAACTATAACTCGCTCCCCTCCAATGCACTGCTGATGATGCCACATATTACATCACTCATGACATGCTCAGTGACATCACTCATGACATCACTGATGACATCTCAAATGACATCAATGATGACATCATCCAGTGAATTTGTGTTTCTGTAAAGTATAAAAGTATGTTTTATATATATGTATATATGCCAAGGTGTATTGAAGTATGAGTGGGTGTATGAGTGTCTGAATGGATGATTTAGTAGGTGTGTGACTGACTGTATAAGTAAGTGAATAAAGGTGTCTTACTGAATGCATGGGTTAGTGACTAACTGTCTTTATTAGTCTGTTAGTTGGTGTGTAAGCGGCTGCATAGCTTGGTGAGAAGCTACATGAGTGTCTATATGGGTTATTTATTGGTTGTCTGAGTATCTGTATGGGTGCCTGAGTGTCTTTGTCGGTGGGTGGGGTGTGGGTGACTCTGTGCATAGATTTATGAGTGGTTGCTTCACTGCCTGTATGGGTTCAAGAGTGCATATGGAAACAGCTGTATGGGTGGGTGAGTGTGTGTATGGGTGTGTTGGTGGTGAATGGTTGTCTCAGTGGTGCATCTGTGAGTAACTACATATGTTTTGAAGCAGCATATGTGAGTGTTGGAGTATATACATGACTATATGTGAGAGTGAGTGATTGCAAGAATATCTGTATGGATGAGTGTGTGTTTCTATGAGTGGTTGTTTAAGAGAGTAAGTATATGTTAGTATCTGTATAAATAAGTGTGGTGGTGTCTGTATGACTGTATAAGCAAGGAAATGGATGTGTGATAGTTTCTTTGCATGACTGACCAGGTGTATGAGTAACATTTGGGTGAGTGGCAGTGTGTGAGTGTCTATATGGGTATCTGAGTGGATATGTCAGTGGCTGTATAGATGAATGACTGTGTGTATGAGTGACTGTATGGGTTAGTGGGTGGATGTGTGTGTAGATGTATGAATCAATGAGCAGGTATGTACTAACTGCTATTGGTCTGTCTATGGTTTCGATATTGGAGGTCTATATTTTAGAGTGGGTGCATGGAAGGTTTTAGTAGGGTATGAGGAGGTGCATCAGAGGATCACGTGGATGATGCCATCAGTGATGTCATCAGTAATGTGATTTGAGATGTCATCAGTGATGTCACTGAGCATGTCATCAGCAGTGCACTGAGGGGGCGCGAGTTATAGTTAGGTCTACGAATTATAATGGCCGAATTTCTATGGTTTTGTACGAGTGAAATCTCCAACTAACTATAACGTCCCTGAAACCTATAGTTTTTTCAGTGAAATTCTATGGTTTTTTAAATGCTAATTTCTAACTATAACGTCCCTGAAACCTATGGTATTTTCAGTGAATTTCAAAGGTGTTTTAAATATTAATTTCTAACTCTAACGTCCCTGAAACCTATGGTTTTTTCAGTTAATTTCTGAGGTTTAAAAAAAAAAAAATTCTAACTATGCATATAAAGGTAGGACATGTGAAGAAAGGGGAAGAAAAGTGCAGAAAGAAGCAAGACACATGCACAAAGAGGCAACAGAAGTCCAGAAAGATGAAGAAAAGTGTGGGAAGAACTGATGGGTACAGGTGGTAACTGACTCTGATTAACCAGGCCCAGAACCAGTGCTATGCTAAAAGACACTTAGAATACAGTGAACACACCTACATACACTAGGGAACACTATGCATAGGGGTACCCCTGTGATTAGCATGACCTCCTCTGTATTTGCCATGAGTTAATGCCTGGGTACATGAGTAGTGACTGGATGATTAGAGTGCTACAAGGAGAGTGCATGGTGATTTTGTAAGTGCTTGGGTTTTGGCGCAGTGATTGGATAAGCACATCGGATTGGCTGGGTGAATGGAGGACTGCATAGATAGTACCAGGGAGATTACTGGACTGCATTGGTAGTCCTCAAGGTATTACAGCAGTTCATGTGTTAGTGACTGGGTCATTGCATGAGTACCTGGGTACTGAGTGGATAATTAGAGTACTGCAAGGAGAGTGTGTGGTGAATTCATAAGTGCTTGTGTATTGGAGGAGTGTTTGGATTAGTACATGGTAGTGGCTGGGTGACTGGAGGAGTACACAGGGAGTGACAGTGTGATTGCGAGACTGCATGGGTACTACCTGGGGAATTGAAGGAGCAAATGAGAAGTGTGTAAGTGGATACAGGACTGTATTTGTAGGGAATATGGGATTGTCACAGTGATCAGTCAGCCTGGATCATTGCATGAGTACATAGCTACTGACTGAAAGATTAGAATACCGCAAGGAGAGTGCCTGAATGAATTTATAAGTGCTTGGGTATTGACGGAATGTTTGGATTAGTACATGGTAGTGGCTGGGTGACTGGAGGACTGCACAGGGAGTGACAGGGTGATTGCTGGACTGCATGGGCACTAGCAAGGGAATTGAAGGAGCGAATGAGAAGTGTGTAGGTGGTTAGAGGACTGAATGGGTAGTACACAGGGATTGTAGCAGTGCATGTGTTAGTGCCTGGATCATTGCATGACTACATGGGTAGTGACTGGATGATTAGAGTACTGCGAGGAGAGTGCATGGTGAATTTATAAGTGCTTGAGTTTTGGTGCAGTGATTGGATAAGGACACAGGACTGGCTGGGTGATTGGAGGAGTGCATGGGTAGTGACAGAGGGATTTCTGGAGTGCATGGGTACTACCTGGGTAATTGGAGGAGTGAATCAGTGGTGTGTAGGTGGTTAGAGGCCTGCATGGGAAGTGCTTAGGAAATTGTAGCAGTGCATGTGTTAGTGCCTGGGCCATTCCATGAGTACATGGGTACTGACTGGAAGATTAGAGTACTGCAAGGAGAGTGCATGCTGAATTCATAAGTGCTTGGGTTTTGGTGAAGTGATTGGATAAGTACATGGTGCTGGCTGGGTGATTAAAGGAGTGCATGGGTACTGACAGGGTGATGGCTGGACTGCATGGGTAGTGTTCATCGTATTGTAGCAGTGCATGAGTTAGTGCATGGGTCATTGCATTAGTGCATTGGTACTGATTGGATGATTAGAATACTACAAGGAGGGTGCATGGTCAATTTATAAGTGCTTGGGTTTTGGCGACACTCTGCAAACGCGCCCTGTGCCACGTTTTAAGTTGGTGGATTAATTATATATCAGTATATTTATATAAGATATAAGTTACTGGATGGAGAATTTAGTAGGTGTGTGACTGACTGTATAAGTGAGTGAATAAATGTGTCTTGTTGAATGCATGAGTTAGAGACTAAACTGTGTGAATGTCTGTATCACTCTGTTGTTGTGCAAGTTGCTGCATGGGTTGGTCAGTAGCTACATGAGTGTCTATATAGGTTATTGATTGGTTGCCTGAGTATTTTTTTGGGAGATTGAGTGTCTTTGTGGGTGGGTATGGGGTGTGTGACTCTGTGCATAGATGTGAGTGGTTGTTTCACTGGCTGTATGGGTTCAAGAGTGCATATGGAAACAGCTGTATGGGAGGGTGAGTGTGTGTATGGGTGTGTTGGTGAGTGTATGGATGTCTCAGTGGTGTATGTGTGAGTAACTACATATGTTTTTTTAAAAATTTCAATGAGATTTTATTGAGATTTTAACATATACAACAAAACAGAAAATCACAAAACTAAACATACAGACATAAAGAAACATAGAACATGCACATTGTCTCGTGTGCAGCTATCTGGCAAAGCCTGTAAGGTATAAAGTCTGAGGTACATTTCGGTTCCTTCTGTTACTTAATAGGCTGCCCTACCCCCTATATTCTAGTAATGGGTCACATGTATGAGCGGGGAGAAAGGACCTGAGCAGAGGCAAGGGGTCAGAGCGGAGAGAAAGAGAGAAAAACTTGCTCGCGATTGTTCCGGAAGGTAGGAGACAAGGGCTGATCTCGCCTTCTTCATGGAGGTTCATACGGGCCTAGGTACTTGTCCATGGATACCCACATTCCTCTCTCAGGCTGTCTCTACGGTGAGTCTCGTAGGGACATTGTGTCCGTACCTCTAAGGTATGTCACCCAGTTGAGCCACCCTTTGAACGATGCCTTGGCTGTGTCTTTCCACTTATTTAGAATCATTTTTACACCCGCTGTTAGTAAGAGATCGAGTAGGTCGTTATCTCGCTGTGTGAGTGATTCTGTCCTAATAGGGGTTGTTACCAGGGTGGCAAACTCTGTTTTAAGGGAACACCCTAGCATGTCTTTTAGAAAGGCAAAGATCTTCACCCAGTAAGTTTTGACTTTAGGACAGTGATAGATGAAGTGAGCCAGGTCTCCCCTCCCGCTATTACAATTCCAGCATAGGTCATTTGTATTCACGCCTAATTTTGCTAGGCGCGCTGGGGTCCAGTGTAGTTTGTGTAGGGTCCAGAATTTTGTCTGAGCTAGCACCAGGGTTATCTTACTATGTGTGGGGGAGAACCATAGTATTTGGGTTTCCTTCTCATTTAGTGAGCTACCGAGCTGTGATTCCCAGTAAGTTTGTGGTTTCTCGTTGAGTTTTGAAGTGTTTGGTCCAGAAGTCTATAAATGTGACACTTGGTGACCTGTTTTGTTAAGGATGGACATGTACTGGAAGATAGAGGGTTTGGTATGTGACAGTCTCGCTTTGGACAGTGCTGTTTTGATTTTTAGGAAGTTATAGACGTCAATATCTGGCAAGTTGTGTTTGGTTTTAAGGGAGCTGAAAGTGGTAGGGCTCCCTCCCTCCTCGAGCTGGATGGGAAGGGAAATCCCTGTTTTCAACCATGTATTCATAGAAAGTGTTTTGCCTTTATATTTTATCTTATTATTTGCCCATATTGATTCCCATCTCAAGTTTATTATTCTGTGTTCTAACTTTTGGTCTACCTTAAGTAGGACGTTTCTGGTGTTTGTAAGTATAGGGTTTACTAACGTTTTGTATTTGCTGGCTGTTAGAAGTGCTAACTGCTCAAGGTTATTTAGCATAGCCCTTTCTACTTTCAGCCAAGCCGGTGTGTACTCCTGGTCTGGTAGAATCCAGTAGCTACCCTGTTTTGCAAAGAATGCAGTTTGAAAGTTCTTGAAATCTCCCAGGTTCAAGCCCCACAAAGTTTTCGCCAATCTTAGCTTTTTAAGGCTAATCCTTGCTTGTTTGTCTCTCCAGATAAAATTATTTAACATCTTATCTATTTTGCGGTGGAAATCGACAGAGAGGGTTAGGGGGAGCATACTAGTAAGGTAGTTGATCATCGGGGTTACCATCATTTTGATTTTTTCAATCCTCCCCCACCACGTAATAAATTTCGGCAACCAACGCTCAAGCAGCTTCTTTATTTTGTCCAACAACATTTTTTCATTGTGTTCCAGTATGTTTTTAAGATCTTTGTCAAAATAGACACCCAGGTATTTAATGAAACCGGTTTGCCAAGTGAGGCCCGATTCTCACAATATGTCTCTAGTGGTATGTAAGTTTAGAGGTTTACATTCCGACTTATCCTTATTGAGTTTATAGCCGGAGAGGGTTGAGTATTTGTTTATAGAGTCCATAAGGGCCATGATGGAGGCTTTAGGGCTTTCAGTGACAACAAGAATGTCATCCGCATATGCTGCTAGTTTCGTTGTTACATCATTGATGACAAACCCCTTCATCTTTTCATTGGTCTCGATGTCTTTAATTAGGGGTTCTAGTGCTAGTAAGAATAGTGAGGGGGACAGGGGGCAACCTTGTCCTGTCCCTCTATGGAGCCTGAAAGGCTCAGATATAGCCCCGTTGACCACTATGCGAGCAGTAGGATTATTGTATAGTGCCATAACTTTCTTTGTGAATGCGCTATCCAGGTTGAAAGCCCGCATGCATTGTTCTAGAAAATGCCACAATACCCTGTCAAAAGCCTTCTCGGCCTCAAGAGCAATAGCCACTGCCGGGTTGTTTTGCTTGGCCGCTCTGTCGATAATGTGGCATAAAAGTCTGGTGTTGTCGTGTGACATGCGTGTCTTGAGGAAGCCCACTTGTGTGTTACTTATAAGGTGTGGGAGCAACTTGTTAAGCCTCACCGCCAGGATTTTTGCATATATCTTGCAATCAATGTTAATTAGGGATATAGACCTATAGTTTTGGGGGAACAGGGTGTTTTTGCCCTCCTTGGGGATAACTGTGATATTCGCTTCGGACATTGTTTGTGAGACCAACCCTGTGCCTTCGCAGTGGTTAAAATCTTTTTTCATCATTGGCTGTAGTAGGGCTATGAATGTTTTATAGAAGGTGGCTGTGTAGCCATCCGGCCCGGGTGCCTTATTAGCTTTGAGAGACTTAACTGCCATCTCAATTTCAGCTGAGCTAATCTCTTTCCCTAATATGAGTGCGTCCTCCGATGTTATTTTCGGTAGGTTTAAGCTGTTGAGGTATTTGATGCACCCCTTTTCGTCCAATGTTTGGTACTTATTATAGAGCTCCTGGTAGAATTCACTAAATGTGCACAGTATTTCTTTATGTCACGTGTGTGTAATGTTATGGGAGTCTGTGATTGCGGAGATAGTGTGCTGTCTTTGTTTGTGTTTTAGGTAGGAAGCCAGGATTTTCCCTGCTTTGTTGGCCTCGCATAGGTTTATTGCTTTGTATTTGTTTATCCATAGACCTGCTCTCTCACTAAAAATTCTGTTGAATTTGTATTTCTTCTTTGTGAGTTCTGTAAGGACCCCTACGGTCTTTGGGTCTGAGATATGTGTTGATTCTAGTTTTTGGATATCTAATTCTAGCTGGTCCAAATGTGCCTTGGCAGTCTTGTTCATCTTGCCTTTAATGTCCATAATTGTTCCCCTGACTGTGGCTTTCAGGGCGTCCCATATGTTTTTTGGGTCCGCGTCTGCGGTGTCGTTGAATTTAATGTACTCCTTTATGGCCTACTCTATTTTGGTTATGTTGCTTTGCTCTTTTAATACATCACTGTTAAATCGCCATCTATGGGGGTGATCCTCATTATGGCGACCGTTTAGTAGGAGGCTGATACAGGAGTGGTCTGAGATAGTTCTCGTGGCTATGTCTGTGTTCTCGATTAAATGGGTGTGTGAGCCTGAGATAAGTATGTAATCAATTCTGCTGTATGAGTTGTGTGGGTTTGAGTAGAAGGTGTAATCTCTTGTGTCCGGGTGCTGAAGTCTCCAGGTGTCTTTCAGGTTGTATTTGGTACATAGATTTTTGAGTATTTTCTGTCCCCCCGGGGTTAGTGTGTGGCATTGGGATTGTCTATTTATAGTGTAGTCTAGTGCCATATTGAAATCGCCTGCCAACACTGTTAGGTCATTTTGTGGGAGTGCCTCCATCCTACCTGAGATGTTGTCCCAGAAGGTGGTGTCATCAGTGTTAGGTCCGTATATGTTGAGTACGTGAAATTTTTCCTCCCCCCTTTTCAGCTGTGTCAAAAGGATTCTTCCCTCTAGGTCGCATTGATTGTCTTCTATGATTATCTTGGAGTTCCTATTTATCAAGGGGATCACTCCTCGTTTCTTCCCTACAGCCGGAGAGCAAGCCATTTGGCCAACTCATCGCGCCCTAATCCGTTTGCATCGTCCAGGGATAGCCTAGTCTCCTGTAGGAGAAAGATGTCCGCTTTAGTTTTAGCTAAGTAGTCAAGTATTTTTTTCCTTTTAACTGGGTGATTGAGACCTTTAACATTTAAGGAGACTATCTTCAGGTTGGACGATAATGGTAGTAAGTTCTTTTGGTTAGAAGTCATTATGTGAAGCTAGGTGGCGGTTTGTTAAACGGGGCCATATTCCTTTTCCTTATTTTAATATTCATGTTATTTTCTGGAGCTTCGTGAGTGTTGTCCCTGTCTCAGATCTCTTCGTGTGTCTTCCCTGGTTCTTACCCACGCTCTGGTTTCAATCTCCCCAATGTATGCATTAGTGTAGGTGTAAATTTTGGAAGACAAGAGTGAACAGAGGGTAGATGCTACGGTTGAATGCCTGACAAACAATACTAAAACTAACATGACATACACAAAACTAACCCCCCCCACAAAAGCCCACCCACCCTCCCCCCACATCCTACATCTGGATTTCTGAACGCGTGACAGCAAAGCTCCAGCTCCGTTTTCCCAGGGTTGGGATATGGAAAAAGCTTGTCCGCATGCATCTGTGTCCTTAAACGCCCTGGTGTCAGCAGTTATTTGCAACTTGTTTAGCCTATTTGCAACTTATTTAGCATGCAGGTCTGTACAATGACAATAGTCTTGGAAACGATATTATTGATTATGTTGCTCGCTCATAGCTTATCAGCACGATTGTCTTCGGAGTTCTGCGAAGTTCTGTTCAGGGGTGTGTTCTGTAGTGCTCTAAAAATTTCCCCAGAAGGGTGTCCTTTTTGTGGTCCACGTTGAGGCCTTTCCTGAGATCGATTCAGCCGTCCATCCCTTGAGGTAGCAAAATGTTTAGAAGTAGTAACCTGGTTGAGGTAGATAGTGAGGATGAGGTAGATGATGTTTGCATAGTATTTGCTGAAGACTACAGTGCCAGAGGTTACGAGGTAGAATATCTTTACCCATTCCCTCCCAGTTCTGGTGAGGCTCTCCTCTTGTTCGCGTTTGCCTGGGAGAAATCCATTTCTTGAATTGCTGTTGTTTTGGAAAGAACTTGCAACGCCTTGTTGGACTTTTGCTCGTTATCTTCCACATCACTCACCCTCTGTTCTACTTCCGTTGTATACAGGCTCAGATGGGATTTGCGAGGGTTTGTGATGTTGGGTTTGCCCCTTAGCTTTGGCTTTCCAGCACTCGTCATACAGCAGATTGACGTTATTGATCTTGAGACCCTGCGGATGGCATATATTATTGCTGAATTGCTTTACGCTTCGTTCTGGATCCCTATTGCGCAGCGTTCCACCCACACTTGATCCATACTAGACTAGGTTAAGCTGTGCCGTCTCACCGTAGATCAAGTCTGTAATCTGGCACGATCAAAATGGCGGTGCAAACAAAACTAGTTGGCGGCCATAGGTTGCGCTTATACTTTTGTTTCTCTTCTGGCTTCGTTTTGTGTTGTTGAATCTCCCACTTGCACGAGGCTTCTCATACAACTTTGGTCACCTTGGGCAGGCTGGAGTGGCCCTCCGCACACCTTACACACAAGTTGTAATACGCCGTCGCCCCTCCTGTCATGCTGGGCATGCACTGGTCGGAGGAGAGTACAATCCACGCCTGAATGTCTGGTCTAAAATAGGGTGGCTGCGCTCCCAGTACTGGCCGCTGGCTAAAAGGTGTTTGCGTCTTAATTAAGTTGTGCTGTACCTTAAAGCAAGTCTTTTGAGCGCTACGCTTCTTATTCGCCGCGTTGTTGTTGTCTATTCAAGATGGCGGCCCCCATCCACCAGTATCGGTTTCGATTTCCCACTCAGCCTATTACCGATCTTCTATTCTTCCCACGAGCCTCCAACGGTCAGCGCCGTAAATTCCGTGATATCATACGGAGCACTGACCTTGGTTGAGGTTAGGAGAGTTGGTTGCTGGACCCTCCGAAAGCGTGGCTGGCTACAGGTATCAGCCGCGGGGTGGTTCAGTTAGCGGGCACCATCTTGGATCTCCCTTTCCTCCCATACAGGGGACTTCTTTCTCCCTTGATTTTCCTTCCCCTCGTTGGCAGGCCGGTTGTTTTAAGCAGGTCAGCTTACTCCCTGATCACTCCGACACCTTCCGGTACCGCCGTCTTTTTTTGTTAATCAGCACATGTACGTTCTTTTGAGTTGCTCGCTCCCAGGTTCAGCGGAGCGATGGAGTCAGGCGCCTGCACCCATTGCCTTTATGGGTTATTTATTGGTTGTCTGAGTATCTGTATGGGTGCCTGAGTGTCTTTGTGGGTGGGTGGGGTGTGTGTGACTCTGTGCATAGATATGTGAGTGGTTGTTTCACTGGCTGTATGGGTTCAAGAGTGCATATGGAAACAGCTGTATGGGTGGGTGAGTGTGTGTATGGGTGTGTTGGTGGTGAATGGATGTCTCAGTGGTGCATCTGTGAGTAACTACATGTGTTTTAAAGCAGTATATGTGAGTGTTGAGTATATAAATGACTATATGTGAGAGTGAGTGATTGCAAGAATATCTGCATGGATGAGTGTGTGTTTCTATGAGTGACTGTTTAAGAGAGTAAGTATATGTTAGTATCTGTAAAAATAAGTGAGGTGTGTGTATGACTGTATAAGCAAGGACATGGATGTGTGATAGTTTCTTTGCATGACTGACCAGGTGTATGAGTAACTCTTTGGGTGAGAGGCAGTGTGGGAGTGTCTGTATGGGTGTTTGAGTGGATATATCAGTGGCTGTATAGATGAATGACTGTGTGTATGAGTGACTAGATGGGTTAGTGGGTGGATGTGTGTATAGACATATGAATCACTGAGCAGGTATGTATTAACTGCTATTGGTCTGTCTATGGTTTCGATATTGGTGGTCTATATTTTAGAGTGGGTGTATGAAAGGTTTTTATTAGGGTATGAGGAGGTGCATCAGATGATCACATGGATGATGCCATCAGTGATGTCATTTGAGATGTCATCAGTGATGTCACTGAGTATGTCATCAGCAGTGCATTGAGGGGGCGCAAGTTATAGTTAGGTCTACTAACTATAATGACCGAATTTCAGTGGTATTTTACGAGTGAAATCTCCAACTAATTATATCGTCCCTGAAACCTATGGCTTTTATAGTGAATTTCTAAGGTTTTTAAATATTAATTTCTAACTCTACAATCCCTGAAACCTATGGTTTTTTCAGCTAATTTCTAAGGTTTTTTAAATACTAAATTCTAACTATGCCTACAAAGGCAGGACATGTGAAGAAAGAGGAAGAAAAGCGCAGAAAGAAGCAAGACAAATGCACAAAGAGGCAACAGAAGTCCAGAAAGATGAAGAAAAGTGCGGGAAGAAGAAGAGATGTGCAGAAAGAACCAACAGAGGAGCAGAAAGTCCTCCTGTGCCCCCAACGTTATGCTGATGGGTACTGGTGGTAACTGACTCTGACTAACCAGGCCTAGAGCCAGTGCTATGCTGAAAGACACTTAGAATACAGTGAAAACACCTACATACACTAGGTAACACTTTGCGTTGGGGTACACCTGTGATTAGCATGACCTCTGCCTGGGTCATTGCATGAGTACATGAGTAGTAACTGGATGATTAGAGTGCTGCAAGGAGAGTGCATGGTGATTTTGTAAGTGCTTGGGTTTTGGCACATTGATTGGATAAACACATAGGATTGGCTGGGTGATTGGAGGACTGCATAGACAGTACCAGGGAGATGACTGGACTGCATAGGTAGTCCTTAAGGTATTGTAGCAGTGCATGTATTAGTGACTGGGTCATTGCCTGAGTACATCGGAACTGAGTGGATAATTAGAGTACTGCAAGGAGAGTGTGTGGTGAATTTATAAGTGCTTGGGTATTGGAGGATTGTTTGGATTAGTAAATGGTAGTGGCTGGGTGACTGGAGGAGTGCACAGGGAGTGACTGTGTGATTGTGGGACTGTATGGGTACTACCTGGGGAACTGAAGGAGCAAATGAGAAGTGTGTAAGTGGATACAGGACTGTATGGGTAGGGCATGGTATTGTAACAGTGATCAGTCAGCCTGGATCATTGCATGAGTACATAGCTACTAACTGAAAGATTAGAATACTGGAAGGAGAGTGCCTGAGTGAATTTATAAGTGCTTGGGTATTGACGGAGTGTTTGGATTAGTACATGGTAGTGGCTGGGTGACTGGAGGACTGCACGGGGAATGACAGGGTAATTTCTGGACTGTATGAGTACCACCAGGGAAATTGAAGGAGGTAATGAGAAGTGTGTAGGTGGTTAGAGGACTGCATGGGTAGTACACAGGGATTGTAGCAGTGCATGTGTTAGTCCCTGGATCATTGCATGACTACATGGGTAGCGGCTGGATGATTAGAGTACTGCGAGGAAAGTTCATGGTGAATTTATAAGTGCTTGGGTTTTGGTGCAGTGATTGGATAAGGACTTAGGACTGGCTGGGTGATTGGAGGACTGCATAGGTAGTACCAGGGAGATTACTGGACTGCATAGGTAGTCCTCAATGGATTGCAGCAGTGCAGTTGTTAGTGACTGGGTCATTGCATGAGTATACGGGTAGTGACTGGATGATTAGAGTGCTGCAAGGACAGTGCATGGTGATTTTATAACTGCTTGGGTTTTGGCGGAGTGATTGGATAAGTACATAGTGCTGGCTGGGGGATTGGAGGAGTGCATGGGTAGTGACAGAGGGATTTCTGGAATGCATGGGTACTACCTGGGTAATTGGAGGAGTGAATCAGCAGTGTGGGGGTGGTTAGAGGTCTGCATGGGAAGTGCTTAGGGGATTGTAGCAGTGCATGTGTTAGTGCCTCGGCCATTCCATGAGTACATGTGTACTGACTGGACGATTAGAGTACTGCAATTAGAGTGCATGGTGAATTTATAAGTGCTTGGGTTTTGGTGGAATGATTGGATAAGTACATGGTGCTGACTGGGTGATTGAAAGAGTGCATGGGTACTAACAGGGCGATGGGTGGACTGCATGGGTAGTGCTCAGGGTATTGTAGCAGTGCATGAGTTAGTGCATGGGTCATTGCATTAGTGCATTAGTACTGACTGGATTATGAGAGTACTGCAATGAGAGTGCATGGTCAATTTATAAGTGCTTGGGTTTTGACGACACTCTGCAAATGCGCCCTGTGGCGTGTTTTAAGTTGGGGGATTAAGTCTCCTTAAATCCTAAAGGTCCCTGGGGTCCAACTATCCCACCAGGTACTTCCAGTAAGCGCCACAGAGCTGCGTTGCAGAGAGGTGTTCAAAGGGGCATGGCCTCGGACAACCTCTCTACAAGGCAGCCCTGTGGCGCATACTGGAGGTACCTGGTGGGCTACTTGGCCCCCAGGGACCCCCAGTATTGAAGGGGAATTAATCCCCCAACTTAAAACGTGCCACAGGGCGTGTTTGCAGAGTGTTGCTGGGAGGGGGCGGGGCCTCTGGGACAATGTCGTTCTTTTTTTATTTCTTTTTCTTAGAAGGGGGGCTGTGTGGCCACCCTTCTTTTTTAATTTTTTGGGGCCCTGTGGACCCCACTCCCTAGGGCCTGCCCCCTTTTTAAAAAATAAAAAATTCTGAACAGGAAGGGGCCACGTGGGCCCCCCTCCCTTGGCCAATTCCGGCCTCGGGGACCCCATCCTCCCGGGCATGGCCACATTTTTTAAATTTTTTAAGGAGGGTGGCTGCGTGCTCCCCCCCTCCTGAGGCCTCTATTGGCCCCAGGGACCCCATCCCCCAGGCCGGCCTTTATTATTATTTTTTTTTTCAAAGTTTGGGAGAGGTGGGCCGTGTGGCCCCCCTCGGGCCACTTCTAGCCCCGGGGACCCTATCCCCCGGGGAATGGCCACATATATTTCTTTTTTTAATGGAGGGGGGCTGCATAGCCCCCCTCCTGAGCCCTCTATTGGCCCCGGGGACCCCATCCTCGGGGGCCGGCCTTTATTTATTTATTAATTTTTTGGGGAGGGGGGCCGGAGCAAGAAGTACACCGGGGAACTCATCCCCCGGGGCCGGCCCTATCCTTTGGGGACATAGGGGGGGACCCCTATTCCCCTACGGTCCCGCAGACTCTCCGCATCCTGCAGGAGCCGGAATTGCTTTTCCACATGGGGAGCTGCTGACATGCAGCTCCCCATGTGGAAATGCATTCTGCTTTGGGTTTTAGAAGAGAGAGCAGGTTTTCCTGCTCTCGCTTCTTAAATCCAAAGCAAGTTTGCTATGATCAGTGATGTCATTTGAGATGTCATCAGTGATGTCATCAGTGATGCCACTGACCATGTCATGAGTGATGTAATATGTGACGTCATCACCAGTGCATTGCGGGCACGCGAGTTATAGTTAGCTGAACTAACTATAACGGGAGAATTTCAATGGTTTTGTACGAGTGAAAAGTCCAGCTAACTATAACGCCCCTGAAACCTATGTTTTTTTCAGTGAATTTCTAAGGTTTTTTAAATGCTAATTCCTAACTATAACGTGCCTGAAACCTATGTTTTTTTCAGTGAATTTCAAAGGTTTTTTAAATACTAATTTCTAACTATGCCTACAGAGATAGGACATGTGAAGAAAGAAGAAAAAACGCACAGAAAGAAAAAAAAGGAAATGCAGAAAGAAGCAACAGAAGTCCTCAAAGACGAAGAAAAGTGCAGGAAGAAGGATAACGTGCAGAAAGAACAAACAGAAGAGGAGAAAGAAGCCTTGTTGCAAAATCATCCTGTACCGTCAACTTTTTCAGACGGATACTGGTGGTAACTGAGTATGACTGACCAGTCCTAGAACCAGTGCTATGTTAAAAGACACTCAGAATACAGTGAAAACACATACATACACTAGGGAACACTATGCGTTGGGGTTCCCCTGTGATCAGCATGACCTCCTCTGTAAGCCCCTAGTATATAATAGGGCAGGGGATTAAAACTACCTCTTAAAACGCGCCACAGGGCGTGTTTGCACACGTCACCTCAGGCCCCGTCCCCTCACCTCCCCACTGTATAAACACTCCCTGTGGCCGTCTTAAGTTGGGAGATTAAGTCCCCTTGAATCCTGAGGGTCCCTAGGGTCCAACAAGACCACTAGGTACCTCCAGTAAGCGCCACAGAGCTGCGTTGCAGAGAGATGTAAAAAGGGGCACGGCCTAGACCACCTCTTTACAACGCAGCGCAGTGGCGCTTACTGGAAGCACCTGGTGGGCTAGTTGGCCCCCAGTGTCCCTCAGGATTGAAGGGGAATTATTTCCCCAACTTAAAACGCGCCACATGGCTTGTTTGCACACATTAACTCAGGCCCCGTCCCCTCCCTTCACCAGTGTGTAAACACGCCCTGTGGCCGTTTTTAATAGGGAGATTAAGTTCATTTGAATCCTGAGGGTCCCTAGAGTCCAACTAGCCTACTTGGTACCTCCAGTAAGCGCCACAGAGCTGCGTTGCAGATAGGTGTAAAAAGTGGCACGGCCTGGACCACCTCTCTGCAACGCAGCTCAGTGGCGCTTACTGGAAGCACCTGGTGGGCGAGTTAGCCCCCAGGGGCCCTCAGGATTGAAGGGGAATTATTTCCCCAACTGAAAACGCGGCATAGGGCGTGTTTGCACACGTCACCTCAGGCCCCGTCCCCTCCCTTCCCCACTGTGTAAACACGCCCTGTGGGCGTTTTTTATGTTGGGAAATTAAGTCCCCTTGAATCCTGAGGATCCCTAAGGGCAAAATAGCCCACAAGGTACGTCCAGTAAGCGCCATTGCAGAGAGGTGTAAAAAGGGGCACGGCCTGCACCACCTCTCTGCAACGCAGAGCAGTGGCGCTTACTGGAAGCACCTGGTGGGCTATGTGGCCCCCAGGGTCCCTTTAGATTGAAAGGGAATTATTTCCCCAACTTAAAATGCGCCACAGGGCATGTTTGCACATGTCACCTCAGGCCCCGTCCCTTCCCTTCACCACTGTGTAAACGCGCCCTGTGGCCGTTCTAAGTTGAGAGATTAAGTCCCCTTGAATCCTAAGGGCCCCTAGGGTCAAACTAGCCCACTAGGTACCTCCAGTAAGCGCCACAGAGCTGAGTTGCATAGAGGTGTAAAAAGGGGTGTGGCCTCAGAACACCTGTCTGCAACGCAGCTCCCTGGCACATACTGGAGATACCTGTTGCGCTAGTTGGCCCTCAGGGACCCTCAGTATTGAATGGGAATTAATTCCCCAACTTACAAATGGCCAAGGGGCCAGTTTGCAGAGTGCTGCAAGGAGGGGGCGTGGGCTCCAGCGCGATGCCCGTCTTTTATTTATTTTTATTTTTTAAGAAGGAGGGCTGTGTGGCCCCCCTTCTTTTTCTAATTTACTGGCCCTGGGGACCCCATCCCCCAGGGCCTGCACCCTCATTTTTTTTGTTGACCTTTTTTAAAAAAAAATCTTTATGAGGGGGCTGCGTAGCCCCCCTCCTCAGGCCACTTATGCCCCCGGGGACCCCATCCCCGGGGCCGGCCTTTGTTTTTATTATTTTAAAAAAATATATATTTATAGAAACACCTAGGACATGCTGGACAAACCGTATGTACCTATCACCATGACGATTTGCGTGATATTCATTAAAGTGTGACTGTGCATAGAAGGAATCCACATGGAATGTATTTACACCGCTAGTGAAGCTCTGACGTGTCTGACGCCCTACCGTGCCTAATCCCGGCGCCCCCGACGGTGGGTACTCTCCAAGTAGACACCCTTGTCATTTATTTATACAAACATGGTTAGCTATTGACGGGCCCATTTAATATACATGCACACCAAGCCATTCAAAGGGGATTCGACAAAAATTCGACCAAACTATGCAAGAAACCCCCCTCACGGTTAATAAAACACACATCCACTGCCGGATGTGTAATACTTTTTATTTTACTCTCTGGAAAGGAGACAAACCTCACTTGAGAGTAACAGCGTGCTCCTGGCTGAGCCCAATGCTGTGTTACACCCACCAGTGCCCGCCGAGTGCCTCACACCTCTGTGTTGTATTCCACCAGCTAGTGCATATGCTATGACACTCTCAAGACCATGTGCACTGTAACACCACCCCGTGAATATGCCATGCCACACTTGCCTTCACAAGGGTTATATTGCCCCATCTAACGTGCCTTCCTCGATGCCTATGTTATAACGCACAGCGCTATGCCATACATATTACAATCTGGGATCCATATCTTTGTCACAGTGCATATGCAACGTTACACTCCCCAGCACATACTTTATATTACAACTTTAGAGACTAGTTAGGTTACACAACACTGCACTGTGCATATTATACTCCAAGGCGCATATCGCATAGCACGCGCTAGTGCCTGTGCTATCTCGCGCTCTCCAATGAATCTGTCATTGTGCACAATGTACTGCATATTATATTTCACGCCCCGGTTCATCTTATATCACACTTTTTGGTGCATAGTTTATACCATATACTATATCTAGTTTTCATTTTCAATCATGCTCTCAGGGCTATGTTCTATATAACACTGCGTCCACCTACCTTATTACATTTTGCGATGGGGGTGGAGGGTCAGGGGGTGTTTCTGCCAAGTGAGCCCTGGAGTCAAAGTCACAAACGTGCTCTTCTTCCTGAATAAAAGTGAGATTATGCTGCATACTTGTTCATATTTTAAGCAGTTCGCACAGACACACATTTTAAAAACAATAAAGTTCCTAATACCCACCTTCTCTGAACAGTTAGCTTCCTGCCCCATCCACCTCCTCCCTATCCTCTGTTGTCTGAATCCATGGACTAGCCTCCTCCCTCCTGCCATGCATGGTCTGATGTGCTGCCACTGCCCTCCCTTTAGCATCATGTACCAGTCCACTCCTCCTGCCCTCCATTGCCCAATTCTATGGCCCATCATTGACCTCCTGCTTAGCCTCTGTGCTTAGCTTGCTGCCCCTATTCTCCTTCCCCCTGCTCTCCGATGTCTTTGTGCATTCCCCTGCTCCATCCTTTTTGCCCACCATGTTCCATGGACCTGCCACTCCTATCTCCTCTGAGTGTTCTGTTGAGCTGCCACTCCCCTCCCACCTGCCTAGCATTGTCAGATGATTGCAACCTGTCCCTGCCACCTTTACCCTGTCTGTCCACATGCAATGCCCCTATCCCCTTCCTCCTGTCCTCCATGGTCCATTTTACTGCCACACCCTTCTGCCCTCCCTGGTCTGTTGTGCTGCAACTGCTCCTCCTGCCTGCCCCGCGTGGTCTCTTGTGAGGCCCCTTCCCCTGAACTCTCTTGTCTGTGCCCAGGTCCTGACCCTCCCTTCTATCCTCCATGGTCCTTTGCGCATGCCCCTGCACCCTCCTTCTTGCCCATCATAGCCATTGTGCTGCCACTAACCCTCCCGCTTGCCATGCATGGTCTTCTGTGCTGCCATGGCCCCTCCCACCTTCTCTGTGCGGTCAGCTAGCTGCCCCTGACCCCCTCCCACCTTCCTTTCATGGTCTGTGTGTATGCCATCATAGTCTCATTGTTGCTCTCCATGGTGTGTTTTGTTTCTAGTGCCCATCCTGCCTGACCTCCATGGTCATCTTGCTGCTCCTGCCCTGCCCCCTTGCCCCCAGCCCTCTGTTTCCATGTGCAGACCCCTATTCCCTCCCTCCTGGCTTGTCTGTTCCATTGTAATGCTCCTTCCCTTTATGGTCTGTTATGCTGCAGCTTTCTCTCCTGTCTGTCCATTATGGTCAGCTAGCTACCATTGCCTCTTTCCCCTCTGTTCTCTGTTGTCCATGTGCATGGTCCTGTCCCCTCCCTATTGCTTTCTATGGATTGTTGTGCTGCACTCCCGTCCCGCATGCGCTGTGTTGTGTATTGTGCTGCTGCAAACCCTGATGCCTGCTCTGTAGGGTCAGTTTGGTGCACCTCTCCATGTCCCTCCTGTCCTCTGTTATCCGAGTCCATGTCCCTACCCCAATTCCTCCTGCCTACCATGATCCAATGTACCATACTTGCGAACATTTTGAACTTGGTAAGAGGGAGATTTTGAAAAAAAACTGGGGTATTGATTTTCCCCTTTGAGTTACATTGAAAAAGAGGAGATTGTAGACAGGAGACAGATCAAATAAAGCCCATTTGAGCTTAAAAACATTGGACGTTTCCTGGCTGAAACGAGTCTGTTGGCATGTATGGTTGTACTACCACTGCCTCTTCCTTCTGCCCACAATGGTCTATTATATTGCCACAGCCTCTCTTGCCAGTCCTGTATTGTTGGTTTGTTGCCCCTGCCCCCCTTTCCACTGCCCTCCATAGTCTGTTGTGCTGCCACTGCCCTTCCTGCCTGCCCAGTGTGGTCAAATTTTGGCCTCTGCACTCTCCTACCTGCCTTCAATTATCAGAGTCCGTGCCCCTGGCCTCTGCCTCTCAACAGTATCCCAATGAACAACTAGATTGCAAACATTCTATATTTATTACAAAAGTGTGGCACGCCTGACGTCATCTTGATGTAATCAAAACTGTAATACCTAGAGTAATTCCTTTAGAAATTACATCTATGAGAGGGTCTTATTTGCATCAAAATTAGGGTTAGTGCTCTAAAAAACTAAAATAAGGACATATTTTCTGAGTTTTCAAATAGCGACAAAGAACTTTTAAATTATTTTTAATCTTTATGTTTTTTTATCCAGTTGACCACTTGATTAAATGTTGCACCTAGGGGAGAGGATGTGGTGTTACTTCCAGAGCTGCAGACTTTGCAACTGGGGAACCAGGTTGGAGTTTCTGCTTCAGCTCAACATTCAGTGATTCTGGTCAAATCACTTAGGGGCATATCAACTAGCGCCCTATCAGCAACAGGGTGCTAGCATGCAAATTTGCATGTTAGCACCCTTTTACTCTACGCTTCCCCTTGCATCTCTAATGAGATGCAAAGGGGGCATTCCAGAGTAAAATAATAGGGGAAATGTCGCTAAGCGACATTTCTCCTATTATCAAGGATATCGCTAAACCTGTTAGGGATAAAAAAAGCAGCGCTAACCGCGGTTAACGCTGCTTTTTTACGTCTGGTATTTTTCTGACTTAGCCATGATATCCTATGTAAGGTGGATATCATGGCTAAGTATGTCTATCCCTATCAGCAAGCTATCGCCAAACCTTGTGGGATTATCATTGTATTTCCAGCGATAATCTCACAATTGGCAGCTTGCGCTCTGAATTTTATCGCTTTGGAGATAAGCGTTGCTGATAGCATGCCATCTCTATGATAACATTCAGAGTTGGCCGGCGATAATTATCCTCACGCTAAGAGCGCTGAGCGATAATTATTGCCGGCCCTTGCTGATATGCCTCTTAATCTCCCCATGTCTACAACCAAAATGAATTTGATCTTGTGTGATGTAACCAATGCTCATGTAAAGCACTCCAATACCTGACAAGTCTGCACAATATAAAACTGCAAATGCACAAAAAATAGGTGTTTTGAACACTTCTGTCATTGGGCTACATGTGGGCTACATCTGGGTGATATTTGTGCTGCATTTGGGCTCTTTTGTCTCTGGTGGCCATCTTGGGAGATTTATTTGTTATGAAGTTTCCAAATTTCCTCATTTACTGCAGTCTCCTCAGTCGGAAATGCTTTCAGTTTTTTACTTTGATTCCATCAAGAAGGTATTCAGATATGTCACACATTTGCCATAAATTCTGAATGTTAGCACTCTAGTTGCTCATTAGATCACTGTAGTAAAGCTACTGCTCACCACGTAAGTCTTCTGCTGGTATTAAAAGTGCATGTTTCAGTCTGCATATCAGAATTTTTTAATGAAATAGAAGAGGATTTGAGAAGTCACTCAAAATGTGCCCTAATTTTTCTTTCTTCAGCACTAATCATAATTTCTATGGCAAAACGAACCCCCTCATTGTGTTCCTTTTTAAATTAAATGTTTTAAGTGTTACCAGTTTATTCCAATCAAGATGGCTTCAGGTGTGCGATACTTTTCTCATAAGTAAGACAGTAAGCGCTCTAGTTGTTCTTAAGAACACTCTGAGACATTCTGTCATTGCGCTATACTTGGGCTACATCTGGGTGATATTTGGGCTACATTTGGGCTCTTTTGTCTCTGGTGGCCATCTTGGGAGATTTATTTGTTATGAAGTTTCCTAATTTCCTCATTTACTGCAGTCTCCTCAGGGGGAATACTTTCAGTTTTTTATTTTGGTTCCATCAAGAAGGCATTCAGATGTGTCACACATTTGCCATAAATTCTGAATGTTAACACTCTATTTGCTCATTAGATCACTGTAGTGAAAATACTGCTCACCAGGGAAGTCTGCTGCTGGTATTCAAAGTGCATGTTTCAGTCTGCATGTCAGAATTTCTTTATGAAATAGAAGAGGATTTGATTACTCAAAATGTGCCCTACTTTTTCTTTCTGCAGAACTAATCATAATTTCTATGGCAAAATGAACCCCCTCATTTTTTTCCTTTGTAAATTAAATGTTTTAAGTGTTACCACTTTATTCCAATCAAGATGGCTTCAGGTGTGCCATCCTTTTGTCATAAGTAAGACTGTTAGCACTCTAGTTGTTCGTTAGAACACTCTGGGACATTCTGTCATTGGGCTATACTTGGGCTACCTCTGGGTGATATTTGAGCTACATTTGGGCTCTTTTGTCTCTGGTGGCCATCTTGGGAGATTTATTTGTTATGAAGTTTCCTAATTTCCTCATTTACTGCAGTCTCCTCAGTAGGAAATACTTTCAGTGTTTTACTTTGATTCCATCAAGAAGGCATTCAGATGTGTCACAAATTTGCCATAAATTCAGAATGTTAGCACTCTAGTTGCTTATTAGATCACTGCAGTAAAGCTACTGCTCACCAGGGAAGTCTGCTGCTGGTATTGAAAGTGCATGTTTCAGTCTGCATGTCAGGATTCTTTAATGAAATATAAGAGGATTTGAGAAGTCACTCAAAATGTGCTCTAATTTTACTTTCTGCAGCACTAGTTATACTTTCTATGGCAAAATGAACCCCCTCATTTTGTTCCTTTTTAAATTAAATGTTTTAAGAGTTACCACTTTATTCCAACCAAGATGGCTTCAGGTGTGCCATAAGTTTGTCATAAGTAGGACTGTGAGCGCTCTAGTTGTTCTTTAGAACACTCTGGGAAACTGCAGTAGAACACAAAGGAATCAACTGACAGTCTCTGCCCTTGTTGGATGCACATGTTTTACTGAGAATGTCAGACTTCACTCTCACATGACTGAGAAAGATAATGTGAATTTACAGAAAATATGCTCTCAGTTTAGCTTATAGATCACTTTCCAAACCTCTGTGGGAAAAGCATGAGAAAATAGTTTTCTCTGAAACATGATTCATGATATCACAGCAGAAGGCTAAAATGAGTATGGTACCATCAACAAATGATTTATAATGTAACTAAAGTCTTAAAACCTTCTATTAACTGCAATGCTTTTTAATGAGGTGCTATCATGTATATTGGTCCCAAGATGGCTGCCAACACTTCTTGGATGAAGTGCTGACAGCCAATCAGATCTCAGGGTGAGATGTGTGGTTAGGCTCCGCCCAGATATATATGTGATTTTACTTATGATTTTCTCAGGAACTACAGAACGGATGTAAACCATTTAAGCAAAAGGTACGAGTCTGAACTGAGGACTACCTCTTTCCAAAATTTGGTGTAATTCCGTTCAGCACTTCGGGCTGTAGCTGCGTCAACAGGTCCTATGGGAAAATGCATGAGGAAAATGTGTTTTGGGACCCCCCTTTTTCTTGGCCCCCGCTTGACGAATCACCGTGAAATTTTCGGGATAGGAGCGGACCGGAGCTTGCCAAAAGTTTTGAAAATTTCGCGAAGATTCATCAATCAACGCCAACGTTATTCCAAATAGAATGTTGCGGATTTCCTATGAAAAATAGGTCCTAACTATAACTACCTACTGGCGACTGCCAGTAGGTAATACATATATATATATTTATACTCAATGAAAAAACCATAGGTTTCAGGGACGTTATAGTTAGCTGGACATTTCACTCTTACAAAACAATAGAAATTCCACTGTTATAGTTAGCTCAGCTAACTATAACTCGCGCACCCGCAATGCACTGCTCATGACGTCACATATTACATCATTCATGACATGGTCAGTGACATCACTGATGACATCACTGATGACATCTCAAACGACATCAATGATGACATCACTGATGACATCATCCAGTGACTGTGTGTTTCTGTAAAGTTTAAATATGGTTTATATATATTCCAAGGTGTATTGAAGAATGAGTGGGTGTATAAGTGTCTGGATGGAGGATTTAGTAGGTGTGTGACTGACTGTATAAGTGAGTGATTAAATGTGTCTTACTGAATGCATGTGTTAGTGACTAAACTGTGTGAATGTCTGTATCACTCTGTCTGTTGTTGTGCAAGCTGCTGCATGGGTTGGTCAGTAGCTACATGAGTGTATATATAGGTTATTGATTGGTTGTCTGAGTATTTTTTGGAGAGATTGAGTGTGTGTGGGGGTGGGTGGGAGGTGTGTGACTGCATAGATGTGTGAGTGGCTGATTCACTGGGTGTATGGGTTCAAGAGTGGATGTCGAAACAGCTATATTGGTGCGTGAGCGTGTATATGGGGGTGTTGGTGAGTGAATGGATGTCTCAGTGGCATATGTCTTAGTACCTACATATGTAAAAGGCAGTGTATGTGAGAGTTGAAGTCTAGAAATTACTCTACATGATAGTCAGTTATTGTGAAACCGCATGAGTGTGTACTTGTATCACTGATTATATAAGAGAGTAAGTATGCGTTAGTATCTGTATGAATAAGTGAAGTGGTGTGTGTATAATTGTATACATGAGTAAATGGGAGTGTGATTGATTCTTAGCATGACTGACTAGGTGTGTGAGTAACTGCATGGATGAGTGGCATTGTGTGAGTGTCTGTATAGGTGTATGACTATATATGATAGTGTTGTATTGATGAGTGACTGCATGTATGAGTGATTGTTTGGATGAATGAGTGGATGTGTGTGTAGACCTAGGAATCAGTGAGTGCATATGTAGTAACTGGTATTGGTGTGTCTATGATTTTGAAAATGGTAGTCTGTATTTTACAGTGGGTGTATCAAAGGTTATATTAGAGTGTGAGGAGGTGCACCAGATTTTCACGTGGATGATGTCTTCAGTGATGTCATCAGTGATGTCATTTGAGAGGACACCAGTGATGTCACTTACCATGTCATGAATGTTGTAATATGTGATGTTATGAGCAGTGCATTGGGGGTGCACTAGTTATAGTTAGCTGAACTAACTATAACAGTGGAATTTCTATGGTTTTGTAAGAGTGAAATGTCCAGCTAACTATAACGTCCCTGAAACCTATGTTTTTTTCAGTGAATTTCTAAGGTTTTTAAATGCTAATTTCTAACTATACCGTACCTGAAACCTATGGTTTTTTCAGTGATATACATTTATAGATATGTATTATTTTTATAAATTGGTGCGGATCTCCTTATTGAGTTGTATGCATCATTTATTGACTAGTGTGTGTAGGTGCCGATGTCTAACCCTCCTCTCTGATAAGGCTAAGGCTGCTCTACCACACCACCCTATAGAAGGGCATCTTGGGTTTGTTAGATCAAGCCCCTGTCCACTCATAAGGGAACCCCTGGTGCTTTGTACAATATACTTCACTTGTTTTTAGCATATAAAGAACAGCTTCCTACAGTGAGTGTTTAAAATGTCACAAATGACACTAGCAGGAATAAGACACACACCACACAAGGTGTAGGGGTGTTGGAGCACCTAAAGGAAGACAGAGACACTCAACCACTGACAAAATCAAAGACTAGTTAAAGGAAAAGTTCACAAACTATGGCAAAATATTTAATTTAAAAAATTTAACAACGGGGACTTACCAAATTGGGATAAAGAAGGACTTCAGAATACAAGTAGACAATAACATGTGAAAAATCATACTCCATGCATAATACAACTATGAGTCAATTGTCAGGACAACCAGAGGCGTGAAACTGGGAGGTAGATAATCTGAGAAAAGGAAAGGAAAAAACACAGAAATATCACGTCAAAATAATAAAAAAACCTGTAAAATAAAAAGGAAACTGTTATAAATAAAGAGATGATATCAAATCCCCCCCCAGAATTCCATCTCATCTACTCTTGGTAATTGAATATATTTCTTCAGGATCTCACAATCAGTTTATGTTGTGGTTTTGGCTTTAAACGTGACATTGAAGAAGCATGTATGTACCAGACCATAATGTGCATTCATTGCTTTGAATTGATGTCTCAAATCAAGCAATTGTTTCCTGTAATTTGCCGTTGCATTAGAGATGTTGCCTGAAAAAATTCTGGATTACCGAACCACTGTAACAGCTTTTGCCTTTTAGCTGCTGAAACGATCTTAATCAGATCGGTGAATTGTATTATGCCTCTAGGTTTAGAGGTAAATTTGGAGAAAGATTTGGGGCCCAGTAGATGCGCTCTTTGAATGCTAAAGGGAGAGCTTTGATCTAGATGGACTATCTTTAGTAAAATCCATTGGAGAAAATAAAAAGACCTCGGACCTGGAGAACTCGGTTCGCGTCTCGGTAATGACGCTGAACATCCTGTGATTCTGGACAAATCCCTTAGGGGCATATGTATCAACTGAATTTTTAATCGCAAAAGCTGCGATTCGCAAAAAACAGGGTTTGCGATTAAAAATTCGCAAAACGGGATGTATGAGGCAAATTCTCATCGCAAATTTAAGGAATCGCTAATTTAGCAATTTCTTAAATTTGCGTAAGCATTTAAGAAATCGCAAATTGCGATTTCTTAAATGATATTTAACATACACCACAGCATTGTGAATTATCCTTAAGAAATCGCAAATTACCACCAACTTCTAGTTGGTGGTAATTTGCAATTTCTGTTAAAAATGCACTTTTTGGAATTTTACAAAGTGCCACGTGGCGCACATACATGCTCTTAGGGTATGTATGTGCGCCATATGCACACACATGCTCATTTCAGGGGTGCATCAGGGTGTCATCGTGACACCCTTGCACCTTTGAAATTATTCTCAAATTGCGATTAGCAAATTGCGAATCGCAATTTGAGAATTACTTCCCATTCATTCCTATGGGTCTCCTGGCCCATAGAAATGAATGGGAAGGTATTCCTTAATTGCGATTTCGCAATTTGCTAATCGCAATTAAGGAATTTCAAGAAATCGCAAAAGTTTTGCGAATTTTTAAATACATCCCGTTTTGCAATTCTCAAATAGCGATTCTTTAAAAATCGCTATTTGAGAATCGCAAATGGAGATGTTGATACATATGCCCCATGATCTCCCCATGCCTAACAAAAAAAATGAATGTGTCCTCATGTAACATAACTGGTGCTATGTAAAGCATAAAAAAAAAATTATGCGTGTGCCTTCAGCCCCCTCTGGAATCCTATAAAGCTGGAGATTATTTCTCCTGTTTTGTTCTCCAAATCTTCAGTAGCCGACTGAGAAACATCTGGTATTGAGTCTTCAAGATCACTGACACGTTGTTCCATTGTTGAAATTTTATTGTTGAGATTTTCTTCCATCCTTTGTAAAACAGAACTCGTTTTAATAACAGAAGTTGTCAAGGCTTTATTCCATCCATAATGTCGCCCCATGACAAAGGGCTTGGAGTTTTAGGAGGGAAATCAGCATCCTTTTCTGGACCCCTTAAAAGAACTTGAATTGAGCCTTTTATTGGAGATGGCTCTTTAGGCCTGAAGAGTGGTAGAACCATCCAAAGAGACACAGCTCCCAAGCTTTTCCATAGTGTTATGATTAGATTGAAGAGGAGCCAAACCTGTTGATTTATATGAAAATTACACTGCTTTATTTATTAGATTTTCACATTTAGCTCTGCCTATTCAGACTGAAGAAAGGTGCTGACGCAAAAATACTAGTGACCTTAAGTAATGACAGAGAGGCCCCAATAATACAGAACAGACGACAAATCAAGTTGTGAATTGCAAGGGCAGCTCTAAAAATATTGACTGCTGATGATTGTAGACAGAGAGCGCATTATGCCTAAATTGAAAAATGTAAGCAGGTCAAACCTAGAAAGCAGTGTTAAAACGAGAGCACATCAAATCTTACGGGAGTACGCAGTAGAATAAAAAAGAAAATCAAAGATGTCGGTTGTGTACTTTATGGGAAGCAAATAAGGTTGGTTCCTCACCAGCCTAAACATGGGGTTGATCTAATATTCAAATGGATCATCAAAAGAACAAGCAGATATGCCTCTAGAGAAGCTGCAGACGATTATCTTGCCAAGCGCATCAGGTTGTGAGAGACCAATTCCTCTCAGCGTGCAGATACAAAATAGCAGCCACTTAGGGCGAATAAAAATCTTTATTGCCGGTTCATCCTCACCAGGCAGAGAAGAGTTGTGAACACATTATTGTGTTCTCTGGTGATTCACATCTCCAAACAGTAAATATATGTGAGGCTTTGGTTCCCCAAGAGGAGATAAAGTGGTGATTTTGTTACAGCCACTGTGAAGCATCAGAGAAGAGCTACCATCTTCCATGACGTATACATGCTTCCAGATTTGTAAAGTACAAACCTAACAGGAGAGCAACAAAAAGTTTAAAAAGGAACAGAAGCCTGTTGCTTCTTGTGTGGCCCTCTCCACCTGAGGGAGTTCCTTTCTCATGCAGGACTTCCATTTCTGGTGACCTTGTATATCATTCAATTGGTCTTGAAAGTGAAGCTGGCTTAAAGTGGAAGCCAGAACAGTTCATTCAGATTTTGGTGTAATATCGTTGAACTCTTCAGGCCTTTGCTGAGATGTGATGAATCATAGCAATGTGTTCTTGGAAGGATAGGTCAGTTTTAAGGATGCAGGAGTTTTCATTAGGTGTGAGCTGCGGTTTCCGGCTGTACTGGAAATAAGTAGAGTGTCTTGCAGTACCTCCTGCTCTTAAAACCTTTAATTTCAACTTTGGGGTTTCTGTCACTGATGAGTATTTAATTTCAGTTTTGTGCTGTACATCATGCTAGTGCACACATCACTAAGCAGTCATTTTGGTTGGCCAGCATTTTGGAACAGTGAGCGCTTTAGCTATTGACTCAATTTCTCTCTGCTCCCATCATTTTTAAGGGTGGTCGTGGCGCAACAAGAATCAACATAGGCAGGGTGCCTTGCTGCAGCTCCTGCTCCTAAAACCTTTAATTTGCAAGGTTGGGAATTTGTTGGGGGTCTGGGGGCCTTTTATGTGCATTTTCTGTCACTGAAGAGTTTTTAATTTCACTTTTGTGCTGTACATCGTGCAAGTGCACACATCACTAAGTGGACATTTTGGTCAAGTCGCATTTCAGAGCTGTTAGCACTCTAGTTCTTGACTAGATTTCTCTCTGCTCCTGGTGTTATTTAAGAGCAGACATGGTACGGCTATAATCTACATAGGTAGGGTGTCCTGCAGCACCTCCTGTTCTTAAAACCTTTAATTTGCAAGTTTGTGAATTTGTTGGGGGGGATGGGGCCTTTTATCTGTGTTTTCTGTCACTGATGAGCTTTTAATTTCACTTTTGTGCTGTACATCATGCTAGTGCACAAATCACTAAGTGGACGTTTTGTTCGGTCCGCATTTTGGAGTGGGTATTGCTCCAGCTCTTGACTAGATTGCTCTGTGCTCCCAGCATTATTTAAGGGCAGCCATGATGCGGCTATAATCTACAAAGGTAGGGTATCCTGCAGCACCTCCTGCTCTTACAAACTTTAATTTACAAGTTTGAGAATTTGTTGGGGGATCAGGGGCCTTTTAATTGTGTGTTCTGTCTCTTTTGAGTTTTTAATTTCTCATTCATGCTGTACATCGTGATAGTGTGCACATCCTTAAGTGGCCACTTTGGTCGGCCCGCATTTCGGATAGGTTAGTGCTCTAGCTCTTGATATGATTTCTCTCTGCTCCCTGCATTATTTAAGGGTGGCCATGGTGAGGAGAGAATCAACAAAGGTAGGGTGTCTTGCAGAACCTTCTGTTCTGAAAACCTTTTAATTTGCTAGTTTGGGAATTTGTTGGGTGACATTAGGACTTTTATTTGTGTTTTCTGTCTCTGATAAATTTATAATTTCACTTTTGTGTTGTACATCATGCTAGAGGACACATCACCAAGCGACCATTTTGGTATGCCCGCAATTCAGGGCGGTTAGCGCTCTTGCCTCGATTTCTCTCTGCATCATTTATGGACGGCTGTGGAACAGACGCGAGCAGTGGGTGCTTTATGGGTGTGCCACAGTCAAGCCAGTCTTCGCCTGTCCGTGCCTGAATGAGCCCAGGGTCCAAAAATGCTGCCTCTTTCAACTCCGATAAAGTGGTTATCTCTTCCAGGTAGTTTAAAGCATATTGCCCCATCAGTCTAGAGGTGCGTCACTCATCTATAGACCTTTCAGAGAGCACCATTAAGGATTTAACCATTGTACTTTTCAGATCACCTCTTGTGAAAATACTATTGGACCCACTCTAAAAGTCAATGTATCCACCAATAACATCCTGAGGGTGAAGCCATCAGAACCATGCAATGCTAAAGTTACCAACTTTCATTTTTATAACATTAATTGTCACTCCTTGCCCAAACATCATTTAGATTTTTTTAATTTTCTGTTGGACAACTCGCTAGATGTAGTGTTCAGAACAGAAAAATAGTTCCATGAGGCCTCATCCCCAGACATTATTTTGGCACTTCCCTCTAACTACTGCATGGTCAAACAGGATCGGGTGGATAAGACTGTGACTGTGAAGCCCTGTTCTCTTTGTCTGTCACATAACTTTAATATGATAAGCACTCTGATTTATCACCCCCCGATATGCAGGAAATTGGAGTGCCCAACTATGATATGCCCTCTTGCTCCATATCCCCTAATGTGCTAATTTCAATGTACTAGGAGATTTGAATATTCACTTTTAGGATGCTACTTGAAGCTTTACATCCTCCTTGATAGATTAATTCAGAGCCTTAAACCTGTACTTGATGAATAATGTCTCTATGCACACTGATGGACATCTGCTGGACCCCTTTTTCTAACCTCAAGGGCCTTAAAGTAGATTGTCTGAACTACTATGGTCTGTTCACTGTGCTGTATCCTTCTTGTTTCTGATGCTTTCTCTGGTCACTGTATCAGCCCCAGGACCATCTACTCTTTCAAGAAATCGGCCTAAGATTGATCTCTCTACTCTCACCTCTTCGCTGCTAGACACACAAATGCCCTGTATGTATCCCATGCAGCTCATTTCTGGACTTTTCCCCTGTGCTGGTGCAGTTCCGGCACCCTAGCGCCAACACAGGCACCTTCCTGTACAAAAACAATACTTCAAGGCATTTCCCTCTTTTATGTGTGCTGCAGAATGCAGCACACATAGAAAGAGGAAAAAAAAAAACTAAAAATGTTTCTCGCCGTTACACCTTACTTGGGGAAGCATATCATTTTGGCGCATTCCCAGGTTTACCAGGTTCTGTAAATATGGGAATGCATAAAAAAACATGGAATTTGCATTGGAACACCCACCGCAATGCCCATGAAATGTCTCCCTTGTAATGCAGAGTAATGCTATGCAACAATTTGTGCTGCGAAATATTGCTCAATATATTTGAAGCCATTTAAAGCCATGCAAAGTGGCTTTGCATGACTTCATAAGTATGACTTAGAGCTTTGCCTCGTGCATGTACTATGTTGCTGGTGGGAGTATGATGCAAAGCTCTCATAAATATGCCCCCAGTCTTGATCCTACCAATTGGTTAAACTAGAGACCAATTTTCTGCTTCCCCTGTTTTTTAAACTTCAGGAAAACTTGTTAACCACCAAGTTTCATCTTTTGTGGAAACGCGTGCTTTCCTCCATCTGTCGCAATCTGGATTTGGGTTGGGTACAGCACTGAATCTGTTCCGCTGGAAGTCACTGAGCATCTTAGATGGCACCTGGATTGTGGTGGCACTGAGGCACTGATCCAGTTTGATCTAGGTGTAGCTTTTGACACCGTGTGTCACAAAAAACTCTTTAAAAGACTAGACGACATGGGTTTCCAGAATACAGCATTGTCCTGGTTTACTTGTTTCTTGGAGATCTGGCTTTTCAGGTCTTCTCCACCAATTCTGCCTCTAAGGGTCACCCTCCTTCTTCTGGAGTTCCTCAGGGCTCCTCCTTGAGCCCAATGCTATGATATTTATGTGTGTCTTCTAGCTAACATTGTTGAAGGCTGTGTCCCCTAACTGTTCTTATATGCTGATGACACCTGGTTCATCTTCTCTTTGTCATCTATTGAGGCTCACTGCTCCAATAGCCTGAACTACTGTCCTGTGAAGGATGCAACCTGGATGACTAGCAACTCCTTGAATCTAAATGGCGATAAGACTGAGGTCATGCTGGTGGGCAAAAACCCCCAACCGGGGGGGCCACACCATTCGCCGGATATTCATGGATCCCCTCTAGTGCCTGTTTCTAAGATGGAGAACTTAAGTTATGGCTTGATGACAAACTGTCTATAAAAACTACATTTTTCAAGGTAGCCTCTCTGTGTTTTGAAGTCATAAAGTGGCTAAATACAATTCTCTGCTCAGTGGACTGTCATTCGGGCTTTGATTTTATCTAGGTTGGACTACGTTAACATCCGTTACCTGGTGGCTTGCAAGACCTCACTCAAATGTCTACAGGTGGTCCACAGCTCAGTTGCCAAATTATTATGTTATTCCCCAAACACGCCTCCATGTCCAACCTCTTTTGTGACCTTCAGTGCTCTCGGTAAAACAATTGATACAGTTCACAGCCTTATGCTATATGCATAAAGCCATGTTTATTGTAGGTCCCCACTATTTGCAATCAGTAATGAAACCTTACTGCCCTAGCCGTTCTCTTCTCTCCAGCAACTGGAACTTCAGTAAGGCCCCTAAATTAGAAAAACTAATCAGGGTAGTTGCCCTTTTTCATATCTAGGCCCGAAGCAGTGGAACACCCTGCCTGACTCACTGAGAAGCCGTCAATCCTTGAGCGTCTTCCTTAAACTCTCGCTTGACTCTGGCCAAGTCACCTACCTAATATATATCCAGCACTGGGAAACCCTGCCAGGTAGGTATGCGCTTTATAAAATTATATAATAAAATTAATCATCATCATAATACAAATAATACAAGCTGATTTGGGGGTACCAGGGTTGAATTAATGGCTGTTGCTTTATTGTTGATGAAGACAATGAATTCTGTCTTAGCTGGCTTGAGTTTTAGGTGAATGCTGGACATCCTGTTCCCACATGAGGTTGAGTTACAATTTGAGATGCTTAGCTAATCCATGTTGATTACATAGATCGATCTTGATACGTGTTCAGTCAGCAAGATTTCAAGTAGTTCATTTAGAGGTTGAAGGAGATGGAGGGCAGAATTATAAGAAACCATCTGAAACTCTACTGGAGAAGGGTAGTTTCTGGGATTTGGGAATTCCCATTTGTACAAATTGATGTTGTTTGGCAACTGAGAATGTTGGCAGCTGTGGAGCCACACTGCCGAAGCTTACGGAGATTTTTAGAGTGATTGATGTTCAACTGTACTAAAACCTGTGGAGAAGTTTAGTAGTATCAGATGGCAAGTTCACTCTTGTCAGTGATCCATAGAGCATCTTGACACCTAGAGGCTTATTTACAAGCCCCTTGCGCGGCCGGTGTGTCACTTTTTGTGACGCACTGGTGGCACATTTTTTTTCCCCATACTTAAAAGGACAGGAAAAGCCACCCTGCGCAGCTTTTCCTGTCCTTGTAAATATGACCCCTTTACATGCAGCACTTTGCGTGATTTTGGCATTCCATGGGTGTTGCTGTGGGAGTTTCCACGCAACACCCATGGAACCTGACACATTTCCAGATTTACAAGAAATCGTATGGAGCCCCACTGATAAGAAATGTATTTATTTCTCCCTGTTTTTTCCTCTTTGTATGTGTGCTGCATTCTGCAGCACATATAGAACGTGGAAATCACCTTTTATGATTGTTTATTTATTTATGTGCAGGGAGGTGTCCCTTCCTGCACATAAACAACCATTACAAAATGACATTTTACAAGTTCTGGGGCTTATTTACAAGCCCCATGCGCCACGATGCATCTCTTATTGTGACGCACTGCTGGGGCAACCTCCTGTCCCATATTTAAAAGGACACGTAAAGCCACCCTGTGTGGCTTTTCCTGTTGTTGTAAATATGGCCCCTTCTCAAGCTACACTTTGAGTGAAAGGGGCGTGACATGGGTGTTGCTGTGGGTGTTCCCACGCAATGCCCATGTATTCTGCCGTTTTTCTAAATTAATGAGAATTAATTAGCCTGGAAATGAGTCAGAATGCTATGCCACCTCAGGGGTGGCGTAGGGACGCGAAACAAGGAGGAATATTGGCATTTCTCCTATTTTGTTCCTCTTTCTAGGGGTGCTGCATTCTGCAGAACACATAGGAAGAGGAAAACACCTCCTTTTATTATATTTTTGTATTGTTTTGGTGCAGGAAGGTACCCCTTCCTGCACAGAAACAATTTTTCTACAATGCAGGTACCCTTGCACCATGACACAAGGGTGCCTGCGTGACGCATGGCAGCCGACTGTGCGCCAGCACAGGGAATGAACAGGGATGTGTCATATTGTTGTAAATATGATGCATCCCTGTGCTTTGAAAGTGCTGCAGTGTGACACAGCCAAAGAACGTGCGCTGCCGCACTGTGGCACTTTCTTGTATCTAAGGCCCTCTATGGGTGCTAATGCAGCACACATAGAATTTGAAAAATGCCATTTCAGGTTGTTTATGTGCAGGAAGGGACACTTTCCTACACATAAACAATCATCGCCTTGACTCAGGCATCCTTGTACCATGGTGCAAGGGTGCCTGCGTCGGCACATGGCAGCTAATTGTGCGCCAGCACAGGGGAGAGCAAAGAGATCCATCATATCCTTGTAGATATGACACATCCCTGTCCTTTGAAAGTGCTGCAGCGTGGCGCATCCAAAGGGCTTGGGGTGCTTCACTGCGGCACTTTCTTGTAAATAAGGCCCGCGAGCATCTTAATGCTATAGTGTGGCCTGAAGCCTGGTTGACAGTATCAGAAGAGGCTGTTCTTATGATTTAGTCTAATATGGAGACTGCTCTCTCCATGGTTTTTCTGGTAACAGGGGTAGATGGGTGAATTGGTGGTTGTTGGGGAGAATACTTTCTCAATTAATACCAGTAATTGAAGAGTGGTCTCAATATGCAGCCCTTCCCTGGAAAGAAACTGGTAGGAGGAGCCTGGCCAGTACCTGTATGCCTCCTTGAGCTTCTTGTCTCCATGGTGTACACAACCCCTCCTCAGCTACCCTGGGAAGCCATGGATCCACCCACCTCTAGTCTCAAAATTGACCTCCGCTAATGTTCAAGACATAGCGTAGTGATCTCGAATGTGTATTTAGAGAATACATTTGAAACATCAGGCAAAAAGTTAAAAATACCATTTTGCAAGGGAGGAAACACAGAAGGAGTGAATCTGCTACTAATGAATGCTGGCACGTGGATTATGATTTTAGCTCCTGCCTTTTGAACATAACTACAGTACATTTATAATTGCTGCCTGGAAATGTGATGAAGCCTAACACCTGAAGTAGCGTGCATGTGAAAAAAAAAATATTTATAGAAACTTTATGTTACACTGTCACATATTTGAACTTTGCGAACGAAATGGTCCCCAGACACAAAAGGACGTGTGTAACATTCGAGTAAAAACCAAGCAGTCTAAGTGAAAGCTCCCTTTTTTATATTAGTTGCGAGGGGACATTTTTAGATTGAACAGAGACCTTAAAAATAAATACGTACTTATGAAAATAATAAAAATTAAAGCCTTTCACTGTATTGTTTTAAGTATTTGTAGAAGGACCACAAGGTACTGCCAATTTTCTGTAGACTGTGTTTATTAATATGTTAATATTTATTGAAGCTAGTGTAATAACTCAGCTTGACTTTCCGACTTCATTGAGAGTAAGCCTTCTATAACTATAAATGCTTTCTTCCTGAATCTTTCTGTTCAATGTTCGTATAATAAGCCGTTCAATGTTCGTATAATAAGCCGTTCAATGTTCGTATAATAAGCCCTTCTATGTTGAATTGCCGCAGCTATGTGTGGGCTATACTGCAGCTTTTTAGAAGCAAATTAGTGAGAAATATAATTTTTTTCCTGATGCAAGGCTTTAGTTTTGCAAGGCGAGTTAGTCCCAAAGACCACAAGTACTTACCTATTTTCAGATATTAAGAAATCACATTGCAGGCTGCTTTCTTGACGATGGTTTGGCAAATTTCTATCTCAACTTTAAACAACCTGTTATTATATTAGAAAGTCTGACGAAAGTCAAAGTTCAAAGTTCAAAGTTCATTTATTTGTTTCGAGGGTTAAAAACCATCATGAAAATACATAATAATCATAATATGTAATCACAAAAAGAACATTCACAAAAAGAACATTCTGAGCAACGTCACAATTGTTAAAAAGTAGACAGAGAGAAAGTTTATCCAAATAAAAAAGTTAGGTTTTTGTAAAAGATAAAAACCTGTGAGCAACAGTGAAACAAGACCCCGTATTATAATAATGTTTCCCGTACCTCCCTAACCCACCCTTCATCATTCCCTTGTGTTTCTCAATTTAAAAGCAATTTTGAGGAAACTTATAACAGCGAATAAGGTTCGCGTTTCAGCGGCTCTTTGCAAGAACAATAAGGCAGGTTTAGCATGGATAATATTTGAGACCTTTAAGACATCTACTAAAAATCTTTTGCGTGGTGTTTTATAAAAAGGACACAATAATACAAAATGAAGGGTGTCCTGCGGAGACCTATTGTCGCAGCCGCAGGCACCCTTCTGCTCAATTGTTTGAGTAAAACCTGATGGATAAGCTAAAATATGATGCAACAAATTGAGCCTAAAACGAGTCATTAAAAACCTCTCGTGGTGACTGTACAATAAAAAGAGGTATGGTTCCATGCCAGCTGGATTAGAGACAAGGGAGTGGGCAACTGCCGAGGATTTAGCTAAATCCAACTCCTTCCTCCTGCCATTAAATTTTTCCAACAATGAGCTTTGAACATAGTGTCTGGAGTATATGTCCACCCTGGAGGGGTCCAGGAATAGCATTTGTTCATCAATATCCCCCAGAGTGTCTTTAACATATTTCAGCCATGGGATTTGAAGACATTTCTCTTTCGACAAACAATCCTGGATGATCTGTCTGGATAGTCCTGCATTTGGATTTGTCCAAATTTTGAGCCAGGCCAGTATAGGTCTCAGTCTGATAATGTCAGCAATATATGTGATTCCCAGCTCTTCATGAGTAATTGCTGCAGTGATGCTCAGCGGAAGTTTTAACAGTTTTTTTAAAAATTTGTCTTCCTCACTTTGAATTAGTTGTGCCTCTCTGCAGCCCCACACTTCTGCTCCATAGATGGTCTTGGAAATACTAACTGATCTATACAAAGTCATCACCTGTTCTGGTGACCAACGACCCATTCGACGTGCAAAGCTCAGTATTGCCCCATTAGCTGACACTAGTCTCCTTGCCCTCTCCTCCATCAGCGGGACAAAGTTTAACTTATCATCAAATAGAAGGCCCAGGTATGGGAATGTTTTAACAGTGTCCAGGACCTGATCCCCCAGTTTGAATACAAATTTCTTTCGTGATTTCTTCCCCGCTATCATAATAAATGATTTTTTCATGTTGACGGAGAGATCCAAATTCCTCATGAAATCCGCGAAACCCTTGATTAAAAGTTGCAGACCAACAGCTGTTCGGGCTAGGAGCACCGCGTCATCGGCATACAATAGCACTGGCAGATGACGCGTGCCCACCTTAGGACAGTCAGTTCCCAGTGCAACGAGGTCATTCTCCAGGCCATTTATGTAGAGGGAGAACAAGAATGGCGCCAGGATACACCCCTGTCTCACCCCGCCCGAGCACGGGAAGGGATCTGTGCTCACCCCCCCCGCACTGTAGCGGACCTTGGCAGTGGTTTTCCAATGTAGCTCCCTTAAAATGTTAATGAGATCCGGGTCAATGCCTAGATGAGACATAAGTATCCAGAGTTTGGCTCTGTTGACATTGTCAAAAGCTGCTGCTAAGTCCATAAACCCCATATACATGGTGCCTTCAGACGTCTTGGTATACTTAGCAGTGATCAGGTATAGGTTAAGGCATTGGTCGGTGGTTGACCTGCCTGTTCTGAACCCATACTGGGTGTCCACCAGGGTGTTATTGGTGTCAGTCCAATCTATTAGTCGATTGAGGAGTGCCCTTCCTAATACCTTGGCGGAGACGTCAATGAGCGAGATTGGTCGATAACACTGCGGGCTGTCCCTACAGCCTTTTTTGTAAATAGGGACAATCACCGCAGTGGACCATGATCTCGGCAGACCCGTTTTGATTGCTGCATTCAAAACTCTTGTTACCATTGGAACCCATAGCTCAGTGTTGCTAAGAAAAAGATCCGGGGGGGTCCCGTCCGGGCCCGGGGCTTTGTTGCGTGTTAGGCCTAAAATTGCTTTGCGAACTTCATCCAAAGATAGTTCAAATTTATCTGCCCTTGGTCCCCTCCATATTCCATCACCAGTGTCCATCTCCTGTTGATTATACAGGGATTTGAAATGAGCAATCCAGTCTTCTGGTAAGATGTTAGAGCTGATGACTGGAGAGTTTGAGTCGTGGAAGCAAGGTCTATTTATAATTTTCCAGAACTGGGCATAGTCTTTATTCTCACCAGCCTCCCTAAGGTCTGCCCATACTTCTTTTTGAAGGGTCCCTTTCCTGATCTTTAATTGATTTTTGTAGTTTTTCCTGCAGCGAGCAATTTCTACCTTGTCCCTTGGGGTTTTTTTCAGGCTCAGTTTTAGATCTCTTAGCGCTTTGGAACAGATAGAATCAAACCATCTTGGCGAAGATGACTGCATTGCGGGCTTCTTGGTTGTTAGGAGTCTCTTGATTATTTTAGTCAAGTTCTCAAACGCCTCTACTACTCCTTTGTCCTCTGAGGTGTGTTCTAAACAGGTCTCTATGTGGGCTTTCCCTTCATCCACTAATTTGACATAAAATTCCTGGGGGTTGATCACTGACCACCTTAAGCGTCTTCCTTGGTCTACTGGTTGAATTTCAGATTGATGAATCAACCCTGGGTCTTTTTTAGTTAAATCATTCCCTTTGAGTTCTATTATAATGGGATTATGATCACTATGGGGGCTCCACTCTGTCCAGGTATTTAAGATCTGATCTCTTGCGCTAGTTGAGATCATTATGTAATCTATTATAGACCCCCCCCCCCTCTGCCCTTAAATGTTGGTGTTAGGGATTCGCCTACATTGAGAGCAGCTAAGTCCATGACATGACTGAGGGCAAAGTCTTCTAATAACTTCATCAGAGTTGTTCCCTCTTTGCAATGAGAAAAGTGGGGGCCCTTTTCTAACGGGCAAGCTGACCAGTCAGGGGTTGGAGGGAGTAATTTGGGGCATAAATGACAATTAAAATCACCCATTAACAGAACGGTTGGTTCTGGCCCGTTCGTCCTTTGCTCTAGTTCCTCATTTAGTCTGCTTTCCAGCTCCGCTAATATTGGAAATTTCCCTTCCACTGGGCCGGAGTTATAAAAGTTTACTAACAGTAGACTCTCCGCCTTGTGGAGAAGTCTAACTGTTTGTATGTTGTCTGAGAAACAATCTGGGTAAGACCAGGTACCTTTCAGGTCTAAGTCCACATAGACTACTAGGCCTCCTTTTGCCCTACCCGAGTTTGTTCCTTGTGCGGGTCTGAAAAAACACTTGTAGCCCTCCAATTGACATGGGCCTGAATCCTTTGCCCAAGTTTCTTGGAGTGCTATGACATGGAAGGATTTTATAAATTCTACCCATTCCTTACTTTTAAATTTGACTTCCAACCCTGCAATATTCCAAGAAAGGATGGACAAACCCTCCATCTTGTCCTTGCCTTTTGTTGTGGGAGTCAAAGTAAAACTGTCCTCCCCAGCTATAGGTAGATCGAAATTGGATGAATTGGTTCCCCTCTGCCTCCGTGGTAAGTCCAATCTCCCAGATTGGGTACTTTCCTCAGTTCCACCTGTGCCCCATAAGTCTAAGCCAGAGCAACCACTGGTAGCCAGGCTTACTACGCTAGTGATTTCTGTGGGTGTGAGTCAATCAATATCTTCTAATGATTGAAATGGGGCAAATCTATTTGTCCATTGTGCGCGATCTCTGGGGGGATAGGGCTGTTCAGGGCGGCTTGCTAGTCTTGGTCTGTGTGGGCGCTGCGCTCTAACCCGCGTCCACCCTCCCTCGTCACCCCCATAATTATTATTATTATTCCTGGATCTAGGGTAAAAATACCCGAGTGGGAGTGCACAAATGGTACTTGTTTGGTTCCTATTGGAGTTCTTCAGAATGTACTCAGCCAGACTAGTGTCCGTGAAGTGTGCAACTATGCAATCACCTCTAATGTCTTTATTCCTTCCCCCAATCCAGCTTGCCCTTCTTACACTTGCTATCTCTCCTCTCTCCCCCATGCTTAAGGGTCTATGGATGTTCAGCCACTTGGAGATTTTGGTGAGCAGTTGATAATGGGTTTCTCTCTCATTAGGCCTAATTTCCGGGACCCCTGCAAAAATAACTACAAAAGGACACTCCTCGGGGGGGAGATCTATGTGTGGAGCATTGTTGTTATAAAAGGGATCAGGGTCTGTATAACAATTATTATAATTTCCTTCCCTCTGGGTACAATCGTCCTGTCTCCATTGCATTAAAGGTTGAGGGATCGGTTTCTCTCTTTGTGTATTACTTGCACCTTGATTGTATCTTCCTCTGGAGTTATCGTTAGTACCCCCTTTAGGGTTTTGGGCAATTTTGGGGGCCTCATGAACCTGGACTATTTCTTGATGGGAGTGACTGACACAATTGTTATTTTGTGCTCTCTTTGAGTCTGCCTTATCATTTGTGGTTACCTCAGTTGAATGGGGTGGAGCAAGTGGAGTTTTTGTAAGTGTGTGCTCTAGGGCTTTAGATAGTTTGGTGAGCTCACACATTATTTTATCCACCTTACTTATAATAGGCTTTAATTGTGTCGTGATGAAAGATTCTAGCTGTATTTTCAAATCCAAAACTACCGTGTCAATCCACCCTGGTGGTGCGGATTCTACTTGAGAGTCATTTGCTGCTATTGTGTGCTCTTGGGTGCATGATAGAGAATTGTCTCTTGGTAGTTCTTTCCGCTGTCTCTGATGTCCCTTAATTCTCCCCAATCGCTTCCTTTTTTTCCTACTGGGCATGTCATTAAGCTCAGAGGTTTCTAAGCCTACGGTTTGTGCACAGGGGACGTCCTCTATATCATTGATTGTTTGGGATACACTGCCCTGAGTATTTGGGCTATCTACTATTACGACATCTCTGTAGGGTGTTTGAATGATGGCGTTAAGGTTAGGAGAGGAGGATAAACTCCTTTCCATGCGTTCAATTTCGCCAGTTACTTTCTTTAGCATTAAGTCGATTGCAGTTGGTTTCTTCCCATTTGCAAGGGCGCCCTCCTTCGTAGTTTCCCCCCGAGTTGGTTTAGGGGTGGATTTTTTGTTGGATTTATTCCCAGCAGAGCGAGTGTTGGGATGAGTGGACATAATTCCCCTGATGTCAAGGGTAAAACTGCTGTTTTTCAAAGGGATTCAGTACCCTGTCCAACTTCCCTGCGCAAACAGGTAGTACAATACCTGGGACTATTCACCAATGCAAGCGCTGGGGCCAAGGGGGGATGCCCGTCCCGTCCCTCGTCGTCCCCGGACGGCCACAGACGGCCCGCCCTCTGCCCGGGCTCCGCCCGGCGACGCCCGCGCGCGTCCCGCGACGCGGGGGGAACCTCTGCTGAAGTAGCGCCTCCGGGCACGCTTTCCGGCGGATGTGGGCGGGTCACTGGAGGGCTGCTGGGGACTGTAGTCCTCCTCCACAGCGGCCTCGGTGTAGTGGGAGGCGGCGAGGGAGACTACCTTTGACTCTCTGTCCCCCAGCCCAGGAGCCAGGTAAGAACTGTTGCGTGGCGCTGTGTTTGCTGCTCAGGCTACGATCCCCCCGCTCCACCGGGGGAACCTCTGCTGAAGTAGCGCCTCCGGGCGCGCTTTCCGGCGGATGTGGGCGGGTCACTGGAGGGCTGCTGGGGACTGTAGTCCTCCTCCACAGCGGCCTCGGTGTAGTGGGAGGCGGCGAGGGAGACTACCTTTGACTCTCTGTCCCCCAGCCCAGGAGCCAGGTGGCGCTGTGTTTGCTGCTCAGGCTACGATCCCCCCGCTCCACCGGGGGAACCTCTGCTGAAGTAGCGCCTCCGGGCGCGCTTTCCAGCGGATGTGGGCGGGTCACTGGAGGGCTGCTGGGGACTGTAGTCCTCCTCCACAGCGGCCTTGGTGTAGTGGGAGGCGGCGAGGGAGACTACCTTTGACTCTCTGTCCCCCAGCCCAGGAGCCAGGTAAGAACTGTTGCGTGGCGCTGTGTTTGCTGCTCAGGCTACGATCCCCCCGCTCCACCGGGGGAACCTCTGCTGAAGTAGCACCTCCGGGCGCGCTTTCCGGCGGATGTGGGCGGGTCACTGGAGGGCTGCTGGGGACTGTAGTCCTCCTCCACAGCGGCCTCGGTGTAGTGGGAGGCGGCGAGGGAGACTACCTTTGACTCTCTGTCCCCCAGCCCAGGAGCCAGGTAAGAACTGTTGCGTGGCGCTGTGTTTGCTGCTCAGGCTACGATCTTTGTCGAGTAAAAATCACCTTGTATAAATATGCGCTTTTATCTGCTCTTACCGGGAGCTTCTCCGGGAGTTTACTGCTCCTCTCGAGCCGTTACAGTCCCCCTTCCCATAGCTCTCCCTTCAGCAATACTGCCGCCGCCGCCGACGACCACAGCTGAAACGCCCACACACTGGAACGCTGAAATGCTCACAGCCGGGGCTCTCGGGCTGGCTCTGTTAGGTGCGTGCGTGCGTGTTGTCAGATGCCCTGCAAAATGTTGGCAAATATGCTCATTTTAATCATCAGCAGGAGCGCTATTTGAGAAAGGGCGGCTCCAGGTGCGGAACATATGTTTTTGGACAATCCTGCGTTTCGTTTGATGTGAAGGAGAATCAAATAATTTGCCAAAATAGTGTTCACCTTCCAGGCTGCACCTGCCGGTCTCTCCTCCCAATTTCGAGTGCCCCTTGAACTGAAGCTTCCCCCTGGTAATTCCTTCTAGACACGCGGGCTCCCTGGCTGTCTCCTACACGTCTGGTACGTGACCACCCAACGCTGACCTCAAGGGTGTCCTTCCGGTCCTCCTCCTCGCAGCGTGTTTCCGGAAGCTGACTCTACGGGGAGCTCTGACGGAGTGGGCGCAGCTGCGCAGGGTGGGAGAGTGCCCCAGAGACTTGATTCCTTAACATGTTCCGACGAAAGTCAAAATCAGTAGAGAATTGAACCCATGATGACTAAGATGGAATACTGACTACCCCCTGATTTATAATTTTTACCAGGAGCAGGTCCGCACCTTATTAAAATAAATGTATTTCTGCACACATGTTCCTACTGCTGCAGTCAGGGGGCAAATGTAAGAGAGCCATTCCTCTGAACGGGGAGCAGGTGCACCTTGGGCCCTAGTGCAAGGAAGGAAATGTCCCCTAGCTGCAGTTTGAGCTGTTAAGTACAGCAATAATCATGGATCATTGAGCCCTTCCGAACTCTGGGCCTCGTTGCCACTGCACCTACAGCACCAATGTAAGGTACGCCCCTTTTGAAAAACACATTTGGTGCTGGATGTGGTATATCCAGGCCCATGTGTTATTGTTGGGTTGTACATCTATTGTTTTGTAAGGTGTAATTTATTTGTATTGTTGTTACCCCATGCCTCTCGTGACCTTAGGGAACGTCCATTACTGTGGAGTTCCAGAACGGAAGGACGGTAGAAGATGGTGGTGAAGGTCCTGGAAAGTCGAGTTGTTTGTTGCTCCAGTCTTGTGGGTAATGAAGAAATAAGAAGACTTACCTGCCTCTTCTTTTCACTGGCGATGAGTTCCTGTTGCCCCCAAGACTTCCACGCATGCCTGCAGCTCCTTCAATGTTGGTTCCTGTCATGTTTCATCCGTCGAGTCGGAGCAAGGGACCTGTTTGAAGTCGTCGCGGCTGTCATTTGATGGAGAGTTTCTACTCCGTTTTGCTGAATGCTCAGAGACGAAGACCGCATATTCTTATGACTTTGTGGTGAGAGTTTTTTGGACATTTTTTTGAATATTGCCTCACGCTTACTCAAAGCGTTCTTCCTTGCGCTTTTACCGGGCGCCTAACCACATCCTTACTGTGATGTACTCACATCTCGCGCACACAATGTAAAGATTGCCTGTCTGCCTGGCGCCGCACCACGCTGCGTCCCCGCTTACGTGCCGCCATTTTACCTTCACATTGCACCACCATATCAACGCCAACAGATTCACTAGGCAACGCATGCTGTCATCATTGTCAATTTCATGCGCACAGTTAAAGAAAAAAAAGAATCGCAGATGCGCACAGCTTATTTATTATTAAACATCGTGTGTTCTTCACTGTATTGCTGACTCGCACAGCTCAATACGTGAAGATCCTGTATTGCGTGCATCACCATCATCCTTTAACCTCTTCAGTGCCCATGACGAGATAGTCTCGTCATGGAGCACGGTTGCGCTGTGCCCATGACGAGACTATCTCGTCATGAACCCCACCCACTAGTGCAACGCCCGGCACAGGAGGGGGAAAGGGCGTGGCACTGAAGGGGTTAACTTTAACTCGTTCAATACTCAAAGTGGCTAATACTGTGGTGACACACACACACCTTTTCAAAAGTGTGTCATTTCAGTGACACAACCACCGTGTGCCTTTCATTGATATTATAATCTAAAGGGGTTACATATCATTTTCATTGACCTTGTGTTTGGTCACTTTCTCTGTCACGCAACAATCTTTAGTACCTCCTTCTGCATTTTCACCCAATCCTGCTTCTCCTGAGTCCGATTGGGAGAAATGGAAGGAAAGCTTCGAAGCGTATCTGGATGCCATTGATGGTGACTCGTTTGCACAGAAGAAAAAATTCCCAATTCTAAGACTTTGCCTTGGCTCAGAAGGTCGCATTATTCTTAAGCATACTCCTAAAGTGTTGGTTTTGTTTATTGAAGGTGAAGGTGATGGAGTTGAAGACGAATACGCCACTACAATTAAGTCTCTTGACACTACGTTCAAAGCCTGTAAGAATGTTACATTAGTAAGGCACAAATTCTACAAAAGAGCGCAACTTCCTGGAGAGTCTGCTTGTACTTATGTAGGTGCTTAACGCATCCTAGGAGTTTCAGGCGATTATACAACATTTGAGGAAGAAATTATTAGGGATCACCTTGAGGAGAAAACCAATAGTAAAAAAGTTCAAGAGGCCCTTTTGTCCAAGCCTGGTTTAACTCTACAAAAAGCATTGGAGATTGCCACTAGGATTGAGAGCACTACCTCCTATCTGGAACAAATGACAATTTCCAGTTCTAGTTCTTCAACACATAATGTTTCAGCCGTTAAAAGTAAGTATAAAACTACAAAAGAAAAACAACGCCAGGAAAAAACTGGAGGATATGTGAGATCTAATACCAACGCCAGAATCTCTAACAAACGTTGGGAATGTTACCGTTGCTGTAGCAGTTCTCACCTTGGAAATGCTAGATTCTGTCCTGCTTTGAACGAAACATGTAGGAAATGCTTTAAGAAAGGTCACTTTGCCAATGCCTGTAAATCTAGTGGCAAATCATCTGTTAATCCTGATTCATCTTCCAAGAAAGCTCTCAACCTTTAACAACTTTCGGGTGAATCGTCTTCAAGTGAAGAAGATCAAATTTGCTTATTAACAGAATCTCAATGCGCTGATGCTGTCTCTGCTGTTTTGCAAGAAACAAGACGATCCTTAGGTACTCTGGCTGTCAACGGAAAGGATATCAAGATGTTAGCTGACTCAGGATCTCCATTCACACTTATAGGTGACAAAATATGGGATGACCTGTTTCAATCTCAAGGTTTTGATTTAAAAAACTTCAACAATTCATCCCATTGCTTATGGTGGTAAAACCATTGATGTACTAGGTGAATTTCATGCCAATTTGTGTTTTAGAGGTAGCAATGCTCAAGGTGTTGTTTATGGTGCTAAGGATGACACCTGTTTGTTGGGGTGGCATGACCAAGGTAACCTGGGGATCATCTTAGATCCAAATGATCCTCATCAAGGTATATTGAAGAAAGACTTAGTTTATGTACAAACTGTCAAGGAAAAAACATGGGAGTCCGTGTATCCTGAAATTTTTAATGACACGTTAGGTCTATTTAAAGGATTCAAACACAAAATCAGATTGCTCGATAGTGCTAAATCAGTAGTGCACAAAGTTCGCAGAGTACCTTTGTCATTATGTGATGCACTTAAAAAAGAATTGGATAAACTGTGCTCTAGTGATGTCACAGAACCAATCAAATCTTCTGATTGGGTTTTCGCCATTGACTTGGCCGAAAGGCCAATGGAGTGTTGCGCATGTGTGTTGATCTTCGCAATTTGAATCATCATATCTGGATTGAGCAACACCCATTGCCCAACATCACTGAGATGACTACTACCCTTAAGAATGGTAAATGGTTCCATTTACTTGACATGATATCAGCTTACCATTGAATTGATTTGTTTTTTCTATTCTAAAAGAAAAAGGTGTCACTTTAAGTTTTGAAAAATGTAAATTGAATGTGACTTCTGTGGATTATTTGGGGTACAGAATATTTGGTAAGGGTGTATTGCCTAAAGCCAGTCTAGTTAAAGCTATAGATGATTTTTATGCTCCTGGTGATGAAGATCAGTTGAGATCCTTCATAAGACTCATCGAGTTCTATGCTAGATTTGTACCTAATTGTTCAGCCAAAACATTTCATCTGAGAAATCTCCTTGAGAAAAATGTAATTTTCAAGTGGAGTGCTGAATGTGCTGAGGAATTCCAATTAATCACGAGGGAAATTGCACATGCCATTCCCCTAAAACCTTTTGACATTAATGACCACACTATAATCATGACTGATGCCAGTCAAAAAGATCTTGCTGTTGTACTTATGCAGCATAGGAACGGTAGAGATGAGGTTGTAGCATTTGCTTCCAGAGGTTTCAAGGGTGCCGAAGCTACATACTCTGTGATAGAGCGTGAAGCGTTGGCTTGCTGGTGGGGAATTGTCCATTTTAAACAATATTTATGGGGTTCAAAACTTACTGTAAGAGTGGATCATAAACATTTGGTCCTGCTCTTTCCCACCAAAGGCTACTCCTCGAATTGCCAAATGGCAATATACGTTGTTAGAACATAACTTTGATGTCGCGTATGTCCCTGGAATACGTAACATTTTAGCGGATTGTTTATCCAGGATTCCCAGTAGTATGCATGATGTGGATGATTATGACGATATGACATTTGAGCCAGACATTTTTTGTTACGCTGTATCTCAATCTGATGGAGCCATTTTAGAGAATGAATGAAAGAATGCGTATGATACTGACTTAGACTTTAAGAAGCTTATGAATGTGATTCACACAGGGTGGACAAAAGAATGTTCGCATGATGAAACCATAAGGACATTCAAGCATGTCTCTGATGAGCTCTCTATAGTTAATGGTCTTCTGTATCGCTCATCTTTACTTGTAGTTCCCATGGGCATGAGAGACAAAGTGCTAACCCTAGTTCGTGAAGGCCACATTGGCATGTGTGCCATTAAAAGAAGAGTTAGAGAGAAATTTTGGTGGCCTGGTCTTGACAAACAAGTGGAACATTTTGTTAGAGACTGTACTGTGCTGTAAGTGATAAGTCTCAAGTGACAGTTCCTAGTCCTGTTCAAGCTGTGAGTGTTCCTTCCAAGCCCTGGTCCAAGCTGGCCATTTACATTATTGGCCCTTTGACTATGTCTGACAGTGGGGTTTCAGAATATGGTATAATTCTAATGGATTACCACAGTTGTTGGCCAGAGTTGAAATTTGTTAAAGTTCCCAAAAGTTCCTGTGTGATAGATTTTCTTTAATTTATTTTTGCTAGGGAAGGTGTTCCAGATGAAATAGTCTCAGACAATGGTTGCCAATTTACTTCTTCAGAATTTGAAAAGTTTTTAGTTTTCATGGGTATTAAACACAACAAAACCTCACTTTACCACCCTAAGAGTAATGGTCTTGTTAAGAGATTCAACAGAGTAATCAAGGATAACATACAATTATACAAAGCCAGTAGTTTAAATTGCAAAAATGAACTTAAAAACTTGTTGTGGGCCATTTGCACCACCCCCAATTCTGATACTGAAGTTTTCCCGTTCATTTTACTAAGAGGCCATTTTCCATCTTCAAAGTTGTTAAGGAAGTGGATGGATGTGTTTGAATTACCAGCAGCTAAAATACAAGTAGTCTAGAAAAGAGCGGAGGCACAAAACAAGTACATTCAACATAGCACAAGGAAACTTAATGTAAAAGTGGGTGATCGTGTCAGAGTCAAATGTTCACAGATTTTGTCTAAGGGTACATAAAAGTTCTTTGATCCTAAATCTGTTGTAAGAGTGAACAAGAGTACTGTATAATTGGAAGATGGTGGACCAAAAGCAAGATCTCTGTTCCTAAATATTCTCATAGTTTGACAGCTAGTCATTGTGTGTCTCTTTCCAATCAAGGTGGTACATGTCAGACTTCCAGGGCCACAAGATTACCCAGTAAGTTTCATGACTATGTTATGCATTAGTGTTCTCTGCATCTGTTTATCTTTGCAGTGTTGTTTCTTTATTATGAGCTTTTGTATTATATATTTTTTAATTGTGTTGCATTTTTTATTTCATTTGTATAGTAGGAAGATGTGTTGGGTTGTACATCTATTGTTTTGTAAGGTGCACTTTATTTGTATTGTTATTACCCAATGCCTCTTGTGACCTTAGGGAACGTCCATTACTGTGGAGTTCCAGACCGGAAGGACGGGGAGAAGAACGATGGTGAAGGTCCTGGAAAGTCGAGTTGTTAGTTGCTCCAGGCTTGTGGGTAATAAAGGAATAAGAAGCCTTACCTGCCGCTTCTTTTCAGTTATCCCCATACTGGGGCTGGAAAGTGGCAATTAGGAGGGGGGCAGAAAAGATACGGCAGACTTCTATTTACATGCCATCTTGTAATAAGACCAAGGCGGGGCTGTTGATACTGGGCACCTGGTGATTCCATTGGAGGTTGGAAGGGTTGGGGTCGGTTTTATCACAGGGATTCGTTTTGTTACTGGGGTCAATTTTTTAGCAAATTCGCCCCCCCCCCCTCCCTTAAGGAAACCAGAAGACCATCGTGACAGTCTGCACCAAGCCGGTGCTGTCAGGCTGCCCTTCTCCTTCCCGGCCAGCGCTAGTGATCCAGCAGGTTACTAACATCAGGTACTCAAGTACCATATACTCACCTGGGCCCATAAACACACACATTCACATAGGTTCAGAGATACCACTGGGATCAATTTATTGTACTAATACCTGTAAGATGAATTTATCTAATCATTTCTTACCAAACCTTTCTGACCAAATGTACTTTCCTCTGGTCAATGGACCTTTTAGTTAACCTTGTAGGTAAAAATTTACGTTAGAATAAAACCTTTAATAACCACAGACTCAGGAGAGTTTTAAATGTTTATCTAGATAAATTCATGTGAGCCAAGAACCAAGAATACAATTAGAACAGCATTTTCTCCAAGGAAAGGAAGGGAATAAAATTTAAGCAGAATAATCGTTAAACAAAGTTATTACGATGACAGAACCTGGATAGGGAGAAAACAGAGAGAGCAGTACAATGACATACTACACATGATTATAGTTACCTAAAATGGTGTGAAAAGCAACCCCTTGGCCAAGGGGCTGAAATGGGTCCCCTGGGACAAATCAGGTGACATAGGCTCAGAACAGGACTCAGGGACAGGATAGATGACCTCTTCTAGATATGACGCCTGCGTTGCACCCCGTTCTGACACGACCTTCGTCTACGATTCTTCCGCGATCTTCTTCTATCATGTGCCTCCTCGGTTCTTCCGCAATCTTCTTCTAATTAATTGGCTCAGAGTTCTAAGTCTGGAAATGGATCTTCTTCAGTATCCTTTTAATTCACGGACAGCATCTCGGTCTCTCAGCATTCTGGTCTCACTGCGGTCTGTGATCTAAACTGACTAACTAAACAACCTCAATTATACCTTTCTAACGGCATGTACCACCCCTAAATGCTTAAAATTTATGAAACTCCTTACTCTGATTGGGCAGAAAAAGGGTAAATGATCATCACACCATGCTAAGTTTAACATTTTTCTTTAAGCTCATTGTTCTGTGTTCCCGGCCCTTAATTTAGTTTCCCATGCTTTATTTCCCACCCGAGTTCACAATTTTATCGATCAAAATTATACATTTTATTATTTTCTTCATTCATCAGTCAGGAAGACAATTCCGTTACCAGGACATGTAGAGGTCGTGGCATTGGATGAGTTTCAAATTCATTCGTCATGGTCCCTGGTGGGTTACAAGTGCACTTGTGTGGAGGCCACGTGGGGTATGGACATCGGTCATCCTTTGAGGCCCAAAATATGAACTAATAAAGAAGTCAGAAGGAGAAATATTAAATTCAAAATAAAATGATTTCACTGTATACCACCCATCTCTACTCTAACCCCCTTAACCTATATAAATCTTTTGCATTAGCATTTTATTAAATTTGCATGGTTTAGTTTCGGCAAAAGCATGCGCATTAACATGTACGTTCAAAATGGCCATCTTGAAAGCGATTGTGCAGCTGCAATGATTTCCCTCCAAAGCATAGACACGTCATTACTACGTAGATGTAGTTGACGCATGCGCAGTAAAGATTCCCGCGTTAACAGACATTTTTAGTCACTCTCGGGTTACTTATTAGTAAGAGACATAGACAAGCTTCCCCTAAGCTTAAATGCACCAATTTTTGATGCATAATTAGTATTTACAAACACACTTATTACGGTATTACGAGTTATCTGAGAATATTGCATCCAAGCAAGTCTCTTTTACATGAGTCCTTGCTCCATCACTAGCACACTGTAGCAGCATATGCACTCTTCACACATGTTGAAGCCTGCACTGCAGTTTTTGGGTGAAATATTAACACCGCCCCTTCTCACACAGCACTGTCATTCAATCTAGTAATGTGAAAGCACAAAAACGTGATGTCCCTGATAGTGGTTGGCCTGACCTGCCCACATTTAAATATGTAATTAAAAATGTGTTGTAAAATGCAGTTTTGTTCTTTCTTTCTTCAAACCCTTGCAGCAGTTGTCAGGCCCACTCGTTGCACTCATTTGCAATGCAAAATACGGGGGCTGATCTGACATAATTTCCCAGAGCTGCTTTGGGTTCACATTCACAATAGGACCCTGCATGAGGCTCCACGTTTTGGTGGCTTCTAGTTTAGCTTGCCCTAACAGTTCTACTGTGCGAAATTGCAGTATGTTGCTCCTCTAGCAACTTCTGAATGGTGTTAAAGGCTGTGACTCTAATTAAGGATAGCTGTTTGTAGCAAGTTTTGTGATATTTCGTTGTTTTCAGCATCTGATTTACTGTTTAGAAAACTCATACTGTGCTACTAAGTATCCTTTTATATTTTGCTGGTTTCAGTACCTGAGAGAGCCCCTTGTCAATCTCTGTTAATTCAGTCTCACACATGTACATAAAGATTGCTAAAAAACAGTGGATTTACAATTATCTGAATAAAATTCTGGTTTTCTCTCACTGTAATGTCATCACAGGTGATAAGAATGTTGCGTACCTTCTGCCCTCCCTATGTTTGCATTGAAATGATCAATCAAAAAATGTATTCTTGTAAAGTTACTCCCAACTATTTGCCACTTACTGTACTATACAAACATCTGACTTTCTACAGGTTTTTTCATATAACAGTTCATCATCATGCCCTCCTTCACCAGCACCCTATTTACGTAACGTGAGCTCATCCTAAACTCTTCTGAACACAATAATCCATGAAGTTATGTGTGGTAAAGGTGGTGTGTTCTGAAATTGAAATTGTTTCATCATCAGATAATTTTATTTTTGATCACAAAGATCTTACAAAGTGTGAAGTGTGACACAAATATAAAATAGTACAGACAACAAAAGTCATTTTGCAAAGTTCAAAATGTGACAATAGTTAAAACAATAGAAAATTAAAAAGTCATTGTTCAGGAAGTAAGCCAGAATTTGATGTGTATAGTTTATAAAACTTAATAAAAAACTGCTTATAAAATACATGTAAAATGTTTGATCCATAGTGCCTGCCAGAATCTGGCCTGACCAAATACTACCACCCTGAAAACCTCTAGGTAATGGCTAGGTATAATTAGTTTACACAACTGAACAATCCACTTGCCCCTCAGGTTTCTATAATGGGGGCAAAAAAATAACATATAGAACGTGGAAATCACCCTTTATGATTGTTTATTTATTTATGTGCAGGAAGGTGTCCATTTCTGTGCTGCAGCGTGGAACATCAAATGTTCCCCTTCGTCACAGACCAACTACTTCAACATCAAATTCACTCATATACATTCATTGGTGGGGCCCATAACATCAATACTTACACTCCGTTGATCTGCTTTCCTAGGGAAAATAGGCTTCCAAACGCTGACATGAAAGGAATACCTTTACCTTACCCTAAATACATTGATTTCAAACCTAAGCTATCCCTCTCATAAGGAGATGAATCATTTAGTTGTTATCTATGATTTTAGTGACTAAACTCCTCTATCTACACATTACTTCTTTACCGTTATTCTCTTCTTCAAATAATCGACACAACACATTTGTCAATTAATCAAGTATTCTTTATCTAAGAAATATTGCAAGAAACGTTAGAGATCATCATCAGCATTTCAGAGCATCATATTTACCTATTCTGGCTAAAGTCGTCCTCTAAGTCAGTCAGTCAAGGGAGAATTTTATTCAGCAAAGTTAGGCCGCAATTCAGTCTCTCAAAGATTCAGGATAACAGCTGTCCAGCAGTATCACCGTCCTCTCCGTCAGCATAACATCAGGAAATCGAGTTTGTCGAAGAAGAGCAAGCGATGCGATAGCATAAACGTTAGCAATTTGTTCAATTCCCTACCTACTTTTATAATGAAAAGAATGTCAAAAAGTATCAAGATCGGGGTTTAGAAAGTCCTGATTGGTCGACTTGGAGTTAGAAGATGCAGTTCTCAGGGTGTCAAACGATGAACTCATCGTACTTGCTGGTTCCGGTTTTTAAATCAAGCATTGTCTTTGGTATTGGCTAGGTTCCCGGAGCATCCTTGAAGGGTACATGTTCTCCTGGGGTCAGGTCCAGGCCACTGCTGCTGGCGGTGACGCATGCGCACTTCACCAAGAACCTCGTGTTGTCAGGGCAGTCACGTTTAATGTCTCGTTCAGCCATCTTGTTTAGGCCGAAATGGTCAACTTAAGCAAAAGAAACACAAAAACGTAATTAAAACATAGAAATGACTAATGAAATGTTATCCCCTTGCTAATACCCATATGTATGTGTATTTATCTAGCAGAAGCAACACTCAGAGTGGTTTATACTTGTGAAATAAAGCACAAATCACAAATACATCACCAAAGCAACATATAACATGCAATATTCAAATTTTCTACTATTAATATGCGTAATCATGTTAGTTTACAATTAATATAGCCATGCTAGGTGCAATTCCCACGTGTAATTCTTTTGTTAATATGATCGGTAAATGTTCACTGCAAACCAATGAATATGATTACTATTAGTTAATTATTCAAATTAATCGAAACATGCAGAATGGGGGGGCTATACAAAATGTTGTACTACCCGCTCCAGCAATCCCCCCTTTGGTGATTATATCACCACACTAATCAAAAATTTTGTATACCTTTTACGGAAATTTAAATTGATTTCTTGTTTCGTTCCCCTGTTTCTTCTCTTTTTGCTGTTTAATACATGCTATCCTTTAAGTCTTCTAGTTCTATTTCTTCAAATTCTCTTTCTTGTTTCTTATGCCTTCTCCTTGAGTTTTCTCTCTTTATTCCTTTCTGATTTTTATTCTTTCTACAACAAATACAACCTAGTTTAATAATTAATATTAAGGAAATCACACATGTTAATGGAAATAATATCTTACCTATAAATGTACTACCTCATTTTACTACAAAATCTTTAATAGCTGATATTTTCTTACCAATCTTCTCCCAGACACCTTCAACCTCCAGTGGTACAATTTCGTCATGCAATTCTGTAATATTCTTAATATAAATTTTCAAATCTCTACTTTCGTCAGGAATGTAAGTACAACAATGTTGAACTTTCAGCATTCCACAGACTCCACCCTCTTTTGCCAATAATATCTCAAGGGCAAGTCGATTTTGCATTACCATAGCACGCATGGCAACCATTTCAGTATTTACCGATAAGTATCCTCCAGCGGTGCTTGTTGACAAGCGATCCACTACTGTTGAAAGTTTTCTAATTTTATTTGCATTCAGAGATATTCCCACTGCAGGTATCAGTGCTCCAAAAATGTCACTCACAATTTCAGTCCAAGATTCTCTCTTACTACGTGCTAAATAACTACCTAGACTATGTACACCATCTTCTCCTCTATCCATGTGGAAAATCTTTGGAAAAACCAGGCCAACATAACATGTGCAATACCAATGGTCTGGCAAATGATAATATGCCCTGTTCGCACAAATGAAATACAGTCCTGGAAAGACTGGATCTCTTCCACCTTTAAATCCCCATCCTCCCATGATTCGGTATGTATCATGGCACTCACTATTCCCTAGAAAATAATTGTCATACGCCGTCTGATTCCTTCTTATACACAATTTCCCTTTCTGAGGCCAATCTAAAGCCATAATTGGACTCCTTTCCCCTCTAAAGTGCTTCTCCATTTCTACATCCCAAACTGTTTTCTCCACTTTCCCTTCTGAAGCCTTTCTTTGCATTTTCAATCTCCTTTCTTCAATCATATCCAAAAATGTCTTCTCTTCTTTCTATAAACTGCAAGTCAAGTTATTTCTAAATATCTAATGTTAGTTCTTTAGGGGCATATTAACAAGCCAGGTGATAAAATTATCGCCGCTTTAGCGGCAGAAAACTGCCGCTAAAACGGCGATAATGGGCTTGATAATATGCTCTATGGAATTCCAATTGAAATCCATGTTAGATGTGAAGGACATCTAACCTGAGCTTCAAATGGAATTCCATAGAGCATATTATCAAGCCCATTATCGCCATTTTAGCGGCAGTTTTCTGCCGCTAAAGTGGCGATAATTTTATCGCCTGGCTTGTTAATATGCCCCTTAGTCTCTAAGAAAAATTCACCTAATACTTTTGCAGGTTTTACCTTGTTTAGTTTGTTAATTGCTGGTACTTGTGAGAATATAGTATCTACATCTGAAAAATAATTCTCTAATTTACCTGTTTGATAAAATAAACTAGCTATTACACTACAGATGCAGGTAATTGCATACAAATGTAGCAATCCCTTACGTCCATAGTTTTTACATATTCATACAACAACTTTGAAAACACATTGTTAGAAAAACCTGTTATTGACCTGTCTTTATGTAAATAGTTTTTATCTATTCTAGTTGGAACTACCTTTTGGACTTTCCCTATATTAATAATGTTATCACTATGTCCTTCTAATGTATATACAGTGACTTTAAATGAAATTAGTAGAGCAAGAATACTCCAAAGAAGCATTAATAATCCTGTACAACAACAACACATTTTGCACCATCTTTTAAGGAAGGTACATCTACTTTTGCTACTTTCTATGTTTGCCGTCTTTCTAAAATGAGCCTTGTCTTTTGACTTAGCCTCTTCTACTTCACAACTAGTTTCTAACCCAAGGCTTCTAAGCACCTGCGTGGTTCTACCAGTTTTTGTCTTTTTCAGTATTTTATTGTTTTTCCATCAGTAACTTCCTTGTCTCATTCAGTTTGGCATCTCATCATCTTTCACTTTCCTCTCGTTTTCAGCATACAGGTTGTCCTGAACATCCGCTTCTTCTCCAATATCGGACAAGATAACTCTCAGGATTTCCGATTCTTCGTCTTCCTCAACCACTTCCGGTACAACCACCTCTGGATTTCCTTGGCTATCCGCCTCTTCCTTCACTTCAGGCAGGGTCACATATGTCCATTCCGGTGATTTATACTTCTGGTTAGGTTTTCTTGTTCGTTTGTTTTATTTGACTACTGTTTGTTCTTCTTCTTTCGATTTTTCCTGACTCGTTACTTCATTCACCTGTTCAGCTCTTGGCGAATTTACACGTGTCAGTCGATATCTCAGTCTTTTTATTTTTTTTGGCCACACCTTGTCTTTTGCCGCTCTTTTCAATTTACTCCCTTTATCATTCTTTTCAGTTCTCCAAGCTCTCTTTCTCAGAACTCGGCCTTCTGGTATTTCATCTTCGCTTTCCTCAGACTCTGTTTCAACTTGCTTTTTACCGTCAACGATTTCTTTTTCCACCTCTTCTTTTGTTTTCCCTACTTCTGTCCCTCCTCGAATATCCGTCACGCAATCTTCCTGCTGACTACTTGACCCTGCTTCTAACTGGATGTTGGAGTTCCCTACACCTCCTCGGGGGTCTTCCGCAATAATCTTTCCTTCTCTCTCTGTATCTGGCACCTGTCCATCTAAAGGTGTTGTTTCAGGTGGAATTTCTCTTAATCTTTCATCTGGCACTTCCTTCTCATGGATTTCTTTTATTGTCGCTCCACTGTCCTTTTCTTTGTTCTTTCCTTGTTCTTTCTTGGAAGAGTGTGGTCTTTGTTCTGTCTCTGAGTCTGAACTGGTATCAGAAATCTGTAACCTTTTCCTCAGGGAATTACTTCTGGGGACCAAAGTTAACCTTGGCTCTGTCTCCCCCCTTTCAGGGTTTTCTCTTTCTTTGTCTTTTGGCTCTCCGTCATCCGACTCAGTACTGGATTATGATTCATCAAAATACTCCTTTTCTTTACAGTCAACGGGATTTGGAATTCTCAAAGTATGACTTGCATGGATCCAGTTCTTCATTCCAGCACACTTCACAGCTGTTGTTGTAGTCAAGATAACTTGCCTTGGTTTTTCCCACCTGGGAACCAAACAATTTCTTCTTCTGTGTACTTTTATCCTTACCCAGTCCCCTGGGCTTAGATCATGAGCTGGCTTCTTTTCAAGAGTGGTGGCATCCGCTCCAACCTGATGAAACACAGAATGAACTGCGTCAGCCAGGCTTTTACAGTATTCCAATACCATGTCATCAGTTATTGTCATCAGCTTGTTGACTGGTATAAATACATGTCTCATTGCGCGAACCCATGAGGATCTCGTGCGGACTCAAACCAGTAGTTCTGTCTGGAATTGATCTAATAGTCATGAGTACTAGAGGCAAGACATCGGGCCATTTCATACATGTGGCTAAACACATTTTCCCTATTCTGTTTTTGATGGTACATTTCATTTTTTCTACTACACCAGAAGCCTCTGGTCGGTAGGCACAATGCAGTTTTTGTCGTACATTCAATGCTTCACAAATCAGTTTTATGATCTCATTTTAAAAATGTCCTCCTCTGTCTGATTCAATTGTTACTGGGATCCCAAACCTAGGTAGAAATTCCCTCAACAATAATTTTGCCACTGTCGTTCCACCATTTCTTCTTATTGGGAACGCCTCTACCCACCTGGAGAATAGGCATTCCATCACCAAAACATACCTCAACCTGTTACAAGGAGGCATTTCAATGAAATCTACTTGCATTCTGGTGAAAGGCCCTCCCTCTCGACCTATTGTTCCTAGACTCACCACTGTCTTTCTCCCTGGATTGTATTGCTGACAAATTAGACATCTTTGACAAATACTTCCGCCACAAGCCTGAACTTGGCATTATACCAAGTTTGTTTAAAAGACCTAATCATGGCGTCTCACCCTATATGTCCCTGTCCATGATACATCCGTGCCATGGCAGACATCATGCTCTCAGGCATAACTGGTCTTCCATCTCGATAGACCCACACATGATCTTTCTCTCTTGGTGCACATCCTGCTTTTACCCACTGTTTTACTTCTTCCTCTCCTGCTTCTTCCTGCAATTGTCTTACCTCTTCCCATGTTCCCAAAGTGTTAGTAAACATTGGGAAACAAGAAATCAACTCTCTTTCCTTTGACCGATTGATTGAATTCTGATTTTGTGCACAATATTGCGCCATATCATTGGCGAATTTATTTCCAGTGGCAATGTATTCACCACTGCGACTATGAGCAGCATATTTTACCACAGCCAATTGCCTAGGCAGCTGTATTGTCTCAAGCAACTTTCCAACCACTTCAGCATTCTTAATGGGAGTTTCACTTGAGGTCAGGAAACGTCTTTGCAGCCAAATTTGGCCAAATTCATGGACCACCCTGTAGCCATACTGGCTATCAGTTATCACAGTCACTCTCACACTTTCCCAATCTTGCATGCTCTGGTCAGGGCAATAAGTTCAGCTACTTGGGCCAACCTTACTCCTTTCAAATAGGATGCTTCCATCACTGCTGCAACTGTACATAACACATATGCTGCACTCAGCACTCCATCATCTGTTCTCAAACAAGATCCATCAACAAACATGACATAATCACTTTCTGGCAAAGGTTCATCTTTTATGTCAGGTCTTGGTTTTGTACAGAAATCAAGTGCATCCAAACAATCATGATCTGCTTCATCTCTCACCTCCACATGCTCTACACCAGGCAACAATGTTGAAGGATTCACATTCACACATCTCACAAGACTCACGTTTGTTGCACCCAAAATGACCTTTTCATACTTAGTCAGTCGGCTGTGCGTCATATACTGAGTACGACTCCTTGTTAAAAGAATCGCCACATCATGAGGCACAAACACTTTCACAGGGTATCCCATCACAATTCCTTCACTCTGTTCTAAACTGCAACATGTAGCAGCTACTGCTTTCAGACACCCAGGAAGGGCTACAGCTACTGGGTCCAACATGGATGAAAAATATGCAATTGGTTTCCTCAGTTTCCCATGCTTCTGTACTAGAACAGAGAGCGCACATCCATTTCTCTCACTGCAATACAACTCAAACTCCTTATCATAGTCAGGCATTCCTAATGCAGGCGCTTCACACAATCCTTCTCTCAACTTCTTGAATGCTGCCAACTCCTCTTTGTTCAAATCAATTGGATCTCTCACATCACTTCTTGTCAATCATACCAAAGGTTTTGCAATCCATGAAAAGTTTCCTATCCACTGACGACAATATCCAACCATTCCCAGAAACATTCTCACTTCTCTTTGGGTCATTGTTGGACTCATTCTTTTGATGATCTCGATTCTGTTTATGGTTATTTTCCTGTGTCCTTTCTCGATGCTGTGTCCCAAATATTGGACTTCTTTTTTACAAAATTGTAATTTCGATGGTGACACTTTTAATCCTCCATCTGCCAAATGATTCAGCAAAGCTACCGTGTCTACCTCACAAGCTTCAAGAGTTTTCGATGCCACAAGCAGGTCATCGATATATTGGACTAGTACTGAGTTTTCAGGCATTTCTAGACTTTCCAAAGACATTTTCAATAGCTGATTAAATATTGAGGGGCTTTCTGTATACCCCTGTGGAATTCGGCACCACACCAAAATACGCTCACCGAAACGAAATGCAAAAATTTGCTGGCTGTCATGGTGCAATGGGATGGAAAAGAAAGCATGGCACAGATCAATCACTGTGCACCCTTCTGCGTCATGAGGGATCTGATATAAAATCACAGATGGATTCGGTACAATGGGACAACATGGTACAACAATTTTGTTTATCTTTCTCAGATCTTGCACTATCCTGAACTTCCCACTAGGCTTTTTCAGTCCCATTATTGGTGAATTACATGGGCTACTCATTATTTCTCTAAAAATTCCTTGTTTTATCATTTTCTCAATCACAGGAGTAACTCCTTTGATTATTTCAGGGGTCAATTTATATTGTGGGACATTTGGGTAACATACTCCTTCTTTTACAGTTATTTTTACTGGATCTACATTCTTCCTCAATCCTACGTCTTCTCCTGTAAAGGCCCAAACTTCTGCTTTTACTGATTGTTTTAATTCTTTCGGTAATTCATCAGTGTTAAATACAGCATAGGTTCCTGTAACCTCTTTCTCTCTGTTTGCCATTGTCATTTTATACAACACATCATCATCTGGTGTTTCAAAGGCTATTCCATCTGGAGTACAAAAAAATATAGTGCAATTCATCTTGCACAATAAATCTCTACCTAACAAATTCACAGGACTGGTGTCGCACACTACAAATCTGTGCATTTCAGAAAATGTCCCTATACTAACTTTCACTGGTTCTGTAAGGTAAGTTTCAATCTGTCTGTTGGACACACCAACTACTTGGATCGTTTCATTCGAGAGAGCAAGATTCTTGACATCAGCTGATCTAACTGTTGATCGAGTAGCACCAGTATCAACTAGGAAAGTAATATTTTATTATTAACTTTCCCATCTACAAATGGGCCTGTCTGGTCTACTTCTAGAGTTGCGCCAAGTACGCACTCTTCTTCCTCCCTTCGGCACCGTCAATAACCCTCTTCTGAATCGCTTTCATCGCGTTGCAGCCAATACTGCGAAGCAGCGCTAGCGCGTTGTGGCTTATTTACCTGTTCTTCGTTGTAGAATCCATTCTCCTTACTATACTTCTGGCAATTTTTGTTCTGTGGAAAAGGTGGTTTTCTGATTCTGTTGTGTTACACCCTGCTGTTGTCGTTGCTGTTGACCACTCACCTCATTCTGCACCTGTGGATTCAATGATGGATTTTCATCATTAGTACTTGGAGGAAATTTACACTCGGATTTCCAATGCCCTATCCTACCGCAATTATGACACGGAAACTTCTTTTTGGCTTCCTCAATATTAGGCCTGGGCAAAAATTTTGTTCCGTTCGCGGAAATTGCGATAATTTGACATTTTTGCGTTCCGCGGAGAGGGCGAAAATGTCAAAATTTCCGCTTTCCGCAGCTTGGCGATAATTTGTTTCTTGCTCGCGCTGTAAAATAATACATTCTCGCGCGCGCGCGATCGCCTTACCTGAATCCCTGCGTTTGCCGACAAGTTTTCTTGATCCGGTCGCGTTCTCCATGAGATGTTGGATTGTTTTTAGCCATTTGCGCTGTCTCGCGACAGTTCGCGCCCGCAGTGACGTCATGCGATCACGTCTTTCTTCTCGCGATCATGCACCGCGAGACAACTCAAAACAAGATGGCTGCGCCCGCGAGCAACCACATGGGTAAGTTGGCGACCCGCAACCATGCAGAAAATCTCGCAAACAAGCGGGGAAAAAAATTCCGCATCTTCGCGATATATCCGCTTGTTTGCGATAATTTTAAAAAATTTCGCGATAATTTGCGAAAGTGGATTTCGCAAATTCCGCCCACCCCTACTCAATATTCCCTGTATTTTTCCCAGGATTAAATTTTTGTTTCGACCCAGCTTGTTCTGCTAATTGTGCTTCCTGTCTCTCTGCTACTTTTACTTGTGCCCTCATAGCCTTCTCTTTTAGTTTTCGCTTTTTTGCTTCAATTTCATCACTGAAATATTTAGCATGCCTCAATACTTCGTCTATTTTTTTATTTTGCCAATCTACCATATGCTGTTTTATCATTTCACTGATTTCTGGGCGAAGACCATATACAAACCTGTATATGAAATGACTCAAATCCTTGTCACTCAAATTTTCATCTCCACTGAATTGTTTAAAGGCTAAAATTAACCTCTCATAATAGGCATGTACTGATTCTTTGCTTTCCTGATGTGTTCTGTCAATTTTCACCCAATCTGTCTCTTTAGGGGGTACCTTGTTCTTCAAAAATGCCATAACCTGTTCGTATTTCTTCATTACCTCGGGGTCTGGAGCTCCTGTCTTTGTATTCCTTGGGTATTCCTGTGTCGGCCAATCTATTACTATTTTGCATTCTGTCCATAGATCTGCTGGTACTATTATGTCAAACAAGCTATTCAGATCAATCCACAATACTTTTGATAGCTTCAAAAATCTGCCCACCTGTCTATACCACTCGACGGGTTTTTCACGCAGTCGAGGGAAGTTATTCGTAAATGACAAAATATCCTGTCTGGTCCATGGGAAATGTACATATCCTCCTCCCGGAATCTCTCTCATAGGGCATTCTGTCACAACCTTCTCTTTTTCTCTCATAGGATAGGATGAAAACGTTTTGTCTGAAACTTCGTCTCGCTTACGATTCCATCTGCACTTCCATTTGTCCACATCTCCCCACTTTCTCAAGAAAATAATTATTTCCTTAATCTGACCTATTCGTCCTGTGGTATTCATGTTTTCAATGTCTTTTTCAGTGAAATCTACTCTATAGGGTTTCTGTAGGGCTTTTACCTTGTCAATATCAATACCCATCTCATTTGCCACTTATTCTAATCTTTCATGAAGACTCTTCACTCTCCATGTTACACTTTTGCACAGAAATAACAACTCCTCATCTTAGTAAGTTTTTAACTTCTCTGTCGGGATAGTTCCTACTATTAATTCTTCCAGTACCATTGGTAATTTAGCTACATCTATTGACTGAGATTCCTTGTCTTTCTTTTGCAAGCTTCTCAACCATTCACTCAACTCTTCTGTTGATGGTCCTACTGGCTTCTCTACATTTCCTCGTCCAAAATCTTTTTGAGTTTCTGACATGGTCTCTATCATTGTCATACGTTTTTCTACACAGTTTTGACCTATAAACGGGTTATTTGAAACATTCGGTTCAATCATACTCATAGTCTGTCTCCATGGATTCTCACTCTGACTCATTCTTGGTTGCTCAACCGGTTTATTACTTTTATAAGGGACTGTCAAACAATGTTCACTGTCTTTCTACTTGTCAAAAATAGGCATTACCGGACCTATCGTTACTGGTACAGTTACCGCTTCTAAATTCTTAGTCAATTCTCTTATTTTCTCAGTTAAATCTAGGGTCGTTTTTGCTAGTTCTGCTGAGTTTTCTCCATCCAATTTTCCTCCAGACTTCTTTTCTACCTCTCTAATGGAATTGTTTCTTCCCAAATCTTGGAACTCAGGTTCCGATTTTATGATTCGTACTGTTTCTTTCATTGGGGCGATTGTGGTTAATATTTCTGGTTCTGGTCGTTATGGTGGTGGATTCTTCTAAAACATGTCATCAAGAACATCATCCTCTGACTCATTCATTCCATACCCTCCCGATTCTACATTATGCCTCTTTTCTACACACTTTCGTCCTTCATTCTCTCCTGCAGTTCTTACGGGAAACAAATCCTCTGTCATACTTGCATTCCGCCACCTTCTCATTCGATCATCATGCATCTCATGTCCGTATGAGCTGCCAAACAGATACCTATATCCTCTACCATTTCTCTGTCTTTCTCGGTCATGCATTTCGTCTTCCCACTCCGTCAAAGCCTCGAATTGAGTCGGTCTAGGTCTGGGTTCTAAATTCATCATTTTCTCCCTCAAATTTCTCAAAACAGCCAAATTAAATGAACCATGCTCTGGAAAAGCCAACACTCCGTCCTTTTTGGTATATTTTACCCTGTTATCCAACCAAATACAGGTGCGATATCCATATTTCACAACCATGAAGGATGCAGGGGTTTTCGGTGGAGGAAGTAACTGTCCTTCCCTAGTTATGATCGGTTTGTCCTTCTTAAACCACTTCTTAATTCTACCAAACCATGACTTTTTCTCCTTTTCTGGTGGATCGGAATACATTTTCCTTTCTTTCGTGTCTCACTAGTTTCTCCTTACGACTGTACCGCTATTCTGTCCAATCGCAGCACGACTCACACTAACGCACCAATCCGGAGCGTCTACGTCACTGTCACAATTCTCAAATCTCAGCACGACTCACACTAACGCACCAATAGGGAGCGTTTTACGTCACCCTGTATTTCTCCACTCCCAGCGCGGCGCACTCTAACGCACCAATCCAGAGCGTTTTACATTTCTGACCGTCTGTCCAATACCAGCGCGGTCGTTCTGATGTTAGCAGCCGCTGCGGCAGCTCCTGCTTCTGTCTTCCCCTCCTTCACAAAATCTGCTCAGTCCGTTTTTGTTTCAATTTCTACAATTCTGTCAGTAACAACATAAACACGCCACCATTGTCCGCTTCGCTAACCAAGGAATAGCAATAGACCTTTCTCACAAGAATTCCGTCTTTCCCGAGAGCAGCGCTTACCTCTGCCCTACTACGGAATCGTTACTTCCGTTGATAAAGTAGCACATCCCTCTACTTCACCCTCCTAACAAGCATTAGTCAACCGTTTCTCCAGAATTAAGACATATAGTTGAAGACCTAATGCTCCTGAGAAATAAAACTAGAGTTTCACAATTAACCCGAATGCCTTTACATTCACACACTTTCACACAAGAAAAGTAGTACGTTCACACAGAATCCTGTCTTTCCCGAGAACAGCGAACAGTCTGTTATGCTACAGAATTATGACATATGTTAACAAAGCAGCGCTTACCTCTCCTTTGTCCTTCTAACAAGCTCAGAGAGTACCTATTACCTTTCCTGTGATAAGCATTATTGGAATGCCAGTTGGATCCCTGGTACCCAAGACCAGAATTTCACAGGTAACCTTTGCTATCATACACACTTCTCTCACACAGAAAATGTTTCTAATTGCAACACACAGCGATGTCACGGAATCAAACCCAGACAATGCGTCGTGCAACTTCAATCGTCACACGTTGTCTCCTGTGTACCTACAGGATAACAACAATTCCGTCTTTCCCGAGAACAGCGCTTACCTCTGCTCTACTACGGAACCGTTACAAACTTCCGACTTCCTACATCCCAGAAGCCGTGCAAACAACATAAAACTCAACATAGAGTGTTAGTACATAAACCAATATCAATAACCAATAATCAATAAACTATTTACAAGCAATAATCACCAATCCAAACAATAAAAACCATCATACTGCTACCAGAAAAACTGCTGCAGCGTGGAACATCAAATTTCCCCCTTCGTCACAGACCAACTACTTCAACATCAAATTCACTCATATACATTCGTTGGTGGGGCCCATAACACCAATACTTACACTCCGTTGATCTGCTTTCCTAGGGAAAATAAGCTTCCAAACGCTGACATGAAAGGAATACCTTTACCTTACCCAAAATACATTGATTTCAAACCTGAGATATCCCTCTCACAAGGAGATGGATCATTTAGTTGTTATCTATGATTTTAGTGACTAAACTCATCTATCTACACATTACTTCTTTACCGTTATTCTCTTCTTCAAATAATCGACACAACACATTTGTCAATTAATCAAGTATTCTTTATCTAAGAAATATTGCAAGAAACGTTAGAGATCATCATCAGCATTTCGGAGCATCATATTTACCTATTCTGGCTAAAGTCGTCCTCTAAGTCAGTCAGTCAAGGAAGAATTTTATTTAGCAATGTCAGACCGCAATTCAGTCTCTCAAAGATTCAGGATAACAGCTGTCCAGCAGTGTCACCGTCCTCTCCGTCAGCCTAACGTCGGGAAATCAAGTTCGTCAAAGAAGAGTAAGCGATGCGATAGCATAAACGTTAGCAATTTGTTCAATTCCCTACCTACTTTTATAATGAAAATAATGTCAAAAAGTATCAAGATCGGGGTTTAGAAAGTCCTGATTGGTCGACTTGGGGTTAGGAGATGCAGTTCTCAGGGTGTCAAACGATTAACTCATCGTACTTGCTGGTTCTGGTTTTTAAATCAAGCATTGTCTTTGGTATTGGCTAGGTTCTCGGAGCGTCCTTGAAGGGTGCATGTTATCCCGGGGTCAGGTCCAGGCCACTGCTGCTGGCGGTGACGCATGTGCACTTCACCAAGAACCTCGTGTTGTCAGGGCAGTCACGTTTAACGTCTCGTTCAGCCATCTGGTTTAGGCCGAAATGGTCAACTTAAGCAAAAGAAACACAAAAACGTAATTAAAACATAGAAATGACTAATACAATGTTATCCCCTTGCTAATACCCATATGTGTGTGTATTTATCTAGCATAAACAACACTCAGAGCGGTTTATACTTACGAAAAAAAGCACAAATCACAAATACATCATCAAAGTAACATATAACATGCAATATTCTAATTTTCTACTATTAATATGCGTACTCATGTTAGTTTACAATTAATATAGCCATGCAAGGTGCAATTCCCACGTGTAATTTTTTTGTTAATATGATTGGTAAATGTTCACTGCAAACCAATTAATATGATCACTATTAGTTAATTATTCAAATTAATATAAACATGCAGAATGGGGGGGGTATACAAAATTTTGTACTACCCGCTCCAGCACCTGCACATGAACAACCATAAAAAAATGACATTTTACAAGTTCTGGGGCTTTTTTACAAGCCCCATGCACCACCGATGCATCACTTCTTGTGACGCACTGCTGGGGCAACCTCCTGCCCCATATTTACAAGGACACGTAAAGCCACCCTGTGTGGCTTTTCCTGTTGTTGTAAATATAGCCCCTTCTCAAGCTACACTTTCAGTGTAAGGGGCATGACATGGGTGTTGCTGTGGGTGTTCCCACGCAACGCCCATGTATTCTGCCGATTTTCCAAATTAATGAGAATTAATTAGCCTGGAAATGAGTCAGAATGCTATGCCACCTCAGGGGTGGCGTAGGGAAGAGAAGCGAGGAGGAATATTGGCATTTCTCCTATTTTGTTTCTAGGGGTACCTCATTCTGCAGAACACATAGGAAGAGGAAAACACCTCCTTTTATTATTTTTTTTGTATTGTTTTGGTGCAGGAAGGTACCCCTTGCTGCACAGAAACAATTTTCCCACAATGCAGGTACCCTTGCACCATGGCACAAGGGTGCCTGCGTGGCGCATGGCAGCCAACTGTGCGCTAGCACAGGGAATGCACAGAGATGTGTCATATTGTTGTAAATATGATGCATCCCTGTGCTTTGAAAGTGCTGCTGTGTGACACAGCCAGAGAACTTGCGCTGCCGCACTGTGGCACTTTCTTGTATCTAAGGCCCTCTATGGGTGCTAATGCAGCACACATAGAATTTGAAAAATGCCATTTCAGGTTGTTTATGTGCAGGAAGGGACACTTTCCTACACATAAACAATCATCGCCGTGACTCAGGCATCCTTGTACCATGGTGCAAGGGTGCCTGCGTCGGTACATGGCAGCTAATTGTGCGCCAGCACAGGGGAAAGCAAAGGGATCCATAATATCCTTGTAGATATGACACATCCCTGTCCTTTGAAAGTGCTGCAGCGTGGCGCATCCAAAGGGCTTGGGGTGCTTCACTGCGGCACTTTCTTGTAAATGAGGCCCGCGAGCATGGTAATGCTATGGTGTGGCCTGAAGCCTGGTTGACAGTATCAGAAGAGGCTGTTCTTATGATTAAGTCTAATATGGAGACTGCTCTCTCCATGGTTTTTCTGGTAACAGGGGTAGATGGGTGAATTGGTGGTTGTTGGGGAGAATACTTTCTCAATTAATACCAGTAATTGAAGAGTGGTCTCAATATGCAGCCCTTCCCTGGAAAGAAACTGGTAGGAGGAGCCTGGCCAGTACCTGTATGCCTCCTTGAGCTTCTTGTCTCCATGGTGTACACAACCCCTCCTCAGCTACCCTGGGAAGCCATGGATCCACCCACCTCTAGTCCCAAAATTGACCTCCGCTAATGTTCAAGACATAGAGTAGTGATCTCGAATGTGTATTTAGAGAATACATTTGAAACATCTGGGAAAAAGTTAAAAATACCATTTTGCAAGGGAGGAAACACAGAAGGAGTGAATCTGCTACTAATGAATGCTGGCACGTGGATTATGATTTTAGCTCCTGCCTTTTGAACATAACTACAGTACATTTATAATTGCTGCCTGGAAATGTGATGAAGCCTAACACCTGAAGTAGCGTGCATGTGAAAAAAATAATATTTATAGAAACTTTATGTTACACTGTCACATATTTGAACTTTGCGAAGGAAATGGTCCCCAGACACAAAAGGAACATTCGAGTAAAAACCAAGCAGTCTAAGCTCCCTTTTTTATATTAGTTGCGAGGTGACATTTTTAGATTGAACAGAGACCTTAAAAATAAATACGTGCTTATGCAAATAATACCAATAAAAGCCTTTCACTGTATTCTTTTAAGTATTTGTAGAAGGATCACGAGACTGCCAATTTTCTGTAGGCTGTGTTTATTAATATGTTAATATTTATTGAAGCTAGTGTAATAACTCAGCTTGACTTTACGACTTCATTGAGAGTAAGCCTTCTATAACTCTAAATGCTTTCTTCCTGAATCTTTCTGTTCAATGTTCGTATAATAAGCCGTTCAATGTTCGTATAATAAGCCCTTCTATGTTGAATTGCCGCAGCTATGTGTGGGCTATACTGCAGCTTTTTAGAAGCAAATTAGTGAGAAATATACATTTTTTCCTGATGCAAGGCTTTAGTTTTGCAAGGCGAGTTAGTCCCAAAGACCACAAGTACTTACCTATTTTCAGATATTAAGAAATCACATTGCAGGCTGCTTTCTTGACGATGGTTTGGCACATTTGTATCTGAACTTTAAACAACCTGTTATTATATTAGAAAGTCTGACGAAAGTCAAAATCAGAAGAGAATTGAACCCATGATGACTAAGATGGAATACTGACTACCCCCCGATTTATAATTTTTACCAGGAGCAGGTCCGCACATTATTAAAATAAATGTATTTCTGCACACATGTTCCTACTGCTGCAGTCAGGGGGCAAGTGTAACAGAGCCATTCTTCTGAACGGGGATCAGGTGCACCGTGGACCCTAGTGCAATGAAGGAAATGTCCCCTAGCTTCAGTTTGAGCTGTTAAGTACAGCAATAATCATGGATCATTGAGCCCTTCCGAACTCTGGGCCCTGTTGCCACTGCACCTACAGCACCAATGTAAGGTACGCCCCTTTTGAAAAACACATTTGGTGCTGGATCTGTTATATCCAGGCCCATGTGTTATTGTTGGGTTGTACATCTATTGTTTTGTAAGGTACAATTTATTTGTATTGTTGTTACCCCATGCCTCTCGTGACCTTAGGGAATGGAAGGACGGGGGGAAGAACGGTGGTGAAGGTCCTGGATAGTCGAGTTGTTTGTTGCTCCAGTCTTGTGGGTAATAAAGAAATAAGAAGCCTTACCTGCCGCTTCTTTTCAGTTATCCCCATACTGGGGCTGGAAAGTGGCAATTAGGAGGGGGACAGGAAAGATACGGCAGACTTCTATTTACATGCCATCTTGTAATAAGATCACAGCAGGGCTGTTGATACTGGGCACCTGGCGATCCCATTGGAGGTTGGAAGGGTTGGGGCTGGTTTTGTCACAGGGATTAGTTTTGTTACTGTGGTCAATTCTTTTAGCATATTCGCCCCCCCCCCCCTTTAACGAAACCAGAAGACCATTGTGACAGTCTGCACCAAGCCGGTGATGTCAGGCTGCCCTTCTCCTTTCCGGCCAGCGCTAGTGATCCAGCAGGTTACTAACCTCAGGTACTCAAGTACCATATACTCACCTGGGACCATAAACACACACATTCACATAGGCTAGTAGATACCACTGGGTTCAATTGATTGTACTAATACCTGTAAGATGAATTTATCTAATCATTTCTTACCAAACCTTTCTGACCACATGTACTTTCCTCTGATCAATGGACCTTTTAGTTAAAATTGTAGGTAAAAATTTACGTTAGAATAAAACCTTTAATAACCACAGACTCAGGAGAGTTTCAAATGTTTATCTAGTTAAATTCATGTGAGCCAAGAACCAAGAATACAATTAGAACAGCGTTTTTTCCAAGGAAAGGAAGGGAAAAAAATTTAAGCAGAATAATCGTTAAACAAAGTTATTACGATAACAGAACCTGGATAGGGAGAAAACAGAGAGAGTAGTACAATGACATACTACACAGGATTATAGTTACCTAGAATGGTGTAAAAACCAACCCCTTGGCCAAGGAGCTGAAATGGGTCCCCTGGGACAGATCAGGTGACAATGGCTCAGAACAGGACTCAGGGGCAGGATAGATGACCTCTTCTAGATACGACGCCTGCATCGCACTCCTCTCTGACACGACCTTCGTCCTCGATTCTTCCACGATCTTCTTCTATCATGTGCCTCCTCGGTTCTTCCGCGATGTTCTTCTAATTAATTGGCTCAGAGTTCTAAGTCTGAAAATAGATCTTCTTCAGTATTCTTTTAATTCACGGACAGCATCTCAGTCTCTCAGCATTCTGGTCTCGCTGCGGTCTGTGATCTAAACTGACTAACTAAACTACCTCAATTATACCTTTCTAACAGCATGTACCACCCTTAAATGTTTCAAATTTATGAAACTCCTAACAATGATTGACAGAAAAAGATGAGATGATCATCACACCATGCTAAGTTTAATATTTTTCGAAAAGCTTATTGTTCTGTGTTCCCGCCCCTTAACTTACTTTCCCATGCTTTATTTCCCACCCGAGTTCACAATTATATCGATCAAAATTATACATTTTATTATTTCCTTCATTCATCAGTCAGGAAGACAATTGCATTCCCAGGACATGTAGAGGTTGTGGCCTTGGATGAGTTTCAAATTCATTCGTCATGGTTCCTGGTGATTTACAAGTGCACTTGTGCGGAGGCCACGTGGGGTATGGACATCGGTCATCCTTTGAGGGCCAAAATATGAACTAATAAAGAAGTCAGAAAGAGACATATTAAATTCAAAATAAAATGATTTCACTGTTACCACCTATCTCTACCCTAACCCCTTTACTAATATAAATCTTTCGCATTAGCATTTTATTAAATTTGCATGGTTTAGTTACAGCAAAAGCATGCGCATTAACATGTAAGTTGAAAGCGGTCATCTTGAAAGTGATTGCGCAGCTGTAAAGATTTCCCTCCAAAGCATAGACACGTCATTACTATGTAGATGTATTTGACGCATGGGCAGTAAAGATTCCCGAGTTAGCAGCCATTTTTAGTTACTCTCGGGTTACTTATTACTTCGACACATAGGCAAGCTTCCCCTAAACTTAAAATGCACGAATTTTTGATGCATTATTAGTATTTACAAACACAATTATTATGGTATTATGAGTTATCTGAGAAGATTGCATCCGCGCCAGTCTCTTTTATACGAGTCCTTGCTCCATCAATCCCTTCTCTGATGGCATTTTATGCCATCACTAATTTCCCATCGCCTAATCAGATGCTAACTTTAGCACATCTCAATTCCCTCTTCAACCTTTTCATTTCCTTCCTTTTTACTTCTGTACTGTAAACCTTCATTCTTTTATATAGATTTCCTTTCATTTCTTCAAGTTGTATTTCCTTATACTTTCTTTACTTTCCATTTTCATTCACTTCATACCTTTTTCTTTTCTTACAACATTTGAACCATATCATTATTGCTAAGACTAATAGTGTTATTCCCAAGATTGGCAATATTATTTTACCTATTATGTTCTTACCTATGTTAGAAAACCAGCTCCCTATGGTAGTAATACTACTTGTTAATTTCTTCCATACACTGTCAACTTCCCAGTAGTTTCAAATCTTCCTCCAGTTTTGTGATATTTCTAATATATCCTCTAATTTCAACACGTTTGTCCGGGATGTATGTGCAACAATGTTGCGCTTTCAGCATTTTACAGACTCCTCCCTCTTTTGCCAATAATATATCAAGAGCAAGTCGATTTTGCAAAACCATAGATCTAATTGCAACCACTTCTGTGTTGATCATCAAAAATCCTCCAGCAGTGTCAGTAGATAACCGATCCACTACTGTAGATAGCTGACACAATTTTTGTGAGTTCAGAATTACTCCCACTGAAGGTATCAATGCATTAAATATATCACCTACTATTTTAGAAAAACTAGCTCTTTTTATATGTCCTAGTTCTATTGCGTCTTCATTGCATCCAGTGATTCTTTTCACATGTTACTCCTTTGGGAATACTATTCCAAAATAGCAACTCCTGTACCAATGATCAGGCAGTCTGAAATAGGCTTTATTGCCACATACGTAATAAACTCCAGAAAATACTGGATCTGTTCCACCTTTTAGTCCCCATCCTCCATTAACTACGAAATTATGTTCACATTCACTGGAACCAATAAATGCATTGTTATATTCAGTCTTTAATCTATGGAGGCAGATCTTCCCTTTCTTTTCAAAGTCCAAGGACATAGCAGCATGTGTCTTGCCAGTTTCATAAATTTCATCTTTCTCAGCCCATTGAAGTATCTGAGGTTTGGGTTCAGAAGCCTTTCTTTGGAAGTCCTATCTCCTTTGCTCAACTAAATTCAGAAATATGTTTTCTTCTTTGTGTAATGTACATGTCAACTTGTGCTTGTGTGCTTCAGATATATCTATTGTTTTCATAGTTAGAAAATATTCTCACATAAACTGTGCATCCTTATTACTAAGAACTGGGTTCATGCTCTTTCGCATAGAAACCTAGGAAAAAAATCACATCTACATTAGAATAATAATATTGTAACTTTTCTGTTCTATAAAACAAACTTGCTAAAATACTACAAGAAATACTATAGGTTAATGGAATATGGTGATATGTTACACCTTCTGCTACTGATGCAGGTAATTTCATATACACATAACAATCACTAACTTCCATAGTGTCCACGTATTGCACTAATATCTTTGTAAATACATTTAAAGCAGTGTCATTATTTGTCACAGTGTGATGTACATCTAACTCATCTGGTGCTCCTAAATCAATTCTGTCTCTTTTAATTATAGACTCATCTGGTGCTTCTGTTGCTATTCTATCACCTCTAATGTTAGCTACACTTTCATGTGTGTTTGTGTTATTCTTTTCTTTTGTAAACATCAAATAAGGGATGGCTACTGTTAGTACTAACCAAATTGTAAGTACTCAAAATATACTACATATACATTTTCTACAACATCTTTGTACACTATTTCGTTTTGGTTTTCGAGCAGCCCTATCATCAGCCATTATGGGCTAAGAAAGATTTCTCTTCTTTACTTTCGAAATATTTGTGAAATCTAAATTCTTGGGGAATTTTCAGGTTGGTCTCACTTCTTCGACAATCTGTTCTGCATTTATTTCTTCATCACTTTCTTCATTTAAATCAAAATTCTCGAATTCTTCGAGAATTACATAGGTCCATTCAGGACCCTTGAACTTATTGTTCAATACTTGTAATCTTTGACTTCTTCGTTTGGGCTTATCAGTAGATTTCCCAGACTGACTAGAAATTTTGTTTACCTGGTCAGGTTCTTCATAATTGTCCTGAAATGATACTTTAACCTTTTCACACCACCTGGCCAGTTGTCACCTCTTCTGACCCTTTTTGCTTGCACTGCACTGTCACTGTCTTCGAGTGCTCTTTTATTTTCATAAAGTTGTGGCACCATTTGTTTTTTTTCGTTTTCAGAATCCTTTTCTCTCTGACCTTGTCCAGGGCTTATTTCTGTAACGTCATTTTCTGCCTGGATGCCTTCTTCCCTGGTCTGACCCTGTTCAGGTTTTATCTTGATTTTCTCTTCTTCTTCTACCTGAACTTGTTCTTCTTTTCCTAACTGGTCCTGCTCAGGTCTTACTGAACTTTGGTTTTCTGCAGCCTGAACGAGTTCTTCTAGGCTTATCTGTCCCTCTTCAGACTCATGAATGGTTTAATTCACTTCTGTCAGAGTAGATTGATCTCTCCTTGTCTGATCCTGCTCAGGTTCTCCAACAGCTGTATTTTCACTTTCCTGAGCTTGTTCCTCTATACCTGACTGGTCCTCAGTATTCTCCTGTCTCTCTAAAGGATTTGGATTCTTGTTTTCACATTTACTTCGGGTATGTCAACCACTGGTATCCAGTCATCCTGACTTATGCTTGGTTGTTCTTGATCAGCTACTTCTGGATCTGTTGTTCTAAGTCCTTCAGCTGCAGCCTCAACTGCTTGAGTCAGTTGAGGTCCTTCCTCATCAGGTGCTGGTACTCTCTTAGTATGTCTTGCATGAATCCAATTAGGCAAGCCTACACACTTCACTGCTGTTGTTGTAACCAACATAACTTGATGTGGTTTTTCCCACCTGGGTGCTAGGCACAACTCTCAAATGTGATTCTTCACCATCACCCAGTCACCGGGATTTAGATCATGTGCTTGATCCGGCTGCCTGGCAACTATGTCCTCTTCAATCTGGTGAGAGATAGAATGCACTAGGTCAGCCAATTCTTTGCAATAGTCTAATACCAAATCATCAGTTATATCCAACAGTTTGTGTCCTGGTATGAATGCCTGCCTCATTGCTCTTCCCATGGGTATTTCATGGGGACGCAATCCTGTATTCTTGTCAGGAATGCTTCCGAGTCCCATCAGAACAAGAGGTTAAGCATCAGGCCACTCCAGTGGGGTGGATCCACATACTTTTGCAAGTCTTGTTTCTATAGTGCCATTTATTTGTTCTACCACTCAAGAAGCCTCTGGTTGATATGCACAGTGCAGTTTTTGTTCAATTTTAAATGCTTCACAGATTAGTCAAATTATTCCATTATTAAAATGAGACCCTGTATCTGATTCCAAAGCTACTGGAAAACTGAACCGTGGAATCAGTTCTCTCAACAATAGTTTGGCTACTGTTATACTGTCATTTCTTCTAGTAGAATATGCCTCCACCCACCATGACAATAAACAAACTATAACGAGTATGTACTTCAAACCTCTGCAAGGTGGTAATAGAATGAAATCTATTTGTAGCCTTATAAATGGGCCTTCTGCCTTTCCACTTTTTCCCATACAGACCAGTGTTTTCCTGCCTGGATTTATTTGTTGACAGGTTAAGCATCTCTGGCATAAATTCTCTGCTACATTCCTGAACTTCGGATTACATCAATCCTGTCTAAAGAGTCTGATCATGTTATCCCTGCCTATATGGGTGTCTCCGTGATACATCCTAGCTAATTGTGAAAGCATACAGTCTGGCATTACTGGCCTGCCATCTTTGAAAATCCATACATCATCTTCTGACCTCTTTTGGCACCCTACTTTCACCCATTCTTCTTTTTCTCTAATCTCTACCTCATCTTGCAGTTGTTTTACTTCTTCCCATGTTTCCAATCCTGAGAGTAACATTAGTTGGCAGTTAATTCCACTTGTTTTGATTTTCTTGTTTACCACCAATTTATTTCTGGCACAGTATTGGGCAACCTGGTCAGCATATCTATTACCGGCTGACACACAGTCATCTCCTGACTGATGTGCGGCACACTTGACCACTGCCACTTCTTTTGACAATTGTATTGCTTCAAACAGTTCTTTTACAAAATTTCGATTTTTAATTGAGGATCCTGGAGAAGTCAGGAAATCCCTCTGCATCCAAAGTTGGCCAAAATTATGCATAACCCCGTAACCAAACTGACTATCAGTAAAAATGGTTACTTTCCAGTTTTGCCCAATTTTGCAAGCTTTAATCAAAGCTATCAATTCGGCAACTTGTGCAGATTTTACTCCTGGTAAATAGGATGATTTGACTATTCCACCCAATGTACATACAGCGTAAGCAGCACTTCGTCCTCCCTCCTCATGGCGCATACACGAGCCGTCTACAAACAGCTCATGTTCAGCATTCTTCAAAGGTTCTTCCTGTATGTCTGGATGGGGCTTGGTACAAAGTTCAGTCACATCCAAACAGTCGTGCTCAACTTCATCTCTCACCTCTTCTCCATATACATATGGTTACAAGGTGGCAGGGTTTAGCACAGTACACCTGACTATTGTCACGTTTTTAGCACCTAATATCATTCTTTCATACTTAGTCATCCGACTAGGAGTGAGATACTGAGTTTGAGTTCTTGTTAAAAGAATCTCAACTGAATGTGGAACATGCACTTTTACCAGATGTCCCATCACAATTGATTCGCTTTGTTCCAGACTCATGTAGGTTGTAGCTACTGCTTTTAAACAACCAGGTAAAGCTGAGGATACAGGGTCCAAAGTAGCAGAGAAGTATGCCACTGGACGTCGCATCAAACCATGTCTCTGGGTTAGGACTGAGAGTGCACAACTATTTCTTTCACAATAAAACAGTGCAAATTCTTTTGAATAATCTGGCATACCTAAGGCAGAGGTTTCACACAGACACTTCCGTCATTTTACAAATGCTTCCATACTTTCATCATCCCATTCTTTTGGGTCTGTTGCTCGTTTTTTGGTCATTTATATTAGGGGTTTGGCTAGCAGAGAAAACACTACAATCCACTGCCTACAGTATCCCACAACTCCAAGGAGCATTCTTATTTCCTTCTGGGTTTGCAGCAATTTCATTTGTCTTATTATTTCTATTCTTTCAGGGGTCACTTTCCTTACTCCCCTTTCTATTTGATGTCCTAGATATTTAACTCCACGTCTGCACAACTGCAATTTTTCTGGGGACTCTTTATGTCCACCATCAGCCAAATGATTCAACAAGGCAATTGAATCAGTAACACAGTTGTCTCTTGTTTTAGACGTTACTAGTAAGTCGTCAAAATACTGCACCAGTACTGCTCTCCTGTGTAGCACTAAGGTTTCTAAGAACTTTTTCAATATTTGGTTAAAAATCGAAGAACTTTCAGTATACCCTTGAGGAACGCGATTCCAGACTAAAATACGGTCCTCAAACTTGAATAAGAAGAGATATTGGCTGTATGGGTGTAATGGAATGGAGAAAAAGGCATGGCATAGATTGATTACAGTAAAACATCCTGCCTTCCATGGTATCTGGTACAGAATCACTGCTGGGTTGGGCACTACAGGGAAACAAGGTAAAACAATGTTGTTAATCTTTCTTAGATCTTGAACTATTCTGTACTTCCCGCTAGGTTTCTTAATGCCAATTATAGGTGAATTACAGGGACTACTCATTATTTCCTTAAGAATGCCTTGTTCAATCATTCGATCAATTTCTGCTGAAACACCAGCTTTAACTTTGGGGCTCATTTTGTATTGTCGAGTGTTTTTCGGTAAACTGCACCTTCCTTTACAGTTACTTTTACTGGGACTACATTTGCCATTAACCCTACTTCTTTTCCTGTAAAATCCCATACATCTGGATTTACTGCCATATTGACCTCATCTGGTAAATCGTCTTTTGTCATCATGTTATACATCTCATCTACCTCTGTGCCTTGTTTAGCTAACATGATTTTGTAGACTCCGTCTTCATCTGGGGTTTGAATTGCAACACCGTCCGGTGTGCAAAATATTGTGCAATTCATTTTGCACAGTAGATCTCTTTCTAATAAATTTACAGGACTGGAGTCACACACCACGAATTTGTGCATTTCCCTGAAATTGCCAATGCGTACTTCCATGGGTTCTGTAATAGGGGTTCTAATCTGTTTATTGGAAACGTCCACTACTTGGATCGCTTCTCCCGAGAGGGGTAGGTTTGGAATGTCTGCTGTTCTCACAGTAGAACCGGTACCACCAGTGCCCAACAAAAAGGTAATATATTTTCCTTCTACTTTACCATCAATATATGGACCTGATTGATCTACCGGTAAGGATGCGCCAAGTATGCATTCCTTTTCCTCCCCCCTCAGCCACCGCCATTGGTCGCTGTCATCTAAATAAGTGTCCTGTAAAAGAAATTGTGATGGTACAGAACTTTCTTACCACTTCCTCCTTGAAATCCGGTGTTTGCATTGTACTTGGCCTGGTTCACAAAATTTGGCATAGGGGCAGGTGGCAACTGACTCTGTAGATTTACAACCTGCTGTGGTTGACTCATTATCACCTCATTCTGCGTCTGTGGATTAAAATTTTGATTTGGGGCATTACTATTCTCAATATTTTTACACTCGTTTTTCCAATTCCCCAATTTTCCGCACCCATGACAAGGAAATTTCTTCTTTGCTTCCTCTCTACTCATTCGTCCTTTTTGTTTTCCCCCTTTATTTTCATTTTGGCCTTTCCTTGATTTCCTGTATGACTGTTTAATTGGAGTTCCTGCTGTTATGCTAATTTTACTTGGGCCCACATCACCTTTTCTTCTAATTTCTTTTGTTTATTGTCAATCTCATCTCCGCAATACTTTGCGTATTTGAGAATATCGTTTATTGGTCTGGCTTGCCAACACGTGTCTTCAATTTATGGCTTCAATCCAGTCACAAATCGATACACAAAATGTCCCATATGTTTATCTCCAATAATCTCAAAACCACTATCCTGTTTAAAAAAATACCTGCAGTAGGCGTTCATAATAAGTATGTACAGACTAATTTCTATCCTGGGTCGTTCTATCTATCTTTACCCAATCTGTTTATTTTGGAGGAATTTTCCCTTTCAAGAAAGTGATCACCTGTTGATATTTCTTCATTACCTCTTCTGAAGGAGCTCCTGTTTTCGCATCTCTCGGGTATTCATCACTAGGCCAATCAACAGTAATTTTACATTCTGTCCATAAATCAGCAGTTACCACTATGTCAAATAAACCATCCAAGTATTTTAACAATACTTTTTAAACCTTCACAAATCTTTCAACTTGCTGATACCACTCAACTGGCTTTTCTCTTAACTTCGGGAAATCATTTGTAAACAATAAAATATCCTGTCTGGTCCATGGAACATGCACATATCCTCCTCCTTGTATCGCTCTCATTGGACATAATATTTCTACCTTTCCTGTGTCTTTCAACAAAATTCAGGAGTTGTTCGATTGGTGTGTGCTTCTTCCCTTTTTCGCATCCATCTAGCTTTCCATTTGTCTAGGTCACCCCATTTTTGTAAAATGGTCTTTAATTCTTTAACCTGCAATTTTCTTCCAGACACATTCATATTTTCCAAGTCCTTATCACTGAATTCTGCTCTGTATGGTTTCTGTAATACCTTGGATTTCTTATTTCAACTCCCATTTCAGAAGCTAGGTCTGTCAGTTTCTCATGGAATATTTTTGTATTTCTAGTGATACTTCTGCAAATCAACAGTAACTCTTCTTCACTGTAAGTATTTAGCTTGTCTAGTCCCACATTTCCAGCTATCATTTCTTCCAATTGCACTTTCAATTTGTAAATATCTAGAATTTTCAGTGGCTGTTTTGGCTTGTCTATTCCCTGTGCTCATCTTTCTATTTCTTCTGGGGATACTATTGTTGCACTCTTGACTCCTGTAGATGTTTCTATTTGTATTTCCTTTGACCAACTAGGTGTAACTCTTCTCTGGGTTTCATTTATCTGTCCCCTTATCGGAAAATCCATTAATGATATCACCGAATCACATTCACTGCCTTGATCATCAATTATTATATTCTCTTTTCTGGGTTCAATTGTAGGTGTGGACATGACTGGTGGTTTGTGAGCGATTGTCTTATCTCCATGTAATGGAATCACCAGACCTATAGTCACTGGTATAGTTAGTGCTTCATGGTGGGTACTCAATTGGGTTATTTTCTGTATCAATTCCTCTCTATTCTTGTTTATTGCCTCTTTTTCTTTTTCCTGAAGTACCCTTCCGTTCGGTGGGTCATGTATAACTTGGGGGACTAATGGTTTTCCAAGAACCGGAGCACTAGGAATAGTTCTACTTAGTCCTTCTTGGTAAGGTGGAGCGTTTTTCATTAAAATGTCCTCCAAAAAATCATCTTCCAATTCTCCACTACCTGTCATCGTTAAATGTTTGGTCTTCTCTGTGCACTTACTTCCTGACTATTCCTCAGCCATCAGTACAGGATATAATCCCTCAACCACCACTGCTTGTCTCCATTGTTTCATCTTATGATTCGCGCGGTAGTCTAGGATAAAACCCTCTAAAGCTTCTGCTACTTCTGGATCTATCGCGCACAAATGCTTCAGTCTCCCATTCCTCTAAAGCTTCGTATTGGGTTAATCTTGCTTGAGGCTCTAATTCATTCATTTTTAACCTCAGCTTATGGAAAATGCTCCCATTAAACGTACCATGTTCTGGAAAACCTAGCATTCCATCACTTTTTGTATATTCTATCCAATTTTCCAACCATACACAAGTATGATAGCCTCTTTCCATCATCATGTATGATGCGGGCGTTTTCGGGGGAGGGATAAGAATTCCCTCTCTAGTCTTAACGGGTTTATCCTTTTGAAAATAATTTTTAAATTTCTGCATAAAGGTCATTTTCCTTTTTTCGCCGTACATTTTAGGTCTCGATCCTTTTATCTATTGTTCTCTGGCAAACCCTAAATACCTTTGGTCTGGGCGATTCCCTATTAATGTTGGATCGTGTCTCCACATGCAGAATCCACTGTCAATTAAATATTGTAGCTTCTATTTTACTAACCAATCAAATGTTCGCTTTTACTCTAATAATTGACCAATACCAGCGCGGCTTCTATTCTTTCGACCAATCAAATTCTGTTCCACACTATGCGCTTAGCCAATACCAGCGTGGCTTTTCTGTGACGTCAGTATCACTCCTTACTACTGACCCCTCCTTTACAACTTCCCATCAGTCACACGCCCGCTGTTGCAACCAATCCCAGCAGGGCCCTCCGTGACGTCAGCGCAGCACCCACAGCTTACCCCTCCTTTACAAGGTAACACGAAAAACTTACTTTTCTTTCAATTTACAAACAAAGTTCCTTAAATGACAACATAGAATCATTCGCTACTCTGTTTGCTCCACTAAAATCAGAAAGTCGATTTACATTTACTGCGAGTAAACCTTTCCGCTTACTCTTCACACACTATGAGTAAAAACTCTTCCGCTTACTCTTCCCTCAAGCGCCGACGAACCTGCTACTCCTTCGGTATTACCCTTTCTAGGTGATATTAGACCAAAGTTTCACCAGCGAACTCTTTGCTATCAAACACTTTCACTTTTATACAAATTAATCTCTATATCAGCACTGTCAACCTTGCATAGCCTTACAGCGCTATCTTTAGCAAACGAGTAACCTCACTGCAGTGTAGTTTCTATGCACCACCCGCTATTCAATATTCCCGGGAATTTCCAGACAACACACAACAAAATACAAACGGGTTTGTTAATACATAATTCAATAATTCAAATTCAATATTTTTACCTAACTACTTAATAAAAAACCATAGCTCTGCTACCAGAAAAACTGATCCAGCGGGTTACTAACCTCATGTACTCAACTACCATATACTCACCTGGGCCCATAAACACACACATTCATATAGGCTAGTAGATATCGCTCGGGTCAATTTATTGTACTAATACCTGTAAGATGAATTTATCTAATCATTTCTTACCAAACCTTTCTGACCAAATGTACTTTCCTCTGGTCAATGGACCTTTTAGTTAACCTTGTCGGTAAACATTTACGTTAGAATAAAACCTTTAATAACCACAGACTCAGGGGAGTTTTAAATGTTTATCTAGTTAAATTCATGTGAGCCAAGAACCAAGAATACAATTAGAACACCGTTTTCTCCAAGGAGAGGCAAGGAATGAAATTTAAGCAGAATAATCGTTGACTAAAGTTATTACGATGACAGAACCTGAAAGGGAGAAAACAGAGAGAGCAGTACAATGACATACTACACAGGATTATAGTTACCTAGAATGGTGTGAAAACCAACCCCTTGGCCAAGGAGCTGGAATGGGTCCCCTGGGACAGATCAGGTGACAAAGGCTCAGAACAGGACAGATGACCTCTTCTAGATATGACGCCTGCATCGCACCCCTCTCTGACACTACCTTCCTCCTCGATTCTTCCACGATCTTCTTCTATTATGACCCTCCTCGGTTCTTCCGCGATGTTCTTCTAATTAATTGGCTCAGAGTTCGAAGTCTGGAAATGGATCTTCTTCAGTATTCTTTTAATTCTTTGACAGCATCTCGGTCTCTCAGCATTCTGGTCTAGCTGTGGTCTGTGATATAAATTGACTAACTAAACTACCTCAATTATACCTTTCTAATGGCATGTACCTAAATGTTTCAACTTTATGAAACCCCTAACTCTGATTGGACAGAAAAAGGGGAAATTATATTTTTCTTTAAGCTCATTGTTCTGTGTTCCCGCCCCTTAATTTACTTTCCCAAGCTTTATTTCCCACCCGAGTTCACAATTTCATCAATCGAAATTATATATTTTATTATTTTCTTCACTCATCAGTCAGGAAGACAATTCCGTTCCCAGGACATGTAGAGGTCGTGGCCTTGGATGAGTTTCAAATTCATTCGTCATGGTCCCTGGGGGGGTTACAAGTGCACTTGTGCGGAGGCCACGTGGGGTATGGACATCAGTCATCCTTTGAGGCCCAAAATACAAACTAATAAAGAAGTCAGAAAGAGAAATATTAAATTCAAAATAAAATGATTTCACTGTATACCACCCATCTCTACTCTAACCCCCTTTACCTATATAAATCTTTCGCATTAGCATTTTATTAAATTTGCATGGTTTAGTTTCAGCAAAAGCATGCACATTAACATGTAAGTTCAAAATGGCCATCTTGAAAGCGATTGCGCAGCTGCAAAGATTTCCCTCCAAAGCATAGACACATCATTACTACGTAGATGTAGTTGACGCATGCGCAGTAAAGATTCCCGCGTTAGCAGACATTTTTAGTCACTCTCGGGTTACTTATTAGTAAGACACTTAGACAAGCTTCCCCTAAGCTTAAATGCATGAATTTTTGATGCATAATTAGTATTTACAAACACACTTATTACGGTATTACGAGTTATCTGAGAAGATTGCATCCGAGCAAGTCTCTTTTACATGAGTCCTTGCTCCATCACTAGCACACTGTAGTAGCATATGCACTCTTCACTCATGTTGAAGCCTGCACTGCAGTTTTTGGGTGAAATATTAACACCGCTCCTTCTCACACAGCACTGTCATTCAATCTAGTAATGTGAAAGCACAAAAATGTGATGTCCCTGATAGTGGTTGGCCTGACCTGCCCCCATTCTCCTTGCCCTTGCTGTTACCTCCTTAAATTACCTCCCTCCATCCTCTCCTCCCTTGGCATCATGTAGGCATGGCTGGCCTCTCTTCCTATTGCTGCTCGAGGCTGCTGGTCTATAAGAAGCAAGCAAGCACTTGTATTGCCTCCTACAACTGTTGTGTGGCCATGCATGTTGCTTTTGAAGGCTGGAGCCGGGAGGACTGCAGCATTGCCAGGGAATAGGGATGGACCAGGTCAAATCATCAGGTAAGCAGTAATATGTAAATGCCCCAGGACGGTCCTTGCAGGGATCAAAGAGTCTGGTGGTTGTGTGTTATAGTAAGGGTCCATTGCACTGGGGGTAGACCAGCCCAGCCACTGTAATCTTCTTGTAAAACAGATGTGAAGTGGGCAGGACAGTCTGCCCTTAAGGGTATGGCTTCAGCAAGGAGAGCAGAGCAGTGCATTATGAGGGCTTATGGTGGTGAGCCTTCCTGTGCCTGGGGGTGAGGGACAAGAGTCTCTCTGCCCAACGTGCTTTAAAAGTTAGTACAATGAAATATGTAATAAAAAATGTGTTGCAAAATGCACCGTTTTAGCATCTCTTTCCCTGAAATTTCTTGAGAGGAGTCCCTAAAACCCCCCTAATTGTTGTGAGGCTCCTTTGCTGCACTTGCTATGCACCATACAGGGGTTGGGCTGAGTTATACTTTGTGTTCTCTGATTCACTACTCTCTTGTCTAATTTTTGTGTTCTCTGTAGGAATGTCCATGGATGCTTTTTACTAGGTATCCTGATGGTCATTATTTACTATGCTTTGAAAATGAATACAATTAAATATGTCATGAAAATGTGTTCTTAAATGCACCATTTTGGCCTTTCTTTCTCCAAGATTGTTTTGGTGGGGTGACCCACCCAAAGCCCCCTAGCAGCGGTCAGGATCACTCGCTGCGCTTGCTCATTATACAAGGGGCTGGTGTAACTTATAATTTGTGTTCTCTGACTCACCACTCTTGTGTCTATTTTTGGTGTTCTCTGAAAGAAAGTCTATTGGTACGTATGACTGTGTATACTGGTGTTCTTTAAGGGCATTTATTATTTGCTATTCTTTGAGAGTTAATATAATTAAATATGTCATTAAAAATGTGTTGTAAAATGCAGTTTTGTTCTTTCTTTCTTTCTTTCTTCAAACCCTTGTAGCAGTTATCAGGCTCACTCGTTGCACTCGTTTGCAACGCAAAATACGGGGGCTGGTCTGACATAATTTGCCAGAGCTGCTTTGGGTTCACGATACAACCCTGCATGAGGCTCCATGTTTTGGTGGCTTCTAGTTTAGCTTGCCCTAACAGCTCTACTGTGCGAAATTGCAGTATGTTGTTCCTCTAGCAACTTCTAAATAGTGTTAAAGGCTGTGACTCTAATTAAGGATAGCTGTTTGTAGCAAGTGTTGTGATATTTTGTTGTTTTCAACATCTGATTTACTGTTTAGAAAACTCATACTGTGCTACTAAGTATCCTTTTATATTTTGCTGGTTTCAGTACCTGAGAGAGCCCCTTGTCAATCTTTATTAATTCATTCAGTCTCATACATGTACATAGAGATTGATAAAAAATAGTAGATTTACAATTATCTGAATCAAATTCTTGTTTTCTCTAACTGTAATGTCATCACAGGTGATAAGCATGTTGTGTACCTTCTGCCCTCCCTATGTTTGCATTGAAATGATCAATCAAAAATGTATTCTTGTAAAGTTGCTTCCAACTATTTGCCACTCACTGTACTATACAAACATCTGACTTTATACAGGTTTTTTCATACAACAGTTCATCATCATGCCCTCCTTCACCAGCACCCTATTTACGTAACGTGAGCTCATCCTGAACTCTTCTGAACACTATAATCCCATGAAGTTATGTGTGGTAAAGGTGGTGTGTTCTGAAATTGAAATTGTTTCATCATCAGATAACTTTATTTTTAATCACAAAGATCTTACAAAGTGTGAAGTGTGACACAAATATAAAATAGTACAGGCAATAAAAGTCATTTGCAAAGTTCAAAATGTGACAATAGTTAAAACAATAAAAAATTAATAAGTAATTGTTCAGGAAGTAAGCCAGAATTTGATGTGTATAGTTTATGAAACTTAATAAAAAACTGCTTATAAAATACATTTAAAATGTTTGATCCATAGTGCCTGCCAGAATCTGGCCTGACCAAATACTACCACCCTGAAAACCTCTAGGTAATGGCCAGGTATAATTAGTTTACACAACTGAACAATCCACTTGCCCCTCAGGCTTCTATAATGGGGGCAAAAAAATAACAAGTGGACTATTGATTCGGAACTACTAGCCTTTCACGCTGGACAGTGGTCATAAGAGGGGACATTTATGTACCAAGGGTGGAACAATTTCATCAATAGTTTCCTCATAAAATGGAACTAATTTACAACTCGTAAAATCCTGGGTCAGTGTACTCACTGGTTAATCCATCTCCTTCACCATAATAGCATCCCAGTATACCTCTTTGACCCTGCATTTTGGGATATGGGACAATCTTTCAGGAGTGGACCAAAACTTCTCCATCCCAAGTCTATTGAGTAGATTTTTCAAGGAGCTTAACCATGGAATAGAGTTTACCTGGGATTGCCTAAGGGGATCAAAAGTCACTGCTCTATAGGGGGAGCGCTCATTAACCGACCACAGATGGTGCCAAAACATTAGCTGCTTGTAGTCCAACTGATGAGCTAGTAGTTTATGGCCCAGATCCCCAAAAACTAGGAGCCAGGGGCGTACTACTGGGATGGTTTAAAAGTGATCAAAGAAAACGGTTTTCTACAGCAGTAAGAGAATTTCCGTTTCCAATGCCCCACAATTTGGCCCCATAAAGAGCCCCCCCCCAATGTTTTGATATTGTAAATTTCCAATGTTGGGGCCACTTTCCTGGACTCTGTATTTTTATCAAGTTTACTTAAATGAGCAGTTTGCTGGATTATTGTCAGTTGGACTTTCTCGATGTGTGATGTCCAATTTAACTTTGCGGTTAAATGGATACTCAGAAAATCAAAGGCAGAAACTTGCTCAAGGGGGCTACTTCCTACATACATAGGGGTTTTAGATGGTTTAGTGTTACCCTTGGAGAAGATCATATATTTGGTTTTAGCCTTGTTTAATACCAGGCCGTACTCCTTACCTAACCCAGTGACATCATTCAACAATTGTTGCAGTCCCAGGTGGGATTTAGAGATTAGTAGGGTGTCATCCGCAAAGAGTAGGGCAGGTACTCTTCTCTCCCCTACTTTCGGAGCATCACATCCATCCCTATCTAGGTAGTCTACCACTTCATTTATAAAGATAGAGACTAACGTGGACGCTAAAACACACCCTTGTCTCACTCCACGTTTAACAGGTAATTGCTCAGTGAGTTGGATGTTTTCCCCCTACCTAAATTGGGCTATATTTGAGAAATGCAACCAAATTAAAGTTTCTAATAAATTATTAGGCCTGGGCGAAAATTTCGTTCCGTTCGCGGAAATTGCGATAATTTGACATTTTCGCGTTCCACGGAGAGCGCGAAAATGTCAAAATTTCCGCATTCCGCAGCTTGGCGATAATTTGTTTCTTGCTCGCGCTGTAAAATAATACATTCTCGCGCGTGCGTGATCGCCTTACCTGAATCCCTGCGTTCGCCGACAAGTTTTCTTGATCCGGTCGCGTTCTCCATGAGATGTTGTATTGTTTTTAGCCATTTGCGCTGTCTCGCGACAGTTCGCGCCCGCAGTGACGTCATGCAGCGCGCGATCACGTCTTTCTTCTCGCGATCATGCACCGCGAGACAACTGAAAACAAGATGGCCGCGCCCGTGAGCAACCACATGGGTAAGTTGGCGAACCGCAACCATGCAGAAAATCTTGCGAACATGCGGGATAAAAACTTCCGCATCTTCGCGATATTTCCACGTGTTTGCGATAATTTTTTACATTTTCGCGATAATTTGCAAAAGTGGATTTTGCAAATTCCGCCCACCTCTATAAATTATGAGGTAGGCTCATCTCTGCCACCACTCTCCACAACTTGGCTCTTGGTACTAGATCAGATACAGTGCATAGATCTACAAAGGCAACATGTAGCTTACCCCCTCTAATACTGACCTCCCTCCAGTAAATACACAAAAAACGGAAGACCTGGTCCAATGTTCTGATATTAGCACGGAAGCCTGCTTGAAGGTCACTCAGAATATGGTGCTCTGAGATCCAATCCTGGACCCGTAGCAACACTTGCTTGCAGAGAGTCAATTAGGTCTATAACTGGCTGAGTTGGCTCTATCGCCCTTCTCGTAAATGGGGATTTTGCCCGCTATGTTCCACAAGAGGGGAATATTCATGCCTGTTGTGATGGCATTTGTTATCATATTAATATAAAGGGCCCAGGCAATTAAGTCCTCTTTATACAGATCGCTTGGACTTCAGCTGAGGCCGGGGGCTCTAGCTGGAATACTAGAACGAACTGCCACCTGGGTTTCTTCCATGGAGAACACCAGGTCCTCATAGCGGCGTGCAAGTTTTCTACCCACGCACCAAGTGGAGCCTCAACCTCAGTACTACCTAGTGCGTAAAGGCCCCCAAAGTGAGTCACCCACTCCTCAGACTGAACTGTTTGATTTTTTTGATGAAACTGTTTCAAATTTCTGGATTACTTTATTCAACCATACCTGACCTATTCAAGTTTAAGAGCAAAGGAAGGGAGAGGGCTAAAGGTTGCTAAACTACCTTAATCCTCTCATGATTGATGTTGTTGCAGAGTTTTATATAGCACAAACTAGACCCGAAGGTATCAGAGCACTTTACATAAGCACCAGTGACGTTACAGATGAACACATTCAATTTTGTTAGGCACGGGGAGATTAAGAGATTTGCCCAGAATCACAGTGTTGAGCGTCCCTGTCGAGGCTCAAACCCGGTTCCCCAGTTCCAAGCTCAACCTCCCTAGCCGTTAGGCAACATTCTCTCCCCAATGATTATTATGTGTCATCAATTTTTAAACGTCTCCAATTTAGACCATTGTAATGATTAAACCTATGATGCTATATTCATTTACAAAATCTTGATAACTCACCCTATATTTTCAAGAGTACTTGGTTATGCATGCTCCAAAGCTCATTGGAGCATGCACGCTTTTTGTTGGTTCCAGCTAGATAGCTAGTAAAGCAGTAATTATTTAATGTCTGTAAAAAGGATATGGATACTATCTACTTTGTCACTAAACAGTTTAATGTCATATGCATAAAAGACATGACCTTCGGAGATGACCAATTTTGAATAGAGAAACGATTTCTCTAATAGTATACAAGTGAAGTCTGTAATAAGCAAGGTATGTAATAGAAGCCCTTTGTTGCCCCTCTTGTTATTGCAGCCTTCCTAATAAAACCTTTGCCACTAACAAACACACAAAAGCCCTGTTTTTTTTACATAGGAAGACAATATCTCTGATGATGACTTCAAGCACTCCAAACTTATGCATATTAGAAAACAGTAGTATTCTGTGCATGGTGTCAAATTCACTGCTCAGTTGAATGTATGTACAATAGAGGATGGTGTTGGATTTTTTTCAGAGCCTCAAATTAAGTCGCTGGATAGCACTAAAAAATGGGCTACAGTGGAGTGATCTTTGTAGAAACCTTTCTGAGCAATGGAAAGGATACAATTAGCACCTATCAAATTATTTTAATGCAGAACATTCACCTCAATAACAATTTGCAAGTTGAACAAAGCATTGCCAGCAAGCAAGAAGTCTGTAGTGACTTCTTGTTGGCCTTTTCAAAAGCAGCATGCAACATGAACCCCACACCTCTGAGGCTTGCTCGAAGTGCCACACCAACCTTAGGACCTTGAATAACACCGGTGCTTATTATTATGGTAAATGCAGGTATGAATTTCCTCCAAGTTGTCAGGGCCATTAGCTTTAGAAAGTTTTGCGGTACAGGTTCCTTCAGTAAAAAGTTAGTTTGTGCCATAAATACATTAATTACTTTCAAATGGGATATAACCTGCCTATCGTTTCAAGTTTATTTTTTTATAGGAACACTCTACTAAGCAACATCAACAAGTGATTATGGGCCAGATGCAACAAAAAAATATTTAGCGACTCCCTAATTGCAAATCTTTGGGATTCGCAATTACGGAATCGCAAAACGGCATGCATGAAATTGTGCAGTACACTTTCAGCGATTCCTAAGGGGTCGCAAATGACCTTCCTCATGAATATTAATGAGGAGCTCGCAATTTGCAACCCCCTAGGAATCACAAACATCACAGGGATGGTGGCCTGCTGAGATCAGCAGACCACCATGTCTGTGATTGTCTGTGATTGCCTTTAAATAAAGCAAAAGTTTTCTGCGAGACCACTGCCTGCTCTTAAAAATGCTTTTACAAACATTCACAAAGGGGAAGAAGTCCCTTGGGGACCCCATCCCATTTGTGAATGTCTTACTACCTACTTGAAATTTGATGTAATATGCAAATGTTTTGCAACCGCATTAACGCTCACAAAACATTCATGCATACTGTTAGGTTTCGTTATCGGCCATTTGCGGGGAGAAAAATGCTTGATGCATCTGGCCCAAAGTCTCTTATCTGACCATGGAGGAAAGATTTAGTCATAGTGCCCTCTGAGAATCAACAGGTCCTTCGGCAATCTGCACAGTAGGTCCCTATATCTTGTTGAGGATGCAGTGAACTGACCCTTTTGTGGAGCATTGACTATCTCTGCTACTGTTTTAGGAGGATTGATTGGATGCCCCTCTACAAGCTGAGTCAGTGAATATATTTCTCAACCAGAGCATTTGGGTCTGCTCGTTCCTCCAGCAGACATTTTATTTGGGGCGTGGCAATACCGTATTGCTGTGGAAAGAATTGGGGAGTTGTAAACGAGGACCATAACCCCAAACATTGCTGAGTCCCAAGTCATGAAAACTGGAATGTAGTCACTTGTGGTCCACTTGTTCGTAATATATTTCTAAAACTATGTCAGTGTCTTTTTCTACACTGCACAAGACTGTCAACCCCATACATGTTAAAGAATACTCCACATTGTCCAACGGGATCCTAGCCAAAAGATTCAGATGCACAGCGCTGCGAGAGAAAGGTGGCTGCTCACACGTGAGAGATATAGATACTGCTGTTGACCTGCTTGTGCAACCCCCTACCCTCCACCGTGGCAATGGGCAAATCAGATTGCCGACAGCAGAAGCTACAATGTTTGCCCGATCAAGATCGAGAATATTGACTATGGATAAATGTGTTTCTGACTCACAAAGCTCGGTATCGAAGAATGTCGAGTGATATGAAAACGCTACTTAAAGTCATGAAGGAAAGCTAGGTCTCAATTGATAATAAGATGGATGTCATTAGCTCTAGAATGGATTCCATTTCCCAAAGGCTAGAGAAACACGAAAAAACACAAAAGGCTTGGAGAGGCTAAGCACAGATTCTCATTAGAGTCTATTGACCAACGGAGAGACAATCCAGGAAATGAAGAAGCTGCTAAGTGCCACTGAGATGAAAAATGATGAGCTGGAAGCAGGATCCCACAAAATATTATCTGTATAATTGAAATCCCAAAGTCTGCCAACACATAAAAAGGCACAGAGGTGTTTTCACAGCTATTGGTGGTTAAAGGGGCACAAAGATCGCTGGCAACTAGGCTGCCTCTGGGAGCTGTTGCAAGACCCATAATTGCATGGCTGCTCAACTTTTGGGATAGAGACACAGCTCTTTTACAGGGAAGAAAAACATATATTATTAATTTTAAAAGCTATGATATCCTACTGTTCCCAGACTTCACCATCACTGTTCAGGAGGCTGGACATAAATGTGTTGCTATGTAACTGCTGAAAGCAAATATCCCATTTGTGATGCTGTACCCAGGCCATTTGAAGGTTAAACATCGAAGTAAAAACACAAAATATATCTTACCAACACCAGAATGATTGTAGGACACTGGCTCTCCATATAGTGCACTAAAACGAAGTACACCGTGCAGAGTTCAGTAGATTCCCTATTGGTATGCAGAGGCAAAAGTAGATAATAGTAACGCTTTATCTGTGGTGGTGTGGGCGAGCAGTTAGGCTTATCAGAAGGTTGTGCTAAGCATTTGTTGTACTAAGAAGCAATAAATGAGACACACAGACACTCAAGACTAAATATGAGACCAATTTTGTAATGTAACAGCGATTTCAATATAATTTTTCAGAACCAGAACTTCGTTCTAAGGCAAGTACTTTTTAGGTTAATAATTTTTAAAGTTCCTAAAAGAAGTCACAATTGTACATAATTATGCACAATTGAAGTCAATGGGATAAAATAGGAAAAAGCATATAAAATAACAGTGCGTTCTCAAGGATCACCTTCTGGATTTGGGTAAGTAGCAAGGCCAGATCCAATGTTCCAACAGCAGAAGCTCTGGAGCATCCCGGGTTCGACCTGGAGGGGGATGCTGAGGTCATTAGTACCCAGTGCACTATGAAGAAGGAGGCAACCTGAAAACACACTGTACAAGAAACTCCTCACAGGCCTCACATTAGCATAACAAGTCAGCAGGCCATGATGGTTCAGTCCTGGAAGCGGCCGGCAGGGTTTGGTGCCAATTTTCTGCAGCAGCTTGTCAGTTTTCGAGTCAGCAACCCTTCTTTGTCCATTACTCTTCTTAGGTCGGGGATGCCAACTAAATTCTACATTTAGGGGTTGTAAAAGGGGGAGACAGGTAGGAGCCAATGGGTTATCTACCTTTAGTATGTCTACACCCTCTAAGCGACCACGTCCTGTGAGAAGGGGCACTACCATGACCCTAATTGGCTAATTCCCTTATAAACCCAGATGGAGAGAAATGAAAAGTGGGGTCCACATCGCCTGCCCCACCTGAGGGGTGGTGCTGGCTGAATTGAGACCCACCTCCTAATTCACCAAATGTTTTCACCGGTCCTCCTGCCAAATGTGGAGCAGGAATGGGGGGCTGCATCCTCCACTAGCAGGAGCTGCCCGGGTCACATTGCAAAGGTGGCATCGCCTTCGAAGCTTCCCACCTTGGAAGGACATCCTCTTCCAAGGAGGTGTGAAGCACCGCTGTCCAGAGCAGGCTTTGTTCCTGGTCTCTGAGAACTGTGAACCTCACCCTATGAGGTTAGAAACATGTCTGGTGTTGGCAGGCTGCTTAAGACTAGTCAGAGACCACACCAGTGCTTGGAAAGTTTTCAGGGGACCCTATACAGGGTCTTGTTGATGCATTTATTAATACATTCATCACTGTCATCAGTGAGGATTTAGTAAGACAAGATGTTTGGTACCAAACATCTTAGGATACAGTGAAGCCATCATGGAGCTAGGAATCTCGTGATGGCAAGTATCCAGCCCATGTACTCTCTTTGGATTCCATGGGTATTTACTATATCCAAAAAAGGCTTAGGTATTGTAGGGTCATATCTGCTCATGCAGATATGTACACACATGTGATACAGTGCACCCTGCCTTAGGGCTGTAAGGCCTGCAGTAGGGTGATTTACCTGTACCTCATGCTGGGTATGGGGCATGGAACACAGGGCTGTGTGCCATGTCAACTCTTCAGTTTTCTCTGCACCAGGAAACGCAGCCTGCAATGGCAATTTGCATGGTCTTGGTAAGGTGTCTCAAGAGTGGCACATATTTGTGCTGCAGCCCTAATGGACCCTTCTAAGTTCCAATGACCTAGGTACAATGGGTACATTTTACTAGGGACTTATAGGGGTTGCTGAAGTTATGCCAACTGTGGTACAGTTTTAGGGAAAGTACACTGGTACTCGGAACCTGGTTGGCAGGGACCCAGTACACCACAGTCAAAGTTGCATTAAAAAACAGGCAAAAAGTTGGGATACTGCAATAAGCACTCAGTTTCTCACAACGAGCCTCCGAGTTTCTGAATTTTTTTTTCTTGTAAAGATCCATCTCATCGAGAGCAAGGTGCCTCACCCAGCCAATAGTTGGGCTCCAAATAACGATGGACAATGTGAGAAGAACACATGTACACTGTAAACAAATGTCACAGAATGAATCTTTTAGTTGATGCTTCCAACTTGTTCCACATGCTGCAACATTCAACGTCCTGCAACGCATGGTGCAATAGCAATATCATTACCTATAAGTCTATGTCCGGGCTTACCTGGAGGCCAGAGGCTACTCCAAGGCGCAGACTCTGTACAGGTATCCTGCTTGCGCAAATTACATGTCCTCTGACCCCCTTGACCTTGCTTCAGAGGGGTGAAGGCTTAAACTTGAAGTGGTATCCTAACGGTTGCACCCTTTACTTGAGTTGTTTGTAATCTCTCCCTATCGTAACATTTTCTGTCTAATGGTTTGGGATGGCACGTGTTATGAGGACATTTGTGGATAAGTACTGCTATATTTTGGCTACCAGTGTAGGTTGGCGAGGGTGGAAGGTGTGGTTAGGGTACTTATGTCACAGGTCACAAAAAAATCACTTGTCTCCCATTGCAAGTGGAAAATAGACATAATGGAACACTATGCATCATTGCTCCCAGCTGCAAACATATACAGAGGACGGGATGGCATATGGGTGGGGGGTAGGACACTTTCCTGTTGGACCTGGAATGCCTGATGCCTTAATAACGCCTGCAAGGTATAGTAGGTCCTGGCATATCTTGACAGAAGGGGTATCTCACAAAAAAGGGTCTAACTGGAGTATTTATCACCACTCAACATACTACTTCACTCAATTTCATGTGAGATGTGAGATATATCTTGACAGACAACATATACAATATTACCCTGTTGCAGAAAACACATTTTGCTCCTACGCAGGGTGTGGCTTTGCTACCATATGGCCCTTACATTGAATACCATTAGCACACTCTTGCTACACTAGAGCAGTGGTCATCCTGCTAAAAGAAAGGGTAACAAGTACAGGCCACCAGCTCCAACTCGGATGATCACGGATGTTTGTAATCCTATGAATAAGATAGATATACCAGGTCTCAACATCAATAATTTCAATGCCCCAAACATCAGAATGTTTTTAAGCCTAATGGGATAGGTTGCTTTTCACAGAGCTTCAGTCCCAACTATTGGGTGTTGTTTTTATTTGTACACTTCATGGGCAAGTAGATAGGTCACTGTTGGAAACTGCCATCTTTTGTGTACTATTAATAAAGTTTCTGCCTACTTTATCTAGACTGATGTCTGTTGGCCATGGGACCCTGCACACTTTAATCCTGCTAACTAGTAGTAAAGACTTTGGGTTCTCTTTTTTAAACATGATATAATTGACATACACATAACTGCCACATTTAATTCACTTACAAGGCCCTAGTATATGGTACTATATACACCTAGGGTCTGCAAATTAAATGCTACAACTAGGCTGCAGCACTCATTGTGACACCAACAAAAGTGGAATTGTAAAACATGTCTACAGACCTACCCTTGCAGTCTGTGTGTGCAGTTTAAGACTGCCATTTTGACCTGGCAAAATAAAGATTATTCCAGGCCCAAACCTTCCTTTTTAGCCCTTATAAGTCACTCCTAAGTTAGGACTTTCAAGACCATAGGGCAGGGTGCATGGTGTTTAAACAGTGGGATATGTATACTTAAAGTGGTACATGTTCTGGCAGTGAATATTCTACAAAGTCATTTTTCACTGCAGCAAGGTGGCTCTCCTACAGAAAAGCAATAGCTTCCATTAAAACTTCAGTTTGGGACTAGCTAAAAATATTATTCAAGGACTCATTGTGATAAGGATTTAAAATTCAATCTAATGATAAAGTCTATTTTAAATTTCTATTTCGAAAATACCACTTTTAGAAAGATGGCATTTTTCTGCCTAAACCTTAATCTGCCTTTCTTTCAGTGTCTCTGTGTTACCGGACCCCTGAGGGCTCCCTGGAGTAAGATGTGAATTCCTCTCAGACAGTGGAAAAAGAGTCTGTTGTGTGGGTAGGTGAAGATTGTTGTGACAGGGTGGCTGAGGAGGAGCTGTGTCCCTGCCCTAATTGCACTTCAAAGGGGCTTGCCCTGAGGCACACATAAGAACCTGACTCAAGACCTTTCACTGCCTTGGTGTCACTAGCCAGACTGGAGCCAAAGGAAAGGGAGTAACTGGCCACAACCAATTTTAGAATTAGACAAAGGGGTGTCCCCCTCCCACAGGCTGGCACTGGACATAAAGGTGGCATCCACAGAAGCTGAAATCAGAACACTCTTGACCTGTGAAGACTTAGAAGAAGGACTACCCTGCTGTCTGAAATCTGAGGAAAGTCTGGACCTATTTACCTTGACCCCAGGAAACTAGAAGTGACTGCAATTTCAGCTGGCTGAACTCCTGTGTAAACTACAACAACATACCACGTTACAGAGGCCTTTCCTGCTTCCTAGCTGACCCAGCCCAACTAGTTTGACTTGGTACCCTCTTCTGACCTCTGGAAGAGTGAAACCGGACTCCAAAGTGTCATCTTCGAGGTCCCGGACCCTTGGCTGAAGTCAAAGTGCACTTCTCCCAGCCTAACAGAAGATTTCACCCGGCCTGATGAAGATCCCCTCAGAGCCTCACAGCTCCTCACTGAACCAATGGCGAGCAATGCAGAGCCAAACAGAATAATGCCATCCATCTCCTGTCTGGAAGCCTCACCCCCGATCCAATGCAGAGTGACGCAGGGCCTCACAGAGCACATTACACAGATCCTCACCCAAGGCTTCACCACAACCAGCACTGAGCAACGCACAGCTATGCAGCCGCTGATTGAAAACCTCATTGGAACCAATGCAGAATGATGCTGAGACCCGCAGAGCCATACCATACCATCTTGGCATCAAAGTCAGAAGCTAAAACTTCAGGCAGGATGAACCTGGTCCTGTGTCTGGCCTGCGCTCCATCGCAGTAGGCCTGAACTTGTGACTTTGTTCCGGTCTGGCATGATCAGATGCCAGCCATTTATGCATTGTTCCTTTTGGCGCTATTTTGAGACTAAACTTTGAAATATCATAACTCGGTTTCTACTTATTGGTATTTTGTTATTTTACTGTCATTTTATTTAATACAATTTGCTCTATTTTTCTAATTGGTTTCAGATTTTTCTTGTGTTGTGTTTTCACTTTATTAATGTTTGAGTGCTGCATAAATAATTTACACACTGCCTCTATGTTAAGGCTGAATGCTTTTCTCACAAGCTATCAGAGGGTGAAGCACAGGTTTGTGTAGTGACTTTTGTGATTCATATTGACAAGGCTTGTGATTTATTAATAGAGGTGGGCTCTTCCCCACCTCACCTAATACTCCAATTTCTTACAGTAATGACTTACATCGGAAAGGAGATCATTAGCGGCCAGACACCAGAGGGCCACTATGAAAGAACAAAATCTTCTAGACCTATGGAGACATAGGCATCTGTTGAAGTAAGAGATCATATCGTATTACGCCATTCACAATATGTGGTTGCAGCTGGATTGTTCACTAAACACACTAGATGTTGGAATTTGGGTGAACGAGCTGATAGATCTAGTTTGTACGCTCTCTGACACTCACCTGTCCTTCTTCCCCTCATTGCCCTGAAGATGGCCCCATTGGGTACATGCAGGTGCTTAATTTCTGAGTCCTTTCTAAAGAGGGCCTTTGTGGAAGAACTAAAAGGTGATATCCAGAAATACTTTAAACTCAATCTCAGCAATGTGAAAAGTGTAAGCATGGTACACAACAGCCAGAGGCAAAAACGTAGAGAAATAGCATGGGGTCCTGAAGTCCCCTCTGGCCCATGTGGAAGATGAACTAAAGACACTAGTGAAGGCACTTGTGCAGGGACGTAATGGATCAGTGATAAATCTCATTAGGGGCAAGCTCTTCTTACCGAAGTGGCAGAGAGGGAATGCAAATCTGTGTAAAATATGCTTGAGCTCGAGTATACGGAGATGGAGAGCACCTGGGAAAATCTCTAAAGAGCTTGTGGGCAGTGAATGATGTTCTGGAAGTGGAAGATGCCGCTGGCAATCACCAGCGGAGTGCCTCTCACATCCTGAATACATTTTCCCAATACCAAGCACAACTGTATTCACATACATCAATGCCAATAGCGGACTATCTGGACACAGCGCTGGGCTCTCTTAGTGATGCACATCGCATCTGCCTAGAACAACCGCTTGTGCACCTCAGAGGTCGGCAAGCAGATACAAAGCAATCAACCATACATCTTTATTTAGATTCATAGATAGATCCATAAAAGCAAATTAAAAGGAAGGCAACTATTACTCACTTTACAAAACCCCAAACGTAGATTTGAATGAAACCATTAGCAGCACATGAGATTATTAAAAGCTATAAAAATACAGTTTCTAATAAAAAACAATTCGAAAATTAAAAGCCAAATCCATTTTTGTGCAAAAGTGCAAGGCGCAAATGAGCGAAATAGATTTATCAATCAAAGCCGATAGTCCTCCTAAACCAGTTAGCGTCACTACCCCGCTGTTTTAAATAAATGATTTAGCTCTAATAGTAAGAAGAGAATAACACAGATGTATCACCTGAACATCTTACACAAATCAATAAAGTGCAAAAGAATCCATCCATGTAAAAGCTCTTAATCTTAAGAGCTATGCCAATTTGAAACAGTACCAAAGTGCAGAGTCTTCCTAGTGCTCATACAAGCCCATAAAAACGTAGCAACTGAACAACATATAAAAGGTTCTGGGAGGGATTTTAAAAAGTAAAGTGCTACAAGAGGTTGTTTAAAATTGCACATTTTTAGAATTGGGATAATATACCTTGCTCGAGCAGATTTGTAAAATGTGCAAAATAAGACAACGTGGAGATCAGACTGCTTTTATACCATGTCGCAAGAACCAGGCTGATAGGTCGGAATGGGTATACTTGTTAGAGGGAAAACCCAGCATCAGGGGGATTAAATTAATTCGAAATCTGATTAAAATGTGTCTGTGCTGGGAATTATTAGTGATTCCTATATAGGAATACCCTCCCTCTAAAATTGGGGGTGTTTGTTGGTACAGGATAACCAGTTTCTTTAAACGGTTGGATTCATAACGGTCAAAAGAGACCTTTTCAAATAGGAGGTCTTGAGTTCAAGCTTTGAGATTTTCTGGCAAGCGTTAGGGTCCTCAAACAATTTCGTATGCCCTATTTCAGTTAGGGTCTTTTCCACATAATGTGGCCTTGCTATTTTATGCTAATTATCTAATCTAAGGCAGTTTTTTATAATCAGTCGAGTTAGGCTCACTGTGTCCCTACACAAGAATTGGTGCCTGCTTAATACTGTCGGTCAAGTAGGGCACGCCAAATTCTAGATGACCAGTATAGTTTAGAGAGTTCTTAGGGATAGAGGCTCTATCCTTGAAGAAACTATCCTCCAGATTTTGGAGAAGGCTTACAGATGCCATACCCCAGACGCCAGAGACTGTTTTAGCTTTGAAGAGTGTTTTGATTGTTTCAATGGGTTTTAAGTCCAGCCTTCTAGCAAAGCCTAAGATTGCCCCTACACTCTTCTTTATCACTAGAGCCCTATTGTCAACCATTTTTTCCAAAGACTGTGACTTATCAAACACGACAGAGAGATAAGGAAATTAATCTACCAACTCCAAGTTTCGAGTACTGCTGCGAAAGGGAGGTGTTTTTTTCCAACCGTGTAGTGCTAGAGGCACTCTTGTGGTCTGACACCCTGTGATGACCTTTGACTACCATTATTTTAATTGACTTTGGTATGTTATTTTACCCTAGCCTGAATGTACAATGTCCTGCATATGCCTTGCTTCTCTTAAAGGTTTATTTATTGTAATCTTGCAGTCATTCAGTGGGAGCTGTCACGGAGTAGAACAGCCTTGCCAAGAACAGAATGTGTGGGATGAGTGAGAGAGAGGTGTGGATTGTACTTTTTGGTCGAGAAGGGCAGTGTTATGAGCAGTGGTGCACAAATGTGCACTGTGTTGTACATTGAGAGATGAAGCATGTGATGCAATAAGCAGAGGGGCACAAATGTGTATTGGGTTGTACATTGATAAGTATTATGAAGTTCTTACCATTGGCTTTCACATTGCCTCATGTCATCCTGAATTCTTACTCTGCCTGGGTTGAGCTTTATCTGCGCTCACAGCCACGCTTGCAAGTTGTTTGGGTTTGTCAAGGTTTGTTTTTGTGAGAGATTGTTTAATGTACCCTAGAAGGCTTTGGGACCTTCGTCAAGATAAAGGCTGGAACATGCAAGAATCTAGAGGGTTTGTGGGAACTCCTTCCTGCCATGGAATTCTTGCTTGGAAGCTGGCCAGTTCTGGTAAGATTCTTTTGGCGCAGGGAGGAAATTCTCAAACCTTCTAGTGTGAGTTTTGAGACTATAAAGCTGGGGTTTATTGACAGCTGAGTTGGGTGCTCACTTACAGATTAGACATACTGCTGTAAGACAAATGGAACTTGATTCCCGGTCAAGAGTCCAAGCCAGCTGTGAACGGGCCCCAGCGAGAATTGGCAAGGATGTCGAGTGAACAATTGGGTGAGGTGATTTGTTTCTGACTAGTGCCATTGTGATGTGTGGTTCCAGTGGCTGTGGTCATTTGAGGAGTTTGAGCTTTGATTATTGTCAATGTGATGTGTGGCCAGTGGCTTTGATCATTTGAGGTGTTTTCTTTGTGATGTGTGACTGAGTGAGGTGCACATCCAAAGTAATGATTTGAGGTATCTAGTGTATATATATATATATATCTTTCTGATCTCTTGCAGGATGTCCATATTATATTTTCTTGAGTGTTATCTCATTTTATTTGCTGCTTGTTTATTCATTAGTATTATTCATGCATTTAACTGTTGCATTTACTAAGTGTGTTATTATTACATGCATATAAATATAAATATATATCTATGTGTATTTCAATGTTCTGCATTTGGCATCTGGTAAAGCCTTTCTGTTAGGGAGCATTGTGTAAAATAAACCTCAAGCCTTATTCTAAAAAGAGAGTCTTTGCATTTTGTAAAATAAAACCCTTTTCTAAAGGTGTTTGTTTTGTGTTTATGTCTCCTGCTTCGCCATGTGTTTTGAGCCACCGTGTGGGAGATTCTGTATTATCTGAATGGCGAAGCAAGACACACCATCAACCATGGTGTATGAATGAAGGATTTCGACTCATTTACCTGAAAATCTAATGAGGCCATAAAGGCTCTATAGTCCCTTATTAAGCGCTAGACGGCTAAACCTGTTCTGGCAACTAGGATGGCGTCATTCACATATACCAGTATCGGAAAGCTGCGGCCACCAAAAACTGGTACATCCGGCGCTGACTCCCTAAGTGCTTCCCCAACCCCGTTGGTGTAAATAGAGAATAGGAAGGAGGCAAGAACGCACTCTTGTCTTACTCCTCTACTGATCCTAAAGGGGCGAGTGCATTCCCCGTTCTTGCCGTAGCGGACTGATGCTTTAGCACTGGCATATAATTAGTGGATACAAATTTTTATAGCGGCATCAATCCCCATAGAGTCCATTGTCCATTAGGTCCCATAGTTTAGCATGGGACACGGAGTCAAATTCGGCACTAAGGTCCATAAATGCCAAAAAGATTTGACCCCGCCTTAGCTCTAGTGTACTTAATAATTGTCAGGCTCAGGTTTAGGCGCTGATCAATTGTGCCTTTCCCTTCCTGGAACCGATATTGTGCTTCTATCAATATGTTATTCTCGCTGGCCCAATCTTCCAGTCTGTGTAGCAATAGGTGCCCCATTAACTTTGCTGTTGTGTCCAACAAGGAGATAGGTCGATGGTTCTGAGGGTTCTTCTTATCTCCCTTTTTAAAGATCTGGATTATTTTACTAGTCGACCATGTCGGTAGGGGGCCTGTTTTTGCAATTGCAACTAGCACATTTTTGAGAAGGGGGGCCCACAGGTCCTGATGAGTTAGAAATAAATCAATTGGGACCCCATCTGGGCCCGGAGCCTTCCCACCTATGCATTTACCCAGGCCAAATTGTATATCTTCCAGAGAGAATGCCACATGCTCTATAAGGGAAAGGATTAAGGGTGGGTATTCTGCTGCTCCTTTCTCCCCTGCTCCAAAAACCTGCTCAAAGTGGGCCACCCAGTCTTCTTTTCCCACATGGGTGTCTTATGTGGGATCTTCAAGTTTTTTGAAAAATGGAGCGTTAATTGTAATCACACCCAGATTTAGATAATGCTGTCTTTTCTTAGTTTTCCCACGCATCTTCTCTCAAAGTTCTCTCCCTTAACTTCTTGCCTTCTAGGTAACTTTCCTTGAGCGTTGCTATCAGAACACTGTTTTGAGTGCCTACGTTCAGGGCTTTATGCCAAGAGTTTTGTGATTGTGTGCAGAAGTGGTCAAACCATCAAGTGGCCGGGGCAGCATTAGATTGTTTTACACTTGTCAAAGCATTTTTTACTTCTCCAAGAAGAATCCCAAAATAAGAGGTGATTTGTTTGTGGGTGTTATTGCTGCAGATCGGCGCATATAAATTCTCCCTGCTTCCACGGACAGAGTAAACCTACAGTCACACGCACAAACACACATCATACGCTAGGGCCCATCACACTAAAATTCATACTATTACTCTATCCACACTGAATATAGGAGAACCAATCTGCATCTACAATGAGGTCAATGCGACCAGAAAGTTATTGTCCTGAGTCATGATTTTTAAACATAGAAGATACATTTGAAACCTCAATAAATGACAAGAAATGAACACCCAACACTGTAATTCCAACAAATGCTTATTTATCTAAATTAGTTCAAAATGAAAGTCAATCATTAGCAAAATCATTATTCTCATAGTTACCTATTCTAGCTAAAAGGGTCAGGACAGGTCTCTCAGTAAAGTCTCTCAAGATGCCGTCCTCAGCATGGGTTCAGGAAGAAGTCCAAAACGCGATGAACGCACTGAACGCGATGGAACCAAAGAACACAATGAACACAATGAACACGGACCCTCTCTAGTCTAACATATTTATAGGAAAAGTTACAAATAAAAGTTACAAACAAATGTTAGATATCCGTTGAGCCGCTGAGCAGAGCGGACAGGAAAGGATGCCATTCAGTTACATTTAGGAAACCTCCGCTCAAGAAAAATCACAAAAATAAAAAGACGGAAGAAGGAAACTCGAGTTTGCAAATGTATCTTTCGTAAATGTTCTTCCTTGATATCTTAGCAGAGCCATCGCAGGCTAGTTATTGTTCATTGTGGCTTTATCCTTGTCCAAGGGCAGCTGGAAACGTTCCCAGAGCTACTGTCCTCACGGAAAACTTTCTAACCAGGCAAAGGCTGCGGTCAGGTGACTCTCGACCATGTTCAGCAAGGCCTCTCATCAAAATTCAATCACTCGAGTGCAGGCTGTAAAAGGCAGCCATCTTGTTTTAGGCCAAAACGGACCATCTTAATTAAAAGAAACACAAAACAACGTTACCACAGCATAATGATTAAACAGTGTTAATTCCCACTAATACCCATATGTGTATGTAATTATCTAGCCTTCTGCAACGCAATAAAGCATTAGTACACGTTTTTTTAAAAGCATAAACATGAAACAAATAGCACTTTTACAACACTCATTTAATTAAAATCGCACATTATTATTAAGCAACATATATGCGTCCCACGTGTAATCGTTTCTTCTCATTAGTAATGTTGGTTAGTTCAGACTTTAACAAAACAAACTATTAATTAGTATTTTCAAATTAATATTTTTAATCATAACATAGAAACAAAACTGGAGCTTAAAACACGATAAATTTTCAACAGAAAATTCTGCTCCAGCAATCCCCCCTTTGGTGATATCTTATCACCACAAAAACCAACCCCAAAAAAAAATGTAGTCCCAATTTTTAGGAGAAATCGAAAATGTCTTTTATAACACAACATTAAACACCAGACTCCCTCACATCATCTCTTTTTGACTCCAAATAAACACTCTCCCTCAATTCTTCTAATTCTATTTCTTGCTGATCTCTCCTTGATCTCTTCTGTTTCTTGTCAATATTTCCTCTATTTAATTTTTTCTTTTTCCCTCCCCTGTTTTTACAACACAAACACCCCAATCTTAGAATCAGTAAAGCAACAATTACACATGTCAAAGGAAACAATATTTTACCAATAAAGGTACTACCTATCTTAGCAATAAAACTCTTAACAGCAACTATCTTATTAGCTATTTTAGTCCAGACACTTTCAGCTTCCAGGGGTACTAATTCTTCATGCAAATCAGTAATATTTTTGATATAGACCTTTAGGTCTTTGCTTTCATCAGGAATGTAAGTGCAACAATGTTGAACTTTCAGCATTCCGCAGACCCCACCCTCCTTGGCCAATAGAATATCAAGGGCAAGTCGATTTTGCATAGACATGGCACGTACGGCAATCATCTCCGTATTCACCAAAAGAAACCCTCCAGCGGTACTTGTCGATAAGCGATCCACCACTGTTGACAGTTTCCGAATCCCATATGCATTCAAAGAAATTCCCACTGCTGGAATTAAAGCACCAAAAATATCACCCACTATCTCTGACCAAGTTTCTCTCTTAAAACGTGTTAGTAAATTAATGTGTTCTACATCTTCTATCCTATCTATACGAAAAATCTTTGGAAAGACCAGGCCCACATAACACGTGCCATACCAATGGTCAGGCAACTTGTAATAAGCCTTGTTCCCACAAACATAATACACTCCTGGGAAAACTGGATCTTCTCCACCTTTAAAACCCCATCCTGTTGCAATGAAGTATGTATCATGATACTCACTAGTCCCAACAAAATATGTATCATATTGAGACTTCTTTCTGGTAATGCCTAGTTTACCCTTCTGTGGTGCATCTAAAGCTAAAGTTGGACTAGCCCCATTCTTCAACTCCTTTCCCATTTCAATGTCCCAAATTGTCTCACTCACTTTACATTTCCCTGCCTTTTCATGCATGCTTATTCTCCTTTCCTCTACCAAATTTAGGAAAGCCTTCTCCTCTTCTTTCAAACTGCAAGTTAAATTGTTTCTAAAAATGTAATCTAATGTTAATTCTTCTTTCTCAATAAAAATCTCACCAAAAATGTTAGCTTCTTTAGCTGGATTCAGCTTTTTGTTCATAGGCAATTGCCCAAAAATGCTATCTTTGTTAGACATCTCATAATCTATTTTCCCTAACAAATAAAAAACACTACTTAACACACTACATGAAATTCCATACGTAGCTGGTAAATGGTGATAAGTAACACCTTCTGAAACGGATGCAGGTAATTGCATACAGACGTAGCAATCCCTAACTTCCATTGTCTTTACGTATTCATAAAATAACTTTGAAAAAACATTGCTAGAAAAATCATTAATTGACCTATCTTTATGTATGTAAATATTACTAATTCTAGTTGGAACTACTTTTTGTGAACTTTTCTCTACATTGGTCACATTCTCAGTATGTATTCCAAAAGTATCTATTGTAACTCTAAAAGTAACTAGTAAAGCTAGCACACCCCAAAATAGCATTAATAATCCAGTACAGCAGCAGCACATCCTACACCATCTTTTCAAAAAGGCACATCTACTTTGATTATTCTCTGTGTTAGCCATTTTACTACTTTGACAGTGTCTTTTGACTTAGCCTCTTCTACTCCACTACTGAAACACTTAGAACACTAGATTATTCCAAACAGCTAATTTCAGATTTTCTCTTTTCACTTTTTCCAAGTGACTCCTTTAGTTCACTCAGTTTGGATTTTCATCACTTTTCACTTCTTCTTCAGCAACATCAAATTGTATCAGATCATCAACAACATCCTGTGCATCCGACTCTTCTCCAATGTCAGTCAAGATTACTTTCAGGATTCCAACAGTTTTCTCCTCAACCACTTCTCGTACGATCCCCTCTGGATTTCCTTGACCTTCTGTCTCTTCACCTTCAGACAGTGCCACGTACGTCCATTCTGGTGACCTATACTTCTGGTTAGGTTTTCTGATTCTCTTGATCTCCTCCGGTTCCTTTGTGATCTTTTGTTTTTCACCTTTTGCTTGATTCTGACTCGACACTTCACCTGTTCAGCTTTTGATGAATTTACTCGCGTCAGTCTGTACCTCAGCCTCTTTATCCTGTTAGGCCAAAGATCTCCCCTTACAACCCTCTTTGGTCTCACTTCTTTATTATTTCTCTCTCCAATCCAAGTTCTCTTTCTCAGAACTCGACCCTCTGATTTCTCATTTTCACTCTCATCTAATTCTGTCTCATTTGCCTCTTGTTCTTCAGCAGTTTTCTTTTGCTCCACAGTCTTTACCACCACTGATTGAGACTTCCCTATTTCTTTCCCTCCTCGGGTCTCCGGCACGCAATCTTCTTGCTGTCTACTTGTCCCTTCACCTAGCTTATCAGGAATGTTCCCTACACCTCCTCGGGAGTCTTCCGCAATCTGTCCCTCTCTATCTTCTTCTGACCCTGCTTCTTCAGGTGTAATCTCGAGTGGATTTTCAACCTCCTCATCTGATTCAGGAGTAATCTCTGCGGAATTGCTCTTTTCTCTTCTGTTTTCTCCACTGCTTATTGGAACTTCAGGCACTCTTACAGAATCTGATCTTTCCCCTGAAACTCTCAAGGTTTCTCTTGAAGCCTCTCTTGGAAAGAAAGAATCACCTGACTCTCTTTCTCCTTCAGCTCTTTCAGGATTCTTCCTCCTTCTCACTGGCTCAGTTTCTTCATCATCACTCGAATCTGATTCTTGAAAATACTCTTTACCAGTCCCATCCTTTGGATTTGGAACTCTCAGAGTATGACTCGCATGCACCCAGTTTTTCACACCGGCACACTTTACTGCAGTTGTCGTAGTCAGAATGACTTGTCTCGGCCTTCCCCACCTTGGAACCAAACAATTTCTTCTTCTGTGTACCTTAATCCTCACCCAGTCCCCTGGACTCAGATCATGGGCTTGCTTCTTCTCAAGTGTGGTAGCGTCTCCTCCAACCTGGTGAAACACAGAATGATCTGCGTCAGCCAGGCCTTTACAGTAATCCAAAATCATGTAATCAGTTATTGTCATCAACTTGTTGACAGGCACAAATGCATGTCTCATCGCACGTCCCATTAAAATTTTGTGCGGACTCAAACCTGTGGTTCTATCTGGAGTAGACCTAATGGTCATCAGCACTAGAGGCAAGACATCAGGCCATTTCATTCCAGTGGCTAAACACATCTTACCAATTCGGTTTTTTATTGTGCCATTCATCTGCTCCACCATGCCAGAAGCCTCTGGTCTGTATGCACAATGTAGCTTCTGCTGTATGCTCAATGCTTCACAAATTAAACTCATGAGCTCATTATAGAAGTGTCCACCTCTATCTTACTCAATTGTTACTGGAAACCCGTACCTAGGATTTAACTCTCTTAACAGTAACTTTGCCACTGTTATTCCATCATTTCTCCTAGTCGGATAGGCCTCCACCCATCTTGAGAACAAACAGACTACCACTAAAACATACCTCAATTTGTTCACTTGGGGCATTTCAATGAAATCTATTTGCATCCTGGTAAAAGGACCTCCTTCTCTGCCTATTGTTCCTAGACTCACCACTGTCTTTTTCCCAGTATTGAACTGTTGACAAATCAAACATCTCTGACAGATGCTTTCTGCAATCAACCTGAACTTTGCATTATACCAGGTCTGCTTGAATGACCTAATCATTGCGTCCCTTCCCAGATGTCCCTGGCCATGATACATTCTTGCCATTGTCGACAACATGCTATTTGGCATGACTGGTCTTCCATCTCTATAGATCCAAACATGATCTGTCTCTCTTGGGACACAACCTGCCTTGATCCAATCTCTCATTTCCTCATCTCCTGCCTCATCCTGCAACTGTTTCACTTCATCCCACGTTTCTAGGACATTAGTAAACATCACAGAACAAAAAGACATTTCCCTTTCTCGTGCCCTATTAATCGAATGATTAGTTTTTCGCACAATACTGCGCTATGTCATTGGCAAATCTATTACCAAGAGTAACAAAATCATCTCCTTGTCCATGAGCAGCACACTTCACAACTGCTAGTTCTTTAGGCAGCTGTATCGCCTCAAGTAATTTTCCAATCACCTCAGCATTCTTTATTGGAGTCCCACTCGATGTCAAGAAACCTCTCTGTAGCCAAAGCTGGCCAAAGTCATGAACGACTCCAAATCCGTACTGACTATCAGTCATCACAGTCACTCTCAAATTTTTCCCAATTTTGCAAGCTTTTGTCAATGCCACCAATTCAGCCACTTGAGCAGATCTCACTCGTTTTAAAGGCGAAGCTTCCATAACTTCTGAAACCTTGCACACTGCATATGCTGCACTCAGCACACCATCATCAGTCCTCAGACATGATCCATCCACAAACAACACATGATCACTCTCAGGCAATGGTAAATCTCTTATGTCTGGTCTTGGTTTTGTGCAGTAATCAAGCACATCCAAACAATCATGATCAACATCATCTCCCACATTCACATTTTCAGCATCTGGTAGAAGTGTCGCTGGATTCAAATTCACACATCTCTCAAGAGTCACATTTGATGCTCCCAGAATGATTTTCTCATATTTAGTCAGCCGACTATGTGACATGTACTGAGTCCTGCTTCTTGTCAAAAGAATAGCCACATCATGAGGTACGAATACCCTTACAGGATATCCCATTATTATACCCTCACTCTGTTCCAAGCTTCTGCATGTAGCAGCTACTGCTTTCAGAAAACCTGGCAAACCCACAGCTACAGGGTCAAGTGTCGATGAGAAGTACGCAATCGGCCTTCTCAGTTGTCCATGCTTCTGAATTAACACTGAAAGTGCACACCCATTTCTCTCACTACAGTACAACTCAAACTCTTTCTCATAGTCTGGCATTCCCAAAGCAGGGGCTTCACACAGTCTGCTCTTCAACTCTTCAAATGCTGCCATTTGTTCTCCATCCAGTTCCAATGGGTCTCTCACTTCACTTTTTGTCAGCTTAATCAGTGGCTTTGCTATCAGGGAGAAATTACTTATCCACTGACGACAATAACCCACCATCCCCAGAAACATCCTCACTTCTCTCTGGGTCATTGGGGCTCTCATTCCTCTGATAATTTTGATCCTGTCATCAGTCACCTTTCTCAGACCCTTCTCAATATTGTGTCCAAGATAATGCACCTCTTACTTGCAAAATTGCAATTTGGCTGGAGATACCTTTAATCCTCCATCTACCAGATGATTCAGTAAAGCTATGGTATCTACTTCACAGGCCTCACGTGTCTTCGATGCCACAAGTAAGTCATCGATATACTGCACTAGTACTGAGCTTTCAGGCATGATCAAACTCTCCAATGATTTCTTCAATAACTGATTGAATATCGAAGGACTCTCTGTATACCCCTGTGGGATACGACACCATGCTAAAATACGCTGGCCAAACCGGAATGCAAAAATCGGCTGGCTGTCATGATGCAATGGAATTGAAAAGAAAGCATGACACAAATCAATCACTGTGTACCACTCAGCATCATGTGGAATCTGATATAAAATCACTGAAGGATTTGGCACAATGGGACAACATGCCACCACAATTTTGTTCACTTTTCTCAAATCCTGTACAATCCTGAATTTCCCATTAGGTTTCTTCAGCCCCATTATCGGTGAATTACACGGGCTACTCAATATCTCTCTCAAAACACCCTGTTGAATCATCTTGTCGATTATAGGAGTTATTCCCTCAATTATTTCTGGTGTCAATCTGTACTGAGGAATATTAGGATAAACAATACCCTCTTTCACTGAAATCTTCACTGGATCTACATTATTCATCAATCCCACATCTTCTCCAGTAAAATCCCAAACTGCTGTTTTCACTGTGTGTCTCAACTCCTGAGGCAAATCATCTGGATTAAACACTGCATATGTACCAACAATCTCACTCTCTCTATTTTCTAGAGTCATCCGGTACAAAACATCTTCATCTGGTGTCTCAAAAGCTATTCCATCCGGAGTACAAAAAATTGTACAATTCATCTTGCACAATAGGTCCCTACCTAATAAATTCACTGGACTAGTGTCACAGATAATAAATCTGTGCATGTCTGAAAATGTCCCTATACTCACCCTTACTGGTTCAGTAAGACGAGTCTTAATCTGTGTATTGGCTACACAACCACTTTGATCGCTTCGTCCGAGAGAGGAAGATTTCTAATATCTGCTGACCTGACAGTTGATCTTGTCGCTCCTGTGTCTACCAAAAAAGTAACACTCTCCCCATTTATTTTCCCATCTACAAATGGTCCTGCCTGGTCTATTTCTAGAGTTGCACCAAGTATGCACTCTTCCTCCTCTCTTCGGCACCGTCAATAGTCCCCTTCAGACTCACTCCCCTCATTCTTTAACCAGTACTGTTGTACCAGATTAGAACGTCTCGGTTTGTTTACCTGCTCATCATTGTAGAATCCTGAGTCCTGGTTATACTTTTGGGACCCTCTATTCTGCGGCAAGGGCGGTTTTGGCTCTTGACTCTGCTGTCTAATAACCTTCTGCTGTTGCTGCTGTTGATTACACCCCTCGTTCTGCACCTGTTGATTTAAGGGTTTATTTTCATTACTCACTAATGGTGGATTGGTACACTCGGATCTCCAATGCCCCAATTGTCCACAGTTGTGACAAGGGAACTTCTTTTTGGCCTCCTCTAAATTCCCTTTTCCTTTCCCTGCATATCTGGGTCTATTTCCTGGATTATTTGCCTGTTCCATCAACTGTGCTTCTTGTCTCTCAGCAACTTTCACTTGTGCCCACATTGCCTTTTCTTTCAACTTTCTCTGTTTTGCTTCAATCTCATCACTGAAGTATTTTGCATGTCTCAGGATTTCATCAATCTTTTTACTCTGCCAATCAACTGTATGCTCACGAATCCTTTCACTGATTTCAGGTCTCAGGCCATATACAAATCTGTATACAAAATGACTCAAATCCTTGTCACCCAGGTGTTCATCTCCACTAAACTGTTTAAAAGCCAGTATCAGCCTTTCGTAAAAAGCATGAACTGATTCTTTTGCTTCTTGATGTGTTCGATCTATCTTAACCCAGTCTGTCTCTTTCGGGGGTACTTTATTTTTCAGGAACACTATAACCTGATCATACTTCTTCATAACCTCTGGATCTGGTGCTCCTGTTTTCTGATCTCTTGGATACTCCTTTGCAGGCCAATCTATAACTATCTTACACTCAGCCCACAAGTCTGCTGGAACAATTATATCAAACAAACTATTCAGGTCAATCCACAGCACTTTTGACAATTTCACAAACCTGTCTACCTGCCTATACCACTCGACGGGCTTTTCTCTCAGTCGAGGGAAATCATTCGTAAATGATAAAATATCCTGTCTAGTCCATGGGACATGTACATATCCTCCTCCAGGAATCTCTCTCATAGGATAAACATCCACTGTTTTCTCTTTTTCTCTCACAGGGAAAGCTGAATAAGTCCTATCCACTGAATCTTCCCTTTTCTTGTACCATCTATCCTTCCACTTTTCTACATCACCCCATTTTCGCAATAAGGCAATCATTTCCTTAATCTGTCCTGTTCTACCAGCACCATTTAGATTTTCAATATCTTTGTCTGTGAAATCCATCCTGTAAGACTTCTGCAAAGCTTTCACCTTATCCATGTCAACTCCTTGTTCACTCGCTATTGCTCTTAACCTGTCATGTGTACTCTTAGCCCTCCAGGTGATACCTTTACACATGAATAACAACTCTCCATCATGATGATTTTTGAGTATATCCGTAGGAATTGTCCCTGCAATAAGCTCCTCCAGTTCTATGCGCAACCTGGCTACATCAATTGCCTGTGAATCTTTATCCTTCCTTTGAAGAACTTTCAACCAATCATTCAAATCCTCAGCTGTTATTTCAGTAGACTTTTTCACTGCACCCACTTGTTCTGTCACCCTCTGTGGTTCCAGAATTGTTCCTCCCAAACAACCAGTATTCAATCCTGAATTAGGCTGTACATCTAATCCTCCACTACAGGGGTCATGTCTCAACTGACTCAAATTATTTCCTCCCGTTCTCATTCCTGATTCCTCCAAAGAACAAGTACCAACCAAACCATTTCCAACATAGGGAACTGTCAAACCATTTTCACCCATTCTTTGCTTATCAAAAATAGGCACAACCGGACCAATAGTTACAGGTACTGTAACAGCATCAAGATTTTTCGTTAGCTCTCTAATTTTCTCAGTCAGTTCAGATGTGGTTCTGGCTAATTCTCTTGTTTTCTCGTCACTGACTCGATTCTCTCTCTCTCGCTCTCTCTCTCTTTCCCTTTCCGTGAAAGAGCTATCACTTTTCAGATCAGGTGTCACAACTTCAGTTTTAATAATTCGCAAAGTATCTCTTATTGGAGTAGCAACTGGCGCGCTCTCTTCTGGTTCTGGTCTATATGGAGGTGGTCTCTTGTAAATCATGTCATCCAAGACCTCATCCTCATAATCATTAGCTCCATATCTTCTCACTTCTGCATCAGGCACCTTCGCTGCACCTTTCCTCCCTTCTGCTTCTTCAACTGTCCTCATAGGATATAATCCCTCTGACATACTAGCATCCCGCCATCTCCTCATTTGATCATGATGAGTTTCACGATCATATTTCCTCCCAAAAAAGTACCTATAATTTCCTCCACTCCTCTGCTTTTCTCGCTCATGCACCTCATCTTCCCATTCCACCAATGCCTCAAACTGTGTCGGCCTTGGTCTAGGCTCTAGACACATCATCTTCTCCCATAAATTTCTCAACACGGCCAAATTAAATGAACCATGTTCCGGGAACGCTAAGACACCATCGTCCTTAGTATACTTAGCCCAATTATCTAACCAAATACAGGTATGATACCCATACTTCGCAACCATGAAGGATGCAGGAGTTCTCGTTGGAGGTAGCAATTCACCCTCTCTCGTTATTATATTCTTATCCTTGTCAAACCATCTTTTTATTTTACCAAACAAGGATTTCTTCTTCTTTTCCTCCGGTTCGTAATACTATTAAATGTTTACCAATATTCTCTAATCCCTTCCGCAACTGTGCGATCTTTTGTCCAATAACAGCGCGACTCACACTAACGCACCAATCCTGGAGCGTCTACGTCACTCTGTACTCCTTCCAATCCCTGCGCGGCTCACACTAACGCACCAATCCTAGCGCGAGCACTGTTCTGATCCACTACCCAATCAGAGCGCGGTCTGTATGACGTCAGCAGTCGCTGCAGTCGCTTCTGCTCCTGTTTCCTGTCACTCGTCTACCCCTCCTTTACAAAGCCTTTTCAGTAGACTTCGTTTCAGATTCCACAAAATCTATTAGTTACAACATATAAACATCTCCATTGTCTGTTTCGCTAACCATAGAATAGTAAAGAAAATTCTTTCTCACATGAATCCCGCTTTTCTCTAGAACAGCGCTTACCTCTGCTCCACTACGGAATTATTACTCTCGTTGACACAGTAGCACATCCCTCTACTCTGCCCTTCTAACATGCATCCATTAACTGTTTCCTCTAGGACTGCTCCAAAGAGTCTTACAATCAATTAAATGCTCATACATTCACGCACTTTCACACCAGAAAATGTAGCATGTGCACCCAGAATCCTGCCTTTCCCGAGAACAGCGAACAGTCTGTCCCACTACAGAATTATAACACACGTTAACCAAGCAGCGCTTACCTCTGCCCAGTCCTTCAGACAAGCTCAGAGAATACCTATTACTCCTCCCGCGATAAGCTTTAACGACAAACCTTACGGATCCCTGGGACTTATGACCAGAGTTTCACAGATAACCTTCGCTACCATACGCACTCCTTTTATACCGGAAATATATCTCTAATAGTAACACACGACGATGTCACTGATTCCGAACCCAGACAATGTGACGCGCAACTTCAATTTGTCACACGTTTTTCCTGCATACATACAGGTAATTCCAACAATCCCGTTTTTCCCGAGAGCAGCACCCACTTCCCTCTGCCCTACTACGGAACCGTCACCAGCTCCCAAGTTCCAGAATCACTACATAAAACTCAATACAATGACTTCAACATATAGTATTAGTACATATACCAACATCAATCAATAATCAATGAATCAAAAGCCAATGTACAAGCAATCTAATCTGATCAAGACAATAATCTAACCATCATACTGCTACCAGGAAACTGCTGCAGATCGGCGCATATAAATTCTCTCTGCTTCCACGGACAGAGTAAACCTACAGTCACACGCACAAACACACATCATACACTAGGGCCCATCACACTAAAATTCATACTATTACTCTATCCACACTGAATATAGGAGAACCAATCTGCATCTACAATGAGGTCAATGCGACCAGAAAGTTATTGTCCTGAGTCATGATTTTTAAACATAGAAGATACATTTGAAACCTCAAGAAATGAACACCCAACACTGTAATTCCAACAAATGCTTATTTATCTAAATTAGTTCAAAATGAAAGTCAATCATTAGCAAAATCATTATTCTCATAGTTACCTATTCTAGCTAAAAGGGTCAGGACAGGTCTCTCAGTAAAGTCTCTCAAGATGCCGTCCTCAGCATGGGGTCAGGAAGAAGTCCAAAACGCGATGAACGCACTGAACGCGATGGAACCAAAGAACACAATGAACACAATGAACACGGACCCTCTCTAGTCTAACATATTTATAGGAAAAGTTACAAATAAAAGTTACAAACAAATGTTAGATATCCGTTGAGCCGCTGAGCAGAGCGGACAGGAAAGGATGCCATTCAGTTACATTTAGGAAACCTCCGCTCAAGAAAAATCACAAAAATAAAAAGACGGAAGAAGGAAACTCGAGTTTGCAAATGTATCTTTCGTAAATGTTCTTCCTTGATATCTTAGCAGAGCCACCGCAGGCTAGTTATTGTTCATTGTGGCTTTATCCTTGTCCAAGGGCAGCTGGAAACGTTCCCAGAGCTACTGTCCTTACGGAAAACTTTCTAACCAGGCAAAGGCTGCGGTCAGGTGACTCTCAACCATGTTCAGCAAGGCCTCTCATCAAAATTCAATCACTCGAGTGCAGGCTGTAAAAGGCAGCCATCTTGTTTTAGGCCAAAACGGACCATCTTAATTAAAAGAAACACAAAACAACGTTACCACAGCATAATGATTAAACAGTGTTAATTCCCACTAATACCCATATGTGTATGTAATTATCTAGCCTTCTGCAACGCAATAAAGCATTAGTACACGTTATTTTAAAAGCATAAACATGAAACAAATAGCACTTTTACAACACTCATTTAATTAAAACCGCACATTATTATTAAGCAACATATATGCGTCCCACGTGTAATCGTTTCTTCTCATTAGTAATGTTGGTTAGTTCAGACTTTAACAAAACAAACTATTAATTAGTATTTTCAAATTAATATTTTTAATCATAACATAGAAACAAAACTGGAGCTTAAAACACGATAAATTTTCAACAGAAAACTCTGCTCCAGCATTATCGGGGTACAAGCATCTCATTACAGGTTCCAAACAGTTATTTACAATTAGCTGGACTATTTTTCCTTTGTCTATTTGATTCCATTTTAACTGGAAGCCATTTTTCCTGCCCAAGATGGGTTTCCTAATTTTATGGGTGGGCAATGCATTTCTCAGGCCCATTCCCATCGAGGGCGAAGAGAATTGCATGATCACTGAATGAAGATGACTTAATTTCACTTGTTTGATACAAGCCTGAAGTGCGCCTGAAACTATTATGAAATCAAGTTTTCATTCGTACTCATTTCTTGAAAAGGTCTTAACTAGATTATATGTATTGGGGTTTACCTTATTGAGAATTTTTAGGTTTTTAGAAATTAACAATTTATTTAAGCTTTTGTCATATTCATGCTGGATAAAATGACGGATGGCATCTCCGGCTGTGTTCTCAAGACAATATGCCCTATTTTCATTGAACTTGCATGGCTGGGTATTGAAGTCTCCAACCCACAGGATGTTCACACCTTTCTCGTATGATGTGTTAGTACTGTTTTGAATTTCCCTATCTAGGTGCTCCACAACGTCCTTCATATTATCCCCAAAATTATTGTCCGCCTCTAACAGAAGAATATGGAAATAGGTACTCGGACATCAGAAATTTATGATTTTCAGGGGCAAAGTCAATAAACCCCCCCCCCCGCACTTCCTGAGGTGGATGGGAGCGCATCTGTTTGGAATGAGCGAAACCTGTCTAAAAAATATTTGCCCACGTTTATTGTATACATAAAAGATTTAAATCTTGCCACTGGGATAACCAATCTGAGCTACTTAACTTTGAGCCTATGTGTGATATATTCCATGTGACTATTCTTAAGGTGAGTGCAGACCCCCTTGCTACAACCCCTCTCCCCTCTGTCTTAGCATTCTTGAATAGACTTAGGGTCCTGAGTAGTTACCGTATTTACGGGCCCCCGTAGCCGAGTCGCAGCTACCCATGACAGTCAGTAGCAGGATTCTCAGTCTACCAGCTGGGTTAGGGGCTTAAATATATTTGATAACACCATCCCACTCTTATCTAGGTGCCCTGGCTTGGTAAAGCCCACTGCAGCAGTGATCAGTGCTCCATTGGTCTTTTTGGGTGGATCTGAATAGAAACTGTAGAAATGCTCTAGTGGGAGAACAGAAATCTGGGAGCTGAGGAAGAGGTTGACCTGGAAATAGTGCAGTATGGACCTCGTGACGTGTTTGTTATTGAAGTTTACCTCTACGGAATCCCTCTGGATTGCCTTTGATGAAGGACCCACCCAACTCACCCTCCTCACTATAATGATATGTCTGGCCAAACCCTTAGGACCATCAAAGATGGGGGCCCTAGTGCTCAGCCAATGCAGTGATTTATCCATGAGTTAAGCCATATCTTCCCTTTGGCCTTACCTCAGCATCAGGACGTTCACCAATACCACAACCAATGAGGAAGCGGCGGGCGGGAGGTCCAGTACTAAATTGGGCTCCCAGGACTGTACTATTTGGCCTACGTTGCATTCACTGTCCGCATTGTTTCCTGTTGAAATCCATGCTAGGTGTAGGAATGCAACTTGCTGCCCTAGAATTTATCAATTGCTTCTGGGTGGGTAAAGGTAGGGGTTTCTCCTCAATTATCGAAAAGCGTGTCAAGCAGTGGGCCAAGTAGATCTTTGACCAGGTTTTCCAGTTTATTCCACTCAAAGTCAGAATTTTGGATTATAGAAGCTCTTAGCGCTAGGGATGGGGGATTCTTTCCCTCTGATCCCGGAAATGGCTCTTTTTTTAGCAATTTAAGAACTTCTTGTCACAGGTTGGTTTTGCGCTTCCCTCCCCCTTTTCCTCTTGGCGGCAGGTTGTGTGGCCTGGTCCAACTGGGATGGGGAAACTGCTAGCACAGGGGGGAGATTTTGCAGGGCTGTCTGGCCATAAGGTCAAGGGAAGGATCAGGTGTAGTCTGAGGGGTAGTCTGTGGAAGCTCGGGAGCATGCCTCCCCTCCCCCAGGAATAGCCGACGTTCAGTCAACTCAATCTCATATGACAGTGCGTTTGCGGCCCTTGATAGGAAGGCATCTAGGTTCGTTGATGTTGTCCCCCTTCCTTGTTCATTAATAGACTTCCTCTTACCCATCTCTAGAAGAAAGCAGCTGGTGCCCAAGAGTCATTCTGAAGATTCCCCTGGTTACTTTTCAAGAAAACACGCATCAGGGGGGCCAGCCCAGCCTCCTCCGGGCTCCGATGGGCGTGGATGGGCCTGCCCTTGGCCCGGGCATCACCTGGGCTGGCCCCACGCGCGTCCCGTGCCACAGGACCGTTGATGCTCTTTGAACACTTGAAGAGAGCACAGGTGCTCATGGGACACCGAGTCCCCCTCCGTAGTTCAGCCCAGCTCACTCCCATCTCCTCCATTGAGGATCAGCTCAGGTATGGGGCGTCGGCGGGTTACACCATGCCGCGCGACCGCTGGCACTCTTTGAGTGCATGAAGAAAGCACGGGTGCTCAGGGGACACCAAGTCCCCCCACGTAGTTCAGCCCTGCTCGCTCCCTCCTCCTCCATTCATGATCAGCTCAACTCAGGTACGGGGCGTTGGCGGGTTACACCACGCCGCGGGACCGCTGGCACTCTTTGAGCATGTGAAGAAAGCACAGGTGCTCACGGGACACCGAGTCCCTCTGCTTAGTTAAACCCAGCTCGCTCCCTCCTCCTCTGTTCAGCATACAGCTCAGCTCAGATACGGGGTGTCGGCGGGTTAAGAGGCATTTCATCCCCTATTGCTACTGAAGGGTGACATAAAATTCTTAGCCAAACTAATCATAAATCACTTGATGCTTCTTATGTCTGACCTCTTGAAACCCAGCCAATCATGACTTATCTCGGGCTGACTACTATGACGCATAATTGTTTGCTCTTCTGCAAAACCTCTAAGGCATTCCACTCCATTGAAGGGGAGTATTATTTTCCGATATTACGCAGAATGGGCCTCCCACAGATGTTTACAGGCTGGATTGCACTGCTCCACACTCCCCGATGGACGGGGGTAGATTAAAAGGATCTCCTCCTCGCCAATCTCCATTTCACGTGGCACACCTCAGAGCTGCCCTCTCTGCCCATCCTTTTCGTACTGTCACTAGAACTGCTAGCCACTAAGCTTTGACAACATTACTCAGAAAATGTGTTACCATACTCGATTTGCATGTTCTAATATAATTACACAGGGAGGATCCTCTACCTTAGAATACCAAGTGAAACCTTAGCCCAGTTAAGGACCTTTAAGGAGTCACCATTAATTGGAGTACGTATCAGATATTCCTCCTTACCAACCAAATTGTAAAAGTTTTCACCAAATTTTAGATTGGAGTGGTGTGATGGATTCCTAAAATACTTGGGGATATGGGTGAGTAAAGATTCAGACACTCTGATATGAGATAATTACAAGACTACTGTAGACAATTTTACCAACCAGGTTACATGCTGGATATCCCTTCTACTTTCCTTGGCAAGCTGAGTGGGGATCATGAATTTGGAAATCCTTCCCAAACTACTCTATTTGTTCATGAACTTACCCACTTATCAATGTGTTTTTCCATACACTCAGCACTCAACTGATAGATTGGCCTTGGCCTGGGCATGCAAGCAACCCAGGATAAGATGGGACACTCTCACATTGTCTTTGAAGCCCCAGATCCAGAGCTATATTATCTAGTGCACAAGCCCACTTTGTCCACTACTCATTGAAAGATGGGTCAGCTCTGATTCCCCTTCACTCCAAGATTAGCACGCTGATCTTAGCCACACACGCCCTACAGCCACTATCACATGCACATATGATGCCTGTAGCAGACTTCGCGGCCAGCATTACTCATAAGTAGGGTGCGGGGTTGGTTGCCCTGGGGTTCTTGCTAGGGTGCACGCGGGGGTTAATTTAACATTAAAATAAACTTACCTTCCAGGGTCCTGCATCATCTCTGCTCCCGACCTGCTTTCCTGTTGTCCTGCCTCTGGCATGAACAGGAAGCAGGCAGCCTCCCTCCCCCTCCCCTAAGCCAATCACAATGCTGCAATGGCAGGGTTGTGATTGGTCAGGACGCCGACCAGCCGGGTGCCTATGGGGAGACCATTTTCTCCATTTGGGCTGCATTGCAGCCCACATGGAGAAAGGGCAGAGTGTGCATGACTGGTTTGGTCAGCCCCAGACGGCTGACCAAACCGTCAGCACCCTCAGCAGTGGCAAACCACTTCTCCCCTGCCCTAGAGCAGACCCCCACCAAGCCCGCCACCAACCAAATCCTTCTGCTTTCTCGCAGTGCGAGAAGCAGAAAGATAAAATGGTAGTTTTACCATTTTATGTTTCTGCTTCTTCGACTGCGAGAAAGTAGTGGGGTGACGCTCCTCCGCCCTAGTGGAGGAGCCGCCCCTGGTAGCAGATTGGGTAGGAGTATATCATGTATCCTCCTCTACTGCCACTTGATCGTCACCACCTCTTGTTGGTGACTTATAAACCTGCGCTCTGTCCCAACTCGCATCTCTTGACCTGCTCCACTAAGGGGACCTATATAATAATGGATCCTCCATTACACTGTCGGATTTCAAAGGGAAATCCCCTTATGCCCCCTAGATATTTACTTATATAATCAACTATGAGACACAAGTAAGAGTCCCACCTATTTTTCCTGAGGAGACGGCCCCTTCTGGTCTTTGGAGAAGCTTCTGTCAGCCATTGCCACAAAACATTTAGGGCCTCATTCACAAAACAATTGGCGCACATGACACCACAAGCCAGTTTGCTGCGCCGAGATGCGGCTATTTAAAAGCACATGGGTGCGTCGTATTAGCAACAATACGATGCATCCATGTGCTTTCCCCTGCGCTGGAGCACAATTGGCTGACATGTGCCAGTGCAGGTACTCTTGCGTCACGTTGCAAAGGTGTCTGCATAGTGGAAATGATTGTTTTTGTGGAGGAAGGGACACCTTACTGCACAAAAACAATCATTGATGGCATTTTCATCTTTGCATTAAAAGAGGAAAAAACGAGGAGGTATAAAAGTATTTCTCCTTATTGTGCCACTCCTATGCCTCCCCCGGGGAGGTGTAAGATTCTGAGGCATTCCCAGCTTTACAAAACTTTGTAAATCTGGGAATGTGTCAGGTTCCATGGATTTTGCATGGGAACATCCACAGCAACACCCATGGAATGCTCCTTTCACACAGAGTAATATGTGAAAGGGGCCCTTCCTACAAGGTCATGAAAAGTCACACAAGACGAGCAGGCACACTGCACCACTAGTGAATCACAAAAAGTGAAGCACCCGCACTGGCGGCAAAATGGCATGTAAATGAGGTCCTTAATTTCTACTGTGTACTGCTCAGCCTAGGCTAAGTTGTCAGCGACGTCCTAGTTCACCCGAACAGGATGGCTAAAGGAGCTGAGGGTGGAACTTTATGAGGATATGGGAATTTTCTGCTTCAAACAACAGACTGCGTATCACCCACTACAAATGTCTTTAAGGGTCCTATTATATTCTCCCGGCACTGCAAACATTTGAACTTACAGAGAGGACTCCAACTGCGTCAGGTGTGCGCGCTGGAGGCTGTGTTTTTCCACCTGGCCTGGATGTGCACTGGAGTGCAGGAGTACTTGTGTGAAATTCTAGCCAATCTGTCTACCATGATTGTCTACGTGATCTCCATAGATCCAAACATTGTGTTACTGAGTTGGGTTGGAGAAAGTGACACACCACATTAGAAATGAGTTAGCATATGTACAAGAAAATGTCGGAGCGCGGAGCTGCACCAAAATTGGCAGCGCCGCACTCTGGCATTTCCAAAATGCAGGGATGCGCCGTATTTACAAAAATACAGTGCACCCCTGTGTTTTCCCTAGCGCTGGTGCTAAACCTAGCTGCCCAGTGCCAGCGCAGGCACCCTTACACCATAGTGCAAGGGTGCCTGCATTGCAGGGAATGATTGTTTATGTGCAGTAAGGGTCACCTTCCTGCACATTAACAATCCTTAAAGCCATTTTTCTCTATCCATGTGTACTGCAGAATGCAGCACACATAGAAAATGCAAAAAAACAAGATGAAATAAAAGTATTTCTCCTCATTGCGCCTTTCTAATGCCTGCTATTGCATGGCTATAGTTTTTGCCGCTGCCTCAGATTTACACCTCCTTGTAAATCTGGGGCAGCATCAAAAGTCAATGGGTGTTCCCGTGGAACGCCCACAGCAACACTCATTGCACTCCCCTTTCACGCAGATTCATGCATGCATGATTTACAAAGCGGCGTTAAGCCACAAAAAGTAGCTTTCACACTACTTTGTAAATATGGTGCAGGGCATAGTGCCACCGGAACGTGCGGTGGCGTTATCCTCTAGCAAATATGACCGTATCAGTTCTAGCGCACCTCCTAGCCAAGAGGCAGATGGCTTGCTGTTGGGGAGGTGTGAGACCCCCGCCCTACAATGGTTTGACTTCCTCATCCTATGCAATGAAAAGCAACAAATGTATGCTGAATGGATGCTTGCCCTTTTCAGACTCGGTGCCCATTGAAGGTAAACTTGCTAACCTCGGCTGCACAATGCCAGCATCGCCGTCTTGATCTAATGTTAATGGGTAGTTGACCAGTGTCTGGGGGTTGAATATTCTGCAATGGAACTTGTTATTGCGCCACCAATTGGCTCCTTTTGTCGGAGGTTGTATAGTGCCCCACACACATCACAAATGCAATGCTGATGCCCCAGCGGACGCTGTTGTTAATAACCGTCATACTATGGAAATGTGACCTGAGGTGGTCACCTACTCTCGATTTTTGCTCTTGTCCATATGTGGATTTTCGCGAATGTGACTTCTCTGGTGATGTCAGTTGACGTATTGTACTGTTGAAAATTACATCGTTTAATAAAAAACACATTTATTTTAAATTTAAAATTCTATTCCAAACACATGCCACCATGTTTTTGGCATTTTTTCTCTTTTTTCCTCTTTTTTTCTTGTTGCATATGCTTACAGTTCAAAAGAAGAACCATCGTATCCCCTGTCAAGGCCAGAGCTATAGCTCTGCTTGATCTAGTAGATTGTATAGATGTAGATATCTAACTATGGTACATTTTATAGTTTAGCAAACTTAGATCACAGACTTTTCTACAAGGGTTAGAAGTCGTTTAGCAAACGGAGTTGTTCCTGTTGTAGGGCCTCTCCTTGAGAACACCTTATTCCTTTGAAATAATGCCCTGTGTAGCTGGGTGTAATTCCTGCTAGATCACTGTGAGTGTATGCTTTTCTTCCGACAGTGAGAAGCTGCCATGGCTTTCCGTTCTATAATTCAGCTTTCTGAGGTTCTAAGAAACAGTTCATGAAAGGAAGATTTTTCTAATAGCATCACTTAAATTGAATTCCACAGGACTTTGCTTGTAAAGGTGCATTTAAAGCCAGATCTCTGCTTATTGCAAGTATTAAGGGTAAGCTTCCTTGGCCTGCTTATCTAGTATTAAGGATTTTATGAGAGAGCTTGAGACGCTTCTGCTGTATTCTGTTGAAGAACCTTCCCTTCTTTGGAGCTTAAAGCAGTTGCTGACTCATCTGTTGACGCATCCTTTCGTGCAATTCAGCACTGCCCTGAAATTATAGCATACCATGGAAGCTCTGGGCCCCGCTCACAAAGATGCGGAACCACAATTTCAAGGAGCCCCTTGCTCCTTGCAAAGGCATTTGGACAGCAGGCCCTGCATGCAGACCAGAAGGCGAAAAGGAGGCAAAAGGAATGAGCTGATTTGATTTGATTTGATTTGATTTGATTTATTTATTTATTTGTGAAGCGCCTAAATCACCCCCCAAGGGGGAGCCGTCGTATTGTGAATAACAAAGCAGTGTTTGCCTATCATTGTTATACTATGTAGGCAGTGTCATAGCTAGACCTATGGCCTCCTGTGGCGGTCTTTGCATTTGCTGCCCCTTGCCCGTGTGTAAGAGTGGGAAGGGGGGGCTGGCGATTTTCTCGGTGGCCGCCCAACAACGGCCACAGAGCCTGGGGAAGAAGGGCCACCACCACCCTAAAAACTCATGCCGCCCCTCCCTTTCTACGCCACTGTATGTAGTCCTCCCTTATGTGATGTGTGAAGAGGGTAAGTTCTGCTGATATAACATTACAGGTAGGACCAGTGGAATTAGGGTGAGGCGGAGGACCAGATAAGACACCCGGGTTGACTAAATTATGTGGCAAGAAAAGACAAATTATGCAGCGCAATGTGACACATTTTGTGATGGTATCACTGAGATGGAAAAGACTCCTGCATGGTGAAGGGTGTGCACCACTTTCCTGAGAGCCCTAGCTCCATTGATATCTGGATCCCTGATACCTTTTTTTGGTCAAGGACTGAAGGAAAGTGGAATATTGTGTGGTATGGCTGGGTGGCCTTTCTATGTAAAATTATCACTATACCCCAAAGATGGTCCTTGGATTCACACTAATAAATCCTTAGCTCAGCCCATGTAGAGTGGCAAAGAGCAGTCAGGCTTTACTAGAGGAACGTGTTAAGCATTTCAGAGTACCAACATGGACGATAAGTAATTGACATGACTTGAGAGAAATCAGACAGAAATTTATACAAATAAAGTGCAATTTATCTTAGACACCAAAACCAACGGGATATCATATATATAATCAGAGTTATCATTTTTTGAAGCAATATTAAATTAGTGCAGTAAAATACATAGGCATAATAATATGGGATCAATGGCAAAATCCACAAGTGACAATCACTCACTTACAAGTTGAGTTACTTGGAACACATAGAGAAGGGGTAAGGTGATGGGGGCCACAGGACCAGGTCACAATAGTCAGATCAATTTTACCAAGCCTGGGGACTATGGGTGCAGAGTTGTTCTGTCTGTCTTTGGGGCTGACCAGGAGCCGTGGTGGTGCTGTTTTTATCACTTGGATGGTGCTGTAAGAAACAACATGCAAAAACACAACAGGTACACAGCTACTGACGTTGGATGATGGTTCTCTGTAGCTGCAGGGTTTAGTGTGGGGGTCATTTACCAGACTAGTGACCAACAATCCTTGGCAGCAGTAAGCACAACGAAAAGCTTTGGGAACTTTGCTTGGTCTGGGGGAGTAACATAGCGGCCTGAGCCTTCGGGGCAGGCAAGACTACAATTCCCACAAGCCACTGGACCACCTGGATTTGGGCGATACCTCGGAGGGCCCGATGGCCAGTGATTCTTTAGATCCGGTCAGCGTTTACCTGCAATTTTCAGGGGACTAGCGGCACTAGTCCAAGGGAGATTGAGAGTGCTTATGGCTTCCACAAGGAGCCCTCTCTTCAGGAGTGTCGATTTTTAGGCAAGTATGAGGGTCTTTCACTCAGTTCAAAGTCTGTTGCCTCTGGAACAAAGTATCCCTCTTTTGCCTTATGCTGGTGGCAAAGTCCTATTGTCGGTGGAGGATTCTCCTCTTGGTCCTTCGTTGCATTAAGGTGTTCAGATCTAAGGTTCTGGTGTCAGGGGGTGCCCTAAATACTAGATTTATTGGATTAGGGTATGGGAGCTAGTAACTAATGGGCAGCTGGTCCCTGTAGCTGGTCGTCCCCTTAGGTGACAACATCAGGTGGTGTAGGCCACCTTTTCTGCCCAGAATCCACAATTTCTGCCCTCCCAACGATGGCCGAATTACATTTTTGGTGTACATGCCTGGCTGTACCCTAGAGATGTGGTAAGCCTAACTGCGGGTCTACACCTCCTGCATAGCTATTTTCCTACCTTGCCCTGGTGCAAGCACGCCTTGGGAAAGGGGACGCCTGTTTCCTTCTGAGTGGGACAACCTAGTTGCATATCAGAGGCGGTATAACCTTTGAAGCTCACCGTTCTGATGGGCCAATTCACTAGACTTCTGGGAAGAAAGGAGGTGTGACCTCCTTCATGCCCAGCCTTTGTCTCTGACTCCTGGGAGTGACACTGCCTGGCAGGACGTCAGAATCCTGTCTTGGAAGAATCAGTGGGAAAGCGTGTGCTGGTCAGCCAAAACACAATAAAGTTGGGGGCAACCAGGGGGTAAACTCTAAGCTGCTCTCTGTGAGCATGGCATGTCTCCCAGGGCATGATAATCATGTCCGGGGTGAGAAGCCATGTTGTTTGATACCAAACATGGCTTATTTAAGTGGTACCATCATGGAGTTGCCAATCTTGAGGGTGCCCGGTTGGCAGTTCATGTTATCCTATGGACCGCTAACACATATAGTGGTTTCCAATGAGGAACGCCACAATAGGGACATATACATGCACTTACATGTCCACACATTAAATAAAAGCACCATGCTTCCTGGGCTGAAAAGCCCTTTTATAGGAGTGCCTTACATGCATGAAAGGAAGTGCATGTGACTGGTCCACACATGCTGAGGGCACAGTCGAGTTCAATCAGTTTGCATTGATCCTGCAGTTTCCAATGGCAGGCCTGCTGACAGTAGGTTGTATGGACCACCCAGGGTGGCACACACTCATGAGGTAGCCCTGGGGACTCCTTTACCACCAATGCCCTAGGTAGCCTTGGTACCATATACTAGGGACTTATGAGGGGGTAAGGCATTTGTTAATTTGAAATCATTAAGTCAAACTGAGCAGTTTTAGGAGCAAGAACAGGCACTGTGGTATAGGCAGCAGACTCTAGTGCACCATTGGAGTCATAGCAATCAGCATTTGGAGCAAAATGTGGGGAGTGACCCTACAAAAAGGGCACTTTTCTACACAGGCTAACATGGATAATACATGTGCACCATGGCCTAGGCTTGTCTTATTCTAATGCGGCCTTGTTAGATCAGGAGGGGCACATGAACTGCTACCCTCGTAATGGCAGAGGGCTACTCCCATACCATGAGTTAAGTGACATGAACATGGTGATGGCAGCAACCTATTTATTTTTAGTAAATAAGTAGTTTGAACAGGCCTTTTTACCTGTGTCACTGGAGTGATCAAGTCAAGTCAAGATAGCTTTATTCGATATTTAAAGTTAAAATCATAAAAGCACAATCAAAAGAGACATAGTTAAAAACAAAATCGAATTTCATACAAGTTATGTTCATCGTAAAAGGGGATAGCAGACATAAAAACAAACACTACCAAAAATTAATCCAGAGTGATACCTCTGGGCCTACTCAGCCAAAGGCCAAAGTTTGGCTGCTGCGTTCTTAACTCACCCTTAGGCTACATAGTTATTGTGTGTAGTGCCAGAAAGTGTGTGTGTGCTGGTACCTATGTGTGCCTGTGCATGGTACATACTATTGAGGGCTGCGGGTTTAATTTTGGATACCCTGAGCTTGGAAAAGCTAGTAGAGGTGAGGACTGCAATCACCAGGCCAGAGATGTGAATTGCTGACATTCCTGAGGGCTAGGGTAGAAACAAACAGACTCAAGGAAAGGAATCAGAAAGATTCTCTGTGCACATCAAAGGTCTGTTTGAGTCCAGTACCAGTTACTGGTCAGTGGGGCCTGCGCCCATTTTCAGGGAGATGGTCGGTATGATAAGGTATGGACTGTAGGACTTGGGAATCATGAAAAAGGGGAAAGCTTAGGCGTTTGAACCTTTAAGAGGTATATTTCAGTGGAGGCTGACAGCCTGGTATGATAGCCGGTTACTCCCTTGGCCTTAGTTGTGGGTCAATCAAAATTGGACCTACTTCTGTTGTGACAGACTGTCCTTTTGAAAAAGGACAGGGTAGAGAAGAGAGCACAAAAAAAAAAAATCATCACTCACAACAGGAACATCAAAGGGCCAGACACTAAATCTGTGTACGGGCATGGACTACAAAGTAGAGAAATGGGTCCCACAAGGTTTTCAACTGCACTGTTCTACAGCTGGGTTAAATTGGAGAGAATCTCATAAAGACTTATAATTGCTGGAACCAGGGTAGGGGACTAAGGTCTGCTAGTCTGCATTCTTGGTGAAGGCCATCACCCAGGATGCCAAGACTACTTGCCAGGAGTCTGGAGAACCAGCCTTCTACCTGCGTGCCAAGACCAGCGGATCCTGGGAGGATTTAGAAAGAGGTAGTTAGCACCAAGTAGTGGATTCAGCTTTTGATTCTGGTTCTATTGATGGTGCAAATTTGAACATGCAGGGAGTAACAGTACAGGAAAACAGTGTGTTGAATGCTGTTCCTCAGGATAGAGGTAGAGGTTTTGTAAATCCCTCAAAGGGAATGAATGCAAACATTAACATGTTAACATGTTGAAAAAGAGTACCCTTTGTCAATATTGTGTGCGTATTGGACACTGGAAGCAAAAATGTTGTCAGAATCCTGATCAAATTCAAAATGATTTCATTCCCAAAATGCAGCAGCCTTTAAATCAGAAACTGTCAGAAGCCCCAGATCAATTTGCTTCTGTGCAAAACATTCAAAGTCAGAAGCAGTTAAATGCAAATATGCCTTTGGCTAAAGTATGCAGCAAAGCATGTGAAACAAAATGCCCATCTTACAGGAAGATCTTTTAATGATTAATAATGATTTCCCAACATTTCCCAACATTTCCCAACATTTCAGAAACTGTGATTGATTCCCAATGAATGTACCTGAGGTGGAGGTGGATTGCATGCTTGGTGCAGTCCTAGAGGTAGATCAGAATGACACATGTGTAGATGGTGAGATGAATGGCCACTCAGTGTCATTTTTGTTCTGTAGATATGCTACCTGCTCCACAGTTCATCCCATGGGGATTCCAAAACTACACCTTTTGGGAAAACAAGTCTAAGGGGCCAATTCACAGAACTAATCTGAGATAAAATCCTAAACTTACTACTTTTGGTATTCACAGAAGGCATTTAGTAGTAGTAAAGTTAGGATTTTGTCTTAAGTTTGACTCAAGACAAACTTAACCCTTTTGGTGCTTTGCCACTACCTCCCTGGTGCTGCTCACGTCCATTGGACGTCACCAGGGAGGGCAGTAATTAATGGTCTGGTGCATCGCACCGGAGTTTGTTTTTAAAACATTTTTTTACTGGGGGAGACACTGATAGCCTTCTGCGTGTTCCCCCGCCCCCTCCCGCCCATCTGTGACGTCAGCGCGCCGCAAGGCGCTCTGACGTCACTGATTTGCCCACCGGAGCCGAAGACAGCAGCAGGTAAGGCCGCGCTCGACTCTGATGGGGAAGTCTGACTGGAAGCGGCCCCCCCAGCTTTCAGGGAGGCCTCGTTTGAAAGGGGAGACTCTCCCCTTTCAAACGAGGCCTTCCGGAAAGGGTTTCCTGGTCGAGGATAGCAGCAGCGCTGCGATCCACGGCCAGGAAACCCCACTAGACACCAGGGATGTCTTTGGGGGGGTCGGCCTTCGTGGTGACAGGTTACCCCCCCTGGGGGCACATTTTTCTAATAATTTACTTGGTTTTCCATGGGGGGCGCGATCGCCCCCCAAGTTTAAAGAAAATCGATGTTTTTTATTTTTTAAAATGGCGGCGATATTGGCAGGGGGCAAGTCCTTCTGCTCAATGGCTGACCCCCTGTGGGGGAAATGCATTCATGTATGGGGGCATTTTTTTAAATTAATTTACCTGGCTTTCCTTGGGGGGGCACAATCGCCCCCCAAATATTAAAACAAAAAGTTTTTTTTTTAAATGAATAATGGCAGTAATATTGGCAGGGGGTCGGTCCTTCTGCTCAGTGGCCGACCTCCTGTGGGGGCAATTATTTATTAAGAAAAGTATGGGTATTTCTGTGGGGTCCACCATCGGCTCCCAGGGGAGCCATAGGCATGCACATAACAAAGTGCATATTATGTAACTGCTTCTGTGCCCTTTTGTTTTCCGTGCTTTTATTGGGCTAAACTGTCATACTAATGCTGCATGTAAACTTCAATGGCTATGTTAGAGCTTTATGTTTTTCGCCCAGTCTTTTATCATCTTAATCTTGTGAAAAGGGTTCATTTGGGTAGAAAGTAATTTTAATTATGAAAGAGAACCTCTAACAATGATGGTAAGTTTTAAAATCTGGATTTGTGCTTTCCCAGAATAAGGACTCAAACTATATTGCCTGCCAGTATAGATAGCATGTTACTGCTACACTACACCTTGCCCTGTCTGATGTAGCATTTCCTATAAACTGATGTACGAATGTCTCTGTGCAATATGTGTGTGGTGGAAAGTGCTCTGACTCTGAGTGTTGCTATAAAACTAAATGAATCTGAGAGACAGTGGTTATTGAGACTTGAGGGGCACTGTTAGATGGTGCTAGTGAGGGAATCCATGGCAGAGGTGGTCATTGGTGGGGCACCAGCAGACATTGTCGCAGAGTGCACCACCAGCGCTAATACCGGCCCTGGAGTGAATGATATCTGGAATACTTTATTGTTTGATTAATAAAAATCATTACAATGATGAACATGCTGCAATAATAAAAACATGTATCAAGAATAGTTATTAAAATATTTACATTTGTACCATCACAACAAGTAAATATGCGTCATAAAATAGTTTAAAATCCTAGAGACCTGTTTTTTATAATAATAAAAGGTATTAACTCATCTAAATGGTACAACCCTTTTTTAAAAAGAGTGATTAAAAAACAGTTAAGGGCCATCATCATCCGTTCTGATTATATCATCTACTAGGGCCACAGGCAGACATTGGTTATTAAAAGGCGATAATCAATAACACTGTAATTTAACCCCTTCCCTGCTCATGACGGAACCGTTCCGTCATGAGCCACGGTTGGCGTGTGCTCATGACGGAACGGTTCCGTCATGACAATCCTGTCGGCGGCCGCTCCGCCTGCGCGGCGCTGTTTCCCCGCCTGTGCGGGGCGACAACGCAAATGGGCGGAGTCATGACGGAACCGTTCCGTCATGAGCACAGCTCAACTGTGGCTCATGACGGAGCGGCTCCGTCATGAGCACAGGCCCACCGCGCTGCCCCCCTGCCCCCCCCAGCGCTGCAGCGGAATGTCCGCAGCAGCGAAGGGGTTAAGTCCGTGTTTGTGGTAAAGACCCTAGTGGTGCGAATCCATTTATGTTGTAGGGTCCCTGCGTACAATATTTGGAGGTTCCAAGATTACACAGGAAAACGAGATGATCCATACGCAGAAGGCCATGTTCTGCTGTTCTTGGGTGGTGCGGACAAGTGTAAAAATTCGGGTGAAGCAGTGAAGGGTTTAATCTGTCCTTTGATAGTTAACCATTAATGGCATGCTGGCTCTCACTGTGTGTAAATTTTCTTGCTGTTCCTGTGATGAACTTGGTGAACCGGATGTTGAGCTGTGGATTATCCGGGTTCATTGATGCAAGGATGGCTTGCCGGCACGTACGAATTCCAAGTTTATTCCATTCGCTCTTTAACAAGGACTTTCGATCGTCATGGACTGCAGGACATCGACATGACACGTGCTCGATTGTTTCTGGGCTACTCCCACACCCCCTGCATGTTACGTTGGGATTTGTGCGGCGCCATCCTGGCAGATGGTACAGGAATGGCCATTCACCCATTCTGAGGGCCAAAAATATTTTTTTCCACAGCACTGAGTAGGTACATGACAGATGGTGTGCCATAATCCCTGGCTTGAATCCTGATACAATTGATCAGGCGTGCTTGCGTTGCACCAGTTGGGCTCTATCCGAATGAAAAGACCAAAGGCAGACGTTTCTTTTGATGTGAATTTTAAGAGCCTGCTGCGGTGGATTAGAGGACCAGATTTCTTCTATGTCGAGGAGTTTTAACCCCTTCGCTGCGGCGGGAATTCCACCGCAGCGCTGAGGGGTGCGGGGGGGCAGCGCGGTGGCGCTGTGCTCATGACGGAGCCACTCCGTCATGAGCCACGGTTGAGCTGTGCTCATGACGGAGCGGTTCCGTAATGACTCCGCCCAGTTGCGTTGTCCCCCCGCACAGGCGGGGAAACAGCGCCGCGTGGGCGGAGCGGCCGCCAACGGTCGTGGCATGACGGAACCGCTCCGTCATGAGCACACGGCAACCGTGGCTCATGACGGAGCGGTTCCGTCATGAGCGGGGAAGGGGTTAAAGAATCTTGCAGGTAGCGCCAGAATGAACTGCCAGGTTGGCCGGCTGAGATTTCCGCCTACAAAAGGGCCTCCAGGGTTCCTTCTCTGGAGGTACGCAACTTATTGCACAGCCTGATGTACGCTCCACGCCCTACTGCTTGATGGTCTTGAAGACCAAACTCGAGACGTATTTGGGCGGGAGATGAAGATTTTGGTAGACCCAGCACCTGTTTGAATGGTCTTGTTATTATTTTATTTACATGGCTGTTGTCTTTCCCTTGCATGATCTCCTGGCCATAGGTGAGGAAATTGATCATTTTTGCCTTCATGACAGTTATGAGTGGGGTCAGACTGGGGCCAGGTAGTTGCCTTGCTAGAGTCTTAAAAAACACCTGGATTGTCAGGGTTTTGGCTTCTACCTCGTCTCTGTGTTTAGAGAATATTCCCCTTCTGTCCAGGTGAACCCCCAGATACTTGTAAGAAGGGGCTCTGTCAACGTTTTTACCATTGTATCGCCAACCTCCACCTTGATATTTCCTTTGCCCAAAGGTGATTGCCCTTGTCTTGTTAAGTTCAGTTCGAGATCGTTTTCGATGGTATATAGAGATAACCGATCAAGTAGTCTCTGCAAGCCGACCCTGGTGTGACTTAGCAGGACCAGATCGTCTGAGTACAGTAGATTACTAACTCTTGTCCCGGCGAGTTTTGGGGGGTGAGAATTAACTTTGTCAAGTGATTCTGACAAGTCGGAGATGAAAAGGTTGAAAAGAAGGGGCGCCAACACACACCCTTGTTTCACTTCGCGGGAAGTTTGTATTTTCCTTGAGATATAGGTTCCATCCCCAAGTTTTATACGAACCCATGTGTTGGTGTGTAACATGATTATGGCTTGTAATAACGCTGGTGGAATCCCCCATGTCCGCAGTTTGAGCCATAATCGGCTTCCAGGTACGCGGTCGAATGCAGCCTTAAAGTCAACGAAACCGCCATGCATTAACGTTCCTGAGGTCGCCACTTTATCCAGCAGGACAGAAATTGTGAGCAAGTTCGTTATAGTGCCTGATTTTTGCACAAATCCTGTCTGGTTAAAACGTATAAGATGTATTTTTGCAGCCCAGGATGCCAGATCTTGAAGGAGCAGCTTAGCATAATATTTCGATTCCACATCCAGTAGGGTGATCATCCTATAGTTTTTTGGGTCTGATCTCTTACCGCCTTTGTAAATTGGATGAATAATGGCACCTTGCCACGATTCCGGTATTACTGATTTGATCTTGCAATAGGAAAAAGGGGGTGCCAATTGATTGCCCCAAAATTCTGTATCCTACTTAAACAGAGACTGGGGGAGACCATTTGGCCCTGGAGCTCCGTCTGAACGACCCTCGGTTATGATTCGAACGGTTTTTTCTCTAATGATTCCCAGAGTTGTTGGAGCACTTTGTGACAGTTCTATGGACTGAAGCAGAGATTCCGTATTTGTTGTCGATGGAGTCCTTGTATTTAATTCGACATGGTTTCCTAATATCCTTGCATCCGTTATGCCAAGTAATTGGCATGAATTGGGTTGTGGAGCCGTGGCTAGTGGTCTGGCCAATGGGGCATCTTTTTCTGGTTCCTCAAAATGAGTTGTTAGATGGGAAACCCATTCAGCTTCAGAGATGTTAGCGCTGCTTTGTCCTCCTTGTTTGTGTATTTTAGTATTAACAAGTGACCAGAAGGATTTTGGGTTGTGATTTTTACTTGCGTGTAACAATTTTAGCCAGAACTGCTTGGAGCCGTTCTTTTTCTCGGTGAATACTGCACGTCAAAATGCTTTTTGAGCTTGCTTATATTTGTTAAGATTATGATCTTCCCCTGGGAGCCTGCGTAGTTGTCTTAGAGCACTATTACGTACTGATTTTAATTTCCTGATTTCGGCTGTTATTATTGCCTGGTTTCCTTTTTTGGTTTTCCATGTAGTACGTGGGAATTTTTTAAGCAGTTCCCGGGAGAAGAATTCCCATGAGGAAGTAGGCGGGAGTGCAGCAATACTCGTTGAATCTCGCTGGGCTCTACATTGCCTCATTATTGCTGGAATAATCGGATCAGACCACTTCAGCCTTTGGAGGTTATCAGTATAGTTACCTTCTGAGGTCAAACTTGCCATGGCATGATGTACTAAGTGAAATGACAGGGTGGTTACTTGAGGGCGATGGTCACTGTCTCCTCGAGCAGCTATGGTATAATTCTTGATAAGAGGGAGAATTTCCTTGTTACAGATGGTATAGTCTAAAAAGGAATGGGTATGACCGTTTGATCTTGTCCAGTTTGGAGGATTATCCTTGGGGAAGCGACCATTTAAGATTGTGTATCCCAGACCACTGAGTTGTAGCACCATATATTCGCCTAGTTTGCTAAATTTATTGCCAGTGGGTTTTATTTGTTCCAGAGCGTCTGGCCACGGTGCATCATACTCTTTCGGAAGTTCTTGAAAGAGGTTTGTGTTGTAGTCACCGGTTACTAGGCAGGCTGGTCTTTTATAGTTACTTTGTATGTTACACAGAACCTGGATTAGATGGTGAAACTTCATTTTTTTCTCCCTGACCCTTGGTGAGATGTAGATATTGATCAGGATTAGTTGTTCGTTCTGTTTGGGGTTATCAATCCTTACGCCAGAAATCCAATCTTCTTCAAATGTCAATTGCACTATATTAACATTTAACTTGGCTGAGATGTAAATTGAGAGACCGCCACTGGGTCGACCAGATTTATGCAGCCTCTGAGCTGGTGTTCTGTATTCCAAGTATCCTTCTATTGGAAGGCTGACCAGGTACCATGTTTCCTGCAATAGTATGACCTCGTGATTTTTTAAAAACGTTATCACATCTGGGGATTGACATTTTTGGGTAAAGCCATTGATGTTCCATGAGCACACTGAGAGACCAGGTTGAGTTCAATTATAATGTTCCCCGTCCAGGGCCGCTGGCAGCCAGGCCCAGTCAGTCGCTGTGGTTTTGGCCTCCTCTTTTTTTCGATAGATCGCCCTTACTGGGGATCGCCGTTTGGCTGATCTTAATACTGAGAATAGTGGTGGTCCCTGTTTATCTAATATAGCCGGGGGTTTCACAAGGACCGATGGATACCGTGGTTCAGTTTGGGGAACTATTTTGATGCCCCATTTATTAAATAAATCAGACCTTGAAATTACTTCCTCTTTGATTGCTGAAGTTGAGAAGGTAATTAACGTTGATTCTGTGAGTTGATTACTTTCGATAGGTTTGAACTCAATTGAGATTATATCACCTGTCTCAGGTGTGAACGGTTTGTCTGTTTTTGACGTAGTATTATTTTTGTTGTTTGATTTCATTAATTGAAAAATACCGTATTCCTTAGGTGCCACTCGATTATCTCGATTATCTGGAGACGGAACTATTACTGGAGCATCGATTGATCGAGTGGTGATTTTTGCTGAAGAAGCCTTATGATTTTTGCCAGATTTATTGAGATTTGTGCTTTGGTCTTTGACTTTTGGGGTGATTCCATTTGTTGAGTGTGAATCTGAAAGGTGTGATTGAGTTTGCAAGCCTGATGGTAGTTTCTTTATTTCTGTCAGGACCATAGCGAGGAACTGGGGAAGTGTAGACAGGCTATCAATTATTGGCGAGCAGCAGCATATCGCTTGGGTCAGGTTGACTTTAGATTGTGCTTTCGTTAGTTAGTGAATGATATATATATATATATAGAAATTCACAGAAAAAAACATAGGTTTCAGGGGTGTTATAGTTAGCTGGCCATTTCACTCATACATAACCACAGAAATTCCTCCGTTATAGTTAGTTCTGCTAACTATAACTCGCGCGCCCGCAATGCACTGCTGATGATATCACATATTGCATCATTCATGACATGGTCAGTGACATCACTTATGACATCACTGATGACATCTCAAATGACATCACTGATGACATCATCCAGTGAATGTAGTTTAGTTTGAAATTTAAATATGTATTATATATATATGCCAATCTGTACTGAAGATTGAGTGGATATATAACTGTCTGGATGGAGGATTTAGTAGCTGTCTGACTGTCTGTTTAAGTGAGTAATTTAAAGTGTCTCACTTAATACATGGATTAGTAACTAAACTATGTGAATGTGTGCATCACTGTCTCTGTTGTTGTATAACATGCTGCATCAGTTGGTCACTAACTACATGAGTTTGTACATTAGTTATTGATTAGTTGGGTGAGTATTTGTATGGGACACTGAGTTTGTGTGTGGTTGGATGGGGTGTGTGTAACTCTATGCATAGATGTGTGAATGGTTGATTGACTAGGTGTATAGGTTTAAGAGTACATGTGGAAAAAGTTGTTTGGGTTACTGAGTGTATTTATTTGTGTGTTGGTGAGCGAATATGTGTTTTAGTTGTACATCTTCAACAAAGTAAAAAAATAAAAGGCATTGTATGTGAGAGTCGGTGTATATAAATAAGTATGTGTAAGAGTCAGTGATTGTGAGAGTAACTATATGAATGAGTGTATAATTGTAATGGTGATTTTTTAACATATTAACTATGAGTTACTATGTGTTTGAATAAACAAGGTGTTGTTGGATAATTATGTAAGTGAGTAAATGTAAGTGTGATACATTTTTTTCATGAGTGAGTGGGATGACTGTATAACCGACTAAGATGAATGCTGATGTGTCAATGTCTATATATGTGTATAAGTGCATTTGATAGTGTTCTATTAATTAGTGACTGTATGTATAAACGATTCTTTTGTTGAATGGGTAGTTGTGTGTGTAGACTTATGAATCAGTGAGTGGGTATGTAGTAACTGGTATTGGTGTGCCAACAGTTTCAAATATGGTACGCTGTATTTTACAGTGAGTGATGAAAGGTTATACTAGTGTATGATGATATGTATCAGATTGTCACGTGGATGATGTCATCAGTGATGTCATCAGTGATGTCATTTGAGATGTCATCAGTGATGTCATCAGTGATGTCACTGAACATGTAATGAATGATGCAATATGTGACATCATCAGCAGTGCATTGAGGGCGCGCGAGTTATAGTTAGCAGAACTAACTATAACGGAGGAATTTCTATGGTTTTGTATGAGTGAAATGGCCAGCTAACTATAACACCCCTGAAACCTATGTTTTTTTCTGTGAATTTCTAAGGTTTTTTAAATGCTAATTTCTAACTATAACGTCTCTGAAACCTATGGTTTTTTCAGTGAATTTCAAAGCTTTTTTAAATGCTAATTTCTATCTATAACGCCTCTGAAACCTATGTTTTTTTTCAGTGAATTTAAAAGGTGTTTTAAATGCTAATTTTTAAGTGTGATAGTAGTTATACCTATTTTTTTGTACTGATTTTCTACAGTTTTTTAACTGTTCATTTATAAATATTTTATTCATTAAATAACATTATATATTTTTTTGAAAATTGCAAAAAAAACAAAAAAATTCTTTTAATATATTTATAATATTTTCTTTTAAAGAAACGTTTTATCCCAATTTTTTTCAGAGTCGTGCACTCGAAGCGTATACATCACGGTGGGTGTGCGGATTCTAGCCTCTACTTTAGAAAAATCATGAAGGATCCGTGTACGGTGTGCGACGGCTCCATGTTTTTCAGTTACATCATATACATTTAATATTACGTGATGTGTGCGATTGGTATACGACCAATCCGCGACTCCTACTCCCGCGCATTCGTAACACATGCACATTACGGTACGAGATGCTTGCGCGGTGGTGGGTCCCGCGTGATGTCATATACGTGCTGGGGCGCGCTGGGTGCGCAACTCCCGCAAAAAAAATGTTATGTTCCAAAATGATATGTATGTGTCTTTAATATACAAGAGATTATCTAAGATAGTCATAAAAATAACATATTTGTACTTATAATAAACGTATATTAATTTCAAATATATTTTCTCGAAGTCGGGTGCTTGCATCGTGAGTGCAGAGAACCAGGTCAGCAGAGGTGCTGTAGAGCCAGAGAAACCAGGTCAGCAGAGCCATTGTAGAGCCAGAGAACCAAGTCAGCAGAGCTGCTCTAGAACCTAAGAAGCAGGTCAGCAGAGCTGCTCTAGAACCAGAGACCCAGGTCAGCAACGCTGCTCTAGAGCCAGAGACCCAGGTCAGCAGAGCTGCTCTAGAGGCAGAGAACCAGGTCAGCAGAGCTGCTGTAGAGCCAGAGAAACCAGGTCAGCAGAGCTGCTTTAGAGGGAGAGAACCAGGTCAGCAGAACTGCTTTAGAGCCAGAGAACCAGGTCAGCAGAGCTGCTTTAGAGGGAGAGAACCAGGTCAGCAGAACTGCTTTAGAGCCAGAGAACCAGGTCAGCAGAGCTGCTCTAGAGCCAGAGAACCAGGTCAGCAAAGCTGCTTTAGAGCCATAGAACCAGGTCAGCAGAGCTGCTCTAGAGGCATAGAACCAGGTCAGCAGAACTGCTTTAGAGCCAGAGAACCAGGTCAGCAGAGCTGCTCTAGAGCCAGACAACCAGGTCAGCAAAGCTGCTCTAGGGGCAGAGAACCAGGTCAGCAGAGCTGTTCTAGAGCCAGAGAACCAGGTCAGCAGAGCTGATTTAGAGGGAGAGAACCTGGTCAGCAGAGCTGCTTTAGAGCCAGAGAACCAGGTCAGCAGAGCTGCTCTAGAGCCAGAGAACCAGGTCAGCAGAGATGCTGTAGAGCCATAGAAACCAGGTCAGTAGAGCTGCTTTGGAGGGAGAGAACCAGGTCAGCAGAGTTACTCCAGAGGGAGAGAACCAGGTCAGCAGAGCTGCTCTACAGGCAGAGAACCAGGTCAGCAGAGTTGCTCCAGAGGGAGAGAGCCAGGTCAGCAGAGCTGCTCTAGAGTCAGAGAACCATGTCAGCAGAACTGCTTTAGAGCCATAGAACCGGGTCAGCAGAGCTGCTTTAGAGCCAGAGAACCAGGTCAGCAGAGTTGTTGTAGAGCCCGAGAAACATATCAGCAGAGCTGTTCTGTAGCCTAGGAACTAGGTCAGCAGAGCTCCTCTAGAGCCAGAGAACCAGGTCAGCAGACCTGCTGTAGAGCCAGAGAAACTAGATCAGCAGAGCTGCTTTAGAGGGAGAGAACAAGGTCAGCAGAGCTGCTTTAGAGCCAGAGAACCAAGTCAGCAGATCTGCTCTATCTGACACTGACTGACTGACACTGACAGATTGACACTGACTGACACTGATTGACTGACACTGACTGACACTGACACTGACTGACACTGATTGACTGACACTGACAATGACTGACACTGATTGACTGACACTGACTGACTGACTGACACTGACTGACTGCCTAACTGACACTGACCGACACTGATTGACTGACACTGACTGACTGACACTGATTGACTGACACTGACTGACTGACACTGACTAACTGACACTCACACTGACTGACTGACACTGACTGACTGACTCACACTGACCGACACTGACTGGCACTGACTGACTACTCTCTACTACTCTACTACTCACTCTCTACTACTCTCTCTTTACTACCCTCTACTACTCACTCTCTACTACTCTACTACTGTCTACTACTCACTCTCTAATACGCTCTACTATTCACTCTCTACTACTCTCTACAACTCTCTCTACTACTCACTCTCTACTACTCACTCTCTACTACTCACTCGCTACTACTCTCTACTACTCACTCTTTACTACTCACTCTCTACTACTCTCTACTACTCTCTACTATTACTCTCTACTACTCACTCTCTACTACTCACTCTCTAATACTCTCTACTACTCACTCTACTACTTTCTACTACTCTCTACCACTCACTCTCTACTACTCTACTACTCACTCTCTACTAGTCTCTCTCTACTACTCACTTTCTACTACTCACTCTACTACTCACTATCTACTATTCACTCTCTACTACTCACTCTCTACTACTTCTCTCTCTACTACTCACTCTCTACTACTCACTCTACTACTCTCTACTACTCACTCTCTACTACTCACTCTCTACTATTCACTCTCTACTACTCACTCTCTACTACTCGCTCTCTACTACTCTTTCTACTACTCTCTCTACTACTGACTCTACTACTCACTCTACTACTCTCTATTACTCTTTACCACTTACTTTCTACTCCTCTACTTCTCACTCTCTACTACTCTCTCTCTACTACTCACGCTACTACTCTCTACTACTCACTCTCTACTACTCACTCTCTACTACTTGCTCTCTACTACTCTCTACTTCTCACTCTCCACAACTCACTCTCTACTACTCGCTCTCAACTACTCTCTACTACTCACTCTATTACTCACTCTCTACTACTTTACTACTCTATACTACTCTCTCTACTTCTCACTCTCTACTACTCTCTCTACTACTCACTCTCTACTACTGTCTACTACTCATTATCTACTACACACTCTCTAATACTTGTTCTCTACTACTAGCTCTCTAATACTCTCTACTACTCACTCTACTACTCTCTAATACTCACTCTACTACTCACTCTCTACTACTCTCTACTACTCACTCTCTACTACTCCACTACTCTCTACTACTCACTCTCTACTACTCACTACTACTCTCTACTAGTACTCTCTACTACCACTCTCTACTACTCACTCTCTAATACTCTCTACTACTCTCTACTACTCTCTACCACTCACTCTCTACTACTCTACTACTCACTCTCTACTACTCTCTCTCTACTACTCACTTTCTACTACGCACTCTACTACTCTCTACTACTCACTCTCTACTATTCACTCTCTACTACTCATTCTCTACTACTCACTCTCCACTACTTCTCTCTCTACTATTCACTCTCTACTACTCACTCTACTACTCTCTACTACTCACTCTCTACTATTCACACTCTACTACTCACTCTCTACTACTCGCTATCTACTACTCTCTCTACTACTGCCTCTACTACTCACTCTCTACTACTCACTCTACTACTCTCTATTACTCTTTACCACTCACTCTCTACTACTCTACTACTCACTCTCTACTACTCTCTCTCTACTACTCACTCTACTACTCTCTACTACTCACTCTCTACTACTCTCTCTCTACTACTCACTTTCTACTACTCACTACTACTCACTCTCTACTACTCATTCTCTACTACTTGCTCTCTATTACTCTCTACTTCTCACTCTCCACTACTCACTCTCTACTACTTGCTCTCAACTACTCTCTACTACTCACTCTATTACTCTCTCTCTACTACTTCACTACTCTCTACTATTCTCTCTACTTCTCACTCTCTACTACTCTCTCTACTACTCACTATCAAATACACATTCTCTACTACTTTCTCTCTACTACTCGCTCTCTACTACTCTATACTACTCACTCTACTACTCTCTAATACTCACTCTACTACACACTCTCTACTACTCTCTACTACTCACACTCTACTACTCCACTACTCTCTACTACTCACTCTCTACTACTCACTCTCTACTACTCTCTTCTACACTCTCTCTACTACTCACTCTCTACTACTCACTCTCTACTACTCTCTACTACTCACTCTCTACTACTCCACTACTCACTCTCTACTACTCACTCTCTACTACTCTCTACTACTCTCTCTCTACTACTCACTCTCTACTACTCACTCTCTACTACTCTCTACTACTCACTCTCTACTACTCCACTACTCTCTACTACTCACTCTCTACTACTCTACTACTCTCTACTACTCTCTCTCTACTACTCACTCTCGACTACTCTCTACTACTCACTCTCCACTACTCTCTCTACTACTATTCTCTACTAATATCTACTACTCCCTCTCTACTACTCACTCTACTACTCACTCTACTACTCTCTCTCTACTACTCTCTACTACTCACTCTCTACTACTCTCTCTCTACTACTCTCTACTACTCACTGTACTACTCACTCTACTACTCTCTACTACTCACTCTCTGCTACTCACTCTCTACTACTCACTCTCTACTACTCTCTACTACTCACTCGCTACTACTCTCTACTACTCACTCTCTACTACTCTCTACTACTCTCTACTACTCACTCTACTACTCACTCTCTACTACTCTCTACTACTCACTCTCTGCTACTCACTTTCTTCTACTCACTCTACTACTCTCTACTACTCACTCTCTGCTACTCTCTCTACTACTCTCTACTACTCACTCTCCACTCTCTACCTCTCTACCTCACTCTACCTCTCTCTCTACTACTCGCTACCTCTCTACCTCTCTACCTCTACCTCTCTACCTCTACCTCTTTACCTCTACACCTCTAGACCTCTACCTCTCTACCTCTCTCTACACGCACACATATGCACATATATATATGCACATATATGCATTTATATATATGTGTCTATATATTTACATACATATATAAACATATATAAAATCTGCATATCTATATACATACAAATATAAAGGCATGCATACATATACATATACACATATGCATACATATGCATGTTATGTACATGAAAGTTTGAAAAACAATAATACAAGCAAAGCTAAAAAGCCACCTAATTACAAACAGATTTGCTTTAACTTAAATGAGGGCGAGACCTATTGCATTTTCAATGCTTGTTTACTTGGTTCCATCAAGAAGGCATTCAGATGTATCACACATTTGCCATCAATTCTGAATGGTAGCACTCTAGTTGCTAATTAGATTACTGTAGTAAAGCTACTGCTCACGAGGGAAGTCTGCTGCTGGTATTCAAAGTGCATGTTTCAGTCTGCATGTCAGAATTTTTTTAATGAAATAGAAGAGGATTTGAGATGTCAAAATGTGCCCTAATTTTTCTTTCTGCAGCATTAATCATAGTTTCTATGGCAAAATGAACCCCCTCATTTTGTTCCTTTGCAAATTAAATGTTTTAAGTGTTACCACTTTATTCCAATCAAGATGGCTTCAGGTGTGCCATACTTTTGTCACAAGTAAGACTGTTAGCGCTCTAGTTGGTATTTAGAACACTCTGGGACATTTTGTCATTGGGCCATACTTGGGCTACATCTGGGTGATATTTGTGCTACATTTGGGCTCTTTTGTCTCTGGTGGCCATCTTGGGAGACTTATTTGTTATGAAGTTTCCTAATTTCCTCATTTACTACAGTCTCCTCATTGGGAAATACTTTTAGTTTTTTAATTTGATTCCATCAAGAAGGCATTCAGATGCGTCACACATTTGCCATAAATTCGGAATGTTAGCACTCTAGTTGCTTATTAGATCACTGTAGTAAAGCTACTGCACATTAGGGAAGTCTGGTGCTGGTATTGAAAGTGCATGATTCAGTCTGCATGTCAGAATATTTTAATGAAATAGAAGAGGATTTGAAAAGTCAATCAAAATGTGCCCTAATTTATCTTTTTCAGCACTAATCATAATTTCTATGGCAGAATGAACCCCCTCATTGTGTTCTTTTTAAATTAAGCTATAGACTCTCTACTACTCACTCGCTACTACTCTCTACTACTCACTCTCTACTTCTCACTCTCTACTACTCTCTACTACTCTCTACCACTCACTCTCTACTACTCTACTACTCACTTTTTTACTACTCTCTCTCTACTACTCCCTCCCTACTACTCACTCTACTACTCTCTACTACTCACTCTCTACTACTCTCTCTCTACTACTCACTCTCTACTATTGACTCTCTACTACTCACTCTCTACTACTCTCTCTACTACTCACTCTCTACTGCTCACTCTACTACTCTCTATTATTCTCTATCACTCACTCTCTACTACTCACTCTCTACTACTCTCTCCTACTCTCTCTCTACTACTCACTCTACTACCCTCTACTACTCACTCTCTACTACTCTCTCTCTGCTACTCACTCTCTACTACTCTCTACTACTCACTCTCCACTACTCAGTCTCTACTACTCTACTACTCTCTACTCTCTCTACTACTCACTCTCTACTACTCTCTCTACTACTCACTATCTACTACTCTCTACTACTCACTCTACTACTCACTCTCTACTACTCAGTCTCCACTACTCTCTACTACTCATTCTCTACTACTCACTCACTACTACTCTACTACTCACTACTACTACTCACTCTCTACTACTCTACTGCTCCCTACTACTCTCTCTCTACTACTCAGTCTCTACTACTCTCTCTACTACTCACTGTCTACTACTCTCTACTACTCACTCTACTACTCACTCTCTACTACTCTCTACTACTCAGTCTCCACTACTCCACTACCCTCGGCTACTCATTCTCTTCTACTCACTCACTACTACTCTACTACTCCCTACTACTGCTCACTCTCTACTACTCTCTACTACTTGCTTTCTACTAGTCACTCTCTACTACTCCCTACTACTCACTCTACTACTCACTCTCTGCTACTCTTTACTACTCAGTCTCCACTACTCCACTACCCTCTACTACTCTCTCTCTACTACTCACTCTCCACTACTCCCTACTTCTCTCTCTCTACGACTCACTCTCTACTACACACTCTCTACTACTCTCTCTCTACTACTCACTCTCTACTACTCTCTACTACTCTCTACTACTCACTCTTCTACTCTCTCTCTACTACTCACTCTCTACTACTCTCTACTACTCACTCTACTACTCACTCTACTACTCTCTACTACTCTCTCTCTGCTACTCATTCTCTACTACTCACTCTCTACTACTCTCTACAACTCACTCTCTACTACTCACTCTCTGCTACTTTCTACTACTCACTCTACTACTCACACTCAACTAGTCTCTACTCCACTCTACTACTCACTCTCTACTACCCACTCTCTACTACTCTCTACTACTCACTCTACTACTCACTCTCTACTACTCACTCTACTACTCTCTACTACTCACTCTCTACTCTCTATTACTCATCCTCTACTCTCTACCTCTCTCTACCTCTCTCTCTACTACTCTCTACCTCTCTACCTCTACCTCTCTACCTCTACACCTCTACCTCTCTACCTCTCTCTACACGCACACATATGCACATATATATATGCATATATATGCATATGCATTTATATATATATTCACTTAAAAAACCATAGGTTTCACACATGTTATAGTTAGGTGGAAATTTCACTCGTAAAAAACCAATGAAATTCCACCGTTATAGTTAGTTCAGATACCTATAACTCGCGCGCCCGCAATCCAATGCTCATGACGTCACATATTTCATCACTCATGACATCACTGATGACATCATCCTTGTGATAGAGTGGCGGTCGCGTGAGTTATAGTTATCTGAACTAACTATAACGGTGGAATTTCATTGTTTTTTTACGAGTGAAATGTCCACCTAACTATAACATGTGTGAAACCTATGGTTTTTTAAGTGAATTTGTACGGTTTTTTAAATGCTAATGTTTAATTTTTTTAAATTTATTTTTTTATGGTCTTACACCATGCGCGCACGGTGCGCGCACCCCGCGATTTTTTTCAAAAATAAAATAAAATTATTTTTCACCCTTCGGGGTCCTTTAGGGACCACCTGACAAAGGCTAGGGGGTCAGGAACTCTCTACCCTGCCCCCTTTTCACGTTCGCCACCTCTCTTTTTCACTCTCGCACCCACAACAAACAAAATGGCGGCCAACACTTCCTGATTTCGACCGATTCGAACGTTGACTGACATGTAACCACCAATCAGAATTACGCTCGCGCACGTTAGGGTGCGCGCACGGTGCGCGCACCGTGCGCGGCTATGGATATTTATGTGCTTTAACTGCAATTTTCTCAGGAACTACTGAACAGATTGACTCCATATATGCAAAAGGCACTTCCCTGACCTGAGGACTACCTCTCTGCCAAAATTCAAGTAATTCTGTTCAGCCGTTCGGGCTGTACCTTCGACTAAAGTGCCTATGGGAAAATGCATGGGGAAAACGCATTTTGGGACCACCCTTTTTTTTCGGCCCCCGCTTGACGAATCACCCCGAGACTTTCGGGGTAGGAGCTGAACGGAGCGCCCCATTAGTTTTGAAAATTTTGCGAGGATTCGTCAACCGGCGCCAAAGTTATTCAAAATAGAATTTTCAGATTTCCTATGGAAACACGGTCCTAACTATAACTATCTACTGGCGACCGCCAGTAGATATTGTGTGTATATATATATATATATATATACATACTTATATAAACATATATATAATCTGCATATCTATATAAATATAAATGCATGCATACATATACATATATACTTACATATGCATATTATGTACATGAAAGTTTGAAAAACGCTAATAAAAGCAAAGCTAAAAAGCCACCTAATTACAAACTGAATTGCTTTAACTTAAACGAGGGCGAGACCTATTACGTTTTCAACGCTTGTTTACGTGGTTCCATCTAGAAAGCAATCAGATGTATCATTTATTTGCCATAAATTCTGAATGTTAGCACTCTAGTTGCTCATTACATCACTGTAGTAAAGCTACTGTTCACCAAGGAAGTCTGCTGCTGGTATTCAAAGTGCATGTTTCAGTCTGCATGTCAAAAGTTTTTTAATGAAATAGAAGAGGATTTGAGAAGTCAAAATGTGCCCTACTTTTTCTTTCTGCAGCATTAATCATACTTTCTATGGCAAAATGAACCCCCTCATTTTGTTCCTTTGCAAATTAAATGTTTTAAGTGTTACCACTTTATTCCAATCAAGATGGCTTCAGGTGTGCCATAATTTTGTCATAAGTAAGACTGTTAGCGCTCTAGTTGATATTTAGAACACTCTGGGACATTTTGTCATTGGGCTATACTTGGGCTACATCTGAGTGATATTTGTGCTACATTTGGGCTCTTTTGTCTCTGGTGGCCATCTTGGGAGACTTATTTGTTATGAAGTTTCCTAATTTCCTCATTTACTACAGTCTCCTCAGTAGGAAACACTTTCAGTTTTTTACTTTGATTCCATCAAGAAGGCATTCAGATGTGTCACACATTTGCTATAAATTCGGAATGTTAGCACTCTTGTTGCTTATTTATCACTGTAGTAAAGCTACTGCACACCAGGGAAGTCTGCTGCTGGTATTGAAAGTGCATGTTTCAGTCAGTATGTCAGACTTTTTTAACTAAATAGAAGAGGATTAGAGAAGTCAATCAAAATGTGCCCTAATTTTTCTTTCTGCAGCACTAATCATGCTTTCTATGGCAAAATGAACCCCCTTGTTTTGTTCCTTTTTAAATTAAATGTTTTAAGAGTTACCACTTTATTCCAATCAAGATGGCTTCAGGTGTGCCATACGTTTGTTATAAGTAGGACTGTTAGCGCTCTAGTTGTTCTTTAGAACACTCTGGGAAGCTGCAGTAGAACACAAAGGATTCAACTGACAGTATCTGCCCTTGTTGGATGTACATGTTTTACTGAGAATTTCAGACTTCATGCTCACATGACTGATAAAGATAATGTGAATTTACAGAAAATATGCTCTCAGGTTAGCTTATAGATCACCTCCCAAACCTCTGTGTGAAAAGCATGAGAAAATATTTTTCTCTCAAACTTGATTCACGATATCCCAGCAGAAGGCTTTTTCACATGGTAATATCACCTTAGAACACACCAGAATTCCTAAAATGAGTATGATACCATCAACAAATGATTTATAATGTAACTAACGTCTTAACACCTTCTATTAACTGCAATGCTTTTTAATGAGGTGCTATCATGTATATTGGTCCCAAGATGGCTGCCAACACTTCTTGGATGAAGTGCTGACAGCCAATCAGATCTCACGATGAGATGTGTGGTTAGGCTCCGCCCAGATATATATGTGATTTTGATTTTGATTTTCTCAGGAACTACTGAACGGATTTACACCATTTAAGCAAAAGGCACGAGTCTGAACTGAGGACTAACTCTTTGGCCAAATTTGGTGTAATTCCGTTCAGCAGTTCGGGCTGTAGCTGCGGCTAAAGGTCATATGGGAAATTGCATGCGGAAAACACGTTTTGGGACCCCCCTTTTTTTCTCGGCCCCCGCTACACGAATCATCCCAAGACTTTCAGGATAGGAGCGGACCGGAGCTGGCCAAAAATTTCGAAAATTTTGCGAAGATTCGTCAATCGGCGCCAAAGTTATTGGGAAAAGAATGTTGCAGATTTCCTATGGAAAATAGGTCCTACCTATAACCTCCTACAGGCGACCGCCAGTAGGTAATATATGTATCTATATACATATCTATATATATATTTATATATATATACAGATACATGTAGTCTTTGACTGCTGGCCATTAATTAAAACAACTTTTGTTACCTGCTTTCTCGACTGGAGGGCGTCCTTTGTGCTATAATACGGCATGATTTTCATTTGGAATTGTAAAGCGGCAATGTCGCTACGAAGTCCTGATCCACCTGGAAGGGCACCTTTTCTCGTCATGATTCATATGGATATATATTTGTATATATATATATATTCAGAAACACAAAGGATGCCGCACTCCAGAGATTGGTTTCACAGTTGCTTTATTTTCACCACGACTGGTGGTGGTGAAAATAAAGCAACTCCGAAACCTGTCTCTGGAGTGCGGCATCCTTTGTGTTTCTGAATTTAAGTATCGGGTAAGGATTCCACCCGTTGCTGCCTGCACCAGGTATTGAGCGCGCTGACATTGGGAATTAATTGTTATATATATATATATAAATATTTATTCACAGAGATATTTCTCAGTGCTGAAATTCTGAGACTGTGAAAGAACTATAATGAGTCTCTTTGAAGTTACCTGAAAGTCCGTAAAGTGTGGTACTGCTGCAGAGTACCAAAAAAAAATTCTGCTAGATGGATATATCTGACTTTTGTGTAGCGGCAGTTTTGTCGCCATAAACGGTATGCTGAAACAAAGAGATCTGTATTATGTAGACAGCTAAGTGGATTAGTAAAGCCACTCTGTAGCAACACTTTGTAACAGATTAAATGTATGTGAGAGAGGGGCTATGGAGATATGAGGGGCACGTTTGCAAGGATGGTAGTGGGCGCATCATAGGAGGTCATAGTGTGCAATTGTAAAGCACACGTTCACCCGTAGGCATCTTGGTGCCAAAGTGATGGTCGCACTGGCTCCCACCAGCGCTAATTATTATTATTATTATTAACGAATTTTGTACCGCGCACGGTTACCCAGAGGCATCCCAGCGCTTATAGAGAATCAGAGCAAGCTGCCTGTGTGAAGCAGAACAGATTTAGAATTATTCTGGAAATAGATAAGTTTTCAAATGTTTCCTGAACCTGAGCAGGTTTGGTTCAGAGCGTAGTGAGAGTGGGAGGGAGTTCCAGGCGTGTGCAGTATGGATGGAAAAGCTCCTGCCACCTGAACGGGCTCTCCTAATTCTCTTTATCTGAAGGAGGTGTTTATTATCGGAGCGTAAGGCTCTGGTGGGCTTATAGGGCCGAATCATGTCCTTCAGAATAGCAGGTCCTTTCCCCTGAATGCTCTTGTGAGCAATACAGAGGGCTTTGAAGGTCACTCTCTCTTTGACCGGGAGCCAATGGAGTGCCTTTAGAGCGGGCCTGGCTGATTGCCTGGCCGGAACGTTCCGCAGCAGCCTGGCTGCCGCGTTCTGCACTTGTTGCAGGATTTTGAACGTTGATTCCGGTGCTCCGAGAAAGAGTGCATTACTGTAGTCCAGGCGTGAGATGATTAGACCTTGGACTAACAGCTTCCGGGAGAGTTCCGGTAAGAGGGGGAGAACCTTACGGGCCGAGCGGAGCAGTCCATAACACACGCCAGCGATCTTCTTGGCGTGTGTCCTAAAGGACAGATCAGGCTCCAGCCAGACCCCCAGGCTCTTAATTTCCTTCTTTGGGTCAGGCGGAGTGCCCATACAGTTGGGCCAGCTGCTCGGCGAGAGGGCGAAGTTTGAGTGGCCCAAGATCATCAGCTCAGTTTTTGAGCCGTTCAATTTGAGCGATGACCTGGTCATCCAGTCAAACACCTCTCTTAAGCATGAATGGAGCGTTTCAGGCTGCTTCTCCAGCTGTGTCAGACCCACCACTAGCTGAGTGTCATCCGCATAGCTTATGGTCTTAAAGCCAAACGGAGACACCACACCCTCAAGGGGTGCCATATACACGTTAAATAACGTGGGGCTTAGGGATGAGCCCTGAGGCACCCCACAGTGAAGTGGAAAGGGAGGAGATTTTGCGTTGCCTTCCCAAACCTCGAAGGTACGCCCCTCCAGAAAAGAGGCCAGCCATTCCAGGGCCGCTCCTGTGACTCCTGTCTCTGCTAGGCGTTGTGTCAACACTCCATGGTTGACAGTATCGAAGGCCGCACTTAGGTCCAGGAGGATCACTGCCACTGACCCCCCTGTATCCAAAGTGCTTCTGGCCTCCTCTACAACTGCTAGCAGGGCCGTGTCGGTTCCATGACCCGGTCGGAATCCCGTCTGGGAGTCTCTCAACCGACCATTCTCCTCGAGAAAGTTGGACAGTTGGCGGTTAACCAGTTTCTCGGCAACCTTACTAATCCCTGGTAGCAAGGAGATGGGCCTGAAATTGGCTAAGTTCTGTGGATCTAAGCCAGGCTTCTTCAGAAGCGCTTTAACGACTGCGCTCTTCCAGTCTGGCGGTACCGTGCCATGAGCGAAGGAGAGATTGACCAAATCGGTCAAAGGCTCTCCTATCGATGGGGCAACCTGCTTTAAATACCGCATTGGGACTGGGTCTTGAGGCGAGCCACTCTTCAAGCTCCCGAGGACCTTCAGTACTTCGCCTGAGGTTACGGGGCCAAAAGACGTCAATAAATTTTCCGACATGCTTAAGTCTTCAGACGAAGTCGGGGTTCCCATCACCGGAGGGAGAGAACTAATAATGGTGTCAATTTTATTTTTGAAGTAAGTGGCCAATTCCAGACATTTTTCCTGTGGTCTGTCGTGGACAAGAATGGGATCCTGTGGTTTAAGAAGCTCCTTCATCACTAGAAAGGCTTCCCTGGATGAGGACGCAGCATGACTCACTCTCTCCCCAAAAAAGGAGGCCTTTGCTGCGCGTATAGCAAGTTTATACGTCCTTAATTCCCTACGGTATTTTTCCCTGCTCTCTGTCTCTGGGTTCTTCCTCCATAGTCTCTCTAAAAGGCTGCGATGATAGGTATGTGGCAAGGTAAAGTAATACTGTCTTTTTTCTCTCTTTCTTAGTCTTTTTAGAGAGCGTACGGATTTCGCAAAGGTAAGGTGACTTCGTCATTATTGATTTAAACACTTCATTCACGCTCACACCCACCTACACTTTAAAACCAACAATCTATCTGCATTCTACATAGGATAGTGTTTTAAAAGAATAGTTTAGGCACTAGCAGAGATGGCATTATCGTTGGACAAATTCTTCCCAGGCCCCAAATCTGGTTCTGGAGTCCAGCTCTGAGGCAGGATCAGAGACTGAGACAGCAGATACTGAGACAGCATCTGAGGGAGAGGACAATGGAGTCGAATCAGTCGGCGCAGTTCCATCCAATGACTCATCGTCCAGCGATTCTGAAGGAGACGATGTCAGTCTTGCTGTCCCTTTGACAGCACAGTCTGTGCAGCAGGACACCCGTAACAGGTTAGAGCAACCCAGAGTGCGGGCACGTGCGGCCGCAAGCACAGACGGAGTGCTGTCTTGGCAGTCTCCCAATTTAGTTCAGCCCCAAATTCCGCCTTTCACTGGTGACGCTGGATGTAAAGTAGATACGGCATTTTTTTTGCCAATTGACTACTTCCATCTCTTTTTTGGGGTTGACTTCCTAGACGAAATTGTGCAGCAAACAAATTTGCGTGTCAAACAATTTCTGAGGGAGCAAGGAGGAACTCTTGGGCCTCATTCTAGGGCACGCAACTGGACTCCCACTTCTGTAGGGGAGTTGAAGATATTTTTAGGCCTCACGCTTAAAATGGGGGCAGTGCATAAACCAACCTTGCTATCCTATTGGTCAACTCGCACGGTTTGGTTAACCCCCATCTTCGCACCATACATGAGCAGAGATCGTGTTTTGTAATTACAGCGCATGCTGCATTTCAATGACAATTCTACTGCGCTGCCCCGGGACCATCCAGACCATGACAGGTTGTTCAAAATTCAGCCTGTCGTGGATCATTTGTCTGTCAGGTTTCGAGAGGTTTATACTCCTGGAAAGAATATAGCCATTGATGAATCCTTGATCTTGTATAAAGGGCGGCTGCTGTTTAGGCAGTACATTCCGAGCAAATGCGCTCGCTATGGCATCAAGCTGTACATGCTGTGTGACAGCTCGACTGGCTATGTGTACAGCTTGAGAGTGTATGCAGGGAAGGACACAACTCTTAACCCTGTAGGTTGCCCCCCCATGCTAGGGGTCACAGGAAAGATCGTATGGGAGCTTGTCCAGCCACTTCTTCACAAAGGTTATAACCTTTATGTGGACAATTTCTATACAGGAGCAGAGCTGTTCAGTGAGCTCTACAAAGCTGGCACCATGGCTTGCGGTAAAATTCGTTGTCGCTGCAAAGGATTCCCGCAGGTGCTTGTTTGCAAGAAGCTCCTGAATTCCCAGAGCACTGAGTTGCGTTCCAACGAACTGCTCGCAGTTAAGGTCTCAGATAGGCATGACGTGTACGTGCTCACTACAATTCATGCTGAGAGCACTTGCCCTGTCACGGTTTGGGGTCAGATGGTCGAAGTCCACAAGCCCACCTGTATACTTGATTACAACAAGTACATGGGCGGAGTGGACAAGAACAACCAGGTTCTTCAGCCATACAATGCGAACCGTAAAACTTGCACTTGGTATAAGAACCTGTTTACGCACCTGATCCAGATGGCAGCATACAATGCGTATGTTGTTTATCGTGAGACCACCACAGGAAGACCCATGTCTTTCCTTGACTTTCAGTTGTCTGTGATTGAAAGTCTTACTGATGCAGAAGAAGAAGCCTCCACTTCATGTGTTCTGGAGGACGTGGCAAGGCTGCAGGAGTGACACTTTGCAGATAAAATTCCTGCAACACCCAAAAAGGAGCGACCATGCCATTGTTGTAAAGTGTGCTCGATGCAGGGAAAGAGGCAGGAGACTCGTGTTTACTGTCCCCAGTGCCCAAGTAAGCCTGCCTTCTGTTTTCCTACTTGCTTTATGTTGTATCACACTAAAGCAAAATACTGGGAAATTGACTGAGGTGGAGCTGTCAATAGATTAACCTTTCAATTGGTGTGAATGGATACCTACTGTCTGTGGGCCACTCCTTCACTATGTATGCAGCTGCAGGATATTTGTTCCTCTACTTCATGATATCATGGACTTCTCAACACCTTTATCTGCTTTCAGAACGAGGTAGTTGTTCTGTTCACCAATTGACAAGTGCATTATAGTACCCACGCTGCATATACTGGTGGACAGAACATATGCCACGTTGTCATGGAGTACCCGTGTTTCACATTCAACCATTCTTCGTAGTTTATGATGTTCTCTTTAGGAAGTTTTTGAAATTTTCCAGGATGTTTGCCTTAGTTTCAAAGGTAGATATGCTTGCTCAGCTCAAGAAATGTTTTTGCGGCATACTCGGCACCCCCCAACTTGCATCCACAAAGTGGAAGGAGTTGGACAGACCATTATGAGAGCATTGATAGCTTGTGACAGAAATGTTCATTAAATCTTCAAGTAGCTAGAGATGGAAGGCATTAGTATAGAGTGAGTGCGGTACCATTTTTATGGGAAGACCTTGGGGAACACTGGGTGGTAGGCAATGCGTGTCTGCCCGGCGATGCCACAACTTTCCCACACAAAAATGTGTGGGAAAAGTGATTTTTTTCGGCTAAATTTGAGATTTTCAGGGGATTCTGGATAAGAAAACGTTGGGGGATCCACGCAAGCCATACCTCCCTGTAACCCCCCGGGTGTCTAGTTTTCAAAACTGTGGGGATAGGTTTCCCTAGCTGGCCGCCGAGCACCGGGCCCAAAAATTCGAGGTGAACCCCCTCGCAAAACCAGGTCGTGTTGTGATAGCCAATATTGAAGTCGCCTCAACACGTTTTGGGCCCTAGCCTGTCGCGGGTACGTGGGCCTCCCACACGAGTGAGGCACCATTTTTATATGGAGACCTTGGGAAACACTGGGTGGTAGGCAAAACTTTGGGGGATCCACACAAGCCATACCTCCCTGGAACCCCCCCGGGTGTCTAGTTTTCAGAAATGTGTGGATTTGATAGGTTTCCCTAGCTGGTCACCAAGCACCAGGCCAACAACCGAGGGGACCCCCCTTGCAAAACCAGGTTGTTTTGTGATAGGCAATTTTAATGTCGCCTCAATGTGTTTTGGGCCCTAGCCTGTCACGGGTACTTGGGCCTCCCACACAAGTGAGGTACCATTTTTCTCGGAAGACTTTGGGGAACGTGGGGTGGGTGGAAATTTGTGGATCCACGCAGATTCCAGAACTTTCCACCACAGAAATGTGAGGAAAACATGTTTTTTTTGACAATTTTTTAGGTTTTCAAGGGATTCTGGGTAACAGAACCTGGTGAGAGCCAGCCAAGTCATCCCATCCTGGATTCCCCTGGGTATCTACTTTTGAAAAATATATAGGTTTGCTAGGTTTCCCAAGGTACCGGCAGAGCTAAGGTTCAAAATCTACAGCTAGGCACTTTGTTGAAAATGGGTAAGTTTCCACTGCCAAAATGTGGTGTGTCCACGTTGCGTTTTGGGCCGTTTCCTGTTGCGGGTACTTGGGCCTCCCACACAAGTGAGGTACCATTTTTATCAAAGACTTTGGGGAACATGGGGTGGGTAGAATTTTGTGGATCCACGCAGATTCCAGAACTTTCCACCACAGAAATATGAGGAAAATGTTTTTTTAAAACATTTATTTAGGTTTGCAAGGGATTCTGGGTAACAGAACCTGGTGAGAGGCAGTCAAGTCACCCCATCCTGGATTCCCCTGGGTGTCTAGTTTTCAAAAATGTGTAGGTTTGATAGGTTTACCAAGGTGCCGGCAGAGCTAGGGTTCAAAATCTACAGCTAGGCAGTTTGTTGAAAAAGGGTCCCTTTTCACTGCGAAAATGTGGTGTGTCTGTTGCAGCGTGGAACATCAAATTCCCCCTTCGTCACAGACCAAATACCTCAATAACAAATTCTTTCAAATACATTCATTGGTGGGGCCCATAACACCAACACTCATACTTCATTGATCTGCTTCCCTAGAGGAATAAGATTCCAAATGCTGACATGAAAGGAATATTTTTACCTAAACACTAAATGCATTGAATACTCTAATAACTCCAACCTTGTGATATTCCCCTCATTGGGTGATGAATCAGTTAGTTGTATAAATGATTTAGTGATTCAATTCATTTATCTATACTCTTCTCTTATTCTAGTTTCTTCAAATAATCGACACAACACAGTTTTCAATTAATCAAACATCATTTATCTCATAAAATTGCAAATTGTTAGAAAATCATTGTCCAAACCACAGAAAATTATATTTACCTAATCTGGCTAATAGTCATCCTCTATGTCAGTCAAGTCGTGGAAAAATCTTGAAATTCATCAAAGTTAGGCCGCAATTCAGTCTCTCATAGATTCAGGATAACCGCTGTCCAGCAGTGTCACCGTCCTCTCCGTCAGCATAACGTCAGGAAATCAAGTTTGTCAAAGAAGAGAGAGTTTTTTAATTCACTTTCCTACCTACTTCTATAATGAAACTAATGTCAAAATGTATCAAGATTGGGGTTTTAGTCAGTCCTCATTTATGGATTTGGGGTCGATCGGTAAAGTTCTCACATAGTCCGCAAGATTAAGTCATCGCACTTGCTGGTTCCGGTTTTAAAGACAGTCCATTGTTGTAGTATTGGAAAAGCTCCCAGAGTGTCCTTGGTAGGAACATCGTCTCCTGGGGTCAGGACGAGCCCATTGTTGCTGGCGGTGACACATGCGCACTTCACCCAGAACCTCGTGTGACAGCAGCAGTCACGTTGTATGTCTCGGTCAACCATCTTAAGGAAGGCCATAATGGTCAACTTAAGCAAAACAAACACAAAAACGTAATTAAAACATAGAAATGGCAAATAAAATGTTAAGCCCTCACTAATTCCCCTATGTGTAAGTAATTATCTAGCAGAATAGCAACATTCAAAGCGTTTATACTCTCTCAATGATGCGCAACTTACAATTACATCACAAAAGCAACATATATCATGCAATAATATAATTTCCTACAATTAGTATGCGTTCATATATTAGTATACAATTAGTTTAGCCATGCAAAATGCAAATCCCACGTGTAATTTTTTTATTAATTTAATTGGTAAGTCTTCCACTTCAAACAAATTAATAATATTACTATTAGTTAATTATTCCGATTAATAAAACATGCAGAATGGGGGGTATACAAAATTTTGTACTACCCGCTCCAGCATGTCCACATTGCATTTTGGGCCATTTCCTGATGCGGGTACTTGGGCCTCCCACACAAGTGAGGTACCACTTTTATCGGAAGACTTTGGGGAACACGGTGTGGGTGGAATTTTGTGGATCCACGCAGATTCCAGAACTTTCCACCACAGAAATGTGAGGAAAATGTGTTTTTTTTAACCATTTTTTAGGTTTGCAAGGGATTCGTGTAACAGAACCTGGTGAGAGGAGTCAAGTACCCCCATCCTGGATTCCCCTAGGTGTCTAGTGTTAAAATATGTATAGGTTTGATAGGTTTCCCAAGGTGCCGGCAGAGCTAAGGTTCAAAACCTACAGCTAGGCAGTTTGTTGAAAAAGGGTCCGTTTTCACTGCGAAAATGTGGTGTGTACGCGTTGCGTTTTGGGCCGTTTCCTGTCACGGGTACTTGGGCCTCCCACACAAGTGAGGTACCATTTTTATCGAAGACTTTGGGGAACATGGGGTGGGTAGAATTTTGTGGATCCACGCAGATTCCAGAACTTTCCACCACAGAAATATGAGGAAAATGTTTTTTTTAAAACATTTATTTAGGTTTGCAAGGGATTCTGGGTAACAGAACCTGGTGAGAGGCAGTCAAGTCACCCCATCCTGGATTCCCCTGGGTGTCTAGTTTTCAAAAATGTGTAGGTTTGATAGGTTTACCAAGGTGCCGGCAGAGCTAGGGTTCAAAATCTACAGCTAGGCAGTTTGTTGAAAAAGGGCCCCTTTTCACTGCGAAAATGTGGTGTGTCTGTTGCAGCGTGGAACATCAAATTCCCCCTTCGTCACAGACCAAATACCTCAATAACAAATTCTCTCAAATACATTCATTGGTGGGGCCCATAACACCAACACTCATACTTCATTGATCTGCTTCCCTAGAGGAATAAGATTCCAAATGCTGACATGAAAGGAATATTTTTACCTAAACACTAAATGCATTGAATACTCTAATAACTCCAACCTTGTGATATTCCCCTCATTGGGTGATGAATCAGTTAGTTGTATAAATGATTTAGTGATTCAATTCATTTATCTATACTCTTCTCTTATTCTAGTTTCTTCAAATAATCGACACAACACAGTTTTCAATTAATCAAACATCATTTATCTCATAAAATTGCAAATTGTTAGAAAATCATTGTCCAAACCACAGAAAATTATATTTACCTAATCTGGCTAATAGTCATCCTCTATGTCAGTCAAGTCGTGGAAAAATCTTGAAATTCATCAAAGTTAGGCCGCAATTCAGTCTCTCATAGATTCAGGATAACCGCTGTCCAGCAGTGTCACCGTCCTCTCCGTCAGCATAACGTCAGGAAATCAAGTTTGTCAAAGAAGAGAGAGTTTTTTAATTCACTTTCCTACCTACTTCTATAATGAAACTAATGTCAAAATGTATCAAGATTGGGGTTTTAGTCAGTCCTCATTTATGGATTTGGGGTCGATCGGTAAAGTTCTCACATAGTCCGCAAGATTAAGTCATCGCACTTGCTGGTTCCGGTTTTAAAGACAGTCCATTGTTGTAGTATTGGAAAAGCTCCCAGAGTGTCCTTGGTAGGAACATCGTCTCCTGGGGTCAGGACGAGCCCATTGTTGCTGGCGGTGACACATGCGCACTTCACCCAGAACCTCGTGTGACAGCAGCAGTCACGTTGTATGTCTCGGTCAACCATCTTAAGGAAGGCCAAAATGGTCAACTTATGCAAAACAAACACAAAAACGTAATTAAAACATAGAAATGGCAAATAAAATGTTAAGCCCTCACTAATTCCCCTATGTGTAAGTAATTATCTAGCAGAATAGCAACATTCAAAGCGTTTATACTCTCTCAATGATGCGCAACTTACAATTACATCACAAAAGCAACATATATCATGCAATATTCTAATTTCCTACAATTAGTATGCGTTCATATATTAGTATACAATAAGTTTAGCCATGCAAAATGCAAATCCCACGTGTAATTTTTTTATTAATTTAATTGGTAAGTCTTCCACTTCAAACAAATTAATAATATTACTATTAGTTAATTATTCCGATTAATAAAACATGCAGAATGGGGGGGTATACAAAATTTTGTACTACCCGCTCCAGCATGTCCACATTGCATTTTGGACCGTTTCCTGATGCGGGTACTTGGGCCTCCCACACAAGTGAGGTACCACTTTTATCGGAAGACTTTGGGGAACATGGGGTGGGTGGAATTTTGTGGATCCACGCAGATTCCAGAACTTTCCACCACAGAAATGTGAGGAAAATGTGTTTTTTTAACCATTTTTTAGGTTTGCAAGGGATTCGTGTAACAGAACCTGGTGAGAGGCAGTCAAGTACCCCCATCCTGGATTCCCCTAGGTGTCTAGTGTTAAAATATGTATAGGTTTGATAGGTTTCCCAAGGTGCCGGCAGAGCTAAGGTTCAAAACCTACAGCTAGGCAGTTTGTTGAAAAAGGGTCCGTTTTCACTGCGAAAATGTGGTGTGTACACGTTGCGTTTTGGGCCGTTTCCTGTCACGGGTACTTGGGCCTCCCACACAAGTGAGGTGCCGTTTTTATCGGAAGACTTTGGGGAACATGGGGTGGGAGGAATTTTGTGGATCCACACAGATTCCAGAACTTTCCACCACAGAAATGTGAGGAAAATGTGTTTTTTGTTTATACATTATTAGGTTTGTAAAGGATTCTGGGTAACAGACCTTGGTGAGAGGCAGTCAAGTAACCCCATCCTGGACTCCCCTAGGTGTTTAGTTTTCAAAAATGTATAGGTTTGCTAGGTTTCTCTATGTGCCGGCAGAGCTAGGGTTAAAAAACTACAGCTAGGCACTTTGCCAAAAAAGGGTAGTTTTTCACTGTGAAATTGTGGTGTGTCCACGTTACATTTTGCGCCATTTCCTGTCGCGGGCTCTAGGCCTACCCACACAAGTGAGGTACCATTTTTCTCGGAAGACTTTGGGGAAAGTGGGGTGGGTGGAAATTTGTGGATCCACGCAGATTCCAGAACTTTCCACCACAGAAATGTGAGGAAAATGTGGTTTTTTTGGACAATTTTTTAGGTTCGCAAGGGATTCTGGGTAACAGAACCTGGTGGAAGCCAGTCAAGTCACCCCATCTTGGATTCCCCTGGGTGTCTAGTTTTGAAAAATATTTAGGTTTGCTAGGTTTCCCTAGGTGTCGCCAGAGCCAGGTTTAAAAAAACTACAGGTAGGCACTTTGCCAAAAAAGGGTGATTTATCACTGTGAAATTGGGGTGTGTCCATGTTGCGTTTTGCGCCGTTTCCTCTTGCAGGCACTAGGCCTACCCACACAAGTGAGATACCATTTTACTCTGAATACTTTGGGGAATGCGGGGTGGGTGGAAATTTTTGGATCCATGCAGATTTCAGAACTTTCCACCACAGAAATGTGAGGAAAATGTGTTTTTTTTGACACTTTTTTAGGTTTGCAAGGGATTCTGGGTAACAGAAACTGGTGAGAGCCAGTCAAGTCAACCCATCCTGGATTCCCCAGGGTGTCTAGTTATTAAAAATGTATAGGTTTGCTAGGTTTCCCTGGGTGACAGCAGAGCAAGGGTTCAAAAACTACAGCTAGGCACTTTGCAAAAAAAGGATAATTTTTCATTGTGAAAATGTGGTGTGTTCACGTTGCATTTTCACCCGTTTCCTGTCGTGGGCACTATGCCTACCCCCACAAGTGAGGTGCCATTTTTATTGGGAGACTTAGGGTAATTCATATTTGTAAAGCAACTGTTTTTACCTATTGAATTTCGATGCATTTCTGCCTTCCAAATGAAAGACAATGTTTAAAAAAATAGTCATTTTGAAAAATGACCGATAATTCTCATGCTAGTATAAGTATTCACAATTTTGGAAATGTTCAAATATCTACTGTTTCTAATCTCTATATTTTGTTCCCATTTCAGAAATACATAGGAGTTTTCATACCGAATTTTCCATGTATACATTTTCCCATACTTGCTATATACCCGCTACATAATAAAAAAAACATTGCAAGACGCTGCTCAGTTTTTGGCTCTGGGTTCGTCGGGTTCTTGGTGAACCTAAAAGTCCTATATATCCCCACAACCAGTAACGTCCAGTGGATGTAACGGTATATTGCTTTCAAACAGATGTCATAATTAGAAGAAGTTACAGGTGAAGACGTTGACACAAAAGGCTGTTTTTTTCAACTAATTTTCCATTTTACCTATATTTAACTGTTAGTTTCTATAAAGAAACCTTGATGGATTTACACAAATGACCCCTTGCTGAATTCAGCATTTTGTCTACTTTTCTAAAATGTATAGATTTTGAGGATCCATTATTGAGTTCATACCCATTTCTACCATTAACTGGAAGGAGGTTGAAAGCACAAACAATAGCAAAAACAGGCTATGTCCCGGAAAAATGCCAAAACTGTGTAAAATGTTTTGGTTTTCTGACAAAAGTCCGTCATTCCCTTAAAGCAGGGAAAATTGAGATTTTAGCCCCACAAACCCTTTTTTGATACCATTTGCAGGGAAATATCCAGACACTTTCATATGCAGAACTTTTTTCCAATTTTTCACCAAAAAACCAACATTTAGCTGTAGTTTGGCTACTATCTGGGACCCCTCCAGGGGAATCCACAAACCCTGGGTACCTTTAAAATCCCCATGATGTTGGAAGAAAAGGACACAAATTTGGCGTGGATACCTTATGTGGTCACAAAGTTACAGAGGCCTAAACACAAACTACTACAAATAGCCAAAAAAGGGCTCAGAACTGGGGGGGGGAAAGGCCCAGCAGTTAAGGGGTTAAGACAGACTTAATACAAACTTAAGACGGACTTAAGACAGACTTAAGACAGACTTAAGATGGACTTGAGACAGACTTAAGACAAATTTAAGACAAAATCCTAACTTTACTACTGCTAAACTTTTGTGAATACCGAAAGTAGTAAAGTTAGGATTTTGTCTCAGATTAGTTCTGTGAATCGGGCCCTAAGTATTTGGTATCAGTAACAAAGAAGTATCAAATAAGGTTTCAGCAAATATCCCTTTAAAAGTCAAAGTCAGGAGAATGACCACAAATCTATAATTTGTGAAACTAGTTCTGTAAATTTACTAGGTAGAGACCATCTCTGCAAAATAAATAGCATGATTTATTGTACAAGGGATGGTGTAGCAATTCAGATGCCGATGAAGACTCTGAATTTAAAATAAAACAAAGGCAAAAGTCCATTTGTGTCCTGTTCTTACAGAATATGATTTGCCTACTGCTTTTGGAATTTACACACACAGTAAAAGAGGAGGTTTGGGTTTTCAAAGCTAAAGAGACAGGGCTCATTAAAAGTGCAGAGCCATGTAAAATTACAGCAAATGTAGCTTACTCTTAAATTTCTCAGTACAAGCTCTTGCAAGAAGCAGAGGAGGGAATTACACCTGTAACAGAAAACAATGATAGAACAGAGCATTTTAATGTTTTTTTAAATGTGCCAGGTAGTCCTTGTAGATTTCATGTGACAAGAACAACAAATTAAGCAAAACATTGAAGGTTTGTCCAAGGCCTTAGAAAATCAATAACATTTTAGCCTTGTGTTTTCCTGTGGAACTGAATCCTGCTTGGATTTGGTTCATATTCCTGTGGATGTAGTAGTTTGGTACATGTTCATTGACTCTATTCCTCCACATGAGGATAGCCAATATCTTTTTGCGTTCAGGTTTCTCAATAAATTTCTCATGTGGTGTTGTTTCTCACAAGGGTATGTGCAATGCCCCTAAAACTTTAACCAAATATTAAAGAAACATTTAGAAAGTTTGCAGCTGCCCTGTAATTTAGTGCTGATGCAACAGATTGACAACCTTATGGTCGCATCTAAAACAAATGAAGTTTGCAAGTTGGATACAATGTGCTCTTGAACAATCTTGCCGACAATGGGGCGGATATTCCCGAATATGGGGCGGATATTCCCGAATCCTGGAAAGGTGCCGAGATATTGCCCATCTTTAAGAAGGGTGACCGCTCGTGCCCGGGGAACTACCGCCCGATTAGTTTAATTGACTCGATCCAAAAGATTATTGCCAGGATGATCCTGGCAAGAATCCAGTCTTGGATTGAGCAGGAGGATATTATTTCACCATTGCAGGCTGGGTTTAGATCTTGTACCAGTACCATCGATCAGGCCTTTAGGTTCCAACTGATCGTTTGGAAAACGGTCCATATTTGCGGCGGCACTTTATACGCCGCTTTTGTTGACCTACGGTCAGCCTTTGACTTAGTTAACAGGACTAAACTTTGGGGGGCCCTAGCGGGGCTAGGGATGCCTGTTGACCTTTTGAATATCGTCATTAGGTTGCATGATAAAAATTTCGCACAAGTACGTTGGGGGAACCAAGGGCAGGTCACCGATAAATTTAAAGTAATTAGGGGTGTTAGGCAAGGGTGCGTCCTTGCGCCAACCCTTTTTTTGTTATTCATAAATAGAGTTGTGCAGTATTTTTCATCTATCTCTACTGACACCCCCACGTTCGGTGGTACCAAAATCCCATTACTCATGTTCGCCGACGACACCCTATTACTGTCCCAAACGCAGATGGGGTTGCAGGCGGCCTTGAACGTATTTGCTAACTTTTGCTCTGATTATGATCTGGAAGTTAACGTTTCAAAAACCAAGTACATGGTTTTCAATAAAGGAAAAAGCGTGAAAGGTCATGTCACTATGAATAATGATATACTTGAACCTACGAACGTCATGACCTATCTGGGGGTTGTTCTTGAAAACAAACTGAGCTGGAGGCCACAAATTGATGTTCTATCTCTTAAATTTGCGCAGCTTTCCGGGTGCTTGGTTAAAGAACAGAAACAGTCCCAGACTAAAAGGATAGGTCCTGCAATCAAGATTTATAATGCCAGGATTAATTCTGCGATCCTTTATGGAGCAGAACTCTGGGGTTTTGCTGACCTATCCCCTTTGGTCAAGGCACAATATAAATTTTTGAGGATCCTCACGGGTCTTCCCAGTTCAAGTCCAGTGAAACCGCTTCTTCTGGACCTTGGTTGTCACTCATTTGAAGACATTGCCAGGTTCAAACCATTGGCTTTTTGGAGGAGATTGTGGACTACACCGGAATTAGGCCCCTATGCAAAGGCATTTTTGGATGTTCGTTCTATTCTGGGCTCCGGTAACATTGTTTGGTTTAAGCAAGTTAGTCTGCTATTGGAATCCATGGGTCTGGGATATCTATGGTCTGACCCCGCCAATAACCCTTTTCCTCCAAAAAAACTATTTAAAAGCCTCCACTGGTCTTTGGTACACCAGAAACAACTAACCCAAGTGCCATCAGAGTCTCTGACAGGCAGGTTTCTTGTGCAGAAAAACGTCCCACTTTTAGAAGCCTATTGGGACATCATTAGCAGGCCCAGTGACAGGAAACTCTACCACCAATTGAGGGTTGGCTCTTTACCAACCAGACTGTTTACCAAAAATTGGAAGGGTGAGGCGTGAGATTCCTGTCACTGGTGTATAGATTGTGCTGAATCAGTGGGTCACATATTTTTTGCCTGCCCGGCCTATGCTGCCCCTCGGGCTAAATGGCTCAAACCCATATGTCGTACTTTGGGCACTAGATTGGGGCTCGAGGCATTAAGGATTTTAAGATCTGATACTAGTGAATGTATTGTAGTCGCCGTGGCCAAATTCCTAGGTTGGGTTTGGATCATTAGAAATAGGAATCCTTAGGTACCAGTGTAGTGTTTTATTTTGTTTTCTTATTTTGTGTTCACCCTGAAATCGTTTTTATCTTTCATCTTGCATGTATGTTTATTTTACATTGTATTGTCTTTTATGATGAAATTAATCGATAATAAAGACTATGAAACGAAACGACTCTGAATTTAAAATAAAACAAAGGCAAAAGTCCATTTGTGTCCTGTTCCTACAGAATATGATTTGCCTACTGCTTTTAGAATTTACACACACAGTAAAAGAGGAGGTTTGGGTTTTCGAAGCTAAAGAGACAGGGTTCATTAAAAGTGCAGAGCCATGTATAATTACAGCAAATGTAGTTTACTCTTAAACTCCTCAGTACAAGCTCTTGCAAGAAGCAGAGGAGGGAATTAAACCTGTAACAGAAAACAATGATAGAACAGAGCATTTTAATGTTTTTTTAAAAGTGCCAGGTAGTCCTTGTAGATTTCATGTGATAAGAATAACAAATTAAGCAAAAGATTGAAAGTTTGTCCAAGGCCTTAGAAAATCAATAACATTTTAGCCTTGTGTTTTCCTGTGGAACTGAATCCTGCTCGGATTTGGTTCATATTCCTGTGGATGTAGTAGTTTGGTACATGTTCATTGACTCTATTTCTCCACATGAGGATGGCCAATATCTTTTTGCGTTCAGGTTTCTCAATAAATTTCTCATGTGGTGTTGTTTCTCACGAGGGTATATGAATGCCCCTCAAACTTTAACCAAATATTAAAGAAACATTTAGAAAGTCTGCAGCTGCCCTGTAATTTAGTGCTGATGCAACAGATTGACAACCTTATGGTCGCATCTAAAACAAATGAAGTTTGCAAGTTGGATACAATGTGCTTTTGAACCATCTTGCCGACAATGGTCCTAAAGTGTCTCCTATAAAAATGCAGTATTATATAAAAGAAGTGACCTATCTTAGTACCACATTATTAAAAAGATTAGGCGAGAAAAGTATCTGAAGAACTTGCTTATGCAGTCCAGAAACTGAATCCATGAAGATCTCAAAGAGAATTGGGAAGATTTTTGGGAAAGGTTGGCTACTGTAGAGAGTCATATTCAAAGTATTTCCAAATTACAAAGTCTTTACACAGGCTTACTCACAGCAATATTTTGAATCTTGTCCGATTTGATGATGAATGCATGAGTGCCTTCTCTGAGCTCACAGATAAATTCTGTAGTGCACCTTTTCTAGGAATGCCAAACTATAAAAAATAATTAAATTTCTTGCGTCACGAGAGAGAAGATTGGGCCTTTTCTGTACTTGCCCATACCATGGTGAAATCAATAGGGCTGTGGCTTACATATGTGCCACATTAGATTCAATTACTACAGCTCTTCCAGGATGCCTAGAATCAGTCCCAAAAGGGGGTGGTGATGGACGGAGCATCAGAACCAATCAAACACTCACACCCAGTCAACAGATCTGGGTTTGATCCATCACCGTTCTTTAGCCCACTCTGCCACCCCAGTTCAGACATGGCCATATGCAAATCAGTCTGACCCTGTGCCTCATGGGAACAGTCCAGCCCGAACTGCCAAGCCATGCCTTCCCTGGACCGGAAACAAGCTTCCTAGGACCGGTTTCTGGCATTTCAGACGTCTTCAGCCAGGCTTGCTTGAATCCAGTGGCAAAGTGAGCAAGGGACTCACGTCTGAGCATACCCTGCCAACTTATGGCGAAAAAAGCGGTACAAAAGGGTGTGGTGATGGACGGAGCATCAGAACCAATTAAACACTCACACCCAGTCAACAGATCTGGGTTTGATCCATTACCGTTCTTTAGCCCACTCTGCCACCCCAGTTCAGACATGGCCATATGCAAATCAGTCTGACCCTGTGCCTCATGGGAACAGTCCAGCCCGAACTGCCAAGCCATGCCTTCCCTGGACCGGAAACAAGCTTACTAGGACTGGTTTCTGGCATTTCAGCCATCTTCAGCCAGGCTTGCTTGAATCCAGTGGCAAAGTGAGCAAGGGACTCACGTCTGAGCATACCCTGCCAACTTATGGCGAAAAAAGCGGTACAAAAGGTTGTGGTGATGGATGGAGCATCAGAACCAATCAAACACTCACACCCAGTCAACAGATCTGGGTTTGATCCATCACCTTTCTTTAGCCCACTCTGCCACCCCAGTTCAGACATGGCCATATGCAAATCAGTCTGACCCTGTGCCTCATGGGAACAGTCCAGCCCGAACTGCCAAGCCATACCTTCCCTGGACCGGAAAGAAGCTTCCTAGGACCGGTTTCTGGCATTTCAGCTGTCTTCAGCCAAGCTTGCTTGAATCCAGTGGCAAAGTGAGCAAGGGACTCACGTCTGAGCATACCCTGCCAACTTATGGCGAAAAAAGCGGTACAAAAGGGGGTGGTGATGGACGGAGCATCAGAACCAAACAAACACTCACACCCAGTCAACAGATCTGGGTTTGATCCATCACCGTTATTTAGCCCACTCTGCCACCCCAGTTCAGACATGGCCATATGCAAATCAGTCTGACCCTGTGCCTCATGGGAACAGTCCAGCCCGAACTGCCAAGCCATGCCTTCCCTGGACCAGAAACAAGCTTACTAGGACTGGTTTCTGGCATTTCAGCCGTCCTCAGCCAGGCTTGCTTGAATCCAGTGGCAAAGTGAGCAAGGGACTCACGTCTGAGCATACCCTGCCAACTTATGGTGAAAAAAGCGGTACAAAAGGTTGTGGTGATGGATGGAGCATCAGAACCAATCAAACACTCACACCCAGTCAACAGATCTGGGTTTGATCCATCACCTTTCTTTAGCCCACTCTGCCACCCCAGTTCAGACATGGCCATATGCAAATCAGTCTGACCCTGTGCCGCATGGGAACAGTCCAGCCCGAACTGCCAAGCCATACCTTCCCTGGACCGGAAAGAAGCTTCCTAGGACCGGTTTCTGGCATTTCAGCTGTCTTCAGCCAAGCTTGCTTGAATCCAGTGGCAAAGTGAGCAAGGGACTCACGTCTGAGCATATCCTGCCAACTTATGGCGAAAAAAGTGGTACAAAAGGGGGTGGTGATGGACGGAGCATCAGAACCAAACAAACACTCACACCCAGTCAATGGATCTGGGTTTGATCCATCACCGTTCTTTAGCCCACTCTGCCACCCCAGTTCAGACATGGCCATATGCAAATCAGTCTGACCCTGTGCCTCATGGGAACAGTCCAGCCCGAACTGCCAAGCCATGCCTTCCCTGGACCCGAAACAAGCTTCCTAGGACCGGTTTCTGGCCTTTCAGCCGGCTTCAGCCAGGCTTGCTTGAATCCAGTGGCAAAGTGAGCAAGGAACTCACGTCTGAGCATACCCTGCCAACTTATGGCGAAAATAGCGGTACAAAAGGGGGTGGTGATGGACGGAGCATCAGAACCAATCAAACACTCACACCCAGTCAACAGATCTGGGTTTGATCCACCACCGTTCTTTAGCCCACTCTGCCACCCCAGTTCAGACATGGCCATATGCAAATCAGTCTGACCCTGTGCCTCATGGAAACAGTCCAGGCCGAACTGCCAAGACATGCCTTCCCTGAACCAGAAACAAGCTTACTAGGACCGGTTTCTGGCATTTTAGCCGTCTTCAGCCAGGCCGATTGATTGAATTCTGATTTTGTGCACAGTATTGCGCCATGTCATTTGCAAATTTGTCACCAGTGACAATATAATCACCACTGTGACTATCGGCAGCACATTTTACAACAGCCAATTGCCTAGGCAGCTGTATCGCCTCAAGCAACTTTCCAACCATTTCAGCATTCTTAATAGGAGTTCCACTTGAGGTTAGGAAACCTCTCTGCAGCCATATCTGTCCGAAGTCGTGGACACCTCCACAGCCATACTGGCCATCAGTTATCACAGTCACTCTCACACTTTTCCCAATCTTGCATGCTCTCGTCAAAGCAACAAGTTCAGCTACTTGGGCCGATTTTACTCCTTTCAAATAGGATGCTTCCATCACTGCTGCAACTGTACATACCGCATATGCTGCCCTCAGCACGCCATCATCTGTCCTCAAACAGGATCCATCGACAAACATAACAAAATCACTTTCTGGTAAGGGTTCATCTTTTATGTCAGGTCGTGGTTTTGTACAGAAATCAAGTACATCCAGACAGTCATGATCTGCTTCATCTCTTACTTCCACATTCTCTGCATCAGGCAACGATGTTGAAGGATTCACATTCAAACATCTCACAAGACTTACATTTGTTGCACCTAATATGACCTTTTCATACTTAGTCAGCCGACGGTGTATCATATACTGAGTACTACTCCTTGTTAAAAGGATCGCCACATCATGAGGTACAAACACTTTCACAGGATATCCCATCACAATTCCCTCACTCTGTTCCAAACTTCGACATGTAGCAGCTACTGCTTTCAAACACCCGGGTAGGGCTACAGCTACTGGGTCCAACATTGATGGACAATATGCAATTGGTCTCCTCAGTGGTCCATGCTTCTGTACTAGAACAGAGAGTGCACATCCATTTCTCTCACTGCAATACAACTCAAATTCTTTCTCATAATCAGGCATACCCAATGCAGGTGCTTCACACAACCCATCTCTCAATCTTTTGAATGCTGCCAATTCCTCTTTGTTCAAATCAATGGGATCTTTCACATCACTTTTTGTCAGTCGTACCAAAGGTTTTGCGATCAATGAAAAATTGCTAATCCACTGACGACAATATCCAACCATTCCCAGAAACATTCTCACTTCTGTTTGGGTCATAGGTGGACTCATCCTTTTTGTGATCCTGATTCTGTCTATGGTTATCCTTCTCAGTCCTTTTTCAATGTTATGTCCTAAATATTGTACTTCCTTCTTACAAAATTGTAATTTCGATGGTGACACTTTTAGTCCTCCATCTGCCAAATGATTCAGCAATGCTACCGTGTCTACCTCACAAGCTTCATGGGTTTTCGATGCCACAAGTAGGTCATCGATGTATTGAACTAGTACAGAATTTTCGGGAATTTCTAGACTTTCCAAAGACTTCTTCAATAGCTTATTAAATATTGAGGGGCTTTCTGAGTACCCCTGTGGAATTCGGCACCATGCCAAAATACGCTCACCGAAACAAAATGCAAAAATTTGCTGACTGTCATGGTGCAAGGGGATGGAAAAGAATGCATGGCATAGATCAATCACTGTATACCATTCTGCATCATGGGGGATCTGATATAAAATCACAGATGGATTTGGTACAATGGGACACCATGGTATAACAATCTTGTTTATTTTTCTCAGATCTTGTACTATCCTGAACTTTCCACTATGCTTTTTCAGTCCCAGTATGGGTGAATTACATGAACTACTCATTATTTCTCTCAAAATTCCTTGTTTTATCATTTTCTCAATCACAGGAGTAACTCCTTCGATTATTTCAGGTGTCAATTTATATTGAGGGACATTTGGATAACTTACTCCTTCTTTCACGGTTATTTTTTCTGGGTCTACATTTCTCATCAATCCTACGTCTTCTCCAGTGAAATCCCAAACTTCTGCTTTAACAGATTGTATTAATTCTTTAGGTAATTCATCAGGGTTAAATACAGCGTAGGATCCAGTAACCTTCTTCTCCCTGTTTGCCATTATCATTTTATACAGCACATCATCATCTGGTGTTTCGAATGCTATTCCATCTGGAGTACAAAATATAGTGCAGTTCATCTTGCACAATAAATCTCTACCTAATAAGTTCACAGGACTGGTGTCGCACACGACAAACCGGTGCATTTCAGAAAATTTCCCTACGCTAACTTTTACTGGTTCTGTAAGGTAAGTTTTAACTTTTCCATCTACAAATCGGCCTGTCTGGTGCGCCAAGTATGCACTCTTCTTCCTAATTCTCTCCTGCAACTCTTACGGGAAACAAAACCTCAGTCATACTTGTATTCCGCCACCTTCTCATTCGATCATCATGAGTCACATGTCCATATGACCTACCAAACATGTACCTATACCCTCTGCCACTTCTCTGACTCTCTCGGTCATGCATCTCATCTTCCCACTCTGTCAATGCTTCAAATTGTGTCGGTCTAGGTCTTGGTTCTAAATTCATAATTTTCTCTCTTAAATTTCTCAAAACTGCCAAATTAAATGAACCATGTTCTGGAAAAGCCAACACTCCGTCCTTTTCAGTAAACTTGACCCAATTGTCTAACCAAATTAAAGTGTGATATCCATATTTTGCAACCATAAAGGATGCAGTGGATTTCGGTGGAGGAAGTAACTGTCCTTCCCTAGTTACAATCGGTTTGTCCTTTTTAAACCACTTTTTAATTTTACCGAACCAGGTCTTTTTCTCCTTTTCTGGTGGATCGTAATACATTTTCCTGTCTTCCGTGTATCGCTTTTACAGTTATTCTGTCCAATCGTAGCGCGACTCACACTAATGCACCAATCCGGAGCGTCTATGTCACTTTTGCAATTCTCAAATCCCAGCGCGACTCACACTAACGCACCAATACGGGACGTGTACGTCACTCTGTGCTTCTCCACTCCTAGCGCGGCGCGCACTAACGCACCAATCCAGAGCGTTCTACGCTTCTGACCGACTGTCCAATCCCAGCGCAGTCGTTCTGACGTCAGCAGCCACTGCCGCAGCTCCTGCTCCTGTCTACCCCTTCTTCACAAATCCACTCGGTAAGTTTTTGTTTCAAATTTACAATTCTGTTAGTAACAACACAAAGACACCACCATTGTCCGCTTCACTAACCAAGAAATAGCAATAGACCTTTCTCACGAGAATTCTGTCTTTCCCGAGAGCAGCGCTTACCTCTGCCCTACTACGGAATCGTTACTTCCGTTGATAAAGTAGCACATCCCTCTACCTTACCCTTCTAACAAGCATTAGCTAACCGTTTCTCCAGAATTAAGACACATAGTTGGAGACCCAATGCTCCTGAGAAATAAAACTAGAGTTTCACAATTAACCCGAATGCCTTTACATTCACACATTTTCACACTAGAAAATGTAGTACATTCACACAGAATCCTGTCTTTCCCGAGAACAGCGAACAGTCTGTCCTACTACAGAATTATGACATACGTTAACAAAGTAGCGCTTCCCTCTACTTTATCCTTCTAGCAAGCTCAGAGAACAACTGTTACCTTTCCAGTGATAAGCGTTATCGGAATGCCATTTGGACTCCTGGTACCTAAGACCAAAATTTCACAGGTGACCTTCGCTATCATATACACTTCTCTCACACAGAAAATGTCTCTAATGGCAACACACGACGATGTCACCGAATCGAACCCAGACAATGCGTCGTGCAACTTCAATCGTTAAATGTTTCTCCCTGTGTACCTACAGGGCAACAACAATTCTTTCTTTCCCGAGAGCAGCGCTTACCTCTGCTCTACTACGGAACCGTTACAAACTTCCGACTTCCTACATCCCAGAAGCCGTGCAAACAACATAAAACTCAACGTGACTCAACATAGAGTGTTAATACATAAACCAATGTCAATAACCAATAATCAATAAGCAATTTACAAGCAATAATCACCTAACCAAAACAATAACAACCATAACTCTGCTACCAGAAAATCTGCTGCAGCGTGGAACATCAAATTCCCCCTTCGTCACAGACCAAATACCTCAATAACAAATTCTCTCAAATACATTCATTGGTGGGGCCCATAACACCAACACTCATACTTCATTGATCTGCTTCCCTAGAGGAATATGTTTCCAAATGCTGACATGAAAGGAATATCTTTACCTAAACACTAAATGCATTGAATACTCTATTAACTCCAACCTTGTGATATTCCCCTCATTGGGTGATGAATCAGTTAGTTGTATATATGATTTAGTGATTCAATTCATTTATCTATACTCTTCTCTTATTCTAGTTGCTTCAAATAATCAACACAACACAGTTTTCAATTAATCAAATATATTTATCTAATAAAATTGCAAATTGTTAGAAAATCATTGTCCAAACCGCAGAAAATTATATTTACCTAATCTGGCTAATAGTCGTCCTCTAAATCAGTCAAGTCATGGAAAAATCTTGAAATTCATCAAAGTTAGGCCGCAATTCAATCTCTCATAGATTCAGGATAACCGCTGTCCAGCAGTGTCACCGTCCTCTCCGTCAGCATAACGTCAGGAAATCAAGTTTGTCAAAGAAGAGAGAGTTTTTTAATTCACTTTCCTACCTACTTTTATAATGAAACTAATGTCAAAATATATCAAGATTGGGGTTTTAGTCAGTCCTCATTGGTGGATTTGGGGTCGATCTGTAAAGTTCTCACATAGTCCACAAGATTAAGTCATCGCACTTGCTGGTTCCGGTTTTAAAGACAGTCCATTGTTGTAGTTTTGGCGAAGCTCCCAGAGTGTCCTTGCTAGGAACATCGTCTCCTGGGGTCAGGACGAGCCCATTGTTGCTGGCGGTGACGCATGCGCACTTCACCCAGAACCTCGTGTGACAGGAGCAGCAGTCACGTTGTACGTCTCGGTCAGCCATCTTAAGGAAGGCCAAAATGGTCAACTTAAGCAAAACAAACACAAAAACGTAATTAAAACATAGAAATGGCAAATAAAATGTTAAACCCTCACCAATTCCCCTATTTGTAAGTAATTATCTAGCAGAATAACAACATTCAAAGCGTTTATACTCACTCAATGATGCGCAACTTACAATTACATCACAAAAGCAACATATATCATGCAATATTCTAATTTCCTACAATTAGTATGTGTACATATATTAGTATACAATTAGTTTAGCCATGCAAAATGCAAATCCCACGAGTAATTCTTTTATTAATGTAATTGGTAAGTCTTCCACTTCAAACAAATTAATAATATTACTATTAGTTAATTATTCCGATTAATAAAACATGCAGAATGGGGGGGTATACAAAGTTTGTACTACCTGCTCCAGCATGTCCACATTGCGTTTTGGGCCGTTTCCTGTCGCGGGTACTTGGGCCTCCCACACAAGTGAGGTACCATTTTTATTGGAAGACTTTGGGAAACACGGGGTGGGTGGAATTTTGTGGATCCACGCAGATTCCAGAACTTTCCACCACAGAAATGTGAGGAAAATGTGTTTTCGTTTACTTTTTTTAGGTTTGCAAGGGATTCTGGGTAACAGAACCTGGTGGGAGGCAGTCTAATCACCCCATCCTGGATTCCCCTAGGTGTCTAGTTTTAAAAAATGTGTAGGTTTGATAGGTTTCCCAAGGTGCTGGCAGAGCTAGGGTTCAAAATCTACAGCTAGGAAGTTTGTTGATAAAGGGTCCGTTTTCACTGCGAAAATGTGGTGTGTCCACGTTGTGTTTTGGGCCGTTTCCTGTCGCAGGTACTTGGGCCTCCCACACAAGTGAGGTACCATTTTTATCGGAAGACTTTGGGGAACACGGGGTGGGTGGAATTTTGTGGATCCACGCAGATTCCAGAACTTTCCACCACAGAAATGTGAGGAAAATGTGTTTTTTTAACCATTTTTTAGGTTTGCAAGGGATTCTGTGTAACAGAACCTGGTGAGAGGCAGTCAAGTACCCCCATCCTGGATTCCCCTAAGTGTCTAGTGTTAAAACATGTATAGGTTTGATAGGTTTCCCAAGGTGCCGGCAGAGCTAAGGTTCAAAACCTACAGCTAGGCAGTTTGTTGAAAAAGGGTCCGTTTTCACTGCGAAAATGTGGTGTGTACACGTTGCGTTTTGGGCCGTTTCCTGTAACGGGTACTTGGGCCTCCCACACAAGTGAGGTGCCGTTTTTATCGGAAGACTTTGACGAACATGGGGTGGGAGGAATTTTGTGGATCCACGCAGATTCCAGAACTTTCCACCACAGAAATGTGAGGAAAATGTTTTTTTTTTTTACAAGTTTTTAGGTTTGCAAAGGATTCTGGGTAACAGACCCTGGTGAGAGGCAGTCAAGTAACCCCATCCTGGATTCCCCTAGGTGTCGGCAGAGCTAGGGTTCAAAAACTACAGCTAGGCACTTTGCCAAAAAAGGGTAGTTTTTCACTGTGAAATTGTGGTGTGTCCATGTTGCATTTTGCACCATTTCCGGGGGCACTAGGCTTACCCACACAAGTGAGGTACCATTTTTCTCGGAAGACTTTGGGGAATGTGAGGTGGGTGGAAATTTGTGGATCCACGCAGATTCCAGAACTTTCCACCACAGAAATGTGAGGAAAATGTGTTTATTTTGGACAATTCTTTAGGTTTGCAAGGGATTCTGGGTAACAGAACCTGGTGGAAGCCAGTCAAGTCACCCCATCCTGGATTCCCCTGGGTGTCTAGTTTTGAAAAATATTTAGGTTTGCTAGATTTCCCTAGGTGCCGCCAGAGCTAGGTTTAAAAAACTACAGCTAGGCACTTTGCCAAAAAAGGGTCATTTTTCACCGTGAAATTGGGGTGTGTCCATGTTGCATTTTACGCCGTTTCCTGTCACAGGCACTATGGCTACCCACACAGGTGAGATACCATTTTACTCTGAATACTTTGGGGAATGCGGGGTGGGAGGAAATTTTAGGATCCATGCAGATTTCAGAACTTTCCACCACAGAAATGTGAGGAAAATGTGGTTTTTTGGACACTTTTTTAGGTTTGCAAGGGATTCTGGATATTAGAACCTGGTGAGAGCCAGTCAAGTCACCCCATCCTGGATTCCCCTGGGTGTCTAGTTTTCAAAAATGTATAGGTTTGCTAGGTTTCCCTGGGTGACGGCAGAGCAAGGGTTCAAAAACTACAGCTAGGCACTTTGCAAAAAAAGGATAATTTTTCATTGTGAAAATGTGGTGTGTTCACGTTGCGTTTTCACCCGTTTCCTGTCATGGGCACTACGTCTACCCACACAAGTGAGGTGCCATTTTTATTGGGAGACTTAGGGTAATTCAGATTTGTAAAGCAACTGTTTTTACCTATTGAATTTCGATGCATTTCTGCCTTTCAAATGAAAGACAATGTGTAAAAAAAAAGTCATTTTGAAAAATGACTGATAATTCTCATGCTAGTATGAGTATTCCCAATTTCGGAAATGTGCAAAGATCTACTGTTTCTAATCTCAATGTTTTGTTCCCATTTAAGAAATACATAGGAGTCTTTCATACCGAATTTTCCATGTATCCATTTTCCCATACTTGCTATATACCCGGTACATAATAAAAAATCCATTGCAAGACGCTGCTCAGTTTTTGGCTCTGGGTTCGTCGGGTTCTTGGTGAACCTAAAAGTCCTATATATCCCCACAACCAGTAAGGTGGAGTGGATGTAACGGTATATTGCTTTCAAAGAGCTGTCATAATTAGAAGAAGTTACAGGTGAAAACATTGACACAAAAGGCTGTTTTTTTTCGACTAATTTTCCATTTTTCCTATATTTAACTGTTAGTTTATATAAAGAAACCTTGATGGATTTACACAAATGACCCCTTGCTGAATTCAGAATTTTGTCTACTTTTCGAGGATCCATTATTGATTTCATACCCATTTCTACCATAAACTGGAAGGAGGTTGAAAGCACACAAAATAGCAAAAATAGGCTATGTCCCTGAAAAATGCCCAAACTGTGTAAAATGTTTTGGTTTTCTGACAAAAGTTTGGCAACAAAAGAATCACCTTCCGCCTCCTCACCCACGCACACAAAGCCCTACACGACCAAGGCCCGAGCTACCTCAACAGCCGAGTCAACTTCTACGCTCCCAAACGCCACCTCCGATCAGCCAACCACGCCCTCGCCGCCGTCCCCCGCATCCGAAGAGCGACTACAGGAGGAAGGTCCTTCTCCTACCTGGCCGCCAAGACCTGGAACTCCCTCCCGACCGACCTGCGCCTGACCCAAGACCACCTCTCCTTCAGGAAGAAGCTGAAGACCTGGCTGTTCGAGCAGTAGCGGCACCCCCCCCCTCCCCCCCAGCGCCTTGAGACCCCACGGGTATGTAGCGCGCTTTATAAGTGTCACTGATTGATTGATTGATTGGCATTCCCTTAAAGCAGGGAAAATTGAGATTTTAGCCCCATAAACTCTTTTTTGATACCATTTGCAGGGAAAAATCCAGACACATTCATATGCAGGACTTTTTTTCCCATTTTTCACCAAAAAACCAACATTTAGCTGTATTTTGGCTAATATCTGGGACCCCTCCAGGGGAATCCACAAACCCTGGGTACCTTTAGAATCCCCATGATATTGGAAGAAAAGGACACAAATTTGGCGTGGATACCTTATGTGGTCAAAAAGTTACAGAGGCCTAAACACAAACTACTACAAATAGCCAAAAAAGGGCTCAGCACTGGGGAGGAAAAGGCCCAGCAGTTAAGGGGTTAAGACAGACTTAATACAAACTTAAGACAGACTTAATACAGACTTAAGACAGACTTAAGACACATTTAATCCTAACTTTACTACTCCTATATTTTTGTGAATACCGAAAGTAGTAAAGTTAGGATTTTGTCTCAGATTAATTCTGTGAATCGGGCCCTAAGTATTTGGTATCAGTAACAAAGAAGTATCAAATAAGGTTTCAGCAAATATCCCTTTAAAAGTCAAAGTCAGGAGAATGACCACACATCTATAATTTGTGAAACTAGTTCTGTAAATTTACTAGGTAGAGACCATCTCTGCAAAATAAATAGCATTATTTATTGTACAAGGGATGGTGTAGCAATTCAGATGCCGATGAAGACTCTGAATTTAAAATAAAACAAAGGCAAAAGTCCATTTGTGTCCTGTTCTTACAGAATATGATTTGCCTACTGCTTTTGGAATTTACACACACAGTAAAAGAGGAGGTTTGGGTTTTCAAAGCTAAAGAGACAGGGCTCATTAAAAGTGCAGAACCATGTAAAATTACAGCAAATGTAGCTTACTCTTAAATTTCTCAGTACAAGCTCTTGGAAGAAGCAGAGGAGGGAATTAAACCTGTAACAGAAAACAATTATAGAACAGAGCATTTTAATGTTTTTTTAAATGTGCCAGGTAGTACTTGTAGATTTCATGTGATAAGAATAACAAATTAAGCAAAACATTGAAGGTTTGTCCAAAGCCTTAGAAAATCAATAACATTTTAGCCTTTTGTTTTCCTGTGGAACTGAATCCTGCTTGGATTTGGTTCATATTCCTGTGGATGTAGTAGTTTGGTACATGTTCATTGACTCTATTCCTCCACATGAGCCAATATCTTTTTGCGTTCAGGTTTCTCAATAAATTTCTCATGTGGTGTTGTTTCTCACAAGGGTATATGCAATGCCCCTCAAACTTTAACCAAATATTAAAGAAACATTTAGAAAGTCTGCAGCTGCCCTGTAATTTATTGCTGATGCAACAGATTAACAACTTTATGGTCGCATCTAAAACAAATGAAGTTTGCAAGTTGGATACAATGTGCTCTTGAACCATCTTGCCGACAATGGTCCTAAAGTGTCTCATATAAAAATGCAGTATTATAAAAAAGAAGTGACCTATCTTAGTACCACATTATTAAAAAGATTAGGCGAGAAATGTATCTGAAGAACTTGCTTATGCAGTCCAGAAACTGAATCCATCAAGATCTCAAAGAGAATTGGGAACATTTTTGGGAATGGTTGGCTACTGTAGAGAGTGATATTCGAAGTATTTCCAAATTACAAAGTCTTTACACAGGCTTACTCACAGCAATATTTTGGATCTGGTCCGATTTGATGATGAATGCATGGGAGCCTTCCCTGAGCTCACAGATAAATTCTGTAGTGCACCTTTTCTAGGAATGCCAAACTATAAAAAATAATTAAATTTGTTGTGTCACAAGACAGAAGGTTGGGCCTTTTCTGTACTTGCTCATACCATGGTTAAATCAATAGGGCTGTGGCTTACATTTCTGTCACATTAGATTCAATTGCTACAGCTCTTCCAGGATGCCTAGAATCAGTCCCAAAAGGGGGTGGTGATGGACGGAGCATCAGAACCAATCAAACACTCACACCCAGTCAACAGATCTGGGTTTGATCCATCACTGTTTTTTAGCCCACTCTGCCACCCCAGTTCAGACAGGGCCATATGCAAATCAGTCTGACCCTGTGCCTCATGGGAACAGTCCAGTCCGAACTGCCATGCCTTCCCTGGACCGGAAACAAGCTTCCTAGGACCGGTTTCTGCCATTTCAGCCGTCTTCAGCCAGGCTTGCTTGAATCCAGTGGCAAAGTGAGCAAGGGACTCACGTCTGAGCATACCCTGCCAACTTATGGCAAAAAAAGTGGTACAAAAGGGTGTGGTGATGGACGGAGCATCAGAACCAATCAAACATCACACCCAGTCAAATGATCTGGGTTTGATCCATCACCGTTCTTTAGCACACTCTGCCACCCCAGTTCAGACATGGCCATATGCAAATCAGTCTGACCCCGTGCCTCATGGGAACAGTCCAGCCGGAACTGCCAAGCCATGCCTTCCCTGAACCGGAAACAAGCTTCCTAGGACCGGTTTCTGGCATTTCAGGCGTTTTCAGCCAAGCTTGCTTGAATCCAGTGTCAAAAGGAGCAAGGGACTCACGTCTGAGCATACCCTGCCAACTTATGGCGAAAAAATCGGTACAAAAGGGGGTGGTGATGGACGGAGCATCAGAACCAATCAAACACTCACACCCAGTCAATGGATCTGGGTTTGATCCATCACCGTTCTTTAGCCCACTCTGCCACCCCAGTTCAGACAAGCCATATGCAAATCAGTCTGACCCTGTGCCTCATGGGAACAGTCCAGTCCGAACTGCCAAGCCATGCCTTCCCTGGACCGGAAACAAGCTTCCTAGGACCGGTTTCTGCCATTTCAGCCGTCTTTAGCCAGGCTTGCTTGAATCTAGTGGCAAAGTGAGCAAGGGACTCACGTCTGAGCATACCCTGCCAACTTATTGCAAAAAAAGTGGTACAAAAGGGTGTGGTGATGGACGGAGCATCAGAACCAATCAAACATCACACCCAGTCAAAAGATCTGGGTTTGATCCATCACCGTTCTTTAGCCCACTCTGCCACCCCAGTTCAGACATGGCCATATGCAAATCAGTCTGACCCCGTGCCTCATGGGAACAGTCCAGCCGGAACTGCCAAGCCATGCCTTCCCTGAACCGGAAACAAGCTTCCTAGGACCGGTTTCTGGCATTTCAGGCGTTTTCAGCCAAGCTTGCTTGAATCCAGTGTCAAAAGGAGCAAGGGACTCACGTCTGAGCATACCCTGCCAACTTATGGTGAAAAAATCGGTACAAAAGGGGGTGGTGATGGACGGAGCATCAGAACCAATCAAACACTCACACCCAGTCAATGGATCTGGGTTTGATCCATCACCGTTCTTTAGCCCACTCTGCCACCCCAGTTCAGACAAGCCATATGCAAATCAGTCTGACCCTGTGCCACAGTCTAGCCCGAACTGCCAAGCGATGCCTTCCCTGGACCGGAAACAAGCTTACTAGGACCGGTTTCTGGCATTTCAGCCGTCTTCAGCCAGGCTTGCTTGAATCCAGTGGCAAAGTGAGCAAGGGACTCACGTCTGAGCATACACTGCCAACTTATGGCAAAAAAAGCGGTACAAAAGGGGGTGGTGATGGACCGAGCATCAGAACCAATCAAACACTCACACCCAGTCAACAGATCTGGGTTTGATCCATCACCGTTCTTTAGCCCACTCTGCCACCCCAGTTCAGACATGGCCATATGCAAATCAGTCTGACCCTGTGCCTCATGGGAACAGTCCAGCCCGAACTGCCAAGCCATGCCTTCTCTGGACCGGAAACAAGCTTCCTAGGACCGGTTTCTGGCTTTTCAGCCGTCTTCAGCCAGGCTTGCATGAATCCAGTGGCAAAGTGAGCAAGGGACTCACGTCTGAGCATACCCTGCCAACTTACGGCGAAAAAAGCGGTACTAAAAGGTGTGGTGATGGACGGAGCATCAGAACCAATCAAACACTCACACCCAGTCAACAGATCTGGGTTTGATCCATCACCGTTCTTTAGCCCACTCTGCCACCCCAGTTCAGAGATGGCCATATGCAAATCAGTCTGACCCTGTGCCTCATGAGAACAGTCCAGCCCAAACTGCCAAGCTATGCCTTCCCTGGACTGGAAACATGCTTACTAGGACCGGTTTCTGGCATTTCAGCCGTCTTCAGCCAGGCTTGCTTGAATCCAGTGGCAAAGTGAGCATGGGACTCACGTCTGAGCATACCCTGCCAACTTATGGCGAAAAAAGCGGTACAAAAGGGGGTGGTGATGGACGGAGCATCAGAACCAATCAAACACTCACACCCAGTCAACAGATCTGGGTTTGATCCATCACCGTTCTTTAGCCCACTCTGCCACCCCAGTTCAGACATGGCCATAATCAAATCAGTCTGACCCTGTGCCTCATGGGAACAGTCCAGCCTGAACTGCCAAGCCATGCCTTCCCTGGACCGGAAACAAGCTTCCTAGGACTGGTTTCTGGCATTTCAGCCGTCTGCAGCCAGGCTTGCTTGAATCCAGTGGCAAAGTGAGCAAGGGACTCACGTCTGAGCAGACCCTGCCAACTTATGGCGAAAAAAGCGGTAAAAAAGGGGGTGGTGATGGACAGAGCATCAGAACCAATCAAACACTCACACCCAGTCAACAGATCTGGGTTTGATCCATCACCGTTCTTTAGACCATTCTGCCACCCCAGTTCAGACATGGCCATATGCAAATCAGTCTGACCTTGTGCCTCATGGGAACAGTCCTGCCCGAACTGCCAAGCCATGCCTTCCCTGGACCGGAAACAAGCTTCCTAGGACCGGTTTCTGGCATTTCAGCCGTCTTCAGCCAGGCTTGCTTGAATCCAGTGGCAAAGTGAGCACGGGACTCATGTCTGAGCATACCCTGCCAACTTATGGCGAAAAAAGCGGTACAAAAGGGGGGTGGTGATGGACAGAGCATCAGAACCAATCAAACACTCACACCCAGTCAACAGATCTGGGTTTGATCCATCACCGTTCTTTAGCCCACTCTGCCACCCCAGTTCAGACATGGCCATATGCAAATCAGTCTGACCCTGTGCCTCATGGGAACAGTCCAGCCCGAACTGCCAAGCCATGCCTTCCCTGGACCGGAAACAAGCTTACTAGGACCGGTTTCTGGCATTTCAGCCGTCTTCAGCCAGGCTTGCTTGAATCCAGTGGCAAAGTGAGCAAGGGACTCTCGTCTGAGCATACCCTGCCAACTTATGGCGAAAAAAGCGTCCATCACCACGCCCTTTTGTACCGCTTTGTTCGTCATAAGTTGGCAGGGTATGCTCAGACACACTTTTATTTTAAACACTATTTTTATTTTAAAGAATCTCAGCATTACAACAAGTTGGAAGGTAGATCGCAGGTTATGCCAGAAATACACATTACATTTAGTGTCTCTCTAGGTCCCTGGTTACAGCTCATCACATGCATTTGTCACCCTTCACAATTGCAGTTGATCGATCCCATCCCTCCCTCTTCGCAGTTCATCTGTGGGGGAGATATAGATTCCAACCCTAGTTGCATTCCATTTAGCCCATTTTTTATCCTATTTCTCCGGGCAACATCTATTCTTGAATACCTCTTTTTCTGCAATCATGGATCTATCCATGTCTTTATCCCATTCCCCCAATAATGGCATGTCTCCTGCTCCCCATTTTTTGGCAAAGCTCCTTTTAGCTAGGGCCAGCCCCAGGGAGACCCAGGATTGTTCAATGTGGGTTAAATCCGTGGCCTCCCATATAATAAGCAAGCAGAGTCGTGGGGAGTTGGAGATCTCTTTCCCACATATCTCTTTCAATTTAGTTATGATTCCCTCCCAGTGGTGTTGAATTACGGGGCACTCCCAAAGCGTATGGAAGAATGTTCCTTCCTGGGTACAAAACCTGAGGCATTCCGAGTCTGTCCTCTTCCCCATTTTGACCAAGGCCCCCGGAGAGATCTGACCTAAGCAGGATTTTGAGTTGGAGTAGCATCAGTCTCATTGGAATAGCTATTTCTCGTGGGGAATAAAGAGCACCCTGCCATTCCTCATCTTCTAAACTCCCAACATCTGCCTCCCATTGTTGTCTAAGATGCACAAGTGGGTCAGGTAGGTTATTCACCAGTTTCCGATAAGTCAAGGTTATTGCTTTGCGGGTTATAGGATCCGTGAGAAGCCTTGGGCAGAGCTTCCCCACTGAGGACAGCGGACTTTATGGAGTGACTTATTTTTAGGTACCTGAAGACATTTGAATTTGCCAGCTGGTATTCTGCTTGTAACTCAGTAAATGAGATCACCCCGTCTCTTTTCCACAGGTCGCCAACTGACAAGACGCTGATTGTGTCCCACCTGTTGAACCCGGGGCAGTTACTTAGTGTGCCCAGTTGCTCTGATTTCCACAAAGGGGTCACTTGTGTCATTTTTGTGTGCCAGCCCAGTTTCTTAGTTACCTGATGCCAAATTGCTATGGTCTGGGCCGTGGGACTTGTGAGATTCTGGTGTTTAGGGTCTGTGTAGAGAGTTCTTTGGTAGCTGCCGGAATCATTAACCATTTGTTTATCCAGTAGGCCGGCTCGAGTTGCGGCTGTAAACCCATTGATTAATTACTGCTAGTAGGAAGCCCAGTAGTATCGTTTAAGGTCAGGCAGGGAGATCCCCCCATCGTACCACCCTTTCGTAAGTTTATGCGTTGCACTGCGCTGGTTTATTCCATCCTACAATAGGGTCGCTCTGTATGTTGGTGAAGTATGTGTCTGGGACCTTGAAAGGGGTATTTTATAACATGTATAGGAAGCCGGGCAGTGCCAACATTTTAAACAGGGCCGCTGTACCAAAAAGGGTCAGGGGGAGATCCCGCCAATGTCGCACGTCGTTAAGCAGCAGCGTCAGTGGGCCTTGGAGATTGGTATTATAAAAGAGGTGTGGAGCAGGTGTTACATAGGTTCCTAGGTATCGGGATCCCGCTGCCGCCACAGTGGCTTTACAATAGGGGTGGGCGGAATTTGCATAGTCGTGCTACGCAACCTCTGCGAAACTGTAAAAAAACTCCGCGGACACGTGAAATTGCTTGTTCGCGATGCTTTTTTCCTGTTCGCGAACGCTGTTTGTGTGCTTGGGGGGAAATATCTTGCGAACACGCATTTTAAGAATGCGAACAAGCAAAAAATTCCACGAAGCCGCAGTACGCAGAATTTTGGGAAATTCTGCATTCTCCGCAGAACACGAAATTACCCAAATTCCGCTTGCGAAACGTAATTTACCGCCCAAGCCTTCTTTACAGTCTGTCAGTGTTCACGGCACAGGGCCGTGGATCACATACAATGTGGATTTGACCAATTTATAGTATAAATGACTACAGTGGCGGATTAGACAAACTGCACACCAATATTTTCAAATTTATAAAAAGTTCTGACAGTGATCTTAAGGTAATCAAAGGTGCTGCCTTTTTGACGCCTGTGCAACCCCTACACAGGCCCTGAAAAATACCAAAAGTTGTTCAAACAAAAGTTTGAAAAAAGGCGCACTATCCACCTGCCCTATGAGGTGCAACTGGTTGATGTATAAAAGTAAACAAGTATATATAGTACATCAATTGCGAAACATGAGTGAACGAAAAGCACATATGGTGCCTATTTTAGTTAAAGTTATGAACAGCGTCATGGGTGAAAAGTAAAGTAAACAATAGGTGTATTCCAAGACACTTTTTAGTTGTCTAATGATACAATCTGACCATTGGAATTGAAAAAATGATAATGGTAATAATGGTAACTGCAAGTCAAAACAGTAGTTTGTGAATCTTCATAAATTCTGAGATTCTTCTTTATTTTCTTGGTATATTCGGAAAAAACGTCAGGTGTCCCAATGCATTTCGGTGTAACAAACACCTTCTTCAGGGGCATACTGCAACAATATATACATGTACGTATATAAGTTAATTCAAATGAAAACAATACAAATGCAAAATCCAACTTATACATATGTCCATCTATAACATTATTTGACATTGTACAACCCTTAGCATCCAATGCTATCCAGCCAATATTCTGCATGCAAATGCAGTGAAAGGAGAAGATTTATAAATAAAGTTTGTTGAAGATTGACAAAAAAAAGAATAAAGATAAGAGTAAAAATAAGGAATACAAGAGTGACACCAGTGGGTGCAAAAACTTGATACCTATTACAAAGCGCCTGAGTATCATAAAAAGTGCCCATCAGAGTGAAAAGAAGAGTGAACTAACGCGCTTAAAAGTGAATTCTAGTGAATTAAAAAATCAAGTGCTCGAGTAAACCGAATGCCTCAAAACCACCGTAACCAAACCATGATAGCCTACGGAGGACTCACCTCCCAACGTTCAAGTGCGAATTAGCACAAGAAAAAGGTCCATGTCATCACTCACACGACCTGTATATCAGAAATTGAAATGGGCGATCTAGTGTTACCAAAAATGATCGAGTGGTGACGGAGAAAAAGTATCCAGCATAAAGTGCAACTTACTTCGCCTAATCCATGATGCTTGTGCATCCAAATCCATACGGTATAAACACAGTGGTGAACCGCATCCAAAAACGTCTAGGGGTAAAGAAATGGTGCCGTCAGCTTAATGCATACCGCGACCTCAAAATTTAGAGTTTTTTAAAGTTTTTTTAAAAAAAACATTACGTCTTATCTAATACACGTACCTTTCTATACAACGTGCCGCGCGACCTCGAAGGGATCCTATCTTCAAATGGCAAAGATTCAATATGGCCAGGGGCGTGCGGGTGCATATTAGAAAGAACCGTAGGGATCATGTGACCAATAAGGAAACTCGTGAACAACGAAAGAGGACTACTCTGGGCGCCATGTCAGAACGGGTGAATGATCATAACCAAAATCCCAATGGAAAATAGAAAAGACATGAAAGTTAAACATTAAGAGTGACTAGAACGTGAATGGCAAGACTGCCTGTGAAATAGATGTGCGTGAATCAGCGTACCAAATACATAGGTGAAATCACATTAAAGAAGCATAAAACAATACAAACTCCAATAATTAACAGTGGAACAACTGTAAAATTGAGATGTTGTTGTCATGCAACCATACTTTATCACAGAAAATGTATCAATTCTATTTTGTCATTCAAACCCCCAGGGCTCATGGTCTGTAAAAAACGTATCCAAAATGTTTCTCTTTGAGCCAAGTGCCTGTTGGGATCAGCATGTGTGAAATCGGATATCTGCTCAAGAACAGTGAATCGAAGTTGGGGTATGGTATGCTTGTGTGTATTCCAATGTAGTGCTAAACATGATTTCTGATTAGAAGTGCGAATAGCACTTTTGTGTTCAGTTACCCGTATTTTTACTTTACGGGTTGTTCTCCCCACATAAACGAGGCCACAGGGGCATTTGATGGCATATACTACCATAGCTGTGTTGCAATCTGAAGAGTGTTTGAGCTTGACAGATTTGCCCGTATGTGGATGTGTAAAGGTGTCACCCACCATGACATTCCCACAGTGACCGCAATTGTAACATTTGCGCATCCCTGAGTGTTTAAGCGTGTGTGAATTGGGAATTTTTCTGGCCAGAATCTCTCTGATGTTCTTAGATCTGGAAAAGGCGAAAATGGGTTTGGCATGAAAAACGTTGGTAAAATCATTTTCTTGCTCTATAATTTCCCATCTCCTGAGAATGCTCCGTTTAATCGCCATAGCTGCTGTGGAGTATTTGAGAACACAAACTTCACGTTTGGACACAGGTTTTTCGGTTTTTTTCAGTAATTGCGTTCTGTCCATACTGTACGCCTTAAGCTTCGCCGTATCCAGAACTGGTGAAGGGTAACCTCTGTCTAGGTATTGCTGATACATAATTTCGGTGTCAATTTTCCCTTGGTCATCATCTGAGCTGATTCTGCGCACCCGGATGAACTGAGATAAGGGTAAATGGTTTTTCAGGGAGTGTGAGTGAAAACTCCGAAAATGTAATGCATTATTCCTATCGGTTGGTTTCTTGAAGATCCTGGTTGTTAATGTGGAATTGCATTTTTCAATCTGAATGTCTAGATAGTTGATAGTGGTGTCATTGATAGAATATGTGAATTTTATGTGGGGATGGCAGTCGTTCAAACTTGAAATCACATTCACCAAAGATTCTTTCGTGCCCCTCCATAAAACCAAAATATCATCAATGTATCTAAGATACAATAGAAGATGTTCTGTCCATGAGCTGTTGTTCAAAATGTGCTCATCCTCGAATTTGGCCATGAAGATGTTGGCATACGTGGGTGCCCCAGTAAAACCCATTGACGTGCCAGTCTTTTGCAGATAGAACTGTTGCTTCCAGGAAAAATAGCTGTGGTATAAGCTGAATTGAAGTAACTCAAGCAGAAATATATTCATGGTTTCAGCATAATCATGTCGAAGCAACATCCATTCGACAGCCTCAATCCCTTCTCCATGGGGGATTGAGGTGTAGAGGGCTGTGACATCTATGGTGGCTAGGAGCACCTCTTCTGTGTTGGGTAGCGTGACACATTGTAGTTTATTAAGGCAATCCGTGGTGTCTTGTACGTATGTCACCCATTTCTGAACCAGCGGTTGCAGAAAATGGTCAATGAATTTACCTAATGGTTCATGCAGCGACCCACAGCCCGCCACAATGGGGCGAAAAGGGGGGTCTACCGGGTTCTTGTGCATCTTGGGAAGCATGTATATGTGTGGTCTTTTTGGGTAGTTGTTACTTAAGAATTTGTAGGTGTTGTCATTGATCCAATTTAAATCTTTGGCTTTTGACAGTATTGAGGACAAAGTTTTCTGGAAAATATCAGTAGGATCTGTGTCTAGAACCAAGTACGTGTCAGTATCCGAAACATGCTGATCCACTTTGGCCTCATAAAAAGTGGTGTCCATGACTACTAGGGCGCCGCCCTTGTCAGCCGGTTGAAAAGTTAGGCTTCTGTTGGAGGCTAAGTTGGTGAGTGTGGCCCATTCTTTTTGGCTTAAATTGCTCTTAATAGTTGTTGCTTGATGAGAATGTAAAAGGTCTTTTTTCACAAGAGTTTCAAATAGATCAATGGCCTTGTGACTAATGGGTGCCATGAATGTACTTTTAGGCCTGAATTTTTTTGATGCGATGTCCTCTGCAACGGTACTAGATGATTCTTGCGTGATATGGTGGAAGAACCACCGTAATCTGAGTTTTCGAATAAATTTAAACAGTGCAATTTCAGTTTCAAGTGCATTAGTGCGATAAGTTGGCACAAAAGACATGCCCTTGTTAAGTATAGTTTTTTCAATGGGTTTCAAATGGACACTGGAAATGTTCATGATTAATTCCTCCGAGGATTCCGTCGGCCTCCATTTGTTGTTGTCTTTTTTGGGGCCTTTTCCCCTCCTGATTCGCCGGTAGCGCCTTCTGTTGTTGTAGTGCCCTCCGGGGGATGGTTGGAAGTTCGACCCAAGTCTAAAAAAGGTGTTTGTTTACTCAACCCACTAGTGGATGGAATACTCTCAGTCGTAGTGGTAACCAAAGGGGTGCGAGTGGGGAGTGTATCTTGTTCCGTCGCAATGCTCTCTTCAGAGGTCGAGGCCTCAGGTTTTCGGAAGGTTCGTCTTTGGGCGTACACCTCTGCCCAGGTGTACACTAAGGGTGGGCGTAGTTCGCGAAGTAGCACTTCGCGAAGCTACGCAAAGTGAAGTTCGCACTACGCGAGCTACGCGTAGCACTTCGCGAACTGCGAAGTAACATGTTCGCACTGTGCAAGATGTTGTTTTCAATGATTGCACAGTGCGGACAAGCAACCGGCACTGTGCAATCATTGAAAATGGCATCTTGCACAGTGCGAGCTGTAGTTTTCTGCTGCTCGAGTAGATTTTTACTCGAGCTGCAGCTTTCTCAACGCGAACTGGTAGTTTCTCATCGCGAGCGGTCGCGAGCATACGCGACCCCTCGCAATGAGAAACCTGACCTTCTCGCGTTGGGAATCTCGCCGGGAGGTTTATTTTCCATGCTCGCGATCGCGAACAAGGAAAAAGTCTCGCCAGGATGTCATTTTGCTTGCTCGCGGTCGCCAACTTGACGTTGAGGACCGCGAGCAAGCAAAAAATGACCGCAGCACTACGCAACACTACGCTACGCGTGTTCGCACTGTGCTACGTGCAGTTCGCGTAGCGCGAAGTAACGCGAACTTCGCAAACTACGCGAGCGTAGCGTAGTGCTTCGCCCAGGCCTAGTGTACACCTCATCGAGCTTGTAATCAATGGTGTCCCTTCGAAATTTCCGCAATTTGCGGTCGTGCACTTCTTTGGCGTGTTCATCCAATTTATCATTCATGTCTTTTAAAGTTTGTTGTAATTCCTCAGATGTTAGTCTCTGTGATAGATCATCTTTCAAATCCTTAATCTCTGTTTCTAGTTCTTTTAGAATGGCCGATAATTCCTCGACTATCAATAAAATGAGATCTAAGGAGCATTTATTCAAAATGGCAAACCATTTGTTCATAAATGGTTTATTGAATTTAAATAGCATAGGTCTCAATGCTATGCGTAACCCTCTTGGGATCCGCTTGGCCTTGTGATACTGGATAAGTGTGGTTGCATGAAGTCTTTGGTTGATTTCCCGCCTTAATGTGTAATGTAGTTGTTTTAGTAATTGGCTGGTAGATCCGGATGGGGCCTGAAAGGCCCGTGTCTCGTCTATGAGGGAATATATGTTTGCTGCTTCTTCAGCAGAATAACCTTTAGTTTCTGCTTGATTAGTGGTTAAGTGAGAAATGTCATCGAAATCCATGTGGGTGCTAGTTGTCAAAAGTGAGGCTGATGGGTAAATGACTACAGTGGCGGATTAGACAAACTGCACACCAATATTTTCAAATTTATAAAAAGTTCTGACAGTGATCTTAAGGTAATCAAAGGTGCTGCCTTTTTGATGCCTGTGCAACCCCTACACAGGCCCTGAAAAATACCAAAAGTTGTTCAAACAAAAGTTTGAAAAAAGGCGCACTATCCACCTGCCCTATGAGGTGCAACTGGTTGATGTATAAAAGTAAACAAGTATATATAGTACATCAATTGCGAAACATGAGTGAACGAAAAGCACATATGGTGCCTATTTTAGTTAAAGTTATGAACAGCGTCATGGGTGAAAAGTAAAGTAAACAATAGGTGTATTCCAAGACACTTTTTAGTTGTCTAATGATACAATCTGACCATTGGAATTGAAAAAATGATAATGGTAATAATAGTAACTGCAAGTCAAAACAGTAGTTTGTGAATCTTCATAAATTCTGAGATTCTTCTTTATTTTCTTGGTATATTCGGAAAAAACGTCAGGTGTCCCAATGCATTTCGGTGTAACAAACACCTTCTTCAGGGGAATACTGCAACAATATATACATGTACGTATATAAGTTAATTCAAATGAAAACAATACACCGAAATGCATTGGGACACCTGACGTTTTTTCCGAATATACCAAGAAAATAAAGAAGAATCTCAGAATTTATGAAGATTCACAAACTACTGTTTTGACTTGCAGTTACCATTATTACCATTATCATTTTTTCAATTCCAATGGTCAGATTGTATCATTAGACAACTAAAAAGTGTCTTGGAATACACCTATTGTTTACTTTACTTTTCACCCATGACGCTGTTCATAACTTTAACTAAAATAGGCACCATATGTGCTTTTCGTTCACTCATGTTTCGCAATTGATGTACTATATATACTTGTTTACTTTTATACATCAACCAGTTGCACCTCATAGGGCAGGTGGATAGTGCGCCTTTTTTCAAACTTTTGTTTGAACAACTTTTGGTATTTGTCAGGGCCTGTGTAGGGGTTGCACAGGCGTCAAAAAGGCAGCACCTTTGATTACCTTAAGATCACTGTCAGAACTTTTTATAAATTTGAAAATATTGGTGTGCAGTTTGTCTAATCCGCCACTGTAGTCATTTACCCATCAGCCTCACTTTTGACAACTAGCACCCAACATGGATTTCGATGACATTTCTCACTTAACCACTAATCAAGCAGAAACTAAAGGTTATTCTGCTGAAGAAGCAGCAAACATATATTCCCTCATAGACGAGACACGGGCCTTTCAGGCCCCATCCGGATCTACCAGCCAATTACTAAAACAACTACATTACACATTAAGGCGGGAAATCAACCAAAGACTTCATGCAACCACACTTATCCAGTATCACAAGGCCAAGCGGATCCCAAGAGGGTTACGCATAGCATTGAGACCTATGCTATTTAAATTCAATAAACCATTTATGAACAAATGGTTTGCCATTTTGAATAAATGCTCCTTAGATCTCATTTTATTGATAGTCGAGGAATTATCGGCCATTCTAAAAGAACTAGAAACAGAGATTAAGGATTTGAAAGATGATCTATCACAGAGACTAACATCTGAGGAATTACAACAAACTTTAAAAGACATGAATGATAAATTGGATGAACACGCCAAAGAAGTGCACGACCGCAAATTGCGGAAATTTCGAAGGGACACCATCGATTACAAGCTCGATGAGGTGTACACCTGGGCAGAGGTGTACGCCCAAAGACGAACCTTCCGAAAACCTGAGGCCTCGACCTCTGAAGAGAGCATTGCGACGGAACAAGATACACTCCCCACTCGCACCCCTTTGGTTACCACTACGACTGAGAGTATTCCTTCCACTAGTGGGTTGAGTAAACAAACACCTTTTTTAGACTTGGGTCGAACTTCCAACCATCCCCCGGAGGGCACTACAACAACAGAAGGCGCTACCGGCGAATCAGGAGGGGAAAAGGCCCCAAAAAAGACAACAACAAATGGAGGCCGACGGAATCCTCGGAGGAATTAATCATGAACATTTCCAGTGTCCATTTGAAACCCATTGAAAAAACTATACTTAATAAGGGCATGTCTTTTGTGCCAACTTATCGCACTAATGCACTTGAAACTGAAATTGCACTGTTTAAATTTATTCGAAAACTCAGATTACGGTGGTTCTTCCACCATATCACGCAAGAATCATCTAGTACCGTTGCAGAGGACATCGCATCAAAAAAATTCAGGCCTAAAAGTACATTCATGGCACCCATTAGTCACAAGGCCATTGATCTATTTGAAACTCTTGTGAAAAAAGACCTTTTACATTCTCATCAAGCAACAACTATTAAGAGCAATTTAAGCCAAAAAGAATGGGCCACACTCACCAACTTAGCCTCCAACAGAAGCCTAACTTTTCAACCGGCTGACAAGGGCGGCGCCCTAGTAGTCATGGACACCACTTTTTATGAGGCCAAAGTGGATCAGCATGTTTCGGATACTGACACGTACTTGGTTCTAGACACAGATCCTACTGATATTTTCCAGAAAACTTTGTCCTCAATACTGTCAAAAGCCAAAGATTTAAATTGGATCAATGACAACACCTACAAATTCTTAAGTAACAACTACCCAAAAAGACCACACATATACATGCTTCCCAAGATGCACAAGAACCCGGTAGACCCCCCTTTTCGCCCCATTGTGGCGGGCTGTGGGTCGCTGCATGAACCATTAGGTAAATTCATTGACCATTTTCTGCAACCGCTGGTTCAGAAATGGGTGACATACGTACAAGACACCACGGATTGCCTTAATAAACTACAATGTGTCACTCTACCCAACACAGAAGAGGTGCTCCTAGCCACCATAGATGTCACAGCCCTCTACACCTCAATCCCCCATGGAGAAGGGATTGAGGCTGTCGAATGGATGTTGCTTCGACATGATTATGCTGAAACCATGAATATATTTCTGCTTGAGTTACTTCAATTCAGCTTATACCACAGCTATTTTTCCTGGAAGCAACAGTTCTATCTGCAAAAGACTGGCACGTCAATGGGTTTTACTGGGGCACCCACGTATGCCAACATCTTCATGGCCAAATTCGAGGATGAGCACATTTTGAACAACAGCTCATGGACAGAACATCTTCTATTGTATCTTAGATACATTGATGATATTTTGGTTTTATGGAGGGGCACGAAAGAATCTTTGGTGAATGTGATTTCAAGTTTGAACGACTGCCATCTCCACATAAAATTCACATATTCTATCAATGACACCACTATCAACTATCTAGACATTCAGATTGAAAAATGCAATTCCACATTAACAACCAGGATCTTCAAGAAACCAACCGATAGGAATAATGCATTACATTTTCGGAGTTTTCACTCACACTCCCTGAAAAACCATTTACCCTTATCTCAGTTCATCCGGGTGCGCAGAATCAGCTCAGATGATGACCAAGGGAAAATTGACACCGAAATTATGTATCAGCAATACCTAGACAGAGGTTACCCTTCACCAGTTCTGGATACGGCGAAGCTTAAGGCGTACAGTATGGACAGAACGCAATTACTGAAAAAAACCGAAAAACCTGTGTCCAAACGTGAAGTTTGTGTTCTCAAATACTCCACAGCAGCTATGGCGATTAAACGGAGCATTCTCAGGAGATGGGAAATTATAGAGCAAGAAAATGATTTTACCAACGTTTTTCATGCCAAACCCATTTTCGCCTTTTCCAGATCTAAGAACATCAGAGAGATTCTGGCCAGAAAAATTCCCAATTCACACACGCTTAAACACTCAGGGATGCGCAAATGTTACAATTGCGGTCACTGTGGGAATGTCATGGTGGGTGACACCTTTACACATCCACATACGGGCAAATCTGTCAAGCTCAAACACTCTTCAGATTGCATCACAGCTATGGTAGTATATGCCATCAAATGCCCCTGTGGCCTCGTTTATGTGGGGAGAACAACCCGTAAAGTAAAAATACGGGTAACTGAACACAAAAGTGCTATTCGCACTTCTAATCAGAAATCATGTTTAGCACTACATTGGAATACACACAAGCATACCATACCCCAACTTCGATTCACTGTTCTTGAGCAGATATCCGATTTCACACATGCTGATCCCAACAGGCACTTGGCTCAAAGAGAAACATTTTGGATACGTTTTTTACAGACCATGAGCCCTGGGGGTTTGAATGACAAAATAGAATTGATACATTTTCTGTGATAAAGTATGGTTGCATGACAACAACATCTCAATTTTACAGTTGTTCCACTGTTAATTATTGGAGTTTGTATTGTTTTATGCTTCTTTAATGTGATTTCACCTATGTATTTGGTACGCTGATTCACGCACATCTATTTCACAGGCAGTCTTGCCATTCACGTTCTAGTCACTCTTAATGTTTAACTTTCATGTCTTTTCTATTTTCCATTGGGATTTTGGTTATGATCATTCACCCGTTCTGACATGGCGCCCAGAGTAGTCCTCTTTCGTTGTTCACGAGTTTCCTTATTGGTCACATGATCCCTACGGTTCTTTCTAATATGCACCCGCACGCCCCTGGCCATATTGAATCTTTGCCATTTGAAGATAGGATCCCTTCGAGGTCGCGCGGCACGTTGTATAGAAAGGTACGTGTATTAGATAAGACGTAATGGTTTTTTTAAAAAAACTTTAAAAAACTCTAAATTTTGAGGTCGCGGTATGCATTAAGCTGACGGCACCATTTCTTTACCCCTAGACGTTTTTGGATGCGGTTCACCACTGTGTTTATACCGTATGGATTTGGATGCACAAGCATCATGGATTAGGCGAAGTAAGTTGCACTTTATGCTGGATACTTTTTCTCCGTCACCACTCGATCATTTTTGGTAACACTAGATCGCCCATTTCAATTTCTGATATACAGGTCGTGTGAGTGATGACATGGACCTTTTTCTTGTGCTAATTCGCACTTGAACGTTGGGAGGTGAGTCCTCCGTAGGCTATCATGGTTTGGTTACGGTGGTTTTGAGGCATTCGGTTTACTCGAGCACTTGATTTTTTAATTCACTAGAATTCACTTTTAAGCGCGTTAGTTCACTCTTCTTTTCACTCTGATGGGCACTTTTTATGATACTCAGGCGCTTTGTAATAGGTATCAAGTTTTTGCACCCACTGGTGTCACTCTTGTATTCCTTATTTTTACTCTTATCTTTATTCTTTTTTTTGTCAATCTTCAACAAACTTTATTTATAAATCTTCTCCTTTCACTGCATTTGCATGCAGAATATTGGCTGGATAGCATTGGATGCTAAGGGTTGTACAATGTCAAATAATGTTATAGATGGACATATGTATAAGTTGGATTTTGCATTTGTATTGTTTTCATTTGAATTAACTTATATACGTACATGTATATATTGTTGCAGTATGTCCCTGAAGAAGGTGTTTGTTACACCGAAATGCATTGGGACACCTGACGTTTTTTCCGAATATACCAAGAAAATAAAGAAGAATCTCAGAATTTATGAAGATTCACAAACTACTGTTTTGACTTGCAGTTACCATTATTACCATTATCATTTTTTCAATTCCAATGGTCAGATTGTATCATTAGACAACTAAAAAGTGTCTTGGAATACACCTATTGTTTACTTTACTTTTCACCCATGACGCTGTTCATAACTTTAACTAAAATAGGCACAATATGTGCTTTTCGTTCACTCATGTTTCGCAATTGATGTACTATATATACTTGTTTACTTTTATACATCAACCAGTTGCACCTCATAGGGCAGGTGGATAGTGCGCCTTTTTTCAAACTTTTGTTTGAACAACTTTTGGCAATTTATAGTATAGCCTGAATGTTTGCAGAAAATCGAAAATATATGGAGAATCCAATGGATCGAAGCTGTCGGGCCACAACATATAGCAATATATCATCTGTGTACAGGGAAATGTTGTCTTCATGTTGTTCTGTCCAATTCAGCCCTCTGATCGGAGGGTCCCCCTCACCCATGTCACCAATATTTCAAGCATCAAAACGAATATCAGAGGCAACAGGGGCAGCCGTGTCGGGTTCCCCTTCCCAATCGGAATTGCTGAGATGTGTGGTGCTTGACAACTATTTGTGCTGCTGGGTCGGCATACAGAAGTTTGATCCATTTTATTAACGTAGGGTCCGAAGCCCATGCGCTCCTCCAGGACAGCGAATAAGTAAGGCCATTCAATTGTGTCGAATGCTATTCTTGCATCAAGTGACAACAGGGCCCATCTTCTTGGATGGCACCTGCTCTTCCCAGCACCCTGTGCAACTGGAAGAGGTTAAGGGCAGTGCTCCGTCCAGGCATAAAGCCTGACTGATCCAGATGCACAAGTTTGTTAATGATGGGAACCAGTCGGTTAGCCAGTGTTTTGGCCAGAATTTTGGCTTCTGCATTGAGCAGCAAAATGGACTGGTAGGAACCATGCTCCTCTGCCGGCTTACCTTGCTTATGTATCACAATGATCGATGCTAATCTTAGGTCACTTGTGAGGGAACCTTTCTGATAGTTTTCTAAGTACATGGCCTGGAAGGGAGGTGTTACCTTGGAGGCCCTTAACTTAAGCAATTCTATTGGGAATCCGTTGGGTCCCATGGCTTTTCCTGATTTTATACCCTGTTTGGCTACTAATAACTCCTCCTCTGTGAGGACCCCCTCCAGGGATTCTCAGTCCTCCTGGGTCAAGGAGGTACCTGGGATGGTGTTCAGCAAGTCTCTGGAGTTCATGGCTGTAGTTGTGATGGCGGGTTTATATATTTGGGAAAAGTAGGAGGCAAATGCCTCTGCAATCTGCTGTGGGTCTCTCAACTCTTCTCCCTCATCCCCCTCTAGGAGGGGCACCCATCTCTGGGCCCAGTCACGCTTTTCCAGCCATGCCAACAGGTTGCCTGTTCTGTCACCCAGCTCGTATATTGTGTGTTGTATGGCCTTTTGTTTGTACATGGCTGATCCTGTTAATAGCTACATGTACTCTAGCCGTTTCATATTAAGGGCGTGTCTAGCTGAATTGTCATCTATGTTCGCTACCTTTGCTTCTTCCACCAGGATTTCATTTTCTAGCGTGTCTATACGTGCGCTCAACTATTTCTTGTGTCCTACCATTAGTGCGAGTGCTCAGCCTTTGATTACAGCCCGAATGCTCTCGGAAGGTTGTGCATCAGTCTTGTGGTTTACAACTCTGTTTCCACAACACAGTGCTATTAAAACGCGTTTGTTACAATGACCGCATTGTTAGTACGCAATACCTTTACATCGCAAGTTATTACAAAGACTTGCTGTAGAGGGTGCAAAGGTATAGGATATAAAATCCAACACCTTCCCTGTTGTTGCGCGAACCAGAGCAGCAATAGTAAATAATACTATTGCTAAGTCCAGCACGCCCCCTACAGCAAGTCGTTGTAATGACTTGCAATGTAAAGGTATTGCGTACTAACACCATGGTCATTGTAACAACCGCGTTGTAATAGCATGCATTATATTTGCATGCCTTTTAACATGCTAAATTCTCTGGGTAAGGACTGGGGAGTGGTTGGACATATCCTTCGCAAAACACATTGCCTCTGTAAAGTTGGGGATGTCATCTCTTTGTGTCAATAGGTAGTCAATGAGAGACTGGCTACCATGGGTCCCTGAATGGAATGTGTACTGGTGTGTCTGTGGATTGAAGTGTCTCCATATGTCTACAAGGCCGAAGGCCGAGAGGAAGTCTGCCAGTTGCGACCTGCCGTGTGGGTCTCATCGGGGGGGGGGGGCGTTTGTCTATTTGCCCATTCACCATCAGATTAAAGTCACCTCTCATCAGTAAATGCTGGCTAGAATATCCAGCAGGAATTTGCTAGGGTCCTCAAGTGTCATTTTTTTCATAGCGGGGGGTATTTATCTGTTAAGCGATTTTCCTTCCCACGTTCCGTCTGTTGCTGTGAATCTGCCCTGCGTGTCTACCCATGTTTTGTGTATTATATAGGGGCAGTTTTTGCGGATGAGTATGCCAGTCTCTCTAGAACCAGAGGTGAATCCCGTATGGGCTGCTAACTTACATCCGCTCTCTGTCTAGTGCTTTGCAGGTGTTGCCTACCAAATGGGTCTCTTGCAGTAGGACGATCTCAGGTGCCTGTCGTTTTAAGTACTGAAGTACAATCCCTCTTTTGTATTTGTCTCCGAGGCCATTAACATTCCAGGTGAGGAAGTGACCTCCCTTTCTTATTGGTTGTCATACTCTCTGTGAGTGATGGGATCCTCTTCGTGATGAGCTAGGAGTATGTTGTCTATTGTGCATAGAATCCGGGACAATTACCTATCCGCCGTACTCCACTTGTGAACTTGTAGATGTACGATCCCCACCTTTTCTGCTGAAATGACTGAGTTGTAGTATAAATCAGTTTTCACCCCAACTTGTCCATTCCCAACCCCGCTCCCTGCAACCCTGCATGACGGGAAATGAACTTCCCTCTTCCTCAACTTTCCAGAGTGCCTATCGCCCAACCCTGAAATGATGTGGTGCATGATCCAACCCCACACTTGGTGTCCATCTATAATAGAGCCTACTTTAGCTGCTTTATTTAGCAGGGACGAGTCCCTTTTTGTCCTTGCATATCAATCTTCATCTTCTCGGGAACATCCATTAGTGTCTTATGTTATTTTTTCCATCTTTTCATACTACATTAAAGTTCTGCTTTGCTCTGATTTAGGGATGAGCCACTTGGGCTATTTGCAACTGCACTGTAAGCAAGTAGATATTGCTTTGCTGCTATTCGTTGTTACCTACATCCGGTGGGTCTCGTGTCTGGTTGGTGTCTCCCTTGCTTGCTGCATCGTGCTCTGGCCTGGTTTGGTTTGCTCTTTCGCACTGATCGGTATGAGTACTTTTCATGACTGTGCGCCATACATCAAACCAGTCCCATGTTTCCTCTGGGCTTTTAAAGAACCACACCTTCCCATCTGACTCGACCCTCAGCTTGGCAGGAAATAGCATGGCGTATTTGATCTCCTTCTCACACAGGGCCCGTTTGACTTCTAAGAAGCTGCGCCGTTGTCTTTGCACTTTAAGTGTAAAATCGGGGAAGAATGTTATTGATGACGCCGGTTTTTACTATAGATCTCACTAAGAATCCTCGGTCGACTGGACCTTTATTACCTGCTGAAAAGTGTAAAGGGGAGAAAACCAATACATTCACAACTAGACAGCATGGACCAATCAATTTAGACTCGGAAATGATCACTGACTACGAATTCCAGTTTAGGGGTTTTATTACAAAGCTAAAAATAACTGAACATACAAGCACCTCATGATGAGGTTGAAGAAATACATAGGCACTAATACAAAGTTCATTCTACGTCATAATCTAATCTGATGCAGCATAAAAAGAATGAGCAACTCCAAAAATACTAAACAGGCAATAACTGCTCCAACATCTAAATTAGTCTTCATTAGTCGCTGCAAAAGAAATCCGTTAATCTATCCCTATACTATCACTAAAGTGACATCCCTTCTTAGCATCTCCCAGGCAAGATAAAGAAAAGGTGTCAGCTCGTGAAGACTTCCTAAGAAGTTCACTCACGTTGTAAGGGTCAGTAGCCAAAGCTACAGAATTTGTTCTAAGTCTTCCTTCTAAGAATCGATCCCTTCTTTCTGAGTCTCTAACGCCTCTCTGGTAACTCATCCCTCGGGGCATTGACCCTAATACAAAATGCACAATTGATAGAACACGCCCCTGAAACAACTCCTCTGGCCAGGCACCTCTTGTAGGTAATTGTCCACCAAAACCTGTACTCCGTCCAGCAACGGTTGGTATGTCATTGGGTCTCAGGGTTCTTCAGCAAGAAAGAGTATCGGCTCCCAATTATTGACATTCCAGTATACTGTGTAGCAGGCCTCCTCCATGCCTAACTCCTAAAACAAACGGTGTCAGTCTAATTAACGAGAATGGTGTCCTTGCACCTGCAACCAAATCATGAGAACAGAACAACCTTGCACATACATGAATTTCTCTGACTGCCTCCAACTGAGAGCTTTCCAGGGGTAATGCACTTCAGGCCTACATAATTCAGCTAACATAAGAAAACGAATAGGCCTTTCATAACACGAAAGAGCAAATACTCCATCTAGGCTTTTGACATAAATTTAAACACGCATTTATAAATGTTGCATCTGCAAGCCCTACATTTCATCACATTTCAAACACAATTAAATCACTTCTACATGTGCAACTTTAATATAGTGCATGTTTAAATCTAATGCATAACATTACACATAAGCTACTTCATTAAGCATTTGCAACGAAGATCGAACATTACATAATTCCATTTAAATGCCATTTTATTTTCTTGAATGGCACGAAATAATTTTCTATCATTTCACTTACACATTTCGTTATTGCACCACGTTTCTAATGATCACCTTTTAATCTTAATACAACACAAAAATATATGCGGGTGTGGACTATCCATGATTATGATGCATCCCTACAATTTACAGAATATCATGACACGCTATCATTATCTTACTATTTTCAAGGCTGACCGGCAGTATAGTGAGCGCAGTTTGCAGTATTACATCTCTGTCTTGGAAGTTGAATACTCGTGCCAGTATGGGCAAATGGTGGTGCTCAGGTTTTGGTTTCCCCCCCGGTACCCTGTCTGCTCTTTCAATCGAGAAGTAAATGGACAAGCCTCTGGGTTGTAAATGTTTCACAACAAGATCTTCTATAAACAGGTCTGTTTCCTGACCTCCCGCTTGCTCTGGAATGCCTAAAAGTTGGACATTGTTTCGCCGCGCCCTGCCTTAGTAATCATCCAGTTGATTTTCCAACCTATCATTGCAGATTTGAAGGTCCTTGATCTGTTTTTTGATCAGGGAAATATCCTTGGTTAATGAGTTGGCAGTGGTCTCCACTTCCTTGATACTGGCATTCATGTTGCGGATGTCTGCCCTGATCAGAGAAACTTCAGTAGAGACAGCGTCCATCCTAAATTCCAGGGAGGTGCGCACAGTAGAGATGGCTCACATTGTAGGGTCAGGTCGGATTGCCCTTCAATGGATTGCACCATTGTGTGAGCATTATCAGTCCCCTTTTCTTGTGTGTCTGACACCTTTTGCCATGCATACTTGTCTAGTTTTACTTTCAGCATGGCTCAGCCACTTCTCCCTCCTGCCATTGCTGCTCGTGGTGGGTATGCACGAGTTTGTCTGGGTGTTTGGACTTAGCTGGCTACTCTCCGCCGCCTGCCATGGGGCCTGAGGCCCTGTCCGGCCTGTCGGGATTTGCCAGCCAAGTTTTATTTGTCTTGGTCTCTAGCACCTTGTGCTTCCTTCACGCTGTCGAGGAGTTCTTTATTGTGCACTCCCTTTGTGTTGGTAGGGGCGTCGGGGTTCCCACCAAGTCTTTGTAACCCAAGTCTACGTATATGGTGTATCCTTCCCGCTCTTGGCTGCTGTTTCCCAGCACTTCTGTGTGGGCAATGCCAGTTAAATTTAGTCGCCGGCCTGTTAACTTCCTTTCAGGCCTCTAAGGTCTAGAGCAATGTGCCTGGTTCGCAGTCGTACCTTGTGAGCGAGTTTCGCGTTTTCTCCGGCCCCTCTGCTACCTACGTGGCGGGTCCGGTCGTTTCTTCGATTGCGCCAGCAGGTCTGAGACAGGATTTCGCACATGCAGGGTGCACGGTGTCTTTTTGCGATCCCACAGATCGCCCACATCTCGATAGGGCCGAGGTCTCCTGCCTTTTCTAATCGACCTCTCGCTGCGATGTGGGTCGGCCCACGTCTGGCCGCGTTGTCTTTCCTCGGCCGATGGTGTTGGCCACGGTCTTCGCCGCTGCCGCTACAATCCTCACTCCGTCACAGATGTTTCTTTCAGCGGCAGCGTGTCCTAAGGCGCACCTCCTTGGTGCAGTGAGCATTGATTCCAGGCCTGCGCACCGTTGGATCGGGATGGAGCTCCACTTTCAGGCACTCGTCCTCTCAGCGCTTGACTCGAGTGCTTTCAGGAGTATACGGACTACAGTGAGGTTGATTTCAGCTCTTTTCCTCAGATCAGTGCAGAGATTTTATGAGTTGCCAGGTGTGTTGTGCCGGTGACAGGCCAGTGTGTGCCCATATTCCTCTGCAGTTGGCCACACCCACGATTTACCATACATTTGACTATGATTTTCTGCCTTCCTGTATAGCAGTTTTTTTTTTTCATAAACCTTCATTATTTTGAACTTTCAGGTCTATTCTTGTTTCCAGGCTTATTTAATTGACTATGCTGATGTATGTGCTGTTAATCTGTTATCCGTGGGGGAACACTGCTTCACACGATTTCAGGTTAACACCATCTCTAATCCTGTGTAGGTGCCAGGGGAAGTCATACACAAAGGACCCATTTCCAATCCTTGCTTTCCAAGGAAAATGAAGACTTGATGAAAGTGCCAATAAGGCACCCAAATTAGGGTGATTTTTTAAAACATTATTATGTTCTTGCTGGACCCTGAATAAAATAAGACATGAACAAAAGAGATGCAGCGATTACTACTATGGAATAACATATATACATGTTAAGCTAATTTATCTGCTGTTATGGAAGATCGGATTCCTCTCCATGTTGTGGAGGATTGGGGGACTGGAGACCGAAACTGAAGTGATATTGCACCAGCGAAAATGGAAGATTTGAGATAAGACTGAAGGTGCACAACTCCCTTTTTGTGAAATATTCAAGCGTGAATGTTCTTGACTAAAGAAGCTTATTTTGTTTTAAAATATGCAGCATAGGTTTCTCTGGACTGGTCACTGCGTAGTGGAGTGTTTTCTCTACTCACTCTCCTGCACTGCGACCAGAGCAATTCTTTGCACTTTGCTGTAGTATTAATTAAAGCATTCAAAAGGCCAGTTCACAATGAGGGATAAATAGGCTGCTTCTTTAATATTAATGTGGAAGCAATTTATGTGGCGGTGTTGTGGGTGTGTTAAGATGGAGAACATCAAGCATCACCAGCCATCAACATTTGCGAATTTCTAAATGTGTGGCTTAGCAGTTCGGGCTGGACTGTTCCCATGAGGCACAGGGTCAGACTGATTTGCATATGGCCATGTCTGAACTGGGGTGGTGGAGTGAGCTAAAGAATGATGATGGATTAAACCCAGATCATTTGACTGGGTGTGAGTGTTTGATTTTCTCAAGCGCTCCGTCCATCATCCCCTTTGGTATCGCTTTGTTTGCCCTAAGTTGGCAGGGTATGCCCAGACGTGGGTCCCTTGCTCACTTTGCCACTGGATTCAAGAAAGACTGGCTGATGAGGGTTATGAACCCGAAACCGGTCCCAGGATGCTTGTTTCCGGTCCAGGGAAGACATGGCTTAGCAGTTCGGGCTGGACTGTTCCCATGAGGCAATGGGTCAGACTGATTTGCATATGGCCATGTCTGAACTGGGGTGGTGGAGTGAGCTAAAGAATGATGATGGATTAAACCCAGATCATTTGACTGGGGGTGAGTGTTTGATTTGCTCAAGCGCTCCGTCCATCATCCCCTTTGGTATCGCGTAGTAGTAATAAAAGCATTCAAAAGGCCAGTTCACAATGAGGGATAAATAGGCTGCTTCTTTAATATTAATGTGGAAGCAATTTAGGTGGCGGTGTTGTGGGGGTGTCAAGATGGAGGACATCAAGCAGCAGCAGACATCAACACTTGCGAATTTCTAAATGTGTGGCTGGAGTCGTGTTCCTTAAGTGGTCAGAGGTCGCAATGACAATGTATGTCCTGGTAGTGAGTTCATTTCCGGTGGGTTAGGCACAGTCCTGGGCACTGCTTCCTCCTACGGCAAAGCATTCTGCTGCTGGAGACAAAGAGGAAGCTGCCATCATGGGCTTCTACCATTTGTGAACGTGTACCACCCGCTCTTATTGCCACATTTGCAGCTAGTGGAGCCGCAGCACACCATTGCCCCCCCCCAAAGCATCAGATGTATGCTTCCATTGTTGCTAGACCACAGCGTGTGCCAATTAGGGTGCATGTTTGCAATGTGATGCCTATTGCATTGCATTGCAAACATTATTTGAGAATTTTAAACTGGGGTTATAGCTTGATAAAGCAAGCATCTCTGTGCCGCAAAGAACTGATGCACACATAACTTTATATTCACAAAGGCATTGCGAATCCCTTTGTGCATGCAAAGTCTCACTTCACAATGCACAACGCATCCCTATGTATGCACAAAAGTGTGAGCCACAAGGGTATAGAGGCAACCAAGAGCACTTTTTACCCCATTGCGCCTTGCATTTGTATGCTTAAAGGCTTTATGACAGTTTTGTAGTTGCAAAGCATGGAATGGTTAACACCTGCGGGGGGGGGCATGGCAATTCTCAAACCATGAACTATGATTATTTCTCAACTTTAATTTCTTCTACAGGTTTGCGATATCATGTATGTCACTTTCATGTTAAGTCACTTCATCTGGGATTGTGAGCACTGTTGCTTTATGGGATTATGGGATAAGGGTCACAATACCAGCGGTGGCACAACGCAAAGTGATTGGCTTCCCTCAAAAAGGTCAAGAAGGGGCCTGAGTCCTCCATATCTCACAGTTGTTCATTGGCCCTGGGCGGAATGGGAACTCCTGAAAGGTCCTGTGGCCCTGAGGGTTTGGGGTCCGGGCTCTGTGTGCATCTGGCCCAAGCTCAGGAGAAGGCACCTATTGCAAGTGACCCACAGCAAAGCCCTTTACTTACTTTTTTGACTTCTACCTTTGAAAACACCCCAAGCCTGACTATAGTAAGAGGAATCCACAGTGGATCCACTGGTTGCACACCTACCTACATTAGGGCTTGCCTTAGGCACTCTTATCACCTGATATTCCGTTACCTTCAAGTCAAGAGTTTCATTTTGTTTTTGAAACGCATACCAAGCTGCATTTTAGAAGGTGCTGAGAGCAGAAGGGTGTCCGGATCCATACTTTTTTTCTTAAGGACTAGCCATAATAATTAAATCAATTAAAACGAATACTGATTGTGGCAAAACATATGCACGAAAAGCAGCTCTTACGCATACAGTTGAATAAAATCCTCTCAGCACATATTGAGAACACATTATTACGCGCCAACAACGCACGTGGAAAGAAATTATTTTCATGTATATCAATAATACATCTATAAAGTGTTATCATAATGAAAACCCGCTGCCACACACCCCTGGGGCCGTTCTGTTTTAGAACCTCGAGCACTGCGTGTATCATATTCTATAGTACAGAGACCATTGCAGGTTTCATTCTACCAGGCTGCCTGAAAAGGTCATAACCTGCTTCTATTAAAAAAGGTAATTAAAGTATTAATCTCTTACTGTGACTGTCCTCGTCGCCCCAGTTGTCTTTCTTTTAGTAGCTAACTTTACTCCTCAGCAAATGGGGTCGTGGGGGGCCCGATGTGTCGAGCGTTCCTCACACTCTCTTGATGTCTCATGATACAGTAACTTTAGAGAGAGTTGGGCAATCAACGCCACTTCCTCCCAGGCTTCCCTTCCAGAGAGCTAGGCGGGCGCGGTGCACCATTAGTCATGGCATTCACATAAAACAGAGAATCATTTTTGAAAGGTTCCGGGACCTCAACATGACTCCGATTATTTCCTCTTTAGAGATTGTCAAATTAAAACATAGGACAATTCACGGATCTCCACTGAACCGGTGCTATGGAAGGATCACTTGAGAAAATATGTTTTTCAATTTCAATTTGAATGATATTTAACTAAGGTATAGGAGATTTATTGCAATGAGGACATATAAATCTAAATGTACGTAGAAGTGGGTTTAGGAGAGGTAGTATGGCTAAATACTCATTTAATTTAATGTATTCATCTGATATCACGCGGTTTGGCTGCATAGGCAGCTTTGATTATATAAAGGAGTGCCATTTTCAAGGAGTACTTAAAGTACATACATGCTCACCAATATCATAAATATAGAGAAAATACTAAATTATTTCATTTAAACTTATACAAATTGATACTGTGCATGTGTGTTTTGTGGTAAAATAAAAACAAATCTAATTTGCTCGAGTACTAAAAGACATTTCCAAGATGCGAGAAAACAAGTTTAGTAAAGATTCTAAAATTACTCAATACTAATATGTTACACCAATGCCTAATGAGCCATATGAGCCATGTAACCCTGTAGTGAGCAATGTTTGCATATTACAATGTATAATGATCAAGTACCTCCTACCTATACATCCAGTCTGACGAAGTGTAAGGCATTTCTTGCTAACCTGGTATCTATACCTCATTAGATCATTGGAATGTTGGGAGCTCCAATGAAGACAATGGAATGCTCCATGCTTCTACAGGCCGGAAAAGGCCCGCAGAGCAACATTCCAATGTTTTACAAAGACCTCTCGAGCTCGAGGGGATTTAAATGCCCTTGAGCTTGGAGAGGCCTTTGTTTCAGTTGTTAGAACTTTCTGCCCTCTAGTGGCAGAATGTTCTAATAGCCTTATAGCCCTTTGTAGCAGGGCCATACCGGCTATTAAAGTCCCAGCCCCTTGTTAAAGTCCCTCGCCTTCGGCTCAGGTCTTTAACATGGGAGAGGGCCTTCAATAGCCAATATAGCCCGCTATGGCGGGCTATAAGGCTATATTAATTTGACCAACCTACATATCAATGTTTTTTTTTTTACTACCATTCTAGTTGTCTTGATACCTTATACAGTATTATCAAACTGAAAAGGATCCTAATGATAAAAGAAAAATATTGCAACCTATAGGTGCATATATAGCTCTTCTTATATATATAGGTCTTGATAGTGAGCTCCAAGATATCACAAGTCCTACATTTTAAGCTATTTTTTCTGTCTTCACTTCTATGATTCCCTATGTAAGGAATCAGTTGTAGATTACAATCTTCTACCACCAGGGTTGTTCAAAAGGGGTAATTAAAAATCTTGCCTGCTAAAGGTAATCTTTAAGATTCCATGTAACAAAGTACACATCTTCAAGCTTTAACACAGTGCAATACAATTCACTCTTCAGGGCCTGTTGACTGTAACATATCTGTTTCCTATTAATAAATCATGTCTACTGACTTTGTTGTGGTAATTCACAATACACAGATCTTATGACATCAGGTTTCCCACATTGAACCAATCAGCCCTATAGCTTTTATCATAGGTGTGCCATTCTAAACACCTAAGGCCTGCTATAAAGAGCTTAAGCCTTCACACAAGGCAACCATCAGGTACCCAGTAATAAAATTACGTAAACTTGCAGATATGTACAGAAATTTAAGTTTTAATATAAAAAGCCCTCCTGAGAGGACGTAACAAGGATTTTCATAGTGCACATCTTCTATCTCCACAGTTAGTTCATTAGGGTACAAACACCAAAATGCTTGCTAATATAGGTAATCTGTAATGTTCCATGTCAGGAGATGCCTTCCTACATTTTTTAGCAAGTTTATAAATTATAGACCCTCAAAAGACTATTGCCTTTAACACATGATTTTGATGATAAAGTATGTCATATATAGTGGCTTTGTCCTTTGTTATACCTTTTCATAGTAAGCAGATCAAATCTATGGAATCAGACGTAAACGTATCCCAGTGATCCAATTAAGCCTGTAGCCTTTAACATTGAGTTGTCACCATAACCAACAAAGGCTACTGAATTTTGCATAAACTAATACCCATCAGGCTTGCAGTTATATAATGACAAATATATATATGATTACAATTGGCAAAAATGATAAAAGACATTCTCAAAAGGGCTTCATAGTGATGATCACAGAGAAAATCTTCTACCCCTCAAGGATTACCAGAGTGGATGACCAAAACTAAAGCCATAGTCTACTATGGTAATTTGTGTGATTCATTGTACTGTTGGCAAAACACAAAGCCGTATCTCCTAAATAAAGGTCGAATGTGGCATCTCCTAAGAGGACTTAATAAGAATCAACTCAGTACAAATCTTTTCTCTCCAGGGTTTGTGAGAGGTGCGAGCCAACTGACTGGCTCATAGAGGAAGAGCTGCAGCCCGTCGGCTCGCAGAGGGAGAGCTGCGGGCCGGCTCGCAGAGGAACAGCTGCGGACCTCCATCTTGCCCTTTCCGCTTGTTTCTGACCTGCCCTAGGCCTCTTTCCACACTCTATTTTTCCTCTTTCTGCTAATTGCTGAGCTCTAGTTTGCCCCTTTCTGCTCATTTCTGACCTTTATTTTGCTTATTTCGGCTTGTTTCTGACCTCTATATTACCTCTTTCTGCATTTATCAGATCAATATTTTGCCTCTTTCTGCTCTTATTTATTTTGCATTTCTCTTTTCTGACCTTTATTTTCCCTCTTGCTGCTCGTTTGACCTTTATTTTCTGGTAGTTTTTGACCCCTATCTTGCCTCTTTCTGCTTGTTTCAGACCTGTCTTTTGCCTCTTTCTGCTCATCATTTCTAACCTTTATTTTGCTTTTAGTTTGTGACCTCTATCTTGCCTCTTTCTGCTTGTTTCTGACCTTTAGTTTGCATCTTTCTGATCGATTCTGACCTCTATTTTAACTCTTTCTGCTCATTTACAATCTATATTTTGCCTCTTTCTGCTCATTGCTGGACTTTATTTTGCTGCTTTCTGCTCCATTGTGACCTCTATTTTCCCTCTTGGTGTTCGTTTCTGACCTCACTTTTGCCTCTTTCTACTCCTTTCTGACCTTTAGTTTGCCTCTTTCTGCTAATTGCTGAGCTCTATTTGCCTCTTTCTGCTCGTTTCTGACCTTTATTTTTCCTCTTTCTGCTTGTTTCTGACCTCTATTTTGCCTCCATCTGCTAATTTCTAACCTTTATTTTGCTTATTCTGGCTTGTTTCTGACCTCAATCTTGCCTCTTTCGGTTCATTACTGACCTTTATTTTGCCTCTTTCTGCCCGTTTCTGAACTCTATTTTATCTAATATTCTGGGTCTATATTTTGCCTCTTTCTGCTTGTTGCTAGTCTTTATTTTTCATCTTTCTACTCTTTTCTGACCTTTATATTCCCTCTTGGTGCTCGCTTTTGACCTCACTTTTGCCTCTTTCTGCTCTTTTTTGTCCTTCATTTTCTCTCTTTCTGCTTGTTTCTGAACTATTTCTGCTCATTTCGAACATTTATTTGTCTTCTTTCTGCTAGTTTGGACCTCTATCTTGCCCTTCCTGGTCATTTCTAACCTTTATTTTGCTTCTTGCGGCTTGTTTCTGACCTCTATCTTGACCCTTTCTGCTTGTTTCTGAACTCTATTTTACCTCTTTCTGCATGTTTCAGATCAATAATTTGCCTCTTTCTACTCGTATTTATTTTGCCTCTTTCTTCTCTTTTCTGACCTCTATTTTCCCTCTTGGTGTTCGTTTGTGACCTCACTTTTGCCTCTTTCTGCTCCGTTCTGACCTTTATTTTGCCTCATTCTACTCATTGCTGAACTCTATTTTGCCTCTTTCTGCGCCTCTCTGACCTTTATTTTCTCCCTTTGTGATCGTTTCTGACCTGTTTCTGCACATTTCTAACCTTTATTTTGCTTCTTTCTGGTAATTTTGACTCCTATCTTGCCTCTATCTGCTTGTTTTAGACCTGTCTTTTACCTCCTGCTCTTTCCTGACCTCTATTTTTCCTCTTTCTCCTCATTTCTAACCTTTATTTTGCTTCTTTCTGCTAGTTTCTGACCTCTATCTTGCCACTTTCTGCTCGTTACTGACCTTTAGTTCACATATTTTTGCTCGATTCTGACCACTATTTTAAATTTTTCTGGTCGTTTCCAATCTATATTTTGCCCCTTTCTGCTCATTGTTGGGCTTTATTTTGCCCCTTTCTGCTCGTTTTGGACCTTTAATTTTCCTCTTTCTGCTTGTTTCTGACCCCTATTTTGCCTCTTTCTGCTAATTTCTAACCTTTATTTTGCTTGATTCAGCCTGTGCCTGACCTCTATCTGCTTTTTGCTGACCTTTATTTTGCCTCTTTCTGCCTGTTTCTGAACTCTATTTTAAATAATGTTCCGGGTCTATATTATGCCTCTTTCTGCTCGTTGCTGGTCTTTACTTTGCCTCTTTCTGTTCTTTTCTGACCTTTATATTCCTTCTTGCTGCATGTTTCTGACCTCACTTTTGCCTCTTTCTGCTCCTTTCTGACCTTTATTTTCTCTTTTTCTGCTTGTTTCTGACCTATTTCTGCTCATTTCGAACCTTTATTTTGCTTCTTTCTGCTAATTACGGACCTCCATCTTGCCCTTTCTGCTTGTTTCTGACTTGTCTTAGGCCTCTTTCTGCTTGTTTCTGACCCCTATGTTTCCTCTTTTTGCTTGTGTCTGACCTCGATTTTGCCTCTTTCTGCTCATTTCTAACCTTTATTTTGCTGCAAGTGGATGCAGAGGGTAGGACTTCTTTCCCCCTCACTGCAGGGGCAGCAGGCCAACACAGCAATGCTCAGTGTAAAGTGGCAGTCACTCCTGGTAACACAGCATTCAGCAGGCCAGCACAGCAGAGCAGTGGCAGAGTGCAGTTCAATCCTTGTAGCGCAGCTCATTATAGTTGCAAAGTCTCCCCAGGACTCCCCAAGTGAACTAAGTAAATGGGGTCACAGGTCCAGTAATTATACCCATTTTAGTTTTCGAAGTAGGCGAACTTGAAAGAATAGGCTTTGTAGTGCACAAGACCCTGCCTTTGCCTGTTCTGGCTCCAGACACACCACAGAGGGTGTAGATGGCTTTGTGCGAGGACAGACACAGCCCTATTCAGGTGTCAGTGTCCACTGTTCCTACCGCTCCAGCTCAGGAAAACCCCTTAGCCTGGTGATGGGCCATCAGGATTTGCAGGGTACTCCTCAGCTCCCTTTGTGTGACTGTCTAGAGTTAATGTACAAACAGCCCAACTGCCATCCTAACCCAGAAGTGTATTCAGGAGACAGGCAGAGAAGCAGAATGGTTAAAGTAAGAAAATGCCAACTTTCTAAAAGTGTAATTTTCAGACCTGCAATTTAAAAACCAACTTTACTAAAGGATGTTTTTGAATTGTGAGTCCAGAGACCCAAAAATACATTTTTCTATCCTTCCCCAATTGGAAGATACACTTGTAAGATGTTATAAGGCAGCTCCAATGGTAACCTGTGGGAGAGATAGGTGTTGCTGTACTGAAAAACGAGATTAGTATTTCCCTACCAGGACATATAAAACACAGCAGTACATGTCATACCATTACAATACACCGTGGGGCTAACTTGGGCCTATCTTAGAGGTGGAGGCTTATATGTACTAAAAGGGAAGGTTTGGGCCTGGCAAGTGGATGCACTAATGTAGGTGGCACACTCAGTGCTGCAGGCACACTAGTAGCATTTGATTTACAGGTCCTGAGCACACACAGTGAACTGTCCAAAGGGCTTAAAAGTAAATCAAATATGCCAATCATGGAGAAACAAATTATCATTGCATATTTCACAGGGAGCACTTGTACTTTAGCACTGGTCAACAGTGGTAAAGTGCCCGGAGTTCAAAAACTAGCAAAACAAAATGGATGCCAAAGTTGAAAATAGGAGGTCAGAACCAAAGAAGACAGGGGAAATCATGCCAAAAGATGAAAGGTCTGATAACAACTAATATCACAATTACTCACAGGCTCCACGTAATAATAACACCACAGGACTGGCACCACAAAGCAGACAGAAGGTGGACTCACTTACGTTTTATAATAGTTATCTGTTAAAATGAGTAAATAGCTTTATTATAATCCTTAAATGTAACCTGTATGTATTTTTGTGGCATCTGTTGTTCCAAAGCTCAATATGCTAGATAACTGTTTTGCTATGTTTGTTTTAAAAATGTTATTATATGACATTAACGGCAAGAGAAGAAAATTATTTGTATTTAAATTTTGACCTCTTCTACATATAGAAATATCATTTTTGTTCTTTGCAAAATGAGTACTCAAATCTTTAACTTTGTCTTAATATCTTCTTTTAACATTTTCACTTGCTAAATACATATGTCTCAGGTTAGCTTCTGTCAGACAATAGTCCCTGGTGACAAGCTCAAGAAATACCTTTAGCAAATCAGGGACATACTTGCGGTAGCAATAAGGCCCTCTGCCATCTGTCCGTCAGGTATGCCTGGTCAAATGCATTTTTTATCTTACACAATGATTAATTTACCCATTCATTAACGTTTTGTAAACGTATTTTCAAGTGTATTAGAATTTTTAAAATCTAGTTATGGTGTTTTTAACTCCTGTATATAATTCTGTAATTTTTTTTGTGCTCGTGATGACTTGTTACTGTACAATATATACATTGAAACTATCGATTATATTTCTAGGTGCTGTATCAGGATTGTCTTCATCTACTAGATCATCAAGTATCACACTTCAGCAACTGACATCACAGTAGACCTCTAAAACACTCATCTCTGTACCTGGAGCTGGTAAGTTTGCATTGTTCAAATTTTAAAATATCATTAATGGTTCACTCATTCATAGCATATGTTGAATTCAACTAACCCCTTAATATATGTTTTTAAAATATTTGTGAACTATGTACCAAAGTTATTTGTTGCCTAACACCATTGAAAAAGAAATGTGATGTACTTTATTTGTTGCAACCTTCTTCTTCCAGTTACTGCAGACACTGAGCCGGACAATTATTCTGAACCATCAACAAGTGCAGGATGGCTGCAGTCCCAGGAAATAATCTGATCCTTCTCCAAGCAACAAGACTGTGGCCTGCATTGCTAAAGAAGAGGAGGAGGACGATTAACCGGAGCTAGTTGAAGAGGAGGACATGGACAAAAAGGAGGGCATTGTTGCCCCAACACCTAAAATACTAAAGGCAACTTCATTACTGGGCAGGAGTGTTCCTCCTATGACTCTTTTGAGGATTGCCAGGACCCAGTCATTATCCAAGTAGCCATGGAAATGAAGTCCACCTACATAACTCTCACCTCAGCACAGCCCTCACATCACAGGTCTCTATGTAGAATCTCCGAAACGCTCTTTCCATGATGGTGCATCTGAAGCTTTTTCCTGGTCACCTGAAGGAGAGGCAACACAGAGAAGGGTTACCCCATTCATTAATCCCCTCTACACAATCTCAGAAGTTCCAGATATCTCCATGGTGGTCAATCTGTTGGTTATATGAGTTGGCCATGCATGCATTGGAGGTTTTAATGGACCGTTGGGAGGGTGAATTTTTATACTTATTTAAAGGACTCACTCACATGATTACTAGACAATCCTGTGCCTTGGATAATGTTGTGAAATGTTACCAACACATGACAAAGATGCACCAAGAACAGTTAAGAATGTATAGGGAAAAGAGTGCAAGACACCATGCCTTGGCCATTAAGATGATACAGGCAATACCTAATCAAAGTCAAAGTCAATGTTTAGGGCTAGCACAGGCAGAAGATTCTACACAAACAGCTGGCTCACCTGCGGTGGCTCTTATCCCACCTGCAGTAGAACCTGTCCACCTGCAGTGACTCCTTCCCACTCAAAGCGGTTCCTGACGCACCTGCACTGCCACCTTCCCAAATGAAGTGGTTCTTGCCCTACCTGCACTGCCAGCTGCCCCACCTGCAATGCCATTTATGCTACCACCTCCCCAACCTGCACAACCATCCAGAACCCATTCTCAGTTACAAAGTGTTTCACCACCAACAATGCATAGGCAGAGTAGCGGGACAAATCCCCCGTAATAACTGTATTCACCTATTGTTTATACCATGATCTACTAATACAAATATGTGCACTTATTACAACTCAAACCTGTGTTTTTGCTTATTTTTTTACAACTATATTCACATGTATTTCATCTTTGCTGATTTTGAAAGCTAAACCGCTTTATAAGAGGAATCTCAATATTGGAAATACTTACAAGCTGCCATGGATGAATATTCAGCTCATGAGATTTGGGAAATGTCTATACCCACAGAATCGTTTAAAAAAAAACAAATCACCTATCGTTGTATAAAGACAAAGACATCTTTGCAAAAAGAACACATGCATGGTCACTAATGAAGGGGTATACTTTAATGAAGGTTCAGTCATATTGAGAAACCCTTTGGTCTTTGAAGCTAAAAAACACTTTTTAAAAGCACGTTTGGCCTCTTTCCAGGATCTAGTCATGTAATGCCATGGCTTCGAACAACTGAACTGATGCCTTGCAGATTAGGTAAAAGGGGAGAAGAGAATAGTATCCATTTGCTTTGCATATGCTCAAATTTGAAGGAAGAAAGAAAAACTGCGCTTAATGGCATTTTAACATCTGTGGAATACAGACTAGTACACAAGCACTTATAAGATGTTTACAACCAAATGACTTAGCTTTGAATTTAGCTTTTGCAAAGTTTATGTTAATGATAAGAAAGAAATTAGATCCTTCAGATTGATTGGAAAAGATATCATAGGGCATTAATGAACGATTTATCGGTATTTCGGAGTATGTATTAATTGTTGGTTTTACAATATGGATGATTTTGATTGACCTAATAATGTGTATTTTTATCCTAAACTTATATTTTTTATCACTAAATGTATTACTATGATATACATTCTTGCTGTTTTAAAATATTGTTAAGATTTTAAATAATCAAACAATAAAATACTTTACTTATGAGAGGAATGACTTATGGTAACCTTTTGTCAAACTTTTTGAATTTATTTTTATCAAAGAACATTCCATGCATAAAATATTATCCTGAAATAATAAAAGAAAGATACTTTTGGTTTTTTAAGTTATTCTCTTATATGTTTAATTAAAAAAATTATTTAAAAAACAATAAAAATTAAAACAAAATGAAAGACTGTCCTTTACAGTGGGAAAAAAGAGATTCAGAATGGGGAAGCTAACCTGGAGGGGGTTGGAGAAAATAAAATGACATCTCAGGATTCATCGAGGGAAACATTTGATATACAAAGAAAATAAAATAATCCATAGTCTAAACAGAGACCAAACATAAGCATCAACTGTCAAATTAAAGAATAATGTTGGACCCCCAAGCTGGTCTAAATCCAGTTACTGGCTTTGGGCAAAAGTTACTGGCTATCCTCACTCTCTGTTTTCCTATGACATTTAAATTCTCCTCAGATATGGACATTTTGTTGCTGGCCATTGCAGGGCTACACACCCCAGAGGAAGAAAGAATACAAGGAGGAGCAGGGGAAACAGTGAGCACAGATGAACTTAGAGGCGCGACATTAGGAGGTGGCTGCAGTCAAGCTGATGATAGAGACAGATGAAATATCCACTTTCCCAGAGTGTGCCTCTCACTTCATCTGGACCTCATCCATTAAGTCACGGAAGTCCAGAGAGACTGCTCCAGGAGCCAAGAAAATGGACGTCATAACATTCTTAGGTGCAGCCATAGTGACAGACAGACTGGTCAGCACAAGAGAAGTGAGGTGTGTCAGGGCAGTTTGGTGCCTCCACTCATTTTCATGAATGGGCACTGGGAGTAGGAGATGCTGGGGGTAAAATGGAGACTCCAATTGAAGGGGGGCTCAGGAGTTAAGAAGGGCTTTGGGAAGAGGCCCTGAGATCCCTGCAGCCAGCTCTTGGGATACCACTTAGTGATCTTCTTGATGGCCAGGAGGTGAAGCTAAATTTTCTTTTCCCTGGCCTGAGCTGTCCACCTACCTTCCCCTCACAGGAGACTGTTCAGCTTCCACCCAGAGTCTCTTGATGATGTAAGATATTCTCAGGGTCGGAGCACAACCCTTGTGGGCGATTGGTTCCTGTTCCTTGATGTTGATGTGAATTAGATGTCCTTTATTAAACACATTCACATAATAGATGAGATATCCCACATTTGAAGTATGTGCAATGTAATATGTGATGTTTTGAAATTGCTAACAAATATATATACCTAATAAGGCTGTATGTTCACAAAAGAATATATGCACTGTTTAGTTCGAAATAAACAAAATTGTTATCTGCAAACAAAAAAAAAGCATTGTAACTGACTTTGTTCTGGTCTATTCTGGCTCAACAACAAAGTTCAGCACATTTATCATTAAGTGTGTGAACTTAAGCAACATGAAATCCATGTATTGTGTTGGTAGGTAAGGTAAGATAACTAAATGTCAATCAATCAATCAATCAATGTACTTGTAGAGCGCACTACATACCCGTGAGGGTCTCAAGTCGCTGAGGGGAGGGGGAGCTGCTACTGCTCGAAGAGGCAGGTCTTGAGGAGTCTTCTGAAGGAGAGCAGGTCTTGGGTCTGTCGTAGGTGGGTAGGGAGGGAGTTCCAGGTCTTGGCGGTGAGGAAGGAGAAGACTCTGCCACCGGAGGTCGTTCATTGGATGTGGTGGACAGCTGTGAAGGCGAGGCTGGCGGATCGGAGCTGGCCGGTGGGGGTGTAGAAACTGAGTCTGCTATTGAGGTAGGCTGGTCCGGTGTTGTGGAGGGCTTTGTGCGCGTGGGTGAGGAGCTTGAAGGTGATCCTCTTGTCGACGGGGAGCCAGTGTAGGTCTCTGAGGTGGGCAGTGATGTGACTGCAGTGAGGGACATTGAGGATCAGTCGGGCGGAGGCGTTTTGGATGCGTTGCAGTCGTCACAGGTGTTTGGACGGGATTCCTGCATAGAGAGCGTTGCCGTTGTCCAGCCTGCTGCTGACGAGGGCCTGTGTCACCGTTCTTCTAGTTTCGGTAGGGATCCACTTGTAGATCCTGCGGAGCATGCGGAGGGTGTTGTAGCAGGAGGAGGAGATGGCGTTGACCTGCTTAGACATGGAGAGGGAGAAGTCGAGGATGAATCCTAGGTTGCGTGCGTGGTCAGTGGGTGTTGGTGCTGATCCCAGTGTGGTTGGCCACCAGGAGTCGTCCCAGGCAGAGGGGGTGGGTCCGAGGATGAGGACCTCCGTCTTGTCCGAGTTCAGCTTCAGACGGCTGCTCCTCATCCAATCGGCGACGGCCTTCATTCCCTCGTGGAATTTGGTTTTGGCGGTGTGCGGGTCCTTGGTGAGGGAGAGGATGAACTGGGTGTCATCGGCGTAGGAGATGATGTTGAGGCCGTGTTGGCGGGCCACTCTCTGATCCCTGCTACGTGGAGTAAATGTCGTTCTTTAGAACCCAGTCCATGGTATGATAGCGCCTTATTGCTCCTGAAAAAATCATGCAAACAAGCGGAAAGAGACTGGCGTAAAACCTATGATGCCGAGAAAAAAACGCAGTACCTAGCTAAAACCAAAATTTACCATAGAGCCATATGTAGGGCTCGTGCGGCCTACTATTCCCAGGAGTTCAAACGCAGTCCTAATCCTACGAAGCTGATCTTTAAAGTTCTCAAAGACCTGACTGCTAAAAGAGCCCCAGCAGCTGAGATATGCTCAGTGTCCCACTGTGAAGAGCTCGCTACCTTTTTTCTGGAAAAGGTGCATACTATCTATCGCTCCTTCCCTAGTATCATCCCTCAGCGTGAGGACCAGTGGCCTAATTCTACTACTAATGTGGTTCTATCCACATTTCCTGGAATTTCAGAGGTAGAGTTCGATAGGCTGGCGGCCAAAGTAAAATCCGGGTCTCCTGCCGACCCGCTCAGACCCGCGCAGCTCAGAGATTCGGCTGCTCTATGTCTTCCCCCCGTGCGCCAACTCATCAATCTTTCGTGCTCTTCAGGGACAGTACCAACTAAGTGGAAACTAGCCTATGTCACTCCTATCTTGAAGAAACCCGCCTTGGACCATCTCAAACTGGAGAATTATCGTTCGATTTCTCTTCTCCCATGGGCCGCGAAGGTTGCGGAGGCTCATGCCAATGGAATCCTGACTAAACACCTTCAGACTGCCAATATCCTGGATTCCTCCCAAAATGGATTTCGGGCAGGTCATAGCACAGAGACTGCTCTCCTTGCTATGACGGAACATCTGCGCTCCGTGCTCGACTCCGGTCAAACTGCGGCGCTGGTGTTACTCGACCTCAGTGCCGCGTTTGACACGGTCTCACGCGCGATACTGCTGCAGCATCTGGGAGAAGCAGGTGTCTCTGATTTAGCACTTGAATGGTTTTGGTCATTTCTAGCAGGTCGCTCATTTCGTGTCGCTACACCTCCATTTGAGTCTAAACCCTATTTCATCGAGCAGGGAGTGCCTCAGGGGTCGGCACTTAGCCCCACGTTGTTCAATCTGTATGTGCAGCCGCTGGCTGCGGTCGCCAAGCAGTGGGGCCTGACTATGGTTTCTTATGCTGACGATACGCAGCTGGCGGTTGCACTCAGTGGGGACTCCAACTCCGAGGCCCCTAGGTTCAGGGAGGGTTTGACAGCAGTGGCTGGCTGGATGACTGCTAACTGCTTACAGCTCAATGCCAAGAAAACGGAGGTCCTTATTGTTGGTAAGCATAGTCACCTCTGGAGTGCTCAGTGGTGGCCTCCAGAGCTGGGTTCAGCTCCCATCCCGGTACCCGAGGTTAAAAACTTGGGTGTCTGGTTAGACCCCGCCCTCAGTTTCTGCGGACACACTAAAAAAGTGGCTGCTACTTGTTTTGGTATTTTGCGTGGGCTCAGGCCAATCTTGAAATATTTTGACGCCCCCACTAGACAGTTGATAATTCAGGCCACCATACTCTCGTGGCTTGATTATGCAAGCTCACTCTTGTTGTGGGCCAATCAGGCGGAAGATATCCGGATGCAGCACATACAGAATGTGGCGGCCAGAGCCCTGGTGGGCCTACCTAGGTTCTGCTCTGCGAAGGAAATCATCCGGAAACTCCACTGGCTGCCCATGGCTCAAAGGATTGAGTTTAAGACTCTATGTCTTTCCTACAAGATTCTTAAACTGTCCTCTCCCCTGATCCTAGAGCATCTTCTCACCCCCATGTCCCTTCTCGTTCTTTGAGGTCATTGGGTCAAAATCTGGCTACAGTTCCATGGTTCAAACGCTGCAGAGCGGGAGGGCGTTCCTTCCGCTATCTAGCGGCTAGGCTTTGGAACTCATTACCAGCTCACATTCGCGCCCTAGATGATTTGCTTACGTTCAGGAGGGCTATTAAAACCTATCTTTTCCCCCCTGGACCTTAATATACTGCATGGACGTTAATACACTGCCCGTTGCTACCTTTTTCTGGTTTTCCTCTGTTTTGTATGTATATTCCTTCTGCCAGTCAAAGCGCCGGGACGCCCCTTTGCTGGGGCAGCTGTGCGCTATAGAAGATGAGATAACATAACATAACATAACATAACATAACTTGTGCGAGGGGGCCATGTAGACGTTGAACAGCGTCGGGCCTAGGGATGAGCCCTGGGGTACGCCGCAGATGATGTCGGTGGCTGCGGAACGGAAGGGGGGAAGTCGGACTCTCTGGGTCCTGCCGGCGAGGAAGGGTGTGGTCCAGTTCAGGGCCTTCTCTTGGATTCCGGCTTCTTGAAGGCATGTCTTTAGTGTGCGGTGGCAGACCGTGTCGAAGGCGGCTGACAGGTCCAGTAGAATGAGGGCCGATGTTTCGCCGTTGTCTAGTTGGTGCCTGATGTCATCTGTTGCGGCGATGAGGGCTGTCTCGGTGCTGTGGTTGCGTCTGAATCCGGACTGGGACAGGTCTAAGAAGTTGTTGTCCTCAAGGTGGCAGGTCAGTTGCATATTGACGATTTTCTCGATGACCTTCGCCAGGAACGGGAGCAGGGAGATGGGTCGGAAATTCTTGAGGTCCTTGGGGTCTGCCTTGGGCTTCTTGAGGAGGGCGCTGATTTTGGCGGGCTTCCAGCTTTCCAGGAATGTTGCTGTCTCGAAGGAGATGTTGATGACCTTCTGTAGTTGGGGTGCGAGTGCTGTGTCTGCTTTGTTGAATATGTGGTGTGGGCAGGGGTCTGAAGGTGATCCTGAGTGGATTGAGTTCATGACCTTGAGTGTCTCGTCGTCGTTGACGTTGGCCCAGGTGGTCAGGTGGTTGGCGCGTGTGATGTTTGCAGGGGGGCTGGCGTCTGGCGTGGTCGTGGCGTTCGTGGTGTTGAAGGTGTCATGAATGTCAGCGATCTTGCGGTGGAAGAAGGTGGACAGTGCGTCGCACAGTTCTTGTGAGAGCGGGACGTCGTAGGCATTGGCGCTGGGGTTGGAGAGTTCCTTCACAATGCTGAAGAGCTCTCTGCTGTCGTGAGCATTGTTGTCCAGGCAGGCTTTGAAGGAGGATCTCTTGGCTAGTCTGATGAGGTGGTGATGTCTGCGGATGGCGTCCTTGTGGGCTGTGTGGTTGTCCGGTGTACGTTCGTGGAGCCTTTTCTTTTCCAGATTCGGGCATGCACGTTTGGAGGTCTGGAGCTCTTCGGTGAACCAGGTGGCTTTCTTGCTGGTGCGGTTGTTGGAGGGTTTCTTGAGCGGGGCAAGGGTGTTGGCGCAGTCGTCGATCCACTGTCTAAGGTTGGGAGAGCGAGGGGGCGTGGCCACAGGGGAGCAGCGGCGGGAAACAGAACTCGGGTCCAGAAGAAAGAGGGGGGGATGGGGCGGTAGCGAGGGGGCCCAGAAAAATGGAAAACCACAATCAGCAGCAGGAAATAAACAGAGCAAAAATATTAGGAAATACAGTACAATCACAGGCAAACCAGTCAGCTAGGGGCAACGGCAGGCACCGCAGGGGCGAACTCACGGAGGGAGCGGCAGTAGGGGAGAAGGCACGAACACACAGGCTGTGCTGTGCAGCATGGGGAGCGACCTGGCCTGCAATCAGGGACAATGTAGCACTTTATGTAATGACAGTAAATAAATCATAGATGACAAGTTTCCAAAGTACATGCATGATGTGCTGCTCCATCACTTTTGTATAATTCTTGGACAAATATTCATGTTTTACAATGGAATAAACAAGAATCCAAATTCAAGAAATGACAGAAAATACCTGGACTGGCCCAGCACATCATGCATGGTCCTAATTAACGTTGCAGGCATGACTTTTATTACTGAAGACAAAGAAAATATGCCAATAACATGCATGTTAATAAACCTAAACCACAGATACTTTATACAAAACATAAAACAGGTAATTTTGAAAACGTTTTGCTAAAATAAAGTGTGCTTTTAATTTATGATTGAACACATCACTCAAAACTCATGTTTACCTCTGTAATAAATAACAATGTACATGTACTTGCCATCTCCTTGCTGCACAAACTCTTCCAGCTGAGCATAGAGGGTCAGCCAGGCAGCTTTTAGCACCCTATTTGGCTGGGAGGACAAGCCAATGACGATCTGGCCCTTAACTAGTGCTCAGCGATGCAGGTCCTCTCAGAGCTTGCAGCACAGCATCCCCCCCGCTGGTTGTGGACATATTTTGGGCCCAAGGCTGCATTGCTCAGCTGGGTATTTGGGGGCCTACAATGCTGAGGGTCTTTAGCTTCTCACTGATTCTGTTTAATTCACATTCTGTGAAACGGTGGGCCTGCTCCTTAAGTTGCTCAGCCATGTTGAGAGCAGGATTAGAGTACACAGCAGCAGGATGGGGGGATGCTTCTCTGAGATGATGATGGCTCAGAATGTGTTCAAATTGACAGGCTTTCTTTTCCTCTATGTAATTTCCTGCTTACTTGTGGTGGGGAGAGCTCTCCGCCCCGAGTCCGGAGTTTCAGTCCCAAGTACAGAGGATGATCTCTGCACACAGGGCAGAGGCTCTGCATGCCAAATAGAGAAGCCACTATAAAATAAAAGAGCAAAAAAACCACAAAGTAAAATAGAAATATATTTACTCCAATTTAAACTACAATGATTAAAGCAAAATAAAGTAGATAAAAAATATATTCAATGAAACAAGGAAGGTATGTCCATAGATAAACACACTAGACAACTGAGGTACATTTTCAACTAATGAGCAATGCTTTAACATTGCATACAGTATCCAAAGTGAATAGAGTTGACTCGGGATGTTGATCATGAGCAGCGTGATAGATGTCTGATAATCATTATTGTCAAGAGACTGTACAACCAAATGAAGGAAGTACATCAACTAGCAGCTCAAAAGAAGAAAAAAATTAACCAGTTGAGCAAGCACCTGGGTAGCCTGTTTGGGGCAACAACCCAGTTTCCCAGATGTGGAGGGATGTGATGGCTAATACCTATCTGCAAGACCCATCATATAGCAATGTTGTGCAACACACAACAGGTTACAATATTCTTGCACACAACTCCTGGATTGGAAACTAGCAACTCCCCCCCCTGGCTTCCCGTATGGTCAAGACATCTAAATCATGAGTTGAGGACCCCAAAGGTGCATTCAGTAACGGCTTTGTATGTGTGTGAGCCGTATTGTACCTCCTCTGAGATACTGTGGTTGAGAATGTATGACTTTACAACGCATTCCGTTGTAACGCATGCCTTTACCACGCATGCATTACAACGCGAATGCCATCACCACGCATATCCTTTACCACGAAAATGCCTTTAACACGCATACTTTTACAACGCTTTTCGTTGTTAAATTATGCATGTTAATGGCATTTTCTTGTTAATGGATATCGCACTAAAAATCTACCCTTTAAATTAACTCCTGCTCGACACCACCCCCTCATTCCCCCTTACCTCTCCTCTCCTCGATTTTCCTTGGTGACGTTCTACGTCGTTAAGAGGAAGCAGAAGTGTCCTTCCATTTCCTCCAACGACGTGGATTGCCTCCACATCTCTCTTTAAATGACGGAAGTGCGGCTTTTTTATATTTTATTTTGTGGGGTTCCCCCCATCCCTCTTTTTTAATCCCACGCTTTTTTGGGGGGGGAGACCCCCCAACCCACCTTTATTTTTTCTTTTAACTTTTGCACACATGCCTTTACTACGAATTTCGTAGTAAAGGTATGCGTGGTAAATGCTTTTTGTTGTAACCAAGCATGCATTGTAATGCATGCTTGGTTATGGTTATGCGTTGAAACGGCCGCGTTGTAGTGGCCGTTTCCCGTGGTTGAACGAGGGAAGGGTGTGATTAGATGGGGAGAAAAAGGATAACCAGCATCACTAGAAGAGGCAAAAAAGGATTATTTAAAGGGCACTCTAATCTATTGTAAGTACATTTGACATCACTAACTACACGCAGTGTGTGTTAGAGTCAGGTGTGTTGATTGTAAGAAATTAATTGAATATTATTGTTAAAGAGCAATCCAATAATGCTAGCCCTGTATAGGGATTTATTACTTACCAGATGCCTCTAGTAACCAATATCACCAGCAATCAGACGACATGCAAGAATTGACTGACAGAAAATAAAGCTGTTCTGTGAGCTTCCAGGAAAGGTAGTATGCACATCAGTGAAGCATCCCCTGTCATCACTGACAGCCTGCGTGTCGCTAGAGTGCCAGAGGTTTGTATTACAGCGAGGGTGTGCTATGTGGTGAGGTGGCTGAAGTGCCATGTTGGTGGAGTCAATGGCACCTAGCACACAGGGGAAGTGGGAAGCCAGTGACTGTGGCATGGCAATGAATTGATGCACTCATCTGTTGATGCAGCTCAAGACCCGATGCAAGCATCTGGACTGGTGTGTCTTTGAAATGTCAACAGTGTCACAGGAGACCCTCTAGAATGATCCAGCTGCCGCAGGCCGTGCAGGTAAGAGTGGTGGGTGCTGGGGCAAGACAGGAGGGTATTTCGACAGACAACAAGGGGAAATTAATCATTTAATTTCCCCTCATGCTCATTTGTCAAATCCCCCCACAACCCAGCCCCACCGCTCTTAAAAAATATGTACAGCAACTACTACTTTCACATAGGATAAGATAGTATCTACGTCCTTACATGGAGGCTACTGCTACACAGCAGAGCTGTACAGCCCTCCAGTGTTCAGTGAGATTCTTTCGTGCAAGGCAGCTGGGCCTGTCAGAGATGTAAAATGATGGCAGACGCAGACGGCACCACTATGAGAATCAAGAGTCTGAATTGCAGTACACTGGTAGAAGGTTCAGCCTGGTGACAGAGCGAGTGTCAAATATTGAGGCCTGTGTTTCTGTTCAAGTGTTTTTTCAATATCTCACAGGAAAGCAGCATACACATAACCTGCATAACTCTCCCACATTTTATAGTAATCCACTTAAAACAGCAAAGTCATAACTTTACAATTCCACCCCCTGACTTGCCATGCGAAGAGCCGATGCTGGAGCTATATATGGAGGCCCCTTCTTTCCTTAAACAGCCTTTTGTTCAGCAAACAAGTGTCACACTCCTGAACACAATTTAGGTTTGGACACCTGTTAGAAATGGGATTTCTGGCTGGCTAAGGCGTGCGCCAAAGCCAGGCAGAAACCACCACTCTAGTCAGGGCAAGGAAATTACATGCCAAAGATAACCCCTGCTCACCCCCTTGGTAGCTTGGCACGAGCAGCCAGGCTTATCCCGGAGGCAATGTGTAAAGCATTGCTCACGCACCCAGCAACAACATCCCAGGCCCACCACAAAAGAAACTCCACACAAGGTTATATAAAAATAGCCTTTGTATTATCATAACACATTAGAATAGTAAACACATATTATAAACTGTGCCAACTGGCACTGGGCAATATTTACAAGGGATTATTTACACCTGACAGGACCAACTGGACCACTGTCAGTACCATCACAAGGTGAACTTAGTAAATGTAGAACTTATCATAAACAGAGAACACAACCAGTAACTACTGGTAACCACTGTACTTAGCATCAGCCTGTAATATAAACCACATTATGCACAGTATCACATTAGGTGCCAAACGCATTGTACACCAACCTCATCAGCATAAACACATTATGCAATTCTGTAGCAAGTCTAAACACATTAGACCCTAACCTCCTGAGCATAACTACATTAGGGAATAACTCTCATTAGCATAAACCATTATATGCGAACCAACCTCATAATCACAACGCACATTTATAGGTATCAACACAGGTGCGTAAATCATTCTACATACATTACATTTTCTAGCACCCAAGAATCACAATAGAGCCTGGCGCCCTATAACTCTAACAATCACCTCCCCCGGCCAACTGGCCATCTTAGAAAGTGAGCTCAAATGCCCTGTGTCCCCAAAGTCAAGGCGCGCTGCCTAGCAGCGGAATCCAATTGCGCCACTGCGCAAACCTAAAGGGTGCAGCTGCCCACTACTTGCTGGGCACCTGGAAAACAGTCAACTGGGGCTTGGGCTCGCAATGGCCCTTGGATCAAGTATGCCAGGCGTTGGAGCCACACAGGGCTCTTGAAGCAAATGTGCCCAGACAATAAAAGCAAGGGCCCCTCTGGGCCTTCCTAAAACAATTATGGCCATCGTTGGAGCCACCTAGGCTCTAAAAATAAATATGCCAAGGTTGGAGCCATCTGGCTCTGAAAATAATCTGCCCCTCTGGAGCGCACTGGCTCCGTAAATAACTATGTCCCCAAGCGTTGGAGCGGCTCGCTGCCAGATGGGGCTGCTCAGAAACTTCAGCACCGGCAGGGTGCCCATCATGAAGCTCCTCTCTGGGGCTCTTTAAAGGCATATGCATATGCCACACGTTGGAGCGGCCCTCTCTCTCGCGGGACTGCCCAGGACTACTCGGGTGCCTCGTGAGCACCAACAACAAATAAAAGAGGACGGCCTAGGCCCCACTCACCGAGCTGCGTAGGCTCCTCTCGGTGGTCCTCTGGTGCCGCCTCTTCTTCCCTCACTTCGCCCGGTCCCCCTCCTGGGACCCGGGACTTTGCCACGATGCTGGGGGAGGCGGAGTAGGCTCCCGTCCTCCCTTCCGCCTGCACTACCTTCCCTACGTCGTCGAGGCTCCTAACCGCTCACGGGAGCCCTGCGCAAATTCACGACTCTGGCGCCACTTCCGGCTGGCTGCAGGCTCCGCCCCAGTCACGGGCAGGAATGCCTGACTTCTGGTTTGGCCGAACGGGGCCGCAGCAGTTATTTCTTCACTCCAGGCACGAGGGGTAGGCTCCCTCTATCACTAAAAATATAAAGCGAGGTGGGCACCCGCTATTCTGCAATACAAGCCAAGTCGCGGGGTGGGCACCCACGTATTAATTAAAATGAAGACGCAGGGTGGGCACCTGCGCAATGAAATAAAAATAAGCGGGGTGGGCACCCGCGATGCAGGCGTCACCGGGGTAATCCCTAATCTGGGGATTCCCCCTCTCTCTCTCTCTAGGCAGCGTGACGCTGCACAGCCCCCGCTCCTCTTCCTGGGGAAATTAGAATAAAGCGCTCACAAGGTGCTTGATGTCCCTCCAGGAATCCAGCAGGCAGAAAGGTCCCAAGAAGCAGTCCTCCAGGCATCCAGGGGCAGGGCAGGGCCCAGGGAGGCAAGCCTTCCCCTGAGCCCCAGCAGCAGCACGCCCCTGGTAGATTCAAGTCCACAAACAAGAACATTTTCATGGGGTCACAGCCCCTTCTTTTATACTACATTTTCCTTTGTCGCAAAGTGTAGGCAATGGGAGAACCAGATACAACTGGTTCAGGAGCACTTTGTTTTGCTCAACTCCCCTCTCTATTCACTGGACAGGCCAGGGACATCAGACGCACCACAGGAGGTGGAGCCAGCATTGAGAAGGGAAGGCCCAGCCCCATTCAGATCCTAGGTGCAACTCCTCCCTCTCATTTACATGCATATCTCTCCATTCACCACCGGGCAGACTCATCCTGGCTCCTGGAATTCCCCAGCCCTCTCAGCTCCTGTCAATCCCAAGCCAGACAGGCAATTCACATCACACAGCACACAGACATGCCAACTTCTAGAAGTGGCACTTCTCCACCAGTCACAATAAATCTGCGCACACCATTGCGCAGCATTTATTCTCACGAGTTTGCACATACCAAACTCGCCCCTGCACTCCTCTCACATCAGGAACTACCATGGACACACATATGCCCCATGCATTCCTATGGGAGGGCAGGCCAGTCTCACTAAATGTAACACAGAGTGCACGCACTTTACACTGGGACACATCGCTAAAGTGACTACAGGCCTAAAACTACTAACACTACATAGGGAAAAAGGCCAGGATAAATGCAAAAAGTTTAGGGGTGAACCTGCCAAAAGGGCCAGGTCCAACACCTGTGTCAATCAATGCCCAAGAAGGGATTTTTATTTGTTTAAGTAAACGAGGCCATGGTACTCCGCCTCGTTCCACTGCAAATGTGCCTCTGTTATCTAACTCAGCCCAGGGGTATATCTAATAACCTCATCAGAAATTCTTAAGTTTTCAAATTCCATGAATGAGTGGTTCACCCATTGCAAGAATGTATTTTCCCGACTATGGGTTTGTAGCTTTACAAAATTATTAACATGACTACAAATCTCAGAATGTAGAGCGAAAACAAGCATTTGCAATGCAATCGGTCTTGCCTTTGGGACCTTATATGTATTTAGCTATGCAGCACATTAGCCTGGTTGCTGAAACATCTGCTGTTCTTTAACATAGAGGGAAAGTAAGCACCAAACTGTATGACACGCCAGGTATGGGAACACATGGAGAGAAATATTGCCTTTCAGTGGGAAATGGTATAGTCCAAAGCTCTGTTTTTAATATATAATTAGGGCCTTTGGTGGTCATATCACTGAAAATACAAGATTTGAAACAAATATTACTATGTGAGCTCGTGGAAGACAATTTCTATGGACTGGAAACTAAAGAATACTAAAGTGATTCTGGTATTTTACTGACCTCTTCTGGTCGTTTTCTATCAAGAAAGTTAAATAGAGGAAGTTGCCTCAAAATAAAAAAATAAAGTTCCTCAGCAGAAAGCAATTCTGGTATTTTACTGACCTCTTCTGGTCGTTTCCTATCAAGACAGTTAAATAGAAACAGTTGAACAAGCAGAAAGCAATTCTTGTATTTTACTGATCTCTACTGGTCGTTTTTTATCAATACAGTTAAATAGAGGCAGTTGAACTGAGAAAAAAGGTCCCGAAGCGGAAGCAGACCAGTCGCAGGGCTGATCACCAGACCCCAAAAGTACATACACATATAAGTATATACTGAAGAATATACAAGAGGTCTCGAATGCTCGACCTAAACAATCTGTACCCCACCTTTTTATTCGATTTAAAGCACTCACTGTTACAGAAGCAGTTTGGGAAGCCTACAATATTACGATTCCCCTTTAAGAGAAGCATTTGATTGAAAAAAAAGCATGGTTGGCTCAAAGGTGTTAAACTTCTTGCTATTAACGTTTGAGAAAAAAATATCTATTTTGTTAGCGTGGCCGCCTTATCCTTGTCTGGGCAAGGATGCATTGAAATAGATTAAATCATGCAGCGACAACTAAGTCTGGAGAGCTAAATGCCGAACCGCCCGAGCGTGCTCGCGCTTCTTCTGAACACGCCCTTCTTCTAATCGGGAACATTTATCATACACGCTTCGGCTCACGCACCCAGGAACACTTACGTGCACTTAAGCAACCAATGGCGAGCGCATCACATTTCTTACGCATTAGGCAGTCATTCACTCCCGTGAATAGAGCGTCTCCGCTGAAAAGGTTATGTTTGACTGCCCCAGTTGTTGAAAATTTGATGAAAGATTCAGGCTGAGGCAAAGTGCTTTTAAGTGGTGACCTTTCTACGTGGGCGCAGCAGGCATTGTCTGAAAGCATTTAGAGACATCTTCGCAATACTTTCAGGGCTGGGTGAGCCGGCACTCTAACGTGGGCTCTGAGAGCATTAGGGCTGTCCCTGTTATGGCGTGCACCCGTTCCCTTTCACTTGGAAGGCTATTCGATGTAGAAACTAAGCAGCTGATTACGAGACAAATGTGCAAAAGGTGCCAAGGTCAACATTTGCGCATGAACACGAAAAAAAATCACAGCCGAAGTGGCGCATGAAAAACATATGTGAATTGAAAAAAAATACATATTGCTCACTGACCCGGGCCTAAACTCCGCACAACACACAACGTGGGCAAAACATAGCAAGGTAAAACATCGGGAAAGCTATTCTCTTCCTACTTGAATGCCACTAAATAATAATAATGTGTTTTCATATTTCACTTCATTCAGAATTTCCCCCAATTGGTTTGTATCCAGTTACCCACCTCAGAAGGATGGAAGGTAGAGTTGGCCTTGTTGTGGTTCGTACTCGAGAACTACAGCTCACTGCATGTTACAAGAAAGATTTCTCAAATAACTAACATATCCTCAATTTTATCCACAATCCTATCGTAGTTAGAGGTGTCCTGGGAATACCTGAACTAATTTCAGGACGAAATAGCTGCTTTGTATCAGTAAGGTATATAGGCACTTAAAAAAATAAAAAAATAAAGAACAATTAAAACTTACATTTGAAGTAGGCCTCTTTTGTGGATGTTTTCGCCTTTTTTCCTCTGTCATTTTGTATTTGCAAATGTGTTGGTCTGACACTACTTGTTTGTGCAGCTTGCATTTTGAATAGGAGCAAGCTACGCATGGTCGGTACAAAGTTATGAAAACATCTCTCACTCCTTTTTCACCACTGTGAATCACAAAGATATTAGGATGACTACATTAGAGGATAGAAAACGTATGTTTTGTGCCTATGATTGTTTGCCCTTAGAAAAAATGTCATATTCAAAGAGTGGCTGCTCGCAGCATATTGTTTTGAGTTTTGTTGAAATCATTCTTATCCTTAGCCTAATGTTAATATTAATGGGGCTGTGAATCTACAATATGTCTTAATGCAAATACAAACTCTCAGTCCAATTTATCAAGTGTGACAAAGACCACCCCGTTTCGGATTTCTGGAGACTAACAGGATTTTGGAGCTTACCACACCAAACTCCTCTCCTCAAGTTAAGGTAATTGATACCCCCCCCCCCCCCCAAAAAAAAAGACCTTCTGATATTTAATAAATGTATTATTTAATAAATAGTGGAGCACGGAGCTATCAGTCGGGTATGGTAAGGTGTCTGTCAGATTTCACCTGGGATTTTTTAATATTCAGATTAAAACACAAACACACACACACACACTCGTCTCTGTTTTGAAGGTCTTAAAACATGGTTATTTAAAAAAATTGTGAATTTTAGGTACCCCCTCACAATCCGCTCTCCTTTCCCTTTCCACTGGCCCTTGAGTCGCCCTCATGCACTTCTTGTTATATCATAATTACCATGCTATGCTAGTGTGATTGTTGGAAAATCTAATGCATACACCCCCCAGTCTTATTCATGAAGCTACCCCACCCTGCCACATATATTAACCTGGCTATTCTTAATTAGGGTAAAACGAGGGGTTTAGCACCCCTATGCTGCTCCATTTCCCGCTAGACTCACAAAGGATGGAACTATGGGGAATATGTACTAGGAAACTATCGGAGAGCGGTGTTAAGCCAAGAAGGCTAACTCTGCCTCCAACAGTTTCCAAATGCAGGGATGCACCGTAACTTTTCCCCTGTCTTTTCCTTAGCGCTGGCGCTAAATGTAGCTGCCTAGCACCAACGCTGGCACTCTTGCACCATTGCGCAGGGGTGCCTGCATTGCAGGGAAATATTGTTTATGTGCAGGAAGGTGTCCCTTCCTGCACATAAATAATCACTAATGGCATTTTGTACCTTTTATGTGTGCTGCAGAATGCAGCACGCATTAAAGTTGCAACTCGTCATTTTTTTTCATGATTGTTTATGTGCAGGAAGGGACACCTTCCTGCACATAAACAATCAATGGCGTTTTGCTGTTTCTATGTGTGCTGCACAATGTAGCACACATAAAAACAGCAAAAACAAGCAGAAATAAAGCATTTCTCCTTGTTTCGCCATGTTAAGACCAGCTGTTCCCTGGTCTTAATTTTGGCACTGTCCCATATTTATGCCGCCCTTGTAAATATGGGGCAGCGTCTAAGTCAATGGGTGCTGCGGCAGATCACCAATACCCATTGCCCACCTCTTTCACACTAAGTGTAGCGTGAATGAGGGCGTGCCGCTTTGTGAATAAGGCAAAGCCCCTATCGCCCCAGGAACGTCAGAAAAAGCAACGTTCCTGTGGCGATAGGGCCTTGTAAATATGCCACTATGTGTAATGGGATTCACACTACATGTTTGGAAATTTGCAGTTGCCACTTTGCAGTCTAAAACCAACTCCACTGGCTTTACGAACTCAACGAATTTATATAAATTGCCCACAGTTTTTAAATCACTTGTGTAATGTTATATACAATTTTATGTGTGCATACTAAATGATTAACAGGACAACAATGGATACCAAATATGTAGGTTATGATATTGCACAAACATTGGGTAAAGGTTTAATAAGCGAAATCCACTGTCGTAGACTATTGACAGCTTTAAACATTAAAGCTAATTCTGCCACCATGTGGCAAGACAACACTAGAGGATAAAGAGGCACTGAAAATAAACTCAAACTAAAATACCAGATATTGTGGAGGACTTTCATTTAAAAGGGTGACTTACATTAGCAAATGATGTCCAAAAAACAACAAGCGATCTTTTTCGTGAGGCAATGACCATGTGAATAAAATCAACCATCGACCACTATCTTGTTTAAATATTTCAGAGAAAATGATGCTGAATACTAGGTTGCTAAATCAAGAACCCAGCAAATGTGCTGCAGGCAGAGAAGAGGTTTATCCATGGGAAATCTGCAGACTACTGCAACATTCATACCTCCCCTGGGAGCACAGCAAAACCGCCTCCTTTGTCAAAGTAACAGGAGCAAGGCGGTGGAGAATACAGTTCATGACGTAATGTCTTAACCCAGATTATAGATTTATGTGTGACTCCTGGGAATGGCCCTACTGTCTCTTCCACCTGGTGTGAGTCAGAGAAAAGGAAGGGGTGTTTCCCGCTGCCAGAAAACAACACAGGGAACGTAGCTTTGCTGCTGCAGCCAAATCCTCATGCAATCTTTTCGGGTGGAATTACAGCGTGGAAACATAATATTTGATGTTCCCACAACCGTGTAAACAGGGCCTTTGAGTTCCAGCCCACTTTCGGTCTGGTGGATCAGAAGTCCATGCAGAATTTCCACTCCAGCTGACTTTCAATCTGGGATGTGGTGGTAAAAATAAGACTCTTGGAATAGTGAAAGTATTGCACCTGAGATCACGTGGTCTGTGCAGTGCAATATGTCACGCGGGTTATTTGCCTCACGTAAACGTGGGCAAGCTGGCACTGAAATGTAGCAGCGCAGCCCGGAGAATGAGAAGATGTTGTTCATTATCTGTATATGACGTGCAAGTGAGCTTCAGAAATTCTCTAGGGGGCTTTAGAAGTCAGTGGTGATTTACACAACCACGAGGCTAGTAGCAGAAAGACAAGCCAAGTGTTTGCTTCCAGGGCACAAGATCTAAAAATAAAAGTGGGGGGGCTAACCTTGTTGTGCAGTATGCAAGGACATAACTGCACGCTACATCACTACGCGCGACATCACACATGGCATCACAGGAATTTACATCATAGAAAGTGGTATCACAAGTCACGACTTTACAGGAAGTGGCATCACAAGAAGTGACATCAGATCTAAAGCCCTCACATACATCTTTAGCAGGTCTATCATGTGTACGTTTGAGCGCATTGCGAGGATAATAGCACAGTAGCTATGGAAGATGATATGTGACTTCTACACTTTGAAATCCCCCAGTTTTATGTAAATTCATTTCCAAACATATAATTTATTGTACATGTAATGTGAACGTGTTGATGTAAAGCGCTCTGGCACTCTGCATTGGGATGAGTAGGGCTATCCAAGAAACAATAGTGGTACTTAAATTATTGCAACACCTCCTCAGGGGAAGTAAGCTCTATTTAAATGCAATTTTCTTTGTGTAAATACTGGGAAAGACCAACACATCTAACATTCTTACAGTGCATGCGTATCTCCTAAACAGGGACTGAACAAAGTGAAAAGCTGCCTCTCTTAAGTATGTGTGAAGTGCTAACAACGTGTGAGCCTTTGTTTCTCTTCTGCTTCATTCGCATCAGGTGTGAGGCTCCTGACTGCTCCTGGCCAGGAGACTCAAACAGATTCGGCCTTTGTTATGGGCCCAGCAGGTGTCTTAAATAAGAAAGCCCTGTCTGCCCCACCTGCACGTTGTTGCTTTTTGCCCACCGAAAAGCAGACAACATGCAGGCACTGCTGAAAGTGTCCCTGTGTTTGCAAATTACACTGGGACGAGTTCAGCAGATTATTCAGTGGGGCCCAAATTCTTGGCAGGGTGGATGGCGTTCACCCTGTGAAAGAAGTGGGTGGAAAAAGTTTTAGTCTGTTGTCTTTTGTTTGGGTATCAGCTGACTGAATCTTTCGATGCGAGGGCACTATGCCAGAGATCTATTTGAGAATTATACCATAAGCTGATACCACAGAACCACACCAGTCCTGTTCAGAATGGAATGTTCGGGTGGCCTTGTAAAGGGGGCAAAACACGTGTTGGCTGTCACTCCTTTCTTACAAACTGACTCGGACCCCTGGAAGTGAGTCACAAACACCAAAAAATAAAAATATGTACTCTGCAAACCTTGCATTGGAATTTTCTCTGTGCGAAAAGAAAACTTGTTTAGCCTGTCCTGACTCTCACTTGGAACTCTTTCTAGACTAGGGGGTTAGGGATCTCCCCCTGTCAAGAACAAGCACTATCGCCATTCTTTGCTCAATTAAATACGGCCAGTAAGGGTTTGGGGCTGACTACCCCTTCTCATCTTACAACCATGTTCGTTATTTTGGTGTCGCAGTCTGAGTTTCACGTCTCCTCTCAGCTCCATTTTGCCTTCTTCGCTTCAGTCGTATTTACGCCCTTATTTATGACTAGTTTTGGCCGCATATAGGTTCCCGATTAAGCTCCGGTCATTGTCTATTCTACAACACAGACTCTTAGTCCCTCCAAGAGGCACTGCCTTCGTTCCTGCCCCCCTGTCCTTCCTCCCTCTCACTCGCCTCAGGATTCCTTCGCTTTTTTTCCCACCCATAAGGAGGAGACTAGGTTCTTTCTCCTGCCTATTATAATTTAACCCCTTTGTTATTTTGTCTTACAGCTACCTCACACTTCACCAGTTATGGAGATTGATAGGTCTCCTTTATTACAAGATAATGAGGAAGAGGGGGATTGTTAGATTTGGGGGTCTCTAGTTGGCACAGTTAGGTACCTGTGGCAAATAGGGGCCCATGTGTCTAGTCAGGGTAAAGGGGTACACTCCTAAAATAACCCCTGCTCACCCCCCTTGGTAGCTTGGCACGTGCAGACAGGCTTATCTCAGGGTCAGTGTGTAAAGCATTTGTGAACACATACAGTAATCAAGTGACAACACTACAGATGGACACCACACAAGTTTTATATCAAAAATAAGTATTCTTTATATAGACGTATCACAAGACCACAAACAACACAAATCCACAATACTGTACTTTAAAATGGTAGAATTTAGCTTAGTTCTCTTAAAATGGTAAATGCGACACTCAGAGTTCAATATACCTTAAGATGCGACACGCAGGGCAACAAAAGTGTTGCAAGGACGGTGATGCGTTGAAGATCCGGTGCAAAGAAACATAGATGGCGCTTTCTTCTTAATGTGACACGCTTCTCGGTGATGCAGCGGCATCTGATGCGACATTGATCCTTTCCCCTGGCGATGTGAGTTGCTTCCACAATGATGCGAGCCGTGACAGGGCCTGTGACACGCTTCCCGGAGATGCGGCGGCATCTGATGTCACGTCCATCCTCTTCTCCGGCGATGTGAGGCGCTTCGGTGGACCTGCAATGACTCAACGATTCTTTCACGACACGCTTCCCGGTGATGCGGCAGCGTCTGATGCAACGTCGATCCTCTTCTCCGGAGATGCGAGGCGCTTCGTGTTGTGACGCGTCAGCGGCAGTTCGGCGACATGCTTCTTGTTCGTGAGTCGCGCTTCCAGCTCCTTGCGTCACGCAAGTCCTCAAAAAGTCAAGCACAACTGCAGGCACTACAAAAGAACTCTTGGGGAGCTGGTGGGTGAAGTCTGTTGGCCCTGAGACTTCAGCAGGAGGCAAGCTCTTTTCCAACCCCTTGGAGATCCTTCACAAGTTGAATAAAAGTGCACACAAAGTCCTTTCTCCTTTCTTTGGCAGTCAGGCAACCACTGCAGGCCAATCCCCCAAGCAGCACCTCAGCTTAGGGATAGTCTCTCCTCAGTTTCTTCTGGTTCCACTCATCAGCAAAGGTTTCTTCTTGTTTCCCAAAGTGATCTAACGTTCTTAGGTTTGGGTCCCAATATTTATACCCAGTTTCTCTTTGTTCTCTGAATGCAGAGAGGCCTTTGCATAGTCCAAACCAGTTCTGGTCAGTCCTGGAGCACTTTTTTGACATGACTCCTTCTTTCCTTTCACAGTTCAGGGCAGAGACATCAGACGCACCACAGGAGGTTGAGCCAGCATTGTGGAGGGAAAGCACAGCCCTATTCAGGTCCCAGTTGCAACTCCTCCCACTCATCTACATGGAGATCTCTCTATTCAGCCCTGTGCTGACTCACCCTGTCTCCGGGAATTCCCCAGCCCCCTGGAATTCCCCAGCCTCTGTCACTCAAACTCCAGACAAGGAATGCACAACCTAGCAGAGGCAGGTTTGGATGGTTAGACAAGAAAATACCTACTTTCTAAAAGTGGTATTTTCAAACACAGAATGTTAAAACCAACTTCATTAAAAGATGTATTTTATCATTCTGAGTTCTGGCATACTAAACTCAAATTTCTACCATGTTCCCTGAGTCAGTTAGGATTATAGGATGTACTTATCAAACTGCCCATTTTGGCTTATGGGGTACAGGTAGCCTTGCAATAGTGAAAAATGAAAATGGCTGTAATTCACTATTAGGACATGCCACACACACCAGGGCTTGTCCTACCATATACTTACAATGCAACCTGCCCTTGGGCCTACCATAGGGGTGTCTGATATGAAGAAAAGGGAAGTTTTAGGGACTGGCAAGTGGGTGCACTTGCCCAGTAAGCATGGCAATACCAGACTGCACACAGGCTCTGCAATGGCAAGCTTTAGACACACTTTTACAGGCTGCTTCTGTGGGTGGCGCAACCAGTGCTGCAAGCCCACTAGCAGCATTTGGATTACCAGCCCTGGGCACTCCTGGTGCACTGTACTAGGGTCTGACAGGTAAAGCAAATCAGCCAATCATGGAATCCTAGTACATACATCAATTTACCATAGAGAGCATATGCGCTTCAGCACTGATCAGTAGTGGTAAACAGAGTCATAAAACAGCCAAAAACAGGTCAGAAAAAATACAGGAGGAAGGCAAAAAGTTTAGGGATGACCCTGCAAAAAGGACCAAGTCCAACAGGGATAATATCAAGAATAAATTAAATGACTTTATTCAGTCAGTTCAGTTCAGTTCATAATGCTTTATTCGGTTTGTTTGCACAACCATATAGCAGACATAAAATATAAAACATACAGCAATCATACAAGAAAACAATAAAAGGGACAAGGAATATAGACCAAATACATTAAATGTACACAAAACATGCTAGCTAGGATGCAATCTCCTCTAACATACCAATACATATTGGAGTTGTCGTTATGAATACAAGAAGAGAAGGCTCTGATGAACTCAATAAATTAGCATATGCTAGTTGCTAAGGTGCTAGGTGATGTGCAAAATACGCTATATAACGTGCAGTTCCCGTGTCGGAACATGTACAAATATCACTGTACTTGACAAAGTGGCGAATGCAACTTGCTAGAATACAGAGTGATTAAATAACAATAGAATTTCTAGCGGCCATACATTTTAAAATATAAGTAGCTACATAAAAACATATATCTGCACTTCCCAAAGTAAACATTAACTGCATCGCATTCCTGGTAGACCGAACATTATACTTTAAAAAGATAGGTTTTAAAAATTGTCTTCTTAAAAATGTATAAAATTTACAGAACAGCAGAAAATGACAACAACTCTGTTTGGATATGTCGTCGCAGGGGCATAGAGTGTTATTGTGCTACCTAATAATAGGGAAAGACACAAGGTGGTGTACTATACCAAACCTTAAACGAGTAAGGACAAAACAGTGAGAGTTTCTTGAAACTTCCGTTAAGTATGGCTGAAAACCTTCACTCGCATTATTTTCACAGTAAAAAACAAAAGTACATTGTTTTGCACAATAGGTTCTCTAGATTTTCTTGAATGGCAGAGAAAGGTCACCTTAAGCTCTGATTTAGATATACTGGCAGCTTCGTCCGGCATTAAAAATGGGTCCAAGTTAAAAAGAAGCTTATACCAGTAATAAATATGTCTGAGCCAAGAAATGTGCAAACAATGGTCCAACCTTAGGCAGTCTCTGATTACTTTTTGGGTAAATATGGTTTCGGTTTTAGACCAAATAGATCGCCATAAGGCTAGTGGCCGTAAAGCTACAAGATCTTTGATAGGATCTAGGCCCACTTCTCTGTGAATTAGCTCTGTAGAGGCTGATGCAGGGGCACACAATAGACGTCTCAAAAATGAGTTTTCGTCAAGTTGAATACGGTTACCACAAAGGGTATGGTGGCCCCATACACCAGCCCCATACTAAGCGGAGGATAGACATCTGGCTTTGTAAATCAAAATCATTTCCTTAATTCTCCTATTCCCAAGCTTTGAGGCAAATCTAAATACGCCATTGTTATTTTAGGTGAGGAGGGGGTCTAAACCAACACACTTGTGGCAGTCCCCTCCCAATCCTATGGACAATTGTCCATCCATCCTGTTTTATAGCAAAGTGGCCAGGGGGATAGAAGTAAGTCAAAGGAAGGGCATAAATAGATGCACCTGAGTTAGGATGACTCCAATTGCAAATGTAATCAACTATTTTGGGGTCATCAAAGTTGATTAAAATACAATCCCCCTTATATTTTTCGCTAAATGGCCAACCCATGGCACCCTCCTAACCATGAGTATCTTGCAGGTTTTGTGCAATGGAAGTGGTCTATTTTTGTTGAGCCAGTGCACAACCCTGTTTCTTAAAGTTATGGGGGATTCAACTTCGTGTTTACCCAATTCGGGGACCCCTGTTAGGATTACCACAAGTGGGGAAACTTCGGGAGGCAAATTTGGGATGTTTTCTCCCCTTGGAGACTGGGATGTATGAGGCCTAGCATCCTGTTTGGGCTGGGTTGTATTATACTGAGCAGGTTGTATATGATCAGGCACTACTGAGGGTTTATTGGTTGCAATTAACACCTGGTTGTTTGAAGGCAGTGCTGGCTGGTTATGAGGAGCAGCCGGGGCATTTTCTGCTCTGGTATTATCCAACAGTTTAGAGGCCCGGAGTTATTTACAGAATCAATATGACCCCGAAGCCCTTGTTGAATCCTAAGTAGGTGAAGTTCGATCATATGTATTCTTTCTTCTATAGGGTGGAGGAGAGACCTGATTGCATCGTAAATAATAGATAGATCAGGGATCCTTCCCTCATCCCCGTCTATTACATTTGACCCCCCCACTAGCTTCTTGGCGCACCATTCTAACAGGTGATGAATAAACTGGGGGTGCGTCTTTGATTGCTAGTGCAATCAAAGGGAGCTTCTCCGAAGGAGCGGGGGGCATTCTAGGGTTTCTCGGATGGCTCACAGGTTTTTGCTTTTTTTTCCTTATCTTGCCCTTCCCACCATTTACGGGGGTACACCCTTGCTTATTTTTACGGACAGCCCCTGGATGCCTCTCGCGCAGTTGCCTGGTGCTTGGCTCCGGCATTGTGCTATGAACAAACGGCAGTGGACAGGGGGAAGTCAACAGTGAGTCAGAGACCGTTGATTGTTCTTCCATAGTAACAGCAACTGTCCCGCTGGGAAGCAAATCCAGGGTCGGAGAATCAATGTCGAAGCGTGGAGTATCAAGACCTTTAGAAGCTTGTTGTACAGGGGAGCACACATTGGCAATATGGCCCATAGAGGACCTTCTTGCTGCCGCAAGGTCCTGTGAGACACGGCGTTCTAACAACGTAATTTCTTGGTCGATGACACAGTTAACCTTAGTAATAAATTGGTCCATAGTTCCAGTGCGGTGGATGTTTGGCACTCTACCCTTGATATCTTTAGCTGGCATAATAAAGGCAATGAATCACAATAACAGGATTAGGCACAGTGGGCTTCACAAGTCAGGCAGGAAGTGAGCAGGACAATTGAGACCAATAATCCAAATAACTCCCACAATATATCTTTTGCAATAGCTCTCCTACAAGGGGGGAGATGGCTACCGTACCTTAAGATATATGCAGGAGATGCATCGTTAGGGAGGTCGCCCAGTCCAGTCTGCTCCTGTCAGTGACGGGCAAGGACGGGCCCGCCCTTGGCCCGGGCTTCACCAGGGCGCTGCCCGCGCGCGTCCCACGCTGCGGGAGGCCCCCCGGTCTTATGAGGGCTTCCCCCCTCGGCAGACGTCGTACGTGCTGACAGCGCAAGGCCCTCTGGGTAGTGTAGTTTACTACGCAATGCCGTTCCCCTCACGGCTTCGGAGTAACTGGTGCTGGACAGATCAGGGAATAAGGCAAGTGTACCAACAGCCAACCGTTCCCCTCACGGTGTGAAAAGCAGGCTTCAGCACGCGTCCCATGCTGCGGGAGGCGCCCCGGTCTTATGAGGGCTTCCCCCCTCGGCGGACGTCGTACGCGCTGACAGCGCAAGGCCCTCTGGGTAGTGTAGTTTGCCACGCAATGCCGTTCCCCTCACGGCTTCGGAGTTACTGGTGCTGGACAGATCAGGGAATAAGGCAAGTGTACCAACAGCCAACCGTTCCCCTCACGGTGTGAAAAGCAGGCTTCAGCGCGCGTTTATTCAGTCATCAGTGGAACAAGCTGTTATAGCCTCCATGGAAAAAGTGACTAAGAATATAGAGAATTTTGTAACTAATTAATTTAATCTCAAAGAAGATTATGACCCATTTTGTAGGGAAAGCAGAAAGTGCAAAGCAATGGGGGTTCCTATTGCATCTAAAGTCAAAACTAAAGCAAAATCTAATGTTGCACTGGCGACTAGTGAGGTTTCCTCGTACACAATAGAGGAAGTGGTTCCTCCCAGGCCTCCTTCTAAGGAGAGGATTAGTTTGACAGCCACTAAGTGTAAGGCAAAGTTAAAACATATAAATAATAAATCGTCTCCTATTTTAATATCTCATATACCTGACACAGACAATGGCATGGCTAATCTGGATTTAGATAATGACGAAGATGGTAGTGGGGGGTGCAAATCCTTTTTCTGCCCCCTTTCTAAGAAATCCAAGATGGCTTAACCTTCTCATGATCCTTTCATGGCCAAAACTGTACTAGACACTGAGGGTATTCCCATGTTTGACCCTAAACTTATCCACCATCCCAATTCCACCGAATGGTTTCCCGCTGAGCATGTAGGGGAGTATATTGTCTCTAGACTTCACTTACCTCTGGACAATGAAACTAGAGCCAAATAAAAGTCAGAATGGCCTGGACCTTCAATACCTTCTAAAATACCCGTCAGCCCTTCTGAAGACCCTTCCATGCTCACTTTCTTTTTAAAATTTGGTAAGGACCCCCCCAAGGGTGTGGATAAGTCCTGGTCCTGTCCTGCCAGGACAAGATATTGAAGGTCCCCTTGCTCGTATTTTTGACCTGGAGGAATCTGCGAGATTTGACTACTCCTATATTGAGCCCAAATATCTCTCCTTGTGTGTGCAAATAGCTTTCGGTTTAATAGACAATGCTACCTCCACTATAACCCACGAACAAAGGAACAACCTTTTGTTAACATTGGATCCCAGGTTAGCAAACCTCACGTTTATAGATCCTGGAATCAAAAAAGAAGGTCTTTTGTTTGGGAATTTATTTATGAATGAACTTAGCAAATATATGCCTAATTTTGCATCTCTAGATAAGGCTCCTCAGTTGCTCAATAAGGTATTCCTGCATATTTTCACCAGGGCCGGTAGAGGCAGGAGCCACTTTACAGGTCGTACCTACCACAACCAGGGATTCAGAGGCTACTTCAACTCAAGTTATCAAGACTACAAGCCTCAATTCTATCCAAAGTGTAGTAGAGGCTTTCATGGCCGTGGACAGAAGGTTCCAAATATAACACCCAAACAGGTGAGTCTCCCTTCTGGTCATTCTTCTGTAGGAGGACATCTTCAATTGTTTCTAACAAAATGCAAATCCATAACGTCAGATCCATGGGTTTTAAACACAATCCAATGTTATGCTACAGAACTTTACTCCAAGCCTGTTCAACCTGTGTTTTTTTCCCTTGAGAATTCTCTTCCGAAATGTCCAACCTAATTTCTCTAGAATTAGAGGGGCATATTTACAAGCCCCTATCGTTACCACAGCGTCACTTTCAGTGATGTTGTGTTGGCGATAGGGACTTCGCCTTATATCCAAGGCAGCGTTAAGCCACCTAATGTGGCTTAACGCTGTCTTGTAAATATGGCACCCTTCACACTGTATTTAGCATGAAAGGGGAGGGTAATGAGTATTGCGTGGGTGTTCCACCGGAACACCCATTCATTTTAACACTGCCCCCTTTTTACAAGGCTGGTGTAATAAGGAGGCAGCACCAAAAGAACGACCAGGGAAGACCTGGCTTTAAACAGGCAAAACCAGTAGAAATTCTTTATTTCTCCTCCCTTATGCTATTTCCATGTGTGCTGCGTTGTGCAGCACACATAGAAACAGCAAATTACCATTGATTTTTTATGTGCAGGATGGTGTCTCTTCCTGTACATAAACAATCAAAAAAACGAAATGGCATTTTGCAACTTCTATGTATGCTGCATTTAGCAACACACATAAAAGTTACAAAACTTAATTTAAAGATTGTTTATGTGGGGGGGCGCTAGAGGGCGCTAGGCACTTTAGTGCTGCTCGCCCTGCTGATCACCCATCCGCCAAATATCAGCTGAAAATAACGGCATCCACGCGCTTCAAACATGTGCCGTGAATGGGGTGACATCCCCGCTACTGGTGGGAACCACAAATATTGCCAGAGCCCCTCGAGTCGCCAGAAAACCGGAGAAGACCCACTGCCTGCAGTGCAGCCAACATGGCGGCCACCACCAAGCTGTGCTGACTGGAAGCGCCAGCCGGTGCACTGCAGTGCTATCGAGAGAGGATCCAGCAGTGCTGTGCCCAATGTGGATAGCTCTGGCGGCTGCCCACTCTTATTTCCCCGAGTTGCTTCCTGTGGGGGCTCGAGTTGGCTTGGTGGCGCCTGTGCTACTTGGTGCCCTCACCAAGCTGCTTGCTGCCTGCTGTCCCGGAGAGAGCTGCCTGACTGCCGTGCAGAGCCCAGAGAACCCCGCAGAGCCCACTGAGGACCTGGACTACCGCCGCGAGGGAGCGTCTGTGACCGCCACGGGCTGCGGTAGATGGGGGACATCTCTTGCCTGGGTCTATGGTCGTGGAGGTGGTGTAGGCCTGGGCTGTGGGCTGCGGCCTGCCGGATGCAGCCTGTGCGCGAAGTGCACGGCGTGAACGGGCCCACCTGTCCTGACTCTGCATTATATCCTGACCGGGAATATTGGAGAGGCCCCCCTGGTGCGTGCTGTGGGATGGCTGACCTCGTTCATCGGCTGCTGCCCAGGAGCTTGCTCACCAGGCAAATCCCACCCGCCGATTGGGGAATGTCCTTTGCACCGTGCCAGAGGCCTGTATTGTCAGCGGGGTGCACTGTGCGCATTGTAGGTGCAGCTGGGAGTGCGCAGAGCGTGCATTGCTTCTTTTTCTCTCCCTATGGTGATGCGCCCTGGAGTGTTGCTGCCTGAACGTCTCCTTCGGGCCCCTGTGATTCAGAACTCTCGGCCTTCTATGACTCTGTGTGGCCCGCTGTGTGAATTGCTCCTGGAATAGCACTGCCTTGCCTGCCTTACATTGTCGCCTCTCCCGCATCTCTCTATACCGGCTTAGCCCAGTTGGCGGGGACATACTGGCAGGCGTATAATGCCCCTGCGGCAGAAAGTGCTATAGCGCTGTTATTCCTTGCCTTGCCATATTGCCACTCCTGACCAGGTGCCAGGAACTAGCGCTACGAGTGACTGTGTGTGGGGTTGCAGGGGGAGCCTCTTGCTGCTTGCTAATTGCAGTGCATTCCCCCCGCTGCTTGAACCTTTGAAGGGTACTACCCAGGTGTTTGAATTGGTATTTCAGGGCCTCATTCTCTACCCTCCATTATGGGGATGCTGGATAAGACACAACCCCGCTTCACATTTGAGGCGCAACAGTTCAGCAGGGTTCAGCAGAAAGAAGCTTCGGATTCTGAGGCTGAGGTACAGGGGGAGGGCCAGCTCAATCTGGAATCCATGTTGCTGGCAATGCAAAAAAGCCTCCAGGCCATCGAGGGCAGCATGTCCACCATAAATCACAGGCTGCACCATATGACTGTGCAGTTGGAGAAGCAAAACGCCATAACGGGGGGGATGGAACAGCAGGTCTTCACTGCGGAGGATGGACTTAGTGACGTTGCCGGCAAGACGCTCAGTATGGAAAAGGTCTTGGCGCTTATACAGGCCAAGAACGAAGATTTGGAAGCCTGGTCCCGCAGAAATAATATCCAGGTTACGGGACTTCCCGAATCCACGAACACTGGTAGGATGGAGACCTTTGTTGAGAATTTAAATAAGGAAATATTTGGTTCCAAGCACTTGTCCTCCATGTTCATAATATGAGCGGGCACACCGTTCTTTGGCGGCGCACCCGATCCCGGGCGCTCCACCTCGTCCTATCATCGCTTGGCTACTGAATTATCGGGACCGTGATGTCATTTTGAGGCTGGCCAGGGATAAGGGCACCATTTGTCATCAGGGTAACACACTGTTCTTTTTCCCGGACTTGACTGTCCAATCGGCGCGCCGTGAGTTTGGAGCGGTTCAAAAATGAATTCAGTCCGAAAGCATTCCATATGCCATGCTGTATCCTGCGCGCCTCTGGGTGGGGCCGGAGGGGAATTTCAAAATGTTCACATCCCCCAAGGCGGCGATGGAGCACGTGAAACAGCTGAGGAGGTGCCGGCGCGATGCCACAACTGAACAGGCTGAGGAAGAACTATGATGGTGCAGTGGGCTGGTATTGGGCCTGCTTTATGGGACATCCTGACTGTGGGACTCATCTTATATGTCATTACATCACGTTTACTGTTCTAACATATATATGGGCGGGGTGGGGGAGTTGTACATTACACATCTGTTGAGATGGATGTCTGAAGATTACGTATTTGCTTTTTTGATCTTAGCATGAGTACTAGACCTGATCAGCCACCTCCTACATAGTGGGAGGTTCGTAGCACTCTGATGCTCCCTGTTTGGGAGATCCCCACATCATGCACTCTCTTTGTTTTTCTTGTTGGGGTTTGTTCAACCAAGATTGGGATGGCTTTGGCAAGATGGGTGTGCCGAAGTGGGTGGGGGGTCAGCAGGGGGTGGTGGGTTGGGCACAGCTGGCACTATCTGATTGCAATATGTATGCATCCTGGTGTTATGCTCTAAATGTTGCAGTCCGAACATGTATGCATCTAATGCTTATTATGGTTCATGAGTGGTGATTTTAGATTCCTCACTTGGAATGTATGTGGCCTTAACAGTCCCAGAAGATGCGCACCGTAATTGCGTGCCTGGACAGGTTGAATGTTCAGGTGGCCCTGTTGCAGGAGACCCATCTTACTAAGCTTTCTGAACGGAATGTGGGCATGCGGTGGGCTGGGGTCACTATTACAAGCTGCTTAATAAAGATACTTTAAAAAAAGAACTTCCTGCACATAAACAATCTTCCCATCAACTCAGATACCCTTGCACTATGCTGTAAGGGTGCCTGCGCTGGTACTAGGCTGCTAAGATTAGCGCCAGCACAGTGGGAAACCCAGGGCTGGAACATATTGTTGTATATATGGTGCAGCCCTGAGTTTCTGAAGTGGAAGAGTGGGGCGTTAAGCCAGGAAGGTTAACACCGCACTCCGTCACTTCATTGTAAATATGCCCCAGAGTCTCTTTTACAAAGACAGCCAATTCAGATTTCCTCTCCCAATCCCTCAGGTTCCTTCATTTCCCTCTGAGTAGTTCAGAAGAAAAACAAGAAAATGAGACCGGTGATCAATCTTAGACAGTCCAAACAGTTTGTGATTTTGCCTCCATTTTAAGATGGAGGCTATCATCCATCTCACTGATTCTTTACTCCAGCATGAGTGGATGGTTCGGTTAGATCTACAAGATGTTTATTTCACTGTTTCCTTCCACCCAGAATTCAGGAAATGTCTCCAATCACAATTACAAGGACAAACCTATAATTTTTCATCTTTTCTCTTTGGACTCTCCTCAGCACCATGGTGCTTTACCAAGCTGATGAAGTTTGTAGTTGCTTTCTCAGAGCCCACGTTCATCTATCTAGATGATATTTTTTATAATGGGCCAAAACTTACACATTCTTCATGCACAGGTCCAACTTGTGTGTTCTATCCTTTCAGATCCGGGCTTTCTCAGCAACACAGAGAAACAGATAGAATTCTAAGGTTTTCTGCTAAACTCTTTCAGTGCTACTCTACACCTCCTCTTAGTGAAAGTTAAGGCCATCAAATCTGAAATTCTCCAGACTCTTCGGGTTGCGGCCATTTCTCTCAGAATTCTATCATGAACTGTAAGTCACTCTTGTCTTCCTTACAGACCATCTTCCCAGGCAATCTCCATTGTTGGGCTCTTCAAAGATTAAAGATTCACCACTTACACAGATACCTAGCTTACTCTGACTCCATCAACTTAAATCCAGAATCCCAATTAAAACTCCAATGGTGGATAGCCCATTTGGATGCCTGGAATGGCAGAACCATCTTCGCATCGGACCCTGATCTTGTGTTAGAATCTAATGCACGCATAATAGGTTGGGGTGCCCGTTGTGGACCAATCTTGACTGGGGGTCTATGGGCGCAGGAGAAGTCCAGATTGCATATCAACTGTTTAGAGATGCTTGCAAGCTCCTTTGCACTGTAGAAGACTGGCGTCCCATTATCTTCTAGATACAAGTGATTGGAAGCTTCAGCCATCGGTTTTGAAGTCTTTGCTTCGCAAATGGGGATCTTTCCATCCAAAAAGAGCTCTTTGCCTCTAGACTCAATTGCCAACTTCCTCAATTTCTTCAGCTGGTGCCCAGATCCCTTAGCCTTAGCCTTAGATGCCTTTCTTCCAGACTGGTCCCTCTCAATCGATTATGCTTTAACTCCCTTTCTAATGATCAGGAGGGTCTTGGCTCAGGTCAGATGTCAATGAGCAGTCCTGGTCCTAGTAGCTCCGTTCTGCAATTACTAGTATGGATCTCTTCCTCTCTTAGAAATAGCGTTCGACTTTCCAATTCTTCTTTCTTCTTTTCCCACCCTCCTACTGCATCCATCTGGTCTTCCTCACAACTTGGTGTTAGACAACTCCCTCATTGTTTCAGCCTGGAAATAGAAGGATCTTCCTGACTTTCCCTTTCATTGTGCCAGAAGTTTCAAAGTACATTGAGAAATACTGGGTCCCAGCTATCACCAAAGGTTACAAATCAGCTTCGTCTTCATGGTCAAGCTGGTCTGTGAGATATATCCTACATCATTAGTTACTTGGTAGCCAAAGTTAGCGGCAGGAAAACCTACTGTATTATAAATCTTTGCATATCTGCCATATCTATCAATAATCCCAACATCAACAGAAAACTGGTGGGAGAGCATCCACTAATTTGTCAACTGTTAAAGGGAGTAACATTTTGCAATCCTCCTGTTCCAAAGTACAGTACATTGTGGGATGTAAATGTTGTATACAAATTGTTCCTCTCATGGCAGGATAATGCTGGCCTTTCACTAAACATGTTATCATCAAAGCTTATCATGTTATTATTTCTTCTATACATCAAACGTTTTTCTGATGTTAAAGCATCAGATATTTCCTCTTGACATTTTACTCCTACAGGTCTGCTTTTTAAAGTTCACAAACATACTAAAACAAATGTAACTCCTGCCTTTCATCCTTATTTTCCTGCCCAACCTAAACTTTGTGTTGGATAATGTCTCAAAGTGCATGAACAGAACATAGTTGATCTCAGAACCTCCTCAGACACCCAACTTCTCATCTCCTTCAGAAAACTCCACAAACCACTGTCTTTCCCTACTTTCGCTCGCTGGGTTAAGTGGTTTATGTCCCTGGAGGGTACGGATACTTCCATTTTTGGTGCCCATTCTTCCAGAGGAGCCATGGCCTCCAAACCTTTCTGGGCCTGCTCTCGTGTAGAAGATATTCTGTGAGCAGCTGATTGGTCTAATGATAATGTTTTTCGCATATTCTATTGTAAACTTGTACATACTGCATCTTCTGTGGTAATTATCATCATTTAAAGCATAATAGGACCTTCCAGTCTTGCAACAAAGTGTAGATTTTCCTAATAACTTATGAAGGAAAGTGTTAATTTTTTGAAAGCAATGGAGGCGAATATTATCCCACCTCAAAACAGTTTAACCTGTTGTTTTTTTTTCTACCCTGACATCTGCTCCAGTGCCACCGCCTTCTTTTGCTTGTGACTCCCACTACTACAGATTTTTCCAGCATTCCTGAATCTTCACATTCCGTTTGTCCATTTGGGATCCGGATTTATAGACTTCTGGCAAGAATTGTTCATGTATACTTTGGCACTTACCATTGTGTTATCTATATTCCCTTTGCTTAAAATGTATTCTTAACTTCTCACACAAGAAAAGAGGACTGTTGGCAGTCAAGCTAAGTGTTATAGGTCTTACAGTATCGCTATTGGTCATTGTATGTACTACCTTTCTTGTTGTGGCTGGAGTCACTGGCCGCTCGCCCTCGCTGCCTCAGACAGTTAAGGTGTAGTGTAATAGCTACTGTAAGCATTAAGGGGACGCGCTCTTCAGTTTGCTGTTACAGCCGTGAGGTGAACGGCTTTGTTTCTTCTCTTCACTCCTGCTGCTACTTTGCCTACTTTAGCCGTGAGGGGAAGGGCTCATCAGCTTATTGGCCATTGGGCCGCGCCATGAGGGGAACGGCTTCCAGAGGACTACAGCTCCCAGCAGGCACTGGGTGTCACCTGCTCAACGCATCACCATAGCGCCGGGGCCATTCAAATAACGAGTAGCCCCCCCTTTAACAGTGCACACACGATAAGGTTAGTCCTGATAAATAAAGTATTCGCTTTTCCCTGCTGACTGTTTGGGCTAAAAAAAACCATTTTTTTTACAATGAGTAAGAGAGACGGGAAGCTGATGGGTGCATCCAATGGTGGCAGGCCAGCGGGGACGTTAGATCAATTCATTACAAGGGCAACCTCTGTGCTTGAGAAAGAGATAGTGATCACTGAGCGAAGACTATCCTTAGACCCGCAACTAACTAAAAGATCGTCTTTGGGTATAATCGCATCTGCTCTCTCTCCGGTGCATTTGGCGGCAAACTCTTCTATGCCTATGGATAACAATGAAGCTAGTGGTTTTGCGCTCACTCAAGCAGGTTTACTTTCGGAAAGTTCTGAACAAGTATCAGTAGCTGCAACTAATACCGCTGTTAGCATGCCTTTACGATCTTCAGCTAGATCAACAAAAAAATCACAACAAAACCAATAAAACCATCCCAGATTCTGCAGCTAAAAGGAAGAGGAGAGGTGGACCATTAAGGGCGCCAATTGCAAAAGTGCCAAGGATTAATAACAAAGGTGGCTGCGACCTAGTAGTTGAATGTAGTTCTTCAGGCAATCATGTTCCGGCCTCTTAGGATTTTAATTTCTCATCCTTGGGTGGCCCATCCCAGAATTCTAATGAGGAAATGTGGAGAAGGCTGGAAAATTTACTATCAACTCTAATATCTCCTATTACATACAGATTGAGTCGCATAGAGGAGCGACAAACTAATTTTGAATCCCAGGATAAGTCCGGCTTCTCTGTGCCCGAGGACTTACTCGTCAAACTGAAGCCTACTCCTGCGATCATTAACAGTAACACGGGGCTTTCGGTGCCAGACAAGGCTTCAGCTTAATGTAAGCCCCCAAGTTTGCAGGCAACTACGCCAATTGCTCTTGGACCACATACGGATGTAGCCGTACTAATTCAGACAAAAAGAGTCCCATTGCACAAGGATGATGTTGATTTGAGGAACATGTCTAGCGAATTTGCACAATCGATTTCGGATTTCCGGATTTTGACAGCGTGGAAGTAGCAAACGATGCAATGAACGATAATAACTGTAAAAACTGCCCCTTAGCTGGACAAGCAAGTAAATCTATTCACCGACAAGGATCCAGAGGCTTGGGTCAGAATGTTGTGCAAGCCAATTCTCTGGCCCTTCATCTTCCTCCCGCAGCTGCCCCTCCAGTGGTCATTCTGATGAACGTTCCTCCACTGCCAGGAGAGCAGTCTGAAACTACTGACCAGTTATTACTAAAATCCTTGCACTGGTTTAATAATCGTTTAAAGGATGTTGGGATCTGGGAGGAGGGACTTAACAAGCACATGATTATGGCCAGACAAACTCCGTGGATCGGCCCTTCGAGGAAGGAAAGGAATGGTGATTGTGTTGTTGTTAATTTTAACAATGTTCATATCACGAGATTTCTCTTGGATAAATTGGGAGGGATGCCAGGAAGACACATGGATAAAGTGTATATTTTACCATTAAGGTTTTTTAATAAATCGGGGCCTTACCTTTATAATGCGCCGAGTTTCCATGGGAAGGACAAGCAATCTTGGGCACCTCTTGGCATGGCATATAGACCATCAGAGGTCCCTCTGAGCAATAGATTTGCTCCACTATCTGACCTAGCCCTCTGTGATTGACTACACCTACCAACCTTGACTGGGGCAGAGCATAAAGATAGCCCTCCTATCTCCCAACTAACCCCGTAAAGAGAACCAACAAAGTAGAGGATAAGAGCCAGGCGTGTGCGAAATTTGTTTCATGTCTGGGAAGGTCTGCTGTTACAACTCCCTCTCCAATTTCCCTGCTATCCTGGAATATTGCTGGTTTACCTTCTAAAACCCTGTCTGCCGACTGGACATGCTTCATTGAGGGGTATGATATTATTGCCTTTCAGGAGACTTGGTCAATAGACATGATTTACCGGCCAGGATATTTATCTTTTGGTAAAGTGGCTGTCCCAAATAGTAAGGGGAGATCTAGCGGGGGATTGATTATATGGGCAAAGCAACAGACATTGTTTCAAATAATGGAAATACCAGTAGATAGCCCTGACATTCTTGCTATTAAGATTTGTGTTGAGGGTGAGTTAGATTTTATTTTATTTAATGTATATGCAAGAGGGATTGCGGCTGGGAAAGCATCACCAACAATTGCCCTCCTGGATGAAATTTTTAATAAATTAATCGGCACAAATATCCTCGTGATTGCAGGTGATTTTAGTTGTACATTTGAGCCCCTAGGCCTAGAATACTTTAGCCTCAGTATGGAGGAAGATCAGAATTGGGGGATACCGTCTTTATCATTGCCACCAATCAACAAGTGGACTGAGGTGGCGTTACAATTAAAAAGTGTATCCCTCGGGAGGGGGATAAAGGCTGTCAACGGGAGATCCCCCTCAGATATAGATGGTACCAACACGTTCTCATCTGGGTCTAGAAGAAGTAGAATAGACTACATTCTTATTGGCCTAGAGCTCTGGCATAGACTTGTGGATATGATGGTACATCATAGACCGGAGAGAGTCGCCACCATCCTCTAGTATTAACTCTAGCTAGGAAGGGGCCGGATCCCACATTGGCTGTTATGAAAACTGCAATAGGAGAAGTAACTATGTCACAAGAATGCCGACGGCTGAAATGGGCAGTGGTCGCAGAAGATAAAGGCACTCTAACGCAGATTAAGGCAGCTGTGGAAGAATGCCTATTAAGGCTTGGATCACCAGATTCTCCTGGTAAATCCTTCTTAGATTTTAAGAAGGCTCTTGAGGATCTATTCGCAAGATTGAAGACCCTGTTTACAAAAAATAAGAAACCAATTAGGCACTACACAAAAAAATCGGCCAATTGGTATAATGAGGCCTGTGAAGTTGCGTTTAAGCACCTCTCAAAAGCCATTAAGAAAGGGGTTCCTCAAGAGGTTAAATTAGCAAGGGTAAATTATAAAAATGCACAAATAAAGGCGAAGGAGGATTTTGATGAGGATAGATGGGTGAGCTCAACAAATGCTAGTAATAGGAAGAATTAGTCAAAATTTTGGCAATTAGCTAAATGGGGTAGTGGTGCGATAGGGCCTATACCAACAAACAATGTACCTCCCGAACTCTGGGTGGAATACTATCAAGCTCACTTTGCCTCCTCGTCGAGCATCATCACTGACTACCCTGTGGTGAACTCTGACGCTGTTTTAACTTTTGACAAAGGGGAGATAGAAAGGGTCTTGGATGAGGTTCCAGCAGGAAGGGCACCTGGCCCGGATTGTATCCTGGCTGATATCTATAAAAAAGATAGAAAAAACTGGACTGAATATATTTTTATCATCATAAATGCTATTGCTAGAGGTGCGCCGATCCCAGATACCTGGCGCGGGGCCGAAATTATCCCCATATATAAGAAAGGTGACCTCACCAGACCTGGCAACTATAGGCCGATAAGCCTAATCGATACTTTACAGAAAATAGTTGCCAGACTTGTGTTAAGTAGAGTAAATGAATGGATCTTAGACCAGAATGTATTATCTACCTACCAAGCGGGTTTCCGACCCAATGTCAGTACCATCGACCAAGTTTTTAGATTTATGATGACATATTGGAGCACACTGGTCCTAGCTGGGGAAACTTTATATGCAGCATTTGTTGACTTAAAATCAGCATTTGACTTAGTCCCCCGCCACAAACTATGGGATACACTAAAGGAGGCTGGGATGCCCCTAGAAATCTTAAGTGTTATTATTAAACTCCATGAGGCTAATTATGCTCAGGTTAGGTGGGGACAGCAGGGTGAATTATCAGACCGCTTTCCAGTTAACAAGGGAGTATGGCAAGGGTGTGTCCTTGCTCCCACCCTATCTCCCTGTTTATAAATAAGGTTATCTCGTATTATACTGATTTTCCAACAGATGCTCCAACCCTTGCTGTCTCAAGGGTTCCGCTTTTAATGTTTGCAGACGACACCTTAATTTTATCTAAAACTCAATGCGGTCTGCAACGTGCCCTTGATAGATTTATAGAGTTTTGCAACGACCATGAACTTGTTGTAAACTTTGATAAAACCAAGTTCATGGGCTGCATAAACACAAACTTATTAAAGACAGAGAGTTGAAATGAAGAAAGTATCTTTGGAATAAACTGACACCTTCACCTATCTAGGAGTAACAATGGGTAGGAAGATGAATTGGACACCCCAGTTAAATGTTTTAGTTCTCAGACACAACCAGTTAGCAGGTGCCCTACTCAAAGAACATCGACTTTCGAATACAAAACCGGTGGGGCCCACTTTATCGATTTACAATGGGAAAATTAGAGCTTCCATAATATATGGTGCAGAACTTTGGGGGTTTGAAAATCTATCACCGCTAGTTCTTGTACAAAACAAGTTTCTGAGAACATTGATCGCCCTCCCCCAATCAACCCCCATCAAGCCCCTGTTGTCTGGTCTGGGATGTACCGCCTTCAATGATGCTGCGGGATTTAGACCCCTAGCCTATTGGAGGAGGCTTTGGACTACTCCTGAATTGACGTCTTATGCCTATGCACTAATGCATATTAGAAATGCCGATCTGTCCTCTAAAATCAAATGGCTCCAGAAGATCAAGGGTAATTTGTTTGACATGGGGCTTTGTCATCTGTGGGAAGATCCTATAGGGAACTTATTTCCCCCAAAAAAATGAGTATAAAGAACTCTACTGGGATATGATTACTAAAAAGACACTGTCAGGGGTGAGCAGTAGTTCGCTCAAAGGTATTTTTCTGGAGCATAATCCTGCAATTGAAGTAGAAGCTTACTGGAATTTGATTACCAAACCTGGTGATAGGAAATTATATCACCAATTCAGAGTAGGCTCTCTTCCCAAAGGATCATTCACTGCAAAGTGGAATAAGGCTCTTGATACAAATTGCCCTTCGTGTCCATCCCAGGTTGAGTCGATTACCCATGTACTATTTGTGTGCCCGGCCTACAATGGCCCCCGTCGAAGGTGGCTTAAGCCACTGTGTTCCAATCTAGGTACCAGATTGTGTATGGTAGCTCTGCGTATCTTGGTAACAAATACAAGACCAGATATTGTGATCGCAATGGCGAACATTCTTAGCTGGTTTTGGGCACTGAGAAGAAAAAATTTGGAGGCTGGCTCGGCACTTGTAAATACTACCTGATTATGCTATTGGTAAGCAAACATCCCTTGGTTAAACTGTGTAGGAATTGGTTTTATGGATGTATTTATATATTTATTAACTTAGTCAGTGAAGCTAGGAAATTTGTTATAGTTGATAGTAAAATTTTTCCTTCTAAGGATGTGAGATTTTAGGGCGTTATCGCTTTTATGGTATTTTATGACACTTTTATGTTTGTACTGTGTCTTTTATGGTTGAAAATTACAGAATAAAGACTAATTGATTACCTACTACCTTTCTTTTCCTATTGGCTAGTTGTTCCCAAGCCTCAAATGGATTTGTAGCTTTCTTAAGTTTTTGACTGCTGTTATTCGATTAAAAACAAGACCAGAGAAGCATAATACTCCCCTCCGTGTCTTTATTACAATTAAGACTTTCTTCATAGATTACTAGGAAAATCTACATTATGTGCAATGTTCTTAGCCTGCCAATCACGAAAGTTGCTGCATGTTCAATTGACATAACATAAAAGATCCCAATTATGAACACATTAGAGAAACCTGCACCTTTCAAATATTTTTTAAGCCATACAGCAAAGGAGGCCTTTACAGCCATACCCTTCTAGCCCCCAAAGTTTAATGTGCTTCGAACCTAGAAATATTGATACACATAACCAACATTAGCCAGCAAACCCATCTGACTAAGGTGGAGCCATTCACTGCATTATGTGGCTTCCTAAAAGATATAAGTTGAGATGACTAAAAGCCCAACCTTGTCTCTCATGTTCCTGAAGGAAGCTAGCACTAAATTGATACTTGTATAGCGCACTACTCACCCGCAAGGGTCTCAAGGCGCTTGTACGAATACCGCTGTGGAACCCATCCTGGCTTTCCCTGTGAGGCGTCCACTCCTGGGCACCCCCAAGGTGGAGGCCAGGCATTCTTAGCATTGTGGGGGCCGTTGTGGAGATTAAGCAAGCTATTGCCCAGAGTTGCAGAGTGGGACTCCATGATTGAAATGGCACCGAGGCGAGAATTATCAGGTCCGTGGAATTTTTGAGCCCAAGACCCGCCAAGGCGGGGAATTGAACCCTGGTCCCAGGCTAGACCTCTGCCTCAGGGTCTGCCACTCTAATCATTGAGCCACACTTCTCCACACTATGCAGCTACACATGATCTGGGAAGCAAGGGTACAGAACTAAGGAGCAACATGTCTTGGTTCTTTCAGATAGAAATAATATTTTACACCTAAAGATCACACATCTGAATTTCTATTAATGACAACTGGACAAAGAAGGATATACAGCTTGGCTCACAGCTTTTCCAGGCACCCAATGGTCTTTCATGTGGATAGGTTTGTGCAAAAGGAGACTTCCTGCTCCATTACTCCAACAATCTAGAATCAGTTTAATGTCTTGGACTAACTGCATGTGTTACACTAATCACCAGCAGAATGTCTGAAATTGATGGTAGGAGTTGATGCGGATCCACTGCATGGTGTTGAAAGGGGAAAACAAGCTTGAAAGGACAAAAGAAGGGGTCACAAATAACACAAGAGTGGACTCCAGTTCTGGAGAAAAGCAACCACTGCCCAAACATCCAGGTCCAGGCATCAGCACATTGTGTATGTCACCATAACACAGTCAAAGTGGGAAACTTTAAAATACCAAATCTGCTACCTAACCTCCCACTACATTTCCAAGGAAAATATCCATTTGCTGTTCTTAATTCCACCTCCATTTGCCTAGACTGGCATTTTGATGTAGTGCTAACGTCTATATAGAGAATGAAATATGTTTATAGGTATATATTTTACCTGCAATATAGTTGTGGAATATTACGCCCATAAACACCTTCCTCTACTTGCTGAGCCAGGAGGATAACCTCTCCAAATATAATGCATCCCAGGTCTAATGAAACATCAAGAAATTCTGAAGATGCAGCATTTAAATGCTTGCATCCCTGAGGTGACAAAAAATACAATCACAGTGATGGTACTCTGCAGTGATCGGGAGGTTTCTCTCCAAACAGTAGTTCCATAACTTCAGAGAAAGACCCTCCAAGCTCCTGGACCTGGTTTATCCCAACTTGCTGACATAGTGAGCAGCAAATTTGGCCTGAGCAAGCTCTTTAAAGGGAAAGTCCCCACAAAAAGATCACAATAATTGATGTGAAATGAAGACTCTGCCTGAGATTAGCAACCTCTGGTTCACAGATTAACAATATCGGTAACCAAGACAAGTTTTGCTAAATCCAACTTGATCACGAGATCTGAGGCAAGACCAAAAATGGCTCTCTTATTTTAAAGACTCAATGTTGGCCACTGACCAAAGTATCTCATCCCGAAAATCTCCGTACAGGACTACCAGGGCTGAGCAGGAAACATCTTTGTGAGTTGCATAGCTTTACTTCTCTGATGAGTGCTCTAATATATTGGGCTCAGAATGATCACCACCTTAATGGAGGAGAAGAGGAGACTAACAGGCTGGCTAGTTCCTTTCCCATAACAAGAGGAATGGTCAAACCAGGGGTAGTTGATGCTTAAACAGGCAAGAATTGACATTCATCAGCAACATAAGAAAATTGACTGCATTGGTTCTCTGCAGATGCCTTTTCAAAGTGTGGCAAGAATCCCAAGGAAATGAGAATGCTGATGGTCAGAGGAAAGACAAACTGGAGAATTTTTAGGTAATGACCTTGAAGGATAAAGTTGAAGTTGAATAGAAATCTGACACATCGAGTGCTTAGCAATATCACTATATCTGGAAGAAGCTTGGTGCTACACAAAGGGAAATGAGGGTTATCACTGAAATGAGTACCATTAGTTTCTTGCGGAAAAGTACAGTTGAACTGAAGGATCACCAGTGAGGAGAAAAATGAACAAGAGCACTTTGTCATGTAAACCTGTTGAATTGATACATTGAGTGAGAAGGGAGAATAAAAAGTAGAAAAAGTCTCCCTACAAAATGTATTAGCAAACCTTAAATGATTTGAAGCACCCAAAGGTCTGCTGTAATGTTTTCCCACTGAAGCAGTGAATGACTATGCATCTCCTATCACCCTTGATAAGAGAGGAAGCAGAAGAGAAGAGAAAATACTTATCTGTAATAGATCGGAAATGGATCTGTGATGGATAACTTGCGAAGTGGGGAGGGACCTCTACCCCAGATTCGGCACAGACCTCCTCTCCACCTACAGAATCTTCCAAGGTTTTACTGGTGGCTTGAGTTGTCCCTCCTGTTGGGGTAACATCTGCAAAAAAAGTACCCTTGCTCCAAATGGAATGCCGTTGGTATGTCCCCACCTTCTACCTGTCGATCCTAAAACACACCTTGAGAGTAAGTATTTTTGATCATGGACAGATAGTGGTTCATAGATGAGAAAAAATGAACAAACTATGAATTGTCAGATAACAGGCCACCCAGGGAGGCATAGGGAGAGTCAGATTCAATATTGACAATCTTGGGATCTGGACCGCAGGATTTCTTTTACAGTTTTTATATAACGTGAACTTGACTCAGGGCATTAGAGTGCTTTACCTGTGCATCAGATTACATACAGAATCATAGGATGTTGAGCCCTTGCCAAGAATCAAACCTGGTTTCCCAGTTCCAAAGTAGTCAACTCTGAATGTTAGGGCACATCTCCTCCCTATGGAGGAGGATTGATGTCCTGAGTTCAGCAGACAAGGTGGTTTTGACATCATCTAAAATCATACAGCTCATTTGGTCAATCCCTAAGTACCCCAAGTCAAATTGCATCTGGAGAGGAGACACCCCTTCCCAATATATCCTCTATTCAATGTAAGGTACCTTTCATGTCAAGGACATAGTTTTGATAGCATGTCAGGGTGCAATATATGGTCTTTTAAGGATCCTGTCCTGACTTAATAACAGCAACGTACTTTACTTGGGTGCCAACAAAGAAGTGGTTCATAGGCTGCAAGTCATCCAGAATTCTGCTGCCAGGTTACTGTGCCAATTTCCTAGAAAGGCATCCATCTCAGGAACCCTCCGCGACCTTCATTGGCTCAGGGTGGAAAATCGCACAAAATGTAAAGCTCTTTGCTACATGTATAGGATTAAATCTGGGACAGCTCCACAGTACCTCAGGGCTCTGGTTCACCCTTACCTACCTACGTACGTGCCTTCTTCGATGCTCGTCTCAGGCTACGTTCCAAGTTCCCCGGATCAAAAAAGTACGCATGGATAGTAAATCCTTTGCCTGTCTAGCTCCCTCACTGTGGAACTCTCTCCCCCTACAACTCCGACATGAAACTATTTACTAACAATTCCGAAAAGATCTGAAAACTTGGTTATTTAACCAATAGAGCAGCTCCACCTCCTGCGTGTGTCCGTTGGCGCCGGAAAATCTCCACGTAGCTGTGCACCCTATACATTCAATAATAATAATAATAATAATAACCATAAAGGAAATAGACTAAGAGCCTGATTTAGAGTTTTGCAAATGTAGGACATGCCAAAAAGTGGTGGTTGGCCTGTCCACCATATTTAGATTTTCCTACAGAAATTGAAGGATTTTCAATTCCTTCAGAACACTTAATAAGGCTGTAAATTAGGATCCATTTCAAGAGTGTTGAGAGCTTTTTCACCCAAGCTGGGATGCTCTGTCTTTAAAGTGAGCCTAGTAGACTTATGTATGCAGCCCATGGGGCTAGTGTATGGCAAACCTAGCCACATGGTCAAGGGGAATGAAACACAGAGCTTGTTTTCAGATTGAGCACTGAGGAGCCAAAAAACTTGGTTAGTGACTTGGATCAGTGTGCAGGAGTAGTAGTTGATCAGAGTAGCCATCATCAATCTCTGCATTAAAATCCACCTTCTTGCTTGCAGCCAGTGGAGAACAAAAAAAGGTCCTCGTCATCAGTAAAAATCTTCCTGACCTTTTGGAGTAGAGGCTTAAATGGGCTCAAAGGAAAACTGTGATAACCAGAATGAAGCTTAAGCCAGAGCACGTTTAGCACGGAAGCCTTTTTTTTTTTACGTTTGAGTTTATTGAAACCCGGAGAAAAAAGAACAACAATACAATAAACACAATAAAGCTTAGTTAACATCAGAATTATATAAAGGGATAGGAAAAAGAACGGTTACAATAGACCATAACCAGATAATATCTGTAAGGGAAAAGTCAAAAGAAAAGGGGGGAAAGGAAGGGGGAAGGGAAAAGCAATATAATATGTCACTACAAAGATTAAGAAAAAACTAAATATGAAGCTAAACACTGTAGGCATATTGAATATTTAATGAATAAATATTGCAATATAAATACATAGGCATAGAACAATAATATCTTAATATTTTTAGAGAAAGACAACATGGTGTATCACGGTGGTTTCCGGACATCATCCGATGAATTTACAACATTAACAATAGAAACATTTGAAAAAACGGACCAGGATAAGTATGTTGTGAGAGGAAGCCATAAAAGATCTCTTTTAATTGCTAGAGAAATAGGGGTGACATTATTAGAGTCTAGTCTATGATGAAAACATATGGCATTTCACCACGCTTTAAAAGTAACTTTATCCGCTTGTTTCCAGTTTGAGGTTATTAAATGGAAGGCTATGGCTATTAATACATCTAATAACCTAAAATTAGATGGTGACTGAGGCCAATGAGATGACAATGAACCGAAGAAAATGTTGGGTAATGAAAAGGGAACATTAACTCTAAAAATCTTATTAATTTGGGACAAAACTGATTGCCATAACCGAAGAATGTTAGGGCATTCGAATAGCATGTGTTTTAAATTAGCGTTAGAACAGGGCCAAGACCAACAGGTGGAAGGGGTATCCGGAGAAAAAGATGCTAATGTTGCAGGGGAACGTAAAAGACGTTAAAAAACAAAATAAAGGTTTGAGTAGTATTGGCAGCTCTTGATGTTTTATGGATTTTAAGCCACAATTTATCCCAAATGGAGGCTGGCCAGCACTGTACTAAATATTTTTCCCATGCCAATTCAGTCTTTGACTTGTCTCTTTCTGGAGGTAATAATAGACATCTGTGATTTAAAGGAATTGGGATGAGAAAATTTAGTTTGAAGTTCAGTAAAGGATAAGGGTTCAGTATTATTCAAGACTTGAGGGGTCCAGATTAAACCTTTGGATCGCCACAATTTCCAATAAATGGTACGATTTTTGATACGTAATAATTTATTGTGCCAAATGGGTTGATGAGATAGCTAAGTAGTAAAAGCATAAGAAGAAGGTAAAAGAGGAAATAAAAGTTTACGAGTGTGAGAAATAACGGAGGAGCATAAGGATGAGATATTATTGGTGAAGGCAAGTACCTCATGAAAGTCAAAAGGGGAGACGAGAAATTTTTCTATTGACATCCATACTGGGAGATGCGTAGGGAAGTTAGAAGAAAGCCAATGGGAAGCTTGTTTTAGAGAAGAGGCATAGTGATAAGATTTAAAATCAGGGAATGTAAGACCTTCATTATGTTTTTCTTTTTTGTAGAGAGGATAAGGCTATTCTAGAGGGCTTGTCTTTCCAAAGAAATTGTATTAAAGTTGAATACATTTTCTTAAAAAAGTATCCAGGAATGTGCAAAGGAATCATAAAGAGAGTACATAGAATTAAAGGAGAGAGCATCATCTTAATCGAGTCCAATCTTCCCCACCAAGAGAGAAAAAGAGGGTGCCATCTTGTGATGCTGTCATTTAACGTTTTGATAATGTGATCAAAATGTAATTTTAAAGTCTCTGAAATAGTCGGAGAGCACCATATACCTAAATATTTTAACTTAGAGGGTTGCCAGGAAAATCCTGTATGAAGAAAGTGGTGTTTAAGACATAAAACATTAAGGGGCAGTCCTTCGCATTCATCCCAATTAAGGCGGTAACCTGATAACCGAGAAAAAATATCAACCTGGTGGAGAAAGGGAGGAAGAGAGGTCTCCGGGTTAGAACAATATAAAAGGATATCGTCCACGTAAAAAGACATTTTAACATGATGTGGGCCTAGTTGGAAACCAGTAATCTGTGTGTTCTGTCTAATTTTAGTTAAAAATGGTTCCAATGCCACTACAAATAACAAAGGTGATAAGGGACAACCCTGTCATACCCCTCTAGAGAGAGAAAAGTAATCCAAGACTTTACCATTAGCAAAAATAGAAGCTACTAGGGCCAGAATATAATAAAGAAATTAAGGAAATCAATTTCGTATGGAAACCTATCCATTTTAAAGCATGAAACATAAAATCCCGTCCAATCCTATCAAATGCTTTTTCAGCATCTATAGCTATGGCAGCCAGAGGATAGTGCAAAGAAGAGGCCTTGCTAAGAACGTTGAAAAAGACTCTGGAATTGTCGGAGGATAATCGACCCTTAACAAAGCCAGATTGTTCTGGTCCAAGAAGTTCAGGTAAGATGGGGTGAATACGCAATTCTAAAAGTTTTGCAAAAATCTTATAGTCTGTATTGACTAAAGAAATGGGACGATAATTTTTACACAAGGAGGGATCTTTATTGTCTTTCGGATTGAAACATATCATGGCTTCTTGAAAAGTGCCCTGAGATGAACCGTTTGTGATAAAGGAGTTAAATAGGAGGAGAAGGTTTGGAAGGAGAAGTTTGGAGAAGTGCTCATAAAATTCTGCAGTTAACCCATTAGGTCGAGGGGCCTTACCTCTTCGTAATACTGAGACAGCATGAACAATTTCTGTAAGAGTAATATCAGTTTCCAGCGAATCAAAATCAATATGTTGGGAAGGAGGAGAATTAATAGAATGAAAGTAAGAGGATAAATCTGATTGAAGTGGTTGACTCAGGAGTATATCATTTTTTATAAAAGGAAACAAATTCATTTAGGATATTGTCGTCTTTAAAAAGTAAAGTTCCATCAAAGCTCTGCAAAGATTCTATTCTAATTCTGTCTCGCCTTATTTTGAAGTAATTAGCCAGTAATTTACCCATTTTATTTTGACCTCCATAATAACGAGAGCTACTTTTCAAAAGGTAGGAGGAAGCAGCTTCCGTGGATAGTCTATTAAAGTTAAGCTTAGCATCAAATAAGATCTTTTAAAGAAGATTCAGTATTGGAGTGATAATAGGTATATTCTAATTGTTTAATTTTGGAGAGTAATTGAGTGGTTTTTTTTCAAAACTTTTTTTCTTTTGTGAGACAAATTTCATTATGAAATCTCAGGCGGCTGCATTGAATGAGTCCCAAATCATTATAGGGGAGGACTCCAGAGTTGTATTAATAGCAAAACATTTGGAAGTAAAAGAACTGAATTGGCTCGAGAAATTAGGATCTACGAGTGATGAATTATGAAAACTAGACCTGGGCGTAGTTCGCGAAGTAGCACTTCGCGAAGCTAGGCAAAGTGAAGTTCGCACTACGCGAGCTACGCGTAGCACTTCGCGAACTACGTAGTACCTTGTTCGCACTGTGCCAGATGTCGTTTTCAATGATTGCACAGTGCGGACAAGCAACCGGCACTGTGCAATCATTGAAAATGGCATCTTGCACAGTGCGAGCTGTAGTTTTCTGCTGCTCGAGTAGATTTTTACTCGAGCTTCAGCCTTCTCAACGCGAACTGGTAGTTTCTCATCGCGAGCGGTCGCGAGTTACGCGACCACTCGCAATGAGAAACCTGACCTCCTCGCGTTGGGAATCTCGCTGGGAGGTTTATTTTCCATGCTCGCGATCACCAACTTGAAGTTGCTGATCGCGAACAAGGAAAAAGTCTCGCCGGGATGTCATTTTGCTTGCTCGCGGTCGCCAACTTGACGTTGAGGACCGCGAGCAAGCAAAAAATGACCGCAGCACTACGCAACACTACGCAAGCGTGTTCGCACTGTGCTACGTGCAGTTCGCGTAGTGCGAAGTAGCGCGAACTTCGCAAACTACGCGAGCGTAGCGTATTGCTTTGCCCAGGCTTAATGAAAATGCCATCTGCCAGCACGTGGAACAAAAGGGATCAGATCAAAATCAACAAAAACCGGAGCATGATCTGTTATTAAGATAGAACCTATCTCAGATTGAAGGACATGTTGAGCGAAGGATTTACTTAAAAAGAGGTAGTCAATACGAGATTGTGAGTGATGTGAGGGTAAGTAGTAACTGTATTCCTGAAGGTCTGGGTGACATAGCCGCCAGATATCAACTAGAGATATCCGGCGTACGGTGGCGGTAAATTGTGAATGCATTTTAGTGTTTACAAATTTAACTGGGGAATGTCTGTCTAATATGGGATCATGAACTTGATTACAGTCACCACCAAAAACATTATAATCATCTTCTAACAAAAGTAATTTATCAGAAATCTGTGTCCAAAATTCTTTATCAACAGAGACTGGACCATATACAATAAAGATAACTAACAGTGTTTTATCTATGAGCAATTTAAAAATAACCCAACAACCATCAGAATCAGATTCTTGCTGAACAACTGAAACATGAAATTTTATATGAACAAGTATCAAAAAAACATTTTTCTTACCTATAGCAGGGGAAGAAAATACATTGCCAACCCAGCATTTTTTCAGCTTAGAAGCTTCGGTACCAGATATATGTGATTCTTGGAGTAATGCAATGATGGTTTTTAGCTTAGCCAAATGGGTTAACACCCGTTGTCGTTTAATGGGATTACTTAATCCCTTAATGTTCCAAGTAGTAACTCTGAATGTAAGCAGAAGGTAATAATATAAGCAAACATCAAGCATACGGCGATGTAATCAATCTTAACATTGAGAAAACGTGAAAGAATAAGAGTATAGAAATAAGAGTATTGATTAAGTAACAGAGAAAGGGAAGAGGGGACAACAGCGAGAAAGAAGAGAAATAGAGTAATAAAACAGAGACTCTGAGATAAGGGTAGAATGTAACAGAAAATGAGAAGACAGCCCAAGTCATAAAATAGGACAAAAAGACAGTATATGTCATACAAATGATGGCTGAAAGACATACTTACAACACAAAATGAAGTGGGGGAAGGTAACACCAGAAGACGACGAACACCATTGGAACTCCACCGAACTTCAGAATGACCAAAGGTAAGACATCAACATATAGTAGGGACCACAGGGGAAGCAAATGACAGAAAATAACTATACCTGTATAAAACAAAAAAGGAAAGAAAGTGATGTGAATAGGAAATACATTCGAAAAAGCATAACAGAGAGAGAGAATAAATATGACACCGTAAAGCAGAGCACATCACAAAAATACGAGCAAATCAAAAATCAAGGAATTACATAAACAACAACCAGTCAGACAAAACGAGTCAAAATATTAAGTCAAATATATTTTGAAGTGTCCATAGCCACAGCTCCATGTTGAGCGAGGAACTCCTGCAAAACAGCTGGACCATTGAATGTAGTAGTCTTTTCCTTATACGTGACCTTGAAGATGCAGGGATGAACTAATCCAAATCTGGCATTTATAGAGCGTAGCTGTGGTTGAAGATCAAGAAACTTCTTGCGGCGATCAGCTGTGACCTTGGCTACATCTTGAAACAAAAAATAGTTGATGACCCTCCCAAAAAATCTGTTTTTTGGACTTGATTACAGGCAAGACTTGCAAAAGGTCTGTATACTGCAAGAAAAACATGATTACTCCACGAGGTTTAGCAGTAATCTTGGGCCCTAGTCTATGAGCTCTTTGAATGTGAAGAGAAATAGTAGAAGACAATTCCAGCAGCTTAGGCAGGAACGTTTGAAAGAAAATGGTTGGATTAGAGCCTTCGATATTTTCTGGAAGACCATGAATTCCAAGGTTGTTTCTGAGATTGCGATTTTTTAAATCCTCCGTCTGTTTCTTAAGTAGAGATATTTCCGACTCTAGAATTGAAATGCGAGAACAAGAGGTATGAAGAGAGTCCGTTTTTTGTTCCACAACAAGCATACGAGATTCCAATGAAGACCATTTATCATCCAGATGTTGCAGAATTTTAGTGGTTCCCTCCATGAAAGGCTTCAAAGCGCGAATTTCCTCAAGAACTAAATCCATGGATGCTGAAGATGAGTTCACTGGAGAAGGAGGATCCTTTTTCAGTCGTTTTGTAGAAATTGCAGGTAATTTGCTTGGAAGATGTGACTTTGGAATGGTGCCTGATGAATGATCAGATTTTTTAGGAGAACCATCTTCCATGTCGTAGAGAGCGGAATCAAAGTCTGAATGCACAATGGACTTAGAAGAAGACATAGTAAGTTTAAGGTTTCTTAATTTCCCCATAGAAAAAGCAGGAGAAGTTCATAAATTATATTAGCTTTGAGCAGCAAAGTTAAGTAATTTGTGTGGATAAAAGCGAGTCAGATCTGGATAAAGGATCGCAAGGTCAACCTTCTTATTACCTGAAATTATTTTGTATATGCAAAATGAATGTGAAAACACTAAAAAAGGCGTCAAAGCATTTTAAATTAGTAATTGATCAACATAGCTAAAAATGATCATAGTTTCTTGCAGTGCAGAAAGAGCAACAGCGCATAGGACATTCAAGGAACAGGATTGTAAGGCTGTCGTTGAAGAACAGAGCACACCATGTCATATAAACAAGAAAGGAGCTTCAAGGTGTTTAATGAAGAAAAGAAAAGGTTGCTTATTCAATTAGATGTCACCAAACGGTTCATGGAAAAATAGATGTTGGTTATTAGGTGCAAGAGAAGGAGTTACAAAATGACAGTTGCTGACAGAACTGCCATATTTTCTTGTCCAACAGAGCTGAGGTTAATAGTGATAGCAAATGTATCACCCCAACTAAAATATCTGGTAATGAGCACTTCTAGAGAAAAGCAGTTAAGCAGTTTTAAAGAGAAGAGAGAAAAAATATCTGGATGCCTTCTGAAACAAAATGGCAGCCGCATGAGGAAAAAAAGGCTCGATATTTAAATGCGTGAAAACAGAAGCAAACCGGTAGGCAGAGTGTCCAGGAGCTTCCCATTAGGATGAGAGCACACAAACCTACATCCTTGCTCCAGAAAAGCTGCAGTCTCTGGTCAAAACGGAGCTTCATGTGAGGCCCCGGCGCAGAGCTCGGGAGTTACACCGCCATCTTGGTTGGCATCAAAGCCACGCCCCCCAGCACGGAAGGCTTAAGCTACAAATGTCTGCACTTTTCAGGGGGAATCCTATCTCCAATATTGAGGCTAGTCTGTGACATTCTGGAGGCTTTAGTTTCCACATTCAACTTGATATTTCAAGGGCTTGGTGGTCAGAGGCCTGCACAGCGACAGGGGCCTGTCAGACATTAAATCCTGAAGAGAGGACAACAGAAAGGGAGAAGACATGCATGCCAGTAAAAAGTCAAAGGAGATCTGCTGCCTGTCTCTTTACATGCAAAACAAATAGCCTAACTTTCCCATCTAACCTAACATTGTTGCAGCATGTTTTCTTTTTTATATCTGTGCAGTGGTGGAGGGGCAACAATAAGCATGCCAGGGTGTGAAGAACAGCTGCTAAGTTGACCAGCTGTGGCATTTGAGATCTGATACACAGCTCAAGGAAAGACAAAATCCCATCAAGCGATAAATCAAGGGTAAGTCTGTGTGTGCAGAAGTTGAAAGGATAGGCCCACTCTTAAGATGGCTACCTTGGTTTCAAGTCATCTCGAATTTTTACATCATTGGCATACAAGTAATTAGTGAAAATTGAGACCAGAGAATGCGATAACTGGCAGGTATAAAACGGTTAGGCAGCAAGGGGATCGCAGAGATGGTGTGCGAGCAGGGATGCTTTGACATAAGGCATAGCTTGTGGTTAGGCTCAGTAGTATGATTCCCTGTGTGGAGCGAGATAATAAGAATAAATATGGGGCCAATAATACAGAAGCCAGTCGCATGGTAAGAAGAGGAAAAATATTAAACATATAACAAAGGGGGAAAACTATGAAATAAATTAAGGGAAGTGATACACCTGCTGACAAGTAAGGTGAATGGCTCAAGACATCTAACAGATATACATTGTTATAACAAAATTACAAATATTGAGAAAAGTGAGAAGGGTCAGCTTATGAAAAAAGGAGCACAAGCAGCTAAAGAGGAACACAAGTAAATAAAGGAAATCTAGATGTTAGAGTGAAAGTAAGAAGTGTAAAGGCATTTGAAGAGATCTAAACAAAACACGAGATCTGCAAAAAGCAGTATTACCTGTATTAGCTTTTCCAGTGAGAATTTTCTACAAAAGATGCTGGATTCTCAACCACACGAGACAGCATACTTCATCACTGAGTCCGCTCTTCACTGAGGCTAGGTGTCCTCAGTGCGTTCTTCATGAGATCTTTCAACTTTTCAAAATTAGGAGCTTCTAGACCTTATATGATTGGAATCTTCAAACGTAATCATAATAGTGTAGAAAACTACCTAAAGTGCGTTTGGTCATCCAAAGGGGTCAAAATTCCGTGTTGGTAGGGTGGGAAATTCTTTGTATTGCGTCTACCTAAAAAGTGGTTGAAAGAAAGATTGGTAATGGAAACCTCAAAGTCTGTTCAGTTCATACTTTATTAATGTTTAGACACTGTCTTTAAAACATACATTTTAAAACCAAATAGCATTTTATATTTGTATAGAACCAGATAAATAAATACCAATTCACCATTATTCAAGCTTAAAATCTCCATACCCCTACCACCTAAACACATTAGGACACTAATCCAAACATGTTTTAAAACATTTTGCCAGTGAACATGCCACATCAAAAGATTTCCTTTTTAACAAAAGTGCAAGTGCATCATTTCAACAGTTTATGTCATATCTTTTAAAAAGCGGTTTTAAAATCAAGCAACGAAGCCTATGAAAATGATGACAATCAATAAAGACATAGACATTAACATTTTGAAAACAGCAATCCACATGTGCAGTTATTCTCTTGGTCTAAAAAAGCTTCAAATTTTTCAGCTCTTTCATAACGGTAACCAAAAATAGTGCTAATCACAGTGGGGCGTCTGGAAGTGCAGCTAAATACAGGAAGACATTCCTAACGTCCCATGAACCTACCATATACTTTGCTGGGGGTCTATTCCTTACATACTTCAAATCTGCCAGCCTGGATTCTTTTTTACAGGCTAATTTTAATTCTGCTTTAGAAGGTTGTGAGGACTCAGCTATATTTAATTCTAATTTTAGGGTTCCTGAGATGGCTTCTAATCTTTTCTTTACCTTCTTTGCTCACTGTAATTCACTCTTTCCTATTTCAACGGCACATAAGGCTGATATCTTCTGTGTATTAGAGACCCAAAATGTGTCCCAAAATCGCAAATTTGTTTTATAGTCTAAGAAATTCCACGACTGCAAATTTCCTTCTAATCTTTTCGTCTGAGACATTGCTCCTTTGGGGAGGGCCATCAATGTTTTCAAACATTTACTTTCGCATTTCTCCTAGCTTCCCTCCATACTTAAGTCTGGTAACTCACCCCGTAGAGGCCTTGTGTGGGGACCATTGCATTATAAGCTACCTAAAGGGGAGTCCAGGAAGGACCACCATAATTCTTTTTGAAATGAACAAGTCCCCCTATCGTAGCTAGAGCCCTCGTCTCCACTGATTCTTTAAGCAAGGTCCAACCCAGCTGACTGGTAAACGTCATGCCCAGATACTTATAAGAGGACACGACTTCTAACCTACTACTACCTAACAACCACTTATATGGGTTACTTTTTTTCCCCAAATGGGATTATTTTTGTTTTTCTCATGTGTACCTTCAATTTATTAGCCTCACAAAAATAGTTACAGTTAGTCAGCTTTCTCTGCAGGCCTACATTGGTCTCATCCAGAATTGTCAAATCATCTGCATAGCAGGGTCTGTTTCTCCATTAGGGCTGTGCCCCTCTGTTAAGTCCTACAAATTTACATAAAAAATATTAAATAGATCGATTTATTTGGAGATACGATTGTATTGCTCAATAAATTGATGTATTTAAGTATTGGTTGTATGTTTCAGGCTGCCTGCCCCACCTCGCTCTGAAGCAGGAGATGAAAGGCAGGCAGTGAATCAACTTTCTCAACGTGATGCATGACACAGGGCTTTCTGTTTTAAAGTCCTTCATTCCCATTGTGGTCTACGGTTGTATGCACACTATAGGCCAGTGATGCAATAAACGTCATGGTTTCGGGCGTCGGAGACTTCATCCCTGCGTAATTTTGGACGTCTGTCATTAAAAGGCGGAAATCCCACCCTTTCGTCATACATGAGAGTGGATGCAAGCGCGTCTCTGCCGGTGCCTTGTTCACGGTAATGGTAAGTGTTTGCAAGCTAATGCTGTGTTCTGTATATTGTGTCGAGACCCATCATCCTACTAATATTCCCCACTGTGACACCCCAGGCGCTTGCTGCACATTGCTCGCTCCTTAAGAAGTGAACCTGCTGCATTTGCTCCCTTGTGAAATGGATTTAAATAAGGGGCATGGTTGTCCTTTTTCTCTTGCAAAATGGATCCAAATATCAAGTCAGGCCCAACGAGAGAGATATGTGCTTACTGTGGAACATTTGCTTACAGTGGCTAGTTCTATGATGTATGACATTAAAACTGGCCCTGTGTAGATGCCCCTAAGTTAACACTGATGCCAAAAACATGGATTGACTTACAAACAGTGAATTTTAAAAACGACAAGGGGATGCATTTCAGTGTTTTAGTTCCGCTCTAATTTTACATGCTTTACTTAATCTTGCATTCCCCAAGAGTTAGCTATTTTATAATGTTGTTGTTTATCAGTATTTTTTACTGTGCATACTTTGAAGCTTGAGCCATGCCAGGTGTTTATGAGGGGCTTTGATTGAGCGCTCAGTCTCTAAGGCTAAACCTAACAAAGTGCCTGTCAGCGGGTTGGCCTCTCTGCAGAGCACACAGAACAATGTTTGTGTATTCCATTTGAAACTGACATTCTGTGGATATGTGTGTGAAGGGGGTACAAAGATGTCAAAATATTTGCAAGGCAAAAGTGAGAGAAATTAAAGTGCTTAAATTTGAGGGAGTGCAGTGCATGGTGGGGGCGGTGAAGTGACAGAGATGCGAGGAAGTGCATTCAGGGAAGAGTGAAAAGAGGATGCTGAAGAGGAAAGAGAGGGAGTTGAAAATGTGCAGATCGACAAGATATGCAGAGAAACAAAAGGATACATATCTAACATAAAGCACACATAATTGAAGGCCAAAACTCCTTCCTTAGGCCTCAATGCTATTTAATTCACAGACTCACGATTTCATAATTTAAACATTTCCAATGTTAATTATTTATAAGAAATCATTGTTGTTACTCATGTATCTTAAACAGCTAACACCCAGTGACAAAGCCAATCATAGTGACAGGCTTTAGGTGTATGTCAGTTGGTTTGTCATTTATCTGGATAAAATTACATCTCAGAGAGAAACCAAAATACCGGTCAGCTGGCACACTATGGGAATCACAGAAATGTATTTGACATGTTCCTTCATAGAGAGCCCTCACTTTTTTCATCTCACTTAAATACCTGTATGCAAATATTTCTTTTTATGGACCGGTTACAGTTAGCATCTGTGGGTGCTTCTCGAAGTCTGTTTAGAGCATATTTTTCCAAAGTTAATGCTGCATGCAGTGCAAGACACTGGGAAGCATACATTTTAAAGGGCTAAAGTTGTCATGCAAAACAATTTGCACATTACAGTAACTGTTGAGCAAATTATTGCGAGAAGATTATGGGGCAGTTTTGAATGTGTTTAAAATTTCAAGACTACATGTTCCCACTGCTTAATAAGCCTTGCTTTATCGCTACATTCATTTGCTTTCAAATGCACCATTTGCCAATCTTTTTTTTCTTTCTTTCTAAGGAGAGGGACTCCTTCTGGACCCCCAGTTTGTTTATTGAACTTGTTCAAATCGCCTGCGATATAAAAATCATGCCCAACATTTAAACCCCACCGCTTTCAAATGTCACCATCTGCCGCTGCTGCATAGAGTAAGCACAACACATGTCTCCCCCCAATTTTCGGGGAAAAGGAATGAGTCGCTGCCAACACTACCAGAAAATCAGCTAAGAACAAAGAAACCAGCTTCCGAAAAAGGAGCACGAGCAGTTAAGGGGTAACACAAGTATAGAGTAAAAGTAAGAAGTCTAAAGACATTGAAAGAGATCTAAACAAAACACAAGATCTGCAAGAAGCAGTATTACCTGTATCAGCTGTTTAGGTGAGTATTTTCTAAAAAAGATGCTGGATTCTCAACCACAGGAGACAGCATGCTTCGTCACTGGCTCCGCTCTTCACTGAGGCCAACTGCCCCCAGTGCGTTCTTCATGAGATCTTTCAGACTTTTCAAAATTATGAGCTTCCAGACCTTACATGATTGGAAACTTAATCACAATGGTGTTGAAAACTACTTTTAGTGCGATGGGTCATCCAAAGGGGTCACAATTCTGTGTTGGTAGGGTGGAAAATGATTTTTATTGCTCTACCTAAAACAAGGGTAAAAGGAAGATTGGTAATGGCAACCAACATGTTTCTGCCTTATGCTTAAACCTAACATGGTTAATCTAGACAGGTAACACACATTTTATAAGGCAGAGATGTACTCTTCTCTGAAATACCTAGTACAGTACATATTTCTTTTCCTCTGCTTTTCTGGCGGCCGTTGACTATGCTGACACAATGCAGAACTGATTAGTATGGTTCACCATCGATCTTATACATTAAGGCAAACCCCTTCCTCATTGGTAGTGTAAAAAATCACCTACTTTATCTTGGAGGACAGTCCCTTAAGCTGTCCGCCCATGGGCAACATACCCATACCTGTCGTACAACAGTTTCACCGCTGAACTATTTGAAGGGTTGATTCACAGGTTAATCACACCCGACAATACAGTGGATCCAGGACAATCTCCAATATCTGACCGTGGACTGCGGCACCTTTAAGCTTGGGCTCAAGTACTTTGCATCACCTGCCCACGGACGTTTAGCCTCTTACTATATTTGGATACTTGCTATTCCCCTATTTGTTGTGCATTCCTTCTGTTAACATTTGTGTACATGATCTCATTTCCAGACATAGGAATCATTGTGGCTTTCCTGATGAAGGCGTTGTGTACGCTGAAACGCCCATAGAAGATCCATCACGTAGCCACCTCATTAAAGTGCTTATTCCTTGGATGTAAACCGCTCTCTGAAAATATTTCGAAGTCACCTTTTTTTTTTTTTCACACCTCAATATTTGTCTATTGTATTTTGTATTCTGTACGTTATGTTGAGATATTGTCATATGTCTGTACTTGGAAAGTGATGCTATTCATATCAGAATAATTTTAAAGAATCTTGTATTAAATAAATTAACTTTTAATGATTTATTGAGTCCCTAATATCATATTGTTGTTTTGCTAGATGATGTTGTTGTTTTACTAGGTCTGTAAGTTGTTATAGACCTATAGTTGCCTAGGGTTTCTTTTTTCAATTGTGTTATTTCCTTACCCTAGGAACCTACATTAGTAGCAGGGGGTCCTTGTTTTTTATTCTAATTTCATATTTAAGTATTCTTACATGGATTGGGTGGATGTATGGCTGGCCCTAAAGGCTCCTCTAACTACCCATTTAGGTATGTATTATCGAACATGCTTCACCAGAGTCTGGTAAGAGTAAAGTTCACATGTCAAAAAAAAAACCTGCCAGGCACACTTTCTCACCTTTTACACGAATTACCTTGTAGGACCTCTCCAACAGAGCCCTCACGAAATCACTATGGGGCATATTATCAAGACAGGCGATAAAATGATCGCCGCTTTAACGGCAGAAAACTGCAGCTAAACGGCAATAATGGGCTTGATAATATGCTCTATGGAATTCCAATTGAAGCCCATGTTAGATGTGAAGGACATCTAACATGGGCTTCAATTGGAATTCAATAGAGTATATTATCAAGCCCATTATCGCCGTTTTAGCGGCAATTTTCTGCCGATAAAGCGCCGATAATTTTATCGCCTGTCTTGATAATATGCCCCTATGTGACTCATGAAGGACTTTCATTGATCTGCACCTTGCGTGAACCGATGACCAATCAGCTCACGGCAAATTAAGTGCTTTCTTTTGCTTTCAACCCTGCAATCCTCAAAGCAGGATTTCTCCAGGGCGTGGCAACTGCCATGTTGGGACATTCATGCTACTCACGATATGAACTCTAAAGCTATATATTGAACACTTAAAACATACATTTTTATAATAAAACGTAAGATTTGCATGTCAGAAACCAAAATTGGATTTTATTGTGACTTGGTTTCAGAAAAAAAACTTACAGGGCCGCTAGATTCGAATTCACAACAAATATACATGTATTTTCTGATGCTTCTTATCTCTAACCCAACTTTGATAATTGATACTCACTGTCAAACATGTTATTAAAGACAGAGGGGCAGATTTACAAGCCCCTTGCGCCATTTTTGCGTCACCTTTAACATTGGAAAAGTGACGCAAAAGTGGCGCAAGGGGCTTGTAAATCAGCCCCAGAGGGGCTGATTTACAAGCCTCTTGCGCCACTTTTGCTTCATTTTTAACATGGAGAAAGTGACGTACGGTGGCGCAAGTCGCTTGTAGATAAGCCCCAGATTACCCAAAGCAATGCAATATTTTTAATTTTGGGAGATGGTAGTGACAATTCTTGTGGTTTTGTGTCTTTGATTTTCATGATGATCTATGATTATGTTTGTGATTTTAGAAGAATATTAATAACCTATTCTTTCGCAAAAGTCCGCATGGGAAATATTTTGGGGCATCTATCAGTAACTATGTTTTTAGCTTCACTAGAAATTCGTTTTACTCACTCATTTCCAGTTAGCATTAGGCAGTGGTTTGTATTGCTTCTCATTATGATACTACCCCATGAGGAATTTAATACTTCTGTCGGTGGTGATTTTCAGCTTATACTACTAGCCATAAGGTACAGCGTTTAGGCAGAATGATAGAGGAAGTAAATGGGGCTTGATGGCCTGGGGAGTCCTCAGCCCATGCCAACTTAGTAGTAGGAGGAAGAAGAGCACGGGATTGCCCTACAGTCGCAAACATGAATGAGTAGTGTGGAAAAATAATAAAATAAAATAGTATTAGGTAATAAAAAATCAAATAGTAATGTGAAGTAATATTTCATTTTTCTAAGTGTCCCTCCAGGACTGCCTGTGAAAAAGTACGGCTTTTTAATAGCTGTATATCGAAAAGTGTGCTGCAAAATAATTTATTTATGCGTATTTAAAAGTAATATCTATCGGGACCGAATATTTCCATACCCAAGCTGTAACCTGAAATGCCCTAAGCAAGACTGTCTCGCTTGGGGCAATTGACGTTAATATTAAACCATTTTCAGGGCTATTTTTAGCTCCCCTTTTCAGGCCTGTCTGATTCACTTTCTCAATACTTTCCGAGTAAACGATCTTAGCGACCAGACCAAAACCATTTCGTTTCCAATTCTTATAGATTTATTTTAGGCGAGGGTCAATATTGCGAGAGGAAAAGAGGTACATGTACAATGTATATGCTTAGAGAGCACCTTTTGAAATTATGTCATGATAATTCAACCTAAACATTTTGTTACATGGAATCATTTGCTTTTGAAAAAATGCACAGACGTTGTGGTTTTTTTCTCGGAATAATTATTCTTTTGGCTACAGTAATCTTTTTGTTTTCACTGGAGCTGTGCTTAATTACAGCTTATGATTGTTGTATTAAATGTCTACTGTTTGCCTAATCCTTCCCATTCAAGTGTTGTGACATTAATTAGTTCTGTTTGGATCCTTTCTATTAAAAAAGATTAGCTTCCATCACGTTTATAAATACTCTGTAGCACCAACAATGGCTGTAAAAACATATCAGAAGCTGTGAAGTTACTTTTGCTTATTATAAAACTGTCTGTTCCCTTGTTTTACCAGTGGCTTCGCCTTCTCAGCCTTTCCTGTCTCGCACTGATGATCAAAACTGGTAACACCATCAAAAAGGGAGAATTAGGTTTTGTATCTACAATCTCTGTTGTGACTTTTGCACACTTGCCACTGCCCTTGCTACCCCAATCAAAGCAGCCAGGAAGAAAGCAACAAAAACAGAAAGTACAAGAGCTTTAAAAGTCGTGTTCAATATCTGTATTATCCACTACTTGTCCTTTCCCAAATTCTGCAGCCATAAGAATATGCTATTGGACTTTAACTGGGACAACGGCCCAACACAATGATTTATTTCAGGGTCAAAGGGTGTTTGATGTCACTTCCTGTATTTCTGAAATATTGGGGACAATGAGGACCATGCTGGTTTGATGTACTTCTGATAAATATTAACTGCAGTCAAGTGTCTTACTTTATAAGAATTTAACACATCACCCTTTGACTAGGTGCACTACCGACTAAAGGCATGGAAACTACCAACTATAGGCATAGAAACCTCCAAACCTGGAGGTAAATCAATGGGAGTTGAGGAACCCAGCCTGCGGAACATTAAAGCGAAGCCAAATTATATATGTAGCATAAGAAGCTTCAAAATTGAACTTCTATAAATCAACTATAATTGCAATCTCTCCAAATGAGGTTAGGAATTGAAGGCCATTAGACTGGGGTAGGTAGCATCCTGCCAGCCTAGGTACTCACCAATAAGTACGCCACACACAGAGATTAATTTTACACATCTTTATTTGGCTGCATGTAAGTCAGAACTCAACATTCTAAGCCTGCCTTCAATTCATCTCTCCAACGCTTGCATCACAGGCCACCGGTATACAGCTGGAACCAAAAGAGTTCCGGCGCTCTTTTATTACAAGACACTACATCTCCAGCTTTGTTAAACAAAAAGTCACAAATTTAAAAAATAAGTAAATGAATATTACATGAATAAATATACAAATAAATACATGAATAAATACATAGATACAGAAGCAATTACAACTTTTCAATTAAGCATCGTGGTGCCTATATCACACATCCTGATCGAGTCACTGGAAACCGGGAACTGGCACTTGAAGTGTCAGTGTTCTGCACACGTGAGGTGGAATTATCAGCAGACACAGAGTCATCAACAGTCTGTCTAGACCCAGTTTTTGCATTGACATCGATTTTCGCTGGGTGATGACCACGTCAAAAATGAGAGTAATCTCTTATAATGGACTTCCCAGGATTCTAGGCAGTCACCATATGTCCTTTGGTGTTGGTGATAGTAAAGGTTTCAACCTCAGAAGGAGCATCAGGTTTCCTTTGTCTGTATTGTCTAACAAGCACTTGATTTCCTCATGCAAAAGTGATGTCCCTGCATGACATCATCTGTCAGCATATATTTCCATCTTCTGTTTGTGACCAAAGTCTGTAGTGTGAATGTCTTCCTCATTCTTAGATCAGAGGTTGGTCCATTGGGGCAGCTTAGTCGTCATAGCTCTTCCAAACATGAGGCTTGCAGCCCTTTCCCCTGTCGTTGAGTGAGGGGTTGAATGGTTATCTCAAAGAGTAATGTTTAAAACAGCTTTGAGGTCAAGCTTCTCCACTGCAGCATGCTGAACAGTTTTTTTAGAGTACTCATGAACCTTTCTTTAAGGCCATTGGCCTGGGGCCAAAGAAGAGTATGATTTTGATGCTTTAAAGACGTTCTAAATCACCTCAATATAAATTGAGGCAATTCAGAAAGCATTTATATTCTTGACTATGGAAAGGTGGTCTGTTGTCAGACTTTAACACTGCTATTTCATTTGTAGTAGATGAATGGTCTTCTGCCAATGGAAAGCAGGCATATCCAACAAAAATGACTAGAAAATTATGTCCATTCTCAAGAGAACTAAAGAAATCAATAGCGATTCTCTCCCAAGCATGATGTGGTAATTCTGACATGTTAAACGGGTGCTGAATGACTTGAGATACAAGACAGTTACATATATGACAAGTCTTTAATTGTTTTTTGACCCTTTTGTTGAGATACAGAAACCAGACTCGATCATGGAGAGTTCTCTTTGCAGCAACTATTGCTCAGTGTCCCTCATGGACGACTTTGATTGATTGTATTCATAGACTCTCAGGAATAACAAGCTGTGTACTTCTCATAATGAGGGCTTCTTGAGTCACTGAAAGTTCATCTCTTACATTTTTGAACATCAAACACTCAATGTCATTAGCAAAAGGTCTGGAGTGCTGGATCTATGATTGATGAACAATAATGTTTTTTAATCTTGACAAGTCACAATCTTGGCTTGAGGGAATGACAGTCTGTTCTAAAGACGTGGCAGCTGCTGTGCTCAATTTCACAATAAAATTGATGTAGGCCTCTGATGTCTTAAATGAAGTACCAGGACATTGTGATGACACTGTTGAAAAATAATCGGCCAGATTCTCATCTTTCCCTGGACAATGAATAATCGTATAGCTGTATTCTTGTAACCTCAAAGCCCAACGTTCAATTTCAGGAGGTATTATGAGTTCTAGATTCCCAAATACCATCTACAGTGCTTGATGATCAGTCACTACAGAGAAAGGCTTTCAGTGCAACAAAACATGAAAATGTTCACAAGCCCAGACCACTGCCAAACTTTCTTTCTCTGGTTGCGAGTATGCACGTTCTGTTTGTGACAGGCTCTTACTGGAATATGCTACGATATGTCACTGGGCATTTGGCTGTCCACTGTGCTCTGGAATGATTGCACCCAACCGGACAGGACTAGCATCAACTAACAACCTCTGTATATAGTTTGGGACCAAAATAGCCTATTCTAAGGGGCACTCTTAATTGCTTACTTGATGTGTTGGGAGCTCTTCTCACACTTATGTGACTAATGAAAGAATACATTCTTTTTCGTTAGTTATCGTAACAGTAGACTCACTGTAGCAAAGGTTCACTGATGAAATATCGATGTAAAAAATATAGAAGTAAAAAATATTGAAGAAAATGTATAGAATGCAAACGTATCGACTCCCTATACTTAAACAGGTAAGTACAAAAATATCAAAAAAAAATTGATGTAAAAAATGTAGCTGTGCATAATATCAAATTGTATATATCACTGATACTCAAAGTACGGCCCGGGGGCCGCATGCGGCCCTCCTGACCTTTACATGTGGCCAAACTGGGCATGGGCTGCTGTTTACTCGACTCAGCACTAACATTAAAAAGATGTTAAATAAACAGCTGAGCATTTATTTAAAGGTTAAGTGAAGCTAAAGAAAGGAAGTAACTAGGGTGTCCTGCACCTCTTAGTTTTAGGAACACTTTCATTTTTAAACACATCATGCTGCAAAAGTGTAAACATTTTATAAAGTCACTTGAAAATTCAAAAAGTTTATTTCATTAACACGCAGTGCCATTTCTCCTTAGTGCATTAGATGATTATATCAGTGTGTTGAGAAGTATTTTTTAAAAACATTAAGTCTTCCTCCCACCCTGACAACAATGCCAATATTGAACTGACTATTAAATAGTCAGTTGTTATGTGCATCCTCTTGGGTGGCCTGGGTTACTATTCAACATGAACAACATTATAATTTATTAAATCAAACACAGTAGAGCATTTTGTAAAGAGCACATCCTGAAGTCATATATTTTGAGGTCTTCTTATAACTGATATAAAGAAAAGGGAGGGGAAGTGACACCTGCCTAGGATCACACAGTTTGGCAAAGTTGGGAAGCCGGGATTAATTCCAGGTTTCTGGTTTCACATTGTGCAGTTCATTACTAGAAATATACATTGCTTTCCCTATACCCACTGTACCACAGACACCACCCCACTAACGCTCCTGCCCGACCACCACCCCGCTGGCATCAATGCGGCCCTCGGCAGATCACAGAGCAAACATTTTGGCCCCCGTGAAAATGTTTACGAGTACCCATGATATATATATATATATATATATATATATATATATATATATATATATGTAAATAATATAATAAATAAACTTAATTAAAAAAGTTAAACAAACATGCATAATAATTTTTATATATTTACTTTGAAACAATTAAACTATTAATTTTAATTTATTTTATAATTTAAAAATTATGTAACTGTACAAATATATATCTTTATAAACATATATATATATCTATATATAATATTACCTACTGACGGTTGCCAGTAGGTAGTTATAGTTAGGACCTATTTTCCATAGGAAATCCGCAACATTCTATTCCAATAAGTCTGGCACCGGTTGACGAATCTTCAAAAAAAATTCCAAACTTTTGGCCAGCTTCGGTCCGCTCCTATCATGAAAGTTTCGTGGTGATTCCTCAAGCGGGGGCCGAGAAAAAAGGGGGGTCCCAAAACGCGTTTTCCCCATGCAATTTCCGATAGGACCTGTTGACGAAGCTACAGCCCGAACTGCTGAATGGATTTACACCAAATTTGGCAAAGAGGTAGTCCTCAGTTCAGACTCGTGCCTTTTGCATAAATGGTGTAAATCCGTTCAGTAGTTCCTGAGAAAATTAGAGTTAAAATGATAGATATATCTATAGCCTCGGAGGATCCGCGCACCATATGCGTACCCTGAGCGCACCCTCCGTAAACCGAGTGCGCACCCTTCCGATCACGCGCTGAATGCTAATTGGCTGTCAAGTGTCTGTCTACATTCGAAACCAGGAACTGTTGGCAGCCATTTTGTGCCTCGATAGAAGCGAGGCTGATTAAGTAAGGGAAATAAGTGTGTGAAAGATGTAAAGGGGGCAGGGTAGAAATACTCTGACCCTCTAGTGTTGCTTAGGGGGTCCCAGAAGGACCCCCCGGGGCCCCCTTTTAAAAAAAAAATGCAAAATGCGTGCAGGGTGCGCGGATCTGGCCGAAAAAAATAAACCCGAAGTGCAGGCTTCCGCGCTTCCTTCATAGTTAGCCCCCAGGGGGGCCAAATCCCGGGGGCAAAATCTGTAAAAATTTATGGGGGACTCAGGGGGCCCCCCAGCCCCAGGAACCGCTACCCCCAGAGCTAGAAAATAGACAGGGTGGGGGGGCTGAATGCCCTCCCAGCCCCTGGGGCTTTATTGTTTGAGGCAGGGGGCTGCGTGGCCCCCCTCCTGGAGCCCTCGAGGGCCCTGGGAACCGCCACCCCCCAGGGCCGGCTCCTACAGTGTCCTGGGGTGCCCACCCCAGGACACTGTTGTTTGCTATGAGAGGGCGGGAGTCTCCCACCCTCCCATAGCAAACTTTGTTTGGATTTTGAAAGAGAGAGCAGGGAAACCTGCTCTCTCTTTCAAAATCCAAACGATATTGCTTTTCCACACGGGGAGCTACATGTCAGCAGCTCCCCATGTGGAAAAGCAATGCCGGCTCCCGAAGGACGCAGGGAGCCAGCTGGGACCGTGGGGGAGTTGGGGCTCCCCCCACGCTCCCCAACGTTTTTAAATAAACCCCGGGGGATGGGGTCCCCGGGGATAATAAAAATTAGTGATGGGGCTTTTTTTTTACGGTAATATTAGGAGTCTCTCGCGTAGGGTGCGCGATTCCTAACGCATTGGGTGCGTGGATCCAAGGAAAAAAAATGGACATTTTTTGGAGATAAACATAAAGCTTAAGTGTTTCGTTCTTGAGTGGCTCTAAGAAGAGCCGTTGTGTTCATTGACAGTTTTTGGTATTTATAAGTAAGTACCTATACAGAGTCTAAGGTTGTTGAGGAAGACTCTGTTTCATCAGTAAAGTGTACTCCATCTCTCCTACACATCTCTTGCATATGAAAGCACAGATTGTTATTGTAAATGGACCCCATTCTATAGACTCTGAGAAAAGCAGAAACAGATTTATTCACATGTTTCCTAGCTTTCTCAATCTGTGGACAAAAATGATTAGACCAGTTCCATTTCTGCCTTTGGCATATGTTAGAATACACAAAGGCAGTTTTGGGAAAAAGTGAAATCAATTCTGCAAAGGTGTCCTTCATAAGCATTTCCAGACCTACCAAAATCAAAGTGACTAGGTCATTGCCACCACAGTGCACTATTATGAGGTCAGGGTGTTGGAGATGCAAAAAGGATTTTACCAATGGCATCAATTGGTGCCACTTTAACCCTCTCTGTCCAATTCATTTAATGTCTACATTTGGCAAACCTAGGTCTTTGTGAATGCTTTTGTTTTCTGCATACCTTTGGCTCCAGAAAATATACCTGTGTCCCACAATCCACACTCTAAGCATCTTGAAGGGAGGTCTGGATGCACTCAGATGGTCTCTGTAAATTAAATGGCAGTTTGAAAAGTAAGATTTTTCTAAAATGGTGGCTAAGATGCAGTTTTGAAAAAAAGACAAGAAATCATTTGTTGTTTGACAACCTTCTACACTGAAAAGTAGGGTGCATATTTCTGTTTTTTAAACGCATGATTCTTATTGGTTAACAAAAACTGATTGAAAGGAACATTATATATGATAAGCTGATATGTTGAAAAGTCAAGCACACTTGCTGTTTTGATTAGCAACATTTTGTGCTGAACTTGTGACCTGTGTGCTCAGTTCAGTGTTCCATGACCTGTTTCTATGGTAACAGGCAGAAGGCAGATTGGGGGTAGGGTTCAAATTTATGTCATTTGGAAAGGGTTGCAATGTTTAACCAATAGAAATGTGTGTTAGCTTTTGAATTAATGTGGGAAGGAATGTGATTTGATGTTTACATGTATATGTGTGGAAAATGAGAGGGAAACTTTGCCATTCTTTGGTTTTGCAGACAGGTGCACAGTGCAGAGATTCTATATAAGAAAATCTGGTGTGTGACTGATATACTTCTTAATCTACAAAACAACTTGAAAGGTGAGTTATTTAATTGTGAGGGGATGTATGTGGCCTATTTTGATTTTAATCAAACTAATGTATTTCTCCTGCTGTAGTGCAGGGAGTACTTTTTTTGTCTACAATCTTATTGACAGTGTGTGTGCATGTAGAAACCATTCTGTGATAAGCATTTGTGTTTTTCATGTGTTTGCAGACAGATAACTGTGCTGTTTTCATATTTTGGTACAATTAGAAACCAGTCATTGTTTATGAATTTGCAAAATGAGTTATGTTTCTACACTAAAATGTAGTACTCCTAGATTAAGAAATGTATTTTGGTATAGTTCAAGGGATAGTGGTGTTTGTATAGAATCACACAGTGAGTCTGTTTGCATTTAGGAATCATTTTGAGAGAAACATTTTGGTACTAATGTGTAGTAGAAAATTCTCTGTAATGTGTGCAGTCACCTTAGATCTTGTAGACTAGTAAATGTATTTTGTGCAAGGGATAGTTGGCTGTCTACAATCACACTGTGAGTCTGTGTGTATTTGGGGAAGCATTGTGAGAGAAGCATTTGGTAATATCATGTATTTGCTTGCAGATAACTGTTATAAAACCTGTCATGTTGTCAAGTTTTAGTAGCATTAGAAGCCAGTCTTTGCTTATGCATTGATAAAATGAGTCAGGCATTGACAGTAAAGAACAGTACTGAAATATGTAGATTGTGTGCAGTCCCCTTACTCCTTCCAGAGTAGTGAATGAGTTTTGGTAAAGTCCAAGGGATAGTATTGCTTGTCTAGAATCACACTGTGAGTCTGTGTGCATTTGGCCAACCATTGTGAGAGAGGCATTTGGTAATATCATGTATTTGCTGACAGATAACTGTTTTAAAACCTGTCATATTATCAAGTTTTAGTAGCATTAGAAGCCAGTCATTGCTTATGCATTCATAAAAGGAGTCAGGCTTTGACACTATAGTGCAGTACTGAAATATGTAGATTGTATACAGTCCCCTTACCCCTTCCAGAGTAGTGAATGAGTTTTGGTAAACTCCTAGGGACAGTGTTGCTTGTCTAGAATGGTGAACACCCTAAATATCGATTCCAAAATATCGACTGCCCAGAATATCGAAGTTAAAATATAGAGTGGACAGAATATCGAATTATCAAAATATAGATAGGTCAGAATATCGAAATTGGGGTACGAAATATCGAATTTCATAATATGGAATTTAAAAATATAGAATTCCATAATATCGAATTTTAAACTATAGATTAACATAATATCGAATTTAAAAATATAGATATCTATAATATCAATTTTTTTTAGTGTTATGTATGGTAGTATATGTGTTAAAATTATGTATTATTTTTGTAATGTATGTTTAATTTATTTAAACTAATGAATGTTATGTAATTTAATTTTTGCGTGATTTAATTCTGTAGCGGGTTGTGGGTTTATAGGGGAATAGGGTGGGAAGTAATTTAATTATGGTTATATAAATATTAATTATATTTATCGGTATTGATAATTAATTGATTGCTAATTAATTATTAATTGGTAATTAAGTATTATTAATTGGTAATTAATCTATATTAATTGATTCATTGATAATTATGTTAATGAGATTTTTTATTATTTGGAGTGGGTTGTGGGTTTGTAGGGGAATTGGGTGGGAAGTAATTTAATTGTAATAAAGTAAATAATTATTTTTTTATTTATGTGTATTGATAATTAATTGATAATTAATTATTAATTGATAAATAATTTGTATTAATGGGTAAATAATTTGTATGAATTGCAAATTAATTTTAATAATTCCAAAATTATTTTGATTAATTGATAATAATGTTAATTGTATTTTTTATTATTGGGAGTGGGTTGTGGGTTTATAGGGGAATTGGGTGGGAAGTAAATTAATTGTAATAAAGTAAATATTTTTTTATTTATGTGTATTGGTAATTGATAATTAATTATAAATTGGTAATTAATTTTTATTAATTTTGATTAATTGCTAATTTATTTTTTTCAATGGTAATAATTGGTATTAATTGGTAATTATTGTTAATTAACTTTGTATTGGTATTGATAGTTAATGTAATCTTATTTTAAATTTAAATCATTACTTTCGCTACTTTTGCACTCTCAGGAGTGGGAATAGTATTTTTCATCCTCCGCTATCCAACTCTTTCCCTACTGTTGCACTCACTGGAGTGGGAATAGTAATTTTTACCCTCCTGCTATCCAACGCTTTCCCTACTGTTACACTCTTTGGAGTGGGAATAGTAATTTTTACTCCTACACTATCCAGCATTTATTTCCCCTACTGTTGCATTCACTGGAGTGGGAATAGTAATTTGTACCCCTACGCTATCCAACACTTTCCCTGCTGTTGCATTTACTGGAGTGGGAATAGTAATTTTTCCCTTCCCGCTATCCAACGCTTTCCCTACTGTTGCACTCTTTGGAGTGGGAATAGTAATTTTTACCCCTACGCTATCCAACGTTTTCCCTACTGTTGCACTCACTGGAGTGGGAATAGTAATTTTTACCCCTACGCTATCCAACGCTTTCCCTAATGTTGCACTCATGGGAGTGGGAATAGTAATTTTTCTCTTCCTGCTATCCAATGCTTTCTGTACTGTTGCACTCTCTCGAGTGGGAATAGTCATTTTTACCCCTACGCTATCCAATGCTTTCCCTACTGTTGGAGTCACTGGAGTGGGAATAGTAATTTTTCCCTTCCCGCTATCCAACGATTTCCCTACTGTTGCACTCTCTGGAGTGGGAATAGTAATTTTAACTCTCCCGCTATCCAAAGCTTTCCCTACTGTTGCACTCTTTGGAGTGGGAATAGCAATTTTTACCCCTACGCTATCCAACGTTTTCCCTACTGTTGCACTCACTGGAGTGGGAATAGTAATTTTTACCCCTACGCTATCCAACGCTTTCCCTACTGTTGCACTCTCTGGAGTGGGAATAGCAATTTTTACCCCTACGCTATCCAACGCTTTCCCTACTGTTGCATTCACTGGAGTGGGAATAGTAATTTTTACCCCTATGCTATGCAACGTTTTCCCTACTGTTGCACTCACTGGAGTGGGAATAGTAATTTTTACGCTCTCACTATCCAACTAAAGCTCTACTTTTTTTACATTACTTTTATTATGTTTACATTTTAAGCTTTTTTATATTATATTATGTATGTTTTACTTTATTGTTTTTAATATTTAATTACTTTTATAATATTTTTAATACATTTACAAAATTCGATATTTTAGCTAACTATATTTTAACATTCTATATTTTGGAATCGATATTTTAGTACTTACCTGTTTGTAGATAGGGAGTCGATATTCTGTCCTTCTATATTTTGGTGTCGATATTTTGGGCATTCTATATTATGTCCATCGATATTTAGTCACTGAACCGTGTAGAATCACACTGTGAGTCTGTGTGCATTTGGGTAAGGATTGTGAGAGAAGCATTTGGTAACATTGTGTATTTGCTGACAGATAACTGTTTTAAAACCTGTCATGTTGTCAAGTTTTAGTAGCATTAGAAGCCAGTCATTGCTTATGCATTCATAAAATGAGTCAGGCTTTGACAGTAAAGTGTAGTACTGAAATATGTAGATTGTGTGCATTCCCCTTAGCCCTTCCATAGTAGTGAATAAGTTTTGGTAAACTTCTAGGGATAGTGTTGCTTGTCTAGAATCACACTGTGAGTCTGTGTGCATTTGGGCACCACTGTGAGAGAAGCATTTGGGTACTTCATATCTTTGCATACACATAACTGCTTAAAAAGCTTTCCTGTTCTCAAGTTTTGGTAGAATTAGAAGGCAGTCATTGCTTATGTATTCACACAGGAACTGTCCTTGCAATACTGTAAACATTCAGTTAATATCCAAGTAGTAACAGAGTGAGGCAGGCCTTAGCACATACATTGATTCAAACGCCTATCCACTATGCATGCAGTCCTCTAACCATCTACACAGTTCTCTTTCACAGCTTCAATTCCCCAGTCAGTATCCATACACTTCCAGCAAACACCCTGCCACTCCACTTACACTCCTCTAGTGACCCATTAGGCACCATGTACTAATCCATTCACTGTGCCAAAACCCAAACACTTATAAATTCACCCAGGCACTCTCCTTGCAGTACTCTACTCATTCATTCAGTACCCAAGTACTCATGTACTGAGCCAGGCCTAAGCACATGAACTGCTTCAAACGCCTATCCACTATACATGTAGTCCTCTAACCACCTACACACTTGTCTTTCACACCTTCAATCCCTTAGTCAATATCCATACACTTCCAGGAAACACCCTGTCACTTCCTTTGTACTACTCTACTGATCCATTCAGCACCATGTACTAATCCTTTCACTGCACCAAAACCCAAACACTTATAAATTCCCCCAGGCAGTGTCCTTGCCGTACTCTAATCATTCAGTCAGTACCCAAGTACTCATTCAGTGACCAGGCCTTAGCACATGGACTGCTTCAAACCCCTATCCACTATGCACGTATTCCTCTAACCATTTACACACTTGTCTTTCATACCTGCGATTCCCCAGTCATTATCCATACACTTCCAGCAAACATCCTGTCACTCCCCTTGCACACCTCCAGTGATTCATCCAGCACCATGTACTAATCTATTCACTGCGCCAAAACCCAAAAATATTCATGCAGGCACTCTCCTTACAGTACTCTAATGATTCAGTCAGTACCCAGGTACCTATGTAGTGAACCCGCTTTTAGCACATGGACTGCTTCAAATGTCTGTCCAGTATGCATGCAGGCCTCTAACCACCTACACACTTGTCTTTCACACCTTCAATATCCCAGTCAGTATTTATACAGTTTCCGCAAACACCCTGTCACTCCCCTTACACTTCTCCAGTGACCCATTCAGCACCATGTACTAATCCATTTACTGCGCCAAAAGCCAAACACTTATAAATTCACCGAGGCACTCTCCTTGTACTTCTCTAATGATTCAGTCAGTACCCAGGTACTTATGTAGTGAACCCGGTTTTAGCACATGGACTACTTCAAATGACTATCCACTATGCATGCAGGCCTCTAACCACCTACACAATTGTCTTTCACACCTTCACTTGCCCAGTCAGTATCTATATACTACAATAAACACCCTGTCACTCCCCTTGCACACCTCCAGTGACTCATTGAGCAGCATGTACTAATCTATTAACTGCGCCAAAACTTAAAAGATTTATCCAGGCACTCTCCTTGCAGTACTCTAATGATTCAGTCAGTACCCAGGTACTCATGCAGTGACCCACGCCTTAGCCCATGGAGTGCTTCAAACTTCTGTCCAGTATGCATGCAGGCCTCTAGTCACCTACACACTTGTCTTTCACTTTTTCAATTAACTAGTCAGTATCTATAAACTTCAGTAAACACTCTTTCAGTCCACTTCCACACCTCCACTGACTCATCTGACACTATGTAGTAATCTATTCACTGCACCAAAACACAAAAACTTAAAAAGATTAACCCAGGCACTCTCCTTGCATTAGTGTAATGATTCAGTCAGTACCCAGGTAATCATGCAATGTCTGAGGTCTTAGCTCATGGACTGTTTAATCGTCTATCCACTTTTCATGCAGGCCTCTAATCACCTACACACTTGTCTTTGACTTCTTTAATTAACTAGTCAGTATCTATATACTTCAATAAACACCCTGTCACTCATCTTGCACTCCTCCAGTGACTAATCCAGTACCATGTACTAATCTATTCACTGCGCCAAAACCTAAAAACTTAAAAGTTTCATCCTGGCAGTCACCTAGCAGTAGTTTAATGATTCAGTCAGTACGCAGGTACTCATGCAGTGAACTGTGCATTACCACATGGACTGCTTGAAAGGTCTATCCAGTATGCATGCAGGCTTCTAACCTACTATACACTTGTCTTTAACAGCTTGAATTCCCCAGTCAGTATCCATGTACTTCCAGTAAACACCCTGTCAGTCCCCTTGCACTCTTCCAGTGACTTATTCAGCACCATGTAGTAATGCATTCACTGCGCCAAAACTGAAACACTTATAAATTGACCCAGGCACTCTTCTTGCAATAGTCTAATCATTCAGTTAGTACCTAAGTACTAATGGAGTGAGGCAGGCCTTAGCACATGGATTGATTCAAACGTCTGTCCAGTATGCATGCAGGCCTCTAGTCACATACACACTTGTCTTTCACTTCTTCAATTAACTAGTCAGTATCTATAAAGTCCAGTAAACACTCTTTCAGTCCACTTGCACACCTCTACTGACTCATCTGACACTATGTAGTAATCTATTCACTGCACCAAAACACAAAAACTTAAAAAGATTAACCCAGGCACTCTCCTTGCAGTAGTGTAATGATTCAGTCAGTACCCAAGTAATCATGCAGTGTCTGAGGTCTTAGCTCATGGACTGTTTAAACATCTATCCAGTATGCATTCAGGCCTCTAGTCACCTACACACTTGTCTTTCACTTAGTTAATTAGCTAGTCAGTATCTATATACTTCAATAAACACCCTGTCACTCATCTTGCACTCATCCAGTGACTGATCCAGTACCACGTACTAATCCATTCACTGCGCCAAAACCGAAAATCTTAAAAGTTTTACCCAGGCACTCTCCTAGCAGTAGTCTAATGATTCAGTCAGTTCCCAGGTACTCATGTAGTGAACCATGCATTACCACATGGACTGCTTCAAATGTCTATGCAGTATGCATGCAGACTTCTAACCTACTATACACTTGTCTTTAACAGCTTGAATTCCCCAGTCAGTATCCATGTACTTCCAGCAATCACCCTGTCACTCCCCTTGCACTCTTCCAGTGACTTATTCAGCACCATGTAGTAATGCATTCACTGCGCCAAAACTGAAACACTCATAAATTCACCAAGGCACGCTTCTTGCAATAGTCTAATCATTCAGTCAGTACCTAAGTACTAATGGAGTGAGGCAGGCCTTAGCACATGGATTGATTCAAACGTGTTTCCACTATGTATGGAGGCCTCTAAGTACCAACACAATTGCCTTTCAGACCTTCAATTTCCCAGTCAGTATCTATAAACTCCAATAAACACTGTCACTTCAATTGCACACCTCCACTGACTCATTTGCACTAAGTACTAATCTATTCACTGCACCAAAACCCCAAAACATAAAAAGATTCACCCAGTCACTCTGTTTGTAGTACTCTAATGATTCAGTCAGTACTCAGGTAGTTTTGCAGTGATCCAAGTGTTACACTATGGACTGTTTCAAACGTCTATCCACTATGCATGTAGGTCTCTAGCCACCTACACACTTGTTTTTCATACCTTCAATATCCCAGACAGTATTCATACAGTTCCTGCAAACACCCTGCCGCTCCCCTTATACTTCTCCAGTGACTTATTCAGCACCATGTACTAATGTATTTACTGCACCAACATACAAATACTTATAAATTCATCCTGGCACTCTCCTTGCAATACTCCAAACATTCAGTCAGTATCCAAGTACTATTGGACTGAGACAGGCCTTAACATATGGATGGATTCAAACATGTATCCACTATGCATGTAGGTCTCTAATCACCTACACACTTGTCTTTCACACCATCAATATCCAAGTCAGTATCCATACACTTCTAGCAAACACCCTGTCACTCACCCAGTGTCTCTCCTTATAGTACTGCAATCATTCAGTCAGTTAGCATGTAGTCTTTTAGTGAGGCAGGCTTTAGGGCATGAACTGCTTCAAAGTAGTATGCACTATGCCTGTAGTGTTTTAACCATCGTCACACTTGTGCTTCAGGGCTACAGTTTCTTAGTCAGTATTTATATAAAATGTGTTTGTACTGTTATAGAATAGTATAAATTTGAAAGTTATTAATATACATTTATTTGTGATTATTTTTTACAAATACTGTTTTTCACCATTAAAATAGAGAAATCATGCCAGAAAAAAAAGAAAAAGAAAAGAACAGAGACAGGAGAATTACTTGAAGAAACATAAACCACAAGTATTGAATGAAGAACATAATGTGGCTAAAAAGAAAAAATCTTCTGGTAAGATCACAAAGCAATTTATTAAATATGTCTGTAGGATCAAACAGAAAGTACAGAATGCTGAAACCTCTGAGAATGTTTCAACTAGAAAAAAAATTAAAAATAATAGGTAAAGCAAAAAAGCAAATGGACAGTCAAAGGAGACGAAGTATGGTAAAAGAAGGCAAAATCAGTATAAGGAAATATTTTACAAGAGAGTAGTACATAATTTGCTGAAAGATGAGAAGAAACATAAAAAGGGAGCTCTATTTTATAAAAAAGAAGAAGCATATTGAAACCATTGTTGAAAAGGCTTTTGAAGTAAAAAGGAAACTATTCATTTTAGTATTAAACAGAATTCGATCACTAGATAAACCAATCCATTTAATGAAGGCCAAAAGTAGGAGGAAAAGAGTAAATAATAGAAAAAAAAATTGTGATTTTTTTTGGGAGAATGGAAACACAGTTCTAGTTCAGAGCCTTTCTTTAACGAGAGAGTTATTTACAGAGCAATAAATTATTGTATGCAGTTGACACCAGTGGTCGAGGTTATGAGGTTAGAGATGGTTGTCCAATTAACAAAGAGAAAATGGTTGAAAGAAATGCACAAGAAGTGATAGCTGATGAGTTCTAGGGAGACGTCCTAAACACCCTGTGTACACTTGGGATTGCAGTAGTATTTGTAGTGTACGACAAGAATCTATTGATAAATTGTGTCGTTTTTTACGAGCATATAGTAAAAAAAGTGTTAAACAAAAGATTAAGGTGTTGCAAGGACTAGACCCTTGCAGAGTGAGAAAAAATACTGGTATGCAAGGTCATTCTCTGGCTTGTCTTTCTAGAAAAGTTTGTCAAAGTGTTTTTCACCATTTCAGGATGTTGGCAGTACATCATACTCAAATGCGGAAGTTAGTGAGAACATTGTATTATGCAAAAAGTCCAGCACTAAAGTTAAATGAGTTGAACAGTGCTCTTTTGCGTGGGTCAGTATCAGATGTGAAGAAGGTTTGTGATGATATTGAGTTTTGTTACTTTGGTCCTCAGCAAGAGAGTGCAGACACATTAGTAGAACAAAATGTTGAAAACAATGTAGAACCCGTGATTACAAAATATTTTGAGGATGAACTCACAAAGTTTAAGGTAATTTCAGGTGAAAGACCAAAGATTTTTTGTATTTGTTGTCGGGGAAGTCACTATATAAATCAGACTAGGGGTGTCAATCTGTATTTAAAAAGTGAAATAGAAGATAATGATAAGTGGAAGGAATTTGCAACTTATTTGTTGGTAGAGGATTGTTTTGATTTGGCATCTGAGCAGCGTATTTGCAAATATTGTTATAACAAATTAGATGAGAATAAAATGCCTGCTAGAGCTGTTCATAATAATCTCTAGTTGGTTGCTATTCCTCCAGAGCTGATAGATTTAAATACATATGAGTCTATTCTCATGCAATGTGTGCACCCGTTTCAGGCTATTGTTTGTATGGAGCCTAAAACAGGTAAATTACCTCCATCAGAGTTACCAAGAGGATTGAAAGGAAGAGTTGTGTATTTACCGTTAGATTTAAAGAAAAATATTGAAACTATTGGTGTAGACCATGCAGAAAATGAACCACTAGTCATTCTAGTTAATGGTGTTCCTACTAAGAATAAGAAAATCTGGCAAGAGTTAGTGGATGTTAGAAAAGTGCAAAAGGCATCATTGTATCTGATAAAAAATAAGGAGTACTATAGAAATGTGTTTGTAGGAGAAGAAGAAATAGATTTAGCAGAAGATACTGAAACATTAAGTAGACAAATTGAAAAAGTGGACATGTCCAGATGTGAAGAAATCTATGAACATTACAGTGTACATCCACTTGATTCCAAAGAGGTGATGGGGAATACGATTGAGTTGTTCCAAATGAAAAAAGCAAGACGAAGTCCCATGAGTGTATGGGAAGAGAGCTTGGAAGCTCGTTGTTTCCCGCAGTTGTTTCCAACAGGAAAAGGTGGACGATATGATGAACGTCCTGTGCAGATTCCTGCATCTGAATATCGGACAACAAGATTATATGCAGAAGATCCAAGATTTCGACAATGTATCCCTTAGATGTTTCATCTTCTGTTTGAAAGTGACTTGTCTGGACTTTCATATGCAGTAAATCACATTTTAAAAACTGGAATGCATCTGCAAAATGTAACTGCAAAGGATTTTATGGATAAAGTGCATCAGAGAGATGATCATTTAGAATCTCAGTTGATTAATCTGATGGCATGTCAGCGTGGGACTAATGAATATTGGTACCGTCGTAATGGAGAACTGAAATGTATGCTACGGAACTTGGGAACTCCTACATGGTTTGTTACACTAAGCTGTGCTGAGTATGCTTGGGATGATTTACTTGAATTTCTTCGAGAGGCAAATTCCAATATAAAAAATATTGAATACAAGACACCTGGAGAATTGTGCTCTTTGTATCCTGTTAATGTATGCATATATTTCAATCATAGATTTGAAGCTATGATGTCTTTCATCTGCAATAAAAAGAATCCTCCTCTTGGAGAAGTTGTGGATTTCTTTCGGAGAAAGGAGTATCAAGCAAGAGGTGCTCCTCATATACATATGTTGTTATGGATCAAGGACGCTCCCAAATTTGGAACAGATTCAGATGAAACTGTTTTGTCTTTCATTGAAGATTATGCTACATGTGCCGTACCCAATAGCAGAGAAGATAAAAACTTAAAACAACAAGTCTTACGATTCCAAAGCCATAGGTGTGGAAAATACTGTCGACGAAAGAACAAGTCAAAGGGTAAGTTCTATACCAAATTTCGTTTTGGATTTCCATGTCCTGTATTATCCAAAGGAAGAGTGAACAGTTTTATGTCAGATATGCGACATACCATCACAAGAAAGTCTCAAAAAAATACCTACAACTTAAGAAGAAGCGAAGAATCAAAATACATAAATGACCACAATCCAGTTATTTTATCCATGTGGAACGCTAACATGGATATTCAGTGTGTTGCGGACAATTCCATTGCTGTTGCTCGATATGTAACGTCCTACATTACTAAATCAGAAAAGACGGAATTGAAAGAAATGTGGGAAGAGATTTCTCACAAGAAGACTCTAAGTAAGAAATTATACAGTTTCAGTTTGAAGAAGTTATCCCATCATGAAATTGGAGCATATGAATGCTCAGATCGGTTATCATCTGCAAGTCTATATTCCAAAAGTAGAAGAATCATTTGGGTGAGTCTAGGTCTTGCAGCAATGTGAAATCGGGTACTGAAATCTGTTCAAGAAATTGAATATTTAGCAGAAAAAGAACCAGAAAGTACAGATATTTTGAAAACGAATATGTTGGACACATATTACCCAAACAGAAGTCATCATCTTGAGAACATGTGTCTCTATGAAGTGCTGCAAAACTACACTTTTAAACGGAATACTATAGAGAACATCGATGATGGAAAATATGCAGTGATTGGTTTCGAAGGATGTCTGGTGAAACAAAGGAAAGGAAATTTAATTAATCACAGGAAACTGAGTTACAACACTGCTGACAAAAGGGAATTTTACTATTTAGCCTTTTTGCAAATGTTCAAACCATGGCGTTCAGAACTGGAATTACTTGGAGATTTTCAGAGCTATGAAGATTCATTTAATGCTTGTAAAGATACCATACAATGCAGTGCTTTTGCAAATTATGTGAAAATGTTGAATGATGAAATTGATCAAGAAGCTACAATTGCAGCTGAGATTGCTGGAGACAGTTCTCAAGACAGTCAAAGTTCTGCTGCACTGAGTCAAGATCCACTAGGACAACCAATTGTTGAAAATGAAGCAGCAATTGCCATGAATGAGGTGGAAACAGCAATGTATCAAGCTCAAGAAGATGTAATACAGTTAGGAAACTTGGAAGAACAACTAAATGTTGAACAGAAACAAATATATCAAAAAGTGAAAGAGCAGATTGACCATGGATTACTTCATGAAGAGAAAGGGTGCTCATGTACATCATTTCAACCTATCCGAATGTATGTGAGTGGTCAAGCTTGAACAGGAAAAAGTTTCTTAATTAAAGTAATTACAAGTTATCTGCAGACAACAACTGAGTCGCATTTGTGTTGTGTTGTCACTGCTCAAACTAGGTTGGCAGCACATAACATTAAAGGAATTACTTTACATAGTTTACTAATGCTACCAGTAGAGCATGAGAACAAATTTGAATACCACAAGCTAGCTTGTTGTGAAGTTTCAAGAGTCCTGAAGAAAATGAAAATTCTCATTATTGATGAGGTAAGCATGGTCTCAAACTTGATGCTTGCCTTTGTGCATTTAAGAATGCAGCACATTCTTAAAACAGAGTATGACGTTTTATTTGGAGGAAAACACGTCATAGGTTTTGTAGCTCTACTGCAACAGACTCCGGTAAAAGAAGAACCGGTGTTTAAAACACTTGCACATGAAGATACCAGAAAGTCTCTTGGTAGTGTTGGTAACTTGAACATTTGGACATATTTTGAATACAAAGAACTGACAACAAATATGCGACAGGCAAATGATGCTAAATATGGAAGTATTCTTCAAGATATAAGAATTGGAATTCTGACAGAACATGGCAAACAAGCTTTGGAGAGTCAATAACTTTCCAATTTGTATCCTGAGAAAGTGTACATGAAAATTGCAGAAAATAAATCAGTGATCTGCTTGATGCCAACACTGCGCGAGTGTTTTATATTCAACGAAGAACTATTGACACTGGAAAATGAAGAAATTATAAAACATGGAAGCCATCGATAAAATAGAGCATGAAGGAATCACTATTATTTTGATGGGAAAGTTGAAAACAAAACTGGATTCTTTAGAAAACAAAATATCTAAAACAGCTGGTTTAGAAAAGACACTATATGCATGTGTAAACTGTCGGGTAATTTTAAGGCGTAATTTGGATGTAGAAAAATGTTTAGTTAATGGAGCAATGGGTAAAGTGGTGGATTTTGTTAATTATCAGAAAAAAGAAGCAATTGAATTTTTAAAAATTAAATTTGATCAGATTGAAGAAGTTAAAGAAATTGGTCGTTGTTCAGTCGTTTTTTGCTTGTTAAAGATTTATATGTCCGTAGGAAACAAGTTCCATTTTCTCTGGCATATGCAGTGACTATTCATAAATCTCAAGGGTTAAGTGTAGACAGTGCATTGGTGAACATTGGATCTACCGTATTTAAAGAGGGTATGGCATATGTTGCTTTGTCGCGAGTCAGAACATTATCTGGTTTGTTTTTGATTGATTTTGATGAGACAAAGGTTACTGCAGATGCAAACTGTGTAAAAGAGTATAATAGGTTAAGAAGGGCGTATGCACCCAATTTAGGTCAATATCCTGTATTTGAAAAGTGTGTGGTTGGTCGAAAAAGAAGGTTTGAGAATATCTGTACTGAAGGTGTAGAGAAGGGAAAAGAACAAGATAATGTTGAGATAGCAAGTAAAAAGAAAAAGGACACTATTGAAGAGATTGTTGGTTATCAGTTTGAAAATAGTTCAGGTGTCAACTGCTATGATAATGTAGTGGTCAATGTTATTTTTTACCTTGAAGGTTTGCAAGAACAAATTATGCAGAATCGGGAAAAAAGATTTTGTTCTCTGTTGCATTCTGATTATGAAAAATTGACAACAGATACAAGTAAAATACAAACTGCTTCAGATGTTCGTAATCTTTTAGAAGTGTGTTCTGGTTCTACACAATTTAAACAAAATATCCAACAAGATGCTCAGGAATTTTTAATGTATATGCCTACCATTTTTGAAAATGAAGGTGTAGAAATAGAAAATATTTTTGGCCTTTCTTACAAATGGGAACATCATTGTGAAAATTGCATGTATACATGTAGCACTAATGTAGACACTGAAAGATTTCTGTATTTAACATTACCAGACTGTAAATCAGTGTCTTTCAATAAATTAGTTAAAGGTGCAAATCAAAACATGGAGTGTAGCCAATGTAAATCAGAAATGTTATCCACATTATTTAAAAAAAATATGGACAATACATACTTTTAATGATGCAACGTTGTACAGATGATGGAAGAAAATTGGATACTTTAATAAAGCAATTTGTAGCAACACAACTATCAATATCAGGAAGGATTTTGTAGCAATTACAATAATTTTCCATGATGGTGCTTCGACAACATCTGGACATTACACTGCCTATCTAAAATGTGACAAAGGCTGGAAACTTTGTAATGATGCCCAGTTGGTTTTCATACAATGTTTGCCTAGGGAATTACCAATTTCCTACCTAATATTTTTAAGGTCAAAGTTTTAGGAAGATAATTCACTCTCTGAGGAATTTATTATTATAATTTAATAGGATTACCATTGGACAATTTACATAAAAAAGAGTGCACAAATACCATTTGGCCTCAAGAAAAGGTATATGTTTGAATTATGGACTTTTTTGTGCTCATTGAGTCGGTGAATATTTTAAAGCGACAACATTTACAGTTTTTATAAGTTAAAGTTATAAAAATTTTGTTAGCCATAAGCATTTCATATATGTGTGATTTGTATTTTCTGGTATTTTACTGAGAATAGCATGTTGTTTTTTTTAAACAATCTTTTTGATTGTTTTTTTTTGCCCACTGTTATGTGATGAGTACGATTGAAATCACTATTTCTAGTGAAATTCAATATATTCTGAGAACAGCAAAAAAGGCAAACAAATTACTTTGTTTAAATTATGCTGTGTTGTTAAAAATGTATTATTACATATTATAACTATTTTTTCTTTTCTTTCACAGATCCTAATTCTAAAATAAGCAATTTACCCCAATTTACATTATAAAAAATATCTGAAAAAAATGTGTACCATTTTTTATTTCTATTACTGTGAAGGTAAGTTTAACTAAGTATTAATATGCAGAATGGGCAGATCTGCAAGAAGCTACAAGGTTTGAATACGTTTTTCAAAACACCCTGTTTATACCTATGTAGTTTTGGAATCTCCCTGTCATAGGATATCAAGTGACCTGCAAAAACCAGATTTGAGTGGTTCATAATATTTCCAATTGTACCTATTGAAGGACCGCAATCATTTCAATCATTCTTCTTTGAGCATCTTTGCAGACAAAACTCTGTGCTTACCTCCTATCATTCGCAAGCAATTTTCCAAACAGAAATATGCCACTTTTTGTAACATAGTTATAGCGCAAGACACTCTTTCATATTTACAATGAGAGGAAAAGGCACTCTGTGTACCTTTTATTCTCCATGTAAATACGACCGTATCATACACACCACTTTGCGCTGAAAGGGCGTTCTATAAGTGTTGCTGCAGTTTGATTTTCTTTTTTTAAACAAAAAAAGGGAACATGATGCACAAAATAGTGAACATTAGAAAAACAAAAAAAAAAATAGCACTGATGGTTTCTCTGCGCCCCGCAGATAAGCTCAATGGACTGCTCACCATAACAGAGCAGTTTGTTGCATTTAATGCAACTAATTTTAAGTTGTCCAAATTCAGGACGTATGTCCGGGTGAACAACAGATGGCAGTGCTGTAGATGTACTTGCCACTGCTGGCGGAGGGTTGTGACGCATTCTTCTGCATTCTTCCCTTGACAGGTTGACGGGGTGGAGAGTCCTAAGGTGCTTCATCATACTTGCGGTCCCGCAAGAGTATTTTTTTGTTGGGTCTCCTCTTGATAGGACTCTCTGACAAATTTTGCACGTCACCTTAGTTGCATTTGTTTTTGTTTCTCCATCAGGAAAGGTAGAACATTTCCATACCACTGAAGTGTATCGTTCAGGGTGTGGAGGTTCAGGAAGAAACCCATCATCTGAAGAATGTTCTGAATCAGATGGTGCTTGCTGTCCAGAAGCCATTTCCTTTAGAATGAAATGAATGGCAGCTGTGGAAATCTCCCCCAAAAAGTTCTTCTCTGCAGAGAGATGCTCCTCCAACGAAGGTAAAAAAAGAATGATTGAAAAGGGTGGGGTCTTTCAATAGTTAGAATAGGAAGTGTAATGAACCAATCAAATCTCTTTTTTTCAGGTCACATGGGATCCGCGCACCGTGCGCATAGGCAGCACGCACCGAGCATGAATCCGCGAAATTGCATTTAAAAGGAATATAGGATTAGAAGTACAAATATATTAATTTTATGAGTAGTTTAGATCATGCCTTCAATTAATATTCACATGAAATACATATATATATGTTTTTTGACATTTAAAATATTTTGCGGGATTCGCGCACCGACCGCGTCATACACGCACATGACGTATCGCAGAAGCGCGCAAGCGTCGCGTAACGTGCTTTGTACGTGTCGTGTATATGCTTGAAGTCGCATACCGGTCGCATAGCAATCGTGCACAAAAATACAAACCCAACGCATACCTTACGCGCAGGGATCGAGAAAGGTACGCATAGGGTGCGCGAATCCCCCCAAAAATGTTAAAATTAAAAAAAAATAAAGTATTGAAAATATAGTTTAAAAAATATAAAAAAAAAAATTGTAAACAATTTACAATTTAAAAAAAAAACAATGAAAACAAATAATCTTTTTTAATTTTTAAAAGAATTAATTGAAAAAACAAGTTAAAAAAATGGTAAAAAAAATATTTAAAAAAAACATAATTAAAGGAATTGACACACTGAAATAGAAAAATTTAGAAATCCAATGAAAATCATTAAACATCATAGCTTTAGAGAGAAGTTATAGATAGGAATTAGTATTTAAAAAACCTTTGAAATCCACTGGAAAAAACCATAGGTTTCATGCACGTTAGAGTTAGGAATTAGCATTTAAAAACACCTTAGAAATTCACTGAAAAACCATAGGTTTCAGGGGCGTTATAGTTAGCTGTACATTTCCCTCGTACAAAACCCTAGAAATTCCCCTGTTATAGTTAGTTCAGCTAACTATAACTCGCGCTGTATCAGTCACTAACCCATGCATTCAGTAAGACACATTTAATCACTCACTTATGCAGTCAGTCATGCACCTACTAAATCATCCATCCAGACACTTTTACACCCACTCATTCTTCAATACACCTTGGCATATATATAAAACATATTTAAACATTATAGAAACACACAGTCACTGGATGATGTCATAAGTGATGTCATTTAAGATGTCATCAGTGATATCACTGACCATGTCATGAATGATGCAATATGTGACGCCATCAGCAGTGCATTGCAGGGGTGTGAGTTATAGTTAGCTGAACTAACTATAACAGCCGAATTTCTCTGGTTTTGTACGAGTGAAATGTCCAACTAACTATAACGTCCCTGAAACCTGTGGTTTTTTCAGTGATTTTCTAAGGTTTTTTAAATGCTAATTTCTAACTATAACGTCCCTGAAACCTATGGTTTTTTCAGTGAATTTCAAAGGTTTTTTTAAATGCTAATTTCTAACAATAACATCCCTGAAACCTATGGTTTTTACAGTGAATTTCAAAGGTTTTTTAAATACTAAATTCTAACTATGCTTACAAAGGTAGGAGATGTGAAGAAAGAGGTAGAAAAGCACAGAAGGAAGCAAGACAAATGCAGAAAGAGGCAACAAAAGTCCAGAAACATGAAGAAAAGTGCAGGAAGAAGCAAGAGATGTGCAGAAAGAACCAACAGAGAAGCACAAAGTCCTCCTGTGCCCCCAACTTTTTGCTGACGGGTACCGGTGGTAACTGACTCTGACTAACCAGGCCTAGAGCCAGTGCTATGCTAAACGACACTTAGAATACAGTGAAAACACCTACATACACTAGGGAACACTATGCGTTGGGGTACCCCTGTTATTAGCATGACCTCCTCTGTATTTGCGATGAGTTAGTGCCAGGGTCATTGCATGAGTATTGACTGGATGTTTAGAGTACTGCAAGGAGAGTGCATGGTGAATTTATAAATGCTTGGGTTTTGGCGGAGTGATTGGATAAGTACATGCTGCTGTTTGGATGATTGGAGGAGTGCTTGGGTAGTGACAAGGAGATGGTAGGACTGCATCAGTAGTGCTCAGGGGATTGTAGCAATACATGTGTTAGTGCCTGGGTAGTGACAGGGGGATTGCTGGAGTGCATGGGTACTACCTGGGTAATTTCAGGAGTGAACCAGTACTGTGTAGGTGGTTAGAATTCTGCACGGGTAGTACAAGGGGATTGCAGCAGTGCATGTGTTAGTGCCTGGGTCATTGCAGGAGTACATGGGTACTGATTGGATGAATAGAGTACTGCAAGGAGAGTGCATGGTGAATTTATATGTGCTTGGGTTTTGGCGGAGTGATTTGATAAGTACATGGTGCTCGCTGGGTGATTGGAGGAGTGCATGGGTAGTAACAGGGCGATGGCTGGACTGCCTGGGTAGTGCACAGGGTATTGTAGCAGTGCATGAGTTAGTGCATGGGTCATTGCATGAGTGTATGGGTAGTGACTGGATGATTAGAGTGCTGCAAGGAGAGTGCATGGTGAATTTATAGGTGCTTGGATTTTGGTGGAGTGATTGCATAAGACACACGTCACATCAGGCACCGCCCCCACCCTTTACCACTGTGCAAACGCACCCCCTGGCAGGTTTTACAGTGGGGGATTAATTCCCCTTGAATCCTGAGGGTCCCTGGGGGCAAACTAGCCCACCAGGTACCTCCAAAGAGCGCCACAGAGCTGCGTTGCAGAGAGGTGGTCCGAGGCCACGCCCATTTTTTGAAGGAAACTTAATCCCCCAATTTACAATGTGCCAGTGGGTGCCTTTGCACACTTGCTATGTCAGGCCCCACCCCTTCCCTGCACCACTGTGCAAACACGCCCCCTGGCACATTGTAAATTGGGGGATTAATTCCCCGGCGGTGGCCCAAGGTTGGGCTTCATCAATGCAGTCATGAGTGCAGCAAGATTATAGTTTTAATAAAGAGGCACTACAATACCCAACATGCAACTGGACATTGTCTTATTCAAGCGGCCCTAATGGGGGCGTGTCAATAGTATAAATCTAACATGGGGGTGAGTGCAGCACGTTCCTGTTTTTTAACAGCCTTTGATAAAGATGTTAATCGAAATGCTTCAGGCTACGAACAGGCTACGCAATACTCCTGCCCTCTGAACAGTGTCCACACCCTTGAGGAAGGCTGGTAACCTTGTTACCCTACGAGTGCTGCTCATCGGAATTGTCAGTGTTTAGCATCATAATGGAGGCATTCCGGCCTTCGAGCAAGCACCACCCCAGCTCTAAAGGGGGCCATGAGTATAGATTTACCTACCTTGCCGCAGTGGATTAATTGGGATTTAGGACGATTTCGTCGGTGGGGGCCCAAGGTTTGGCTTCAACAACGCAGTCATGAGTGCAGCAAGATTATTGTTTTAATAAAGAGGCACTACTATCCCCAACATGCAACTGGACATTGTCTTATTCAAGCGGCCCTATTGGGGGCGTGTCAGTAGTATAAATATAACATGGGGTGAGTGCAGCACTTTCCTGTTTTTTAACAGCCTTTGATAAAGATGTTAATCTAAATGCATCAGGCTACGAACAGGCTGCGCAATACTCCTTCCGTCTGAACAGTGTCCGCACCCTTGAGGAAGGCTGGTAACCTTGTTACCCTATGAGTGCTGCTCATCGGAATTACCAGTGTTTGGCATCATAATGATGGCATTCGGGCCGTCGAGCAAGCACCACCCCAGATCTGAAAGAGGCCGTGAGGATGGATTTACCTACCTTGCAGTGGTGGAGTAATTGGTATTTAGGATGCTTTCGTCGGCGGGGGCCCAATGTTTGGGGAACATCAATGCAGTCATGAGGGGAGCAAGATTATTGTTTTAATAAAGAGGCACTACAATCCCCAACATGCAACTGGACATTGTCTTATTCAAGCGGACCTATTGGGGGCGTGTCAGTAGTATAAATATAACATGGGGTTGGGTGCAGCATGTTCCTGCTTTTTAACAGCCTTTGATAAAGATGTTAATCGATACGTGTCAGGCTACGAACAGGCTGCGCAATACTCCTGCCATCTGAACAGTGTCTGCACCCTTGAGGAAGGCTGGTAACCTTCTTACCCTACGAGTGCTGCTCATAGTAGGTAGTTATAGTTAGGACCTAGTTACTATAGGAAAATGGCAATATTCTTTTCGCAATAACTTTGGCGCCGATTGATGAATCTTCGTGAAATTTATCAAAATGAATTATTTGTTGAGATCAACTCCTATGTTGAAAGTTTGGGGGTGATTCGCCAAGGGAGGGCCAAGAAAAAAGGGGGGTCACAATACGTGTTTTTTCAATGTTAATTTCCATAGGAAACTTCAGACAAGGCTACAGGTCGAACGGGTGAACGGAATTACCCCAAATTTGGCAGGGAGAAGGGTCTTGGTCTAGAAAGCACGCTTTTGTTCATTTGGTGTAAATCCGTTCAGTAGTTTTTGAGAAATATCAAAATTTACAGATATAGATATTTGGGAATTATGCCATCTGATTGGCTGAGGTGTTACGAACAGAAGCTTGCTGCTGATTGGCTGCAAGCGCTGCGAGCGAGTAAGGGGGAAAAAGGGAGAAAAATGTGGGAAAGAGGAGGGTAGGAGCACTGTAACCTCTGTGGGGTGTTTAGGGTGTGATATAAAGGGGGTGCGAAGCGAACTACTCATACCTACTGGTCTGAAAGTGCTGGGTACGGAAATTAAGTGAGGTATTGCGTAGTCTGATGCTGCTAAGGCAAGCTGCTGCGGGAGTCGGGGATAAAAGCGTGAGCCTAAAAGGGGTGTCTTATGGTGTGAAGTCATGTGCCCTAGCCGCTGCAGCACACCTGTGGAAGTAGTGTCAGCATGTGTTTATACCTACTAGGACAAACTACTGACTCCTACTGGTTTGAAAGTCCTGGGGTACGGAAAATATGTCAGGTATTGTCTAGAGTCTCATGGTGCTAAGCTGAGGTGCTGCCGGAGTCGGGGATGAAAGCGTGAGTCCAAACTGTGTGTCATATGTTGTGAAGTCATGTGCTCTGGCCGCTGTGCCACATCTGTCAAGTAGTGTCAGCATGTAGTTATACCTACTCAGAGGAACTTTTGTTTTGAACATTGTAACTTGTGTATGGTACTTAGGGGGTGTTATACAGGGAGTGCGAAGGTACATTTGCACTAACTAATCAATACGGTATTTGTAAAGCACAAACTACTCACCCCTATGGGTCTGAAGGCCCTTGAGGCTGGCGTGGAAATTATGTGAGCTATTAAGTGAGCTAATGCCCAGAGTCACATGGTGCTGAGCAGAGGTGTCCAAAGGTGTCCTTGATAAGCATTTCCAAACCTACCCCAGTCAATGTGCCTAGGTCATTTCTACCACAATGCACAATCATGAGGTCAGAGTGTGGAAGATGCAAAGAGGTTTTAACAAAAGGTAGCAATTGGTGCAACTTCAGTCTTCTCTGTGTAAACCATTTAATGTTCCCATTTTTTTAACCTAGGTCTAAGTCAATATGTCTGTGTTCTGCATACCTCTTGCACCTGAAAATATAGCTATGTCTACGATCCACACTAAAATTTTGAAGGTATGGTTGGAAGGTATGGAAAGATGTCTGTAGCTCATACAGTTCCTTGGTAGAATAAGAGATATGTTTAAAGATAAGGAAGTACTTTTTTTTGCCATTCAAAACGATATGTGATTGGGAGTTGAAAAGCATTTTTTTTTTAAAGTAGGATGCACATTCGTTTTGTGGAAAAGCATCTTTGTGATTGGTTAAGAAAAAGCAGTTTCAACGTGGAGTACATATCATAGGATAAAATTTGCTCAACTGAGCCACAGCTGCTACTTGTATTTGGAAGGCACTGTTTGAACTTAAAACAATCGTGAACTTTTAACCTGCACGTGGCGTTAAATGATCGAGAAAATGTTGCAAAAAAAATTCATCAAGTTTAAAAAAATTGATGAACTTTTAACCTGCACGTGTTGTAGAATGTTCTAGAAAGTGTTTTGATAGAATATGTTGCACTTCTGACTTCTATATGTTGTTGAATATTAGAAAAACGGTTTATATGGAGAATTAAAAAGAAACCAATAGAGAGAATTTTTGAAACCTAAAAGAATCAAGGAACTATTCTAATTTGTTCTTTACATGTCTTTATGTGTGGAGCAACAAAATTATAGACACAACAGCACCAGGAAGAGGAAGAAGCAGGGAGTGGGGGGATGGGGGGATATGGGCAGAATGGCACACATGCACAATTAAGTACAGTACAAGTATAGACAAACAATGGCCAAAATGACACACACCAACAAGGAGCACAAGTCACACAACCCGCCAACATCACACCACTGAACGAGTATAGAAGTGAAAACCACGCTGCATTCATACAGGATGTGTACAAAGGCCGGTAGTTGGTGTTGTGGGATGTCTGCGGCCGTGGTTATCATGGATGAGATGCCCAGCATGTGGCACATGGGCGAGTTCACTGTGTGTTACATTGCCAAACAGCTGCTTCTCTCTCCCACAAGCCCCCACACTTTTCTACGGTGCGCTGTTGTATCTCGTGCACTCGTACGGCACACCATTGTAATGCCTATTCGCGCATGTCCTGCTATATTCAAACTACACCATCACAGTGCCGTTTGGAGGTGGTGCATGGCACATTACAACATCGAGTGCTGCGGCCTTTGTGGCAGGCCACACCAGAACTCAGATACACTTACCACACTTCCTGTACACAGACATGTCCGAGACACCCTGTTCCACTTGCCGGATAGGCATACCCCTGCGCTGACCTGTGTACTCCAGACCAGCACATGCTGGTTGTGCATGCAGGAGGATGCATGCGTAGCTACATGTCCAGGCTCACTGCCAACATTGAGGTGACAGCACACTGTGATGTTGCAGGGCTCATGCCTATCATGCTTAGACAATGACCACAGGGACACACTTGCTCAGATGCGGGTTTGGGGGGCGTTGGCGGTCCTGGAGTTGTTGCGATGAGTCTTGTGGCCCTCATGGGTATCCCTGCATCATGCTCATTGATTCTATGGCGCCTGTGGGTGTTCTGGTGTGGCTCTTGGCTGTGTTCCGTTTCATGGTGCAGGTAGTCGTCCTGCTTAACACCAGCAGAAAGCAGGTGTAAAATACCTGGTGCTAACGTGGCTTATCGCCGGAATTTGTTTCACATTGCAGTTGGTGTGAAAGTTGTGATGTGATTTTTTTGTTGATATAGAACAATATACAAACTGAGCAGTGTATCTCGTCAACATCCAGCACTTGCCGCACTATTCCCAATCAATAGACAAATGACAGTGATGTCATTTGAGATGTCATCAGTGATGTCATCAGTGATGTCACTGACCATGTCATGAATAATGTAATATGTAATGTCATCAGCAGTGCATTGCGGGGGCACGAGTTATAGTTAGCTCAACTAACTATAACAGGGGAATTTCTATGGTTTTCTATGAGTGAAATGTCCAACTAACTATAACATCTCTGAAACCTATGTTTTTTTCAGTGATTTTCAAAGGTTTTTTAAATGCTAATTCCTAACTATAGCGTCCCTGAAACCTATGTTTTTTTCTGTGAATATATATATTGCGGGACCAAGAGCGATGTTGGAGGCACAAGGTGTGATGGAGAATGAACATTGTGCCTGATTACCCAAAGTGGAATATATGGTATATTTGCATCGCGGACTGAAGGCTGCTCACTGTATTAAGATGTAAGTGCACTACAAGCACCAGCAGGCTGTGCGAGGCAGACAAGCCCACTGAGGCAGGTCCTGAGGATTACAGAGTGCATTTAAACCACCAAGTCGTATCCGTGATGTTTTGCCCATTGAGAAAGTGCAGGAGCACGAAACACATCTGGGCGATGATGTATTATTTTTGGCCGGTTGTTTTGAACTTGCATTGCAGCCTCCAATAAGGATCGTGCTAAATCAACTTGGTGTTGGGTCTCTCCATTGTTAGGCAACTTGGTAGTGGATATTTAACGGCTGGCCTGAAACCGTGGAGAGGTCCCGCTGCAACAGACAGGCAACTTGGTAATGGATATATATATATCTGTACCAATAACATAAAATCCAATCAAAAAAACATTAGATTATAAATTAAAACATTAAACTATTTCACGATCTTCAAACTTAAATTTCCCACTCCAGTGAGTGCAACAGTAGGGAAAGTGTTGGATAGCGGAGGGGTAAAAATCACTATTCTCACTTCAGTGAGTGCAACAGTAGGGAAAGTGTTGGATAGCAGAGGCGTATAATTTATATTCGCTCTACAGTGAGTTCAACAGTAGGGAAAGTGTTGGATACCGGAGGGGTTACAATTACTATTCCCACTCCCGTGAGTGTAACAGTAGTGAGAGTGTTGGATTGCAGAGGAGTAATAATTAATATTCTCACTCCAGTCAGTTCAAAATCAAAAACAAACAACTTTTTAACAACAAGAATTTTTAAAAATCAAAATAAATTAAAAAATAAATAAATATGCTAAAAATAAAAATAAAAATATATTTAATATTAAAAAACATCTTATAATATTAAATACATTTGACAAATACCTACAAATATTATATGAAATAAAATAAAAAATAATTTCCAAACCAAGAAATATTTTTAATTCGAAATTATTTAGAAACAAAAACATTTATTATTACATAAACTTACTTTTTTTATTTCCTGCCCTCTACACCACACAATTCACAGCCCACATCTAAATAAAAAAAATGTATTTCCTTAATTAACCTAATTAATTACCAATTAATAAAAAATATTTATTAAAAAACTAATTAAAAGTCATAAAAATTATTTAACTTCCCACACTTTACCCAATAATCCCCAAAACCTACAGCTAAAATTAAACAGTAAAAAAAATTAATTGCACAATTAAAATGTATTTTCAATGTTTAAATTCAAAAACTAATAGTATTTAACAACTAATTATAAAGTAAGTACAATTATTTTACTCCCCACACTGGACCCCTATGACAATAAAACCTGCACACGAAAAAATATTTAAAAAATACCCTAATTAAATATACATTAATTAATTAATATTAATGATCAACTAATTTTTTTTATTAATTAAACATAAATTACTTCCCACCTTTTACCTCATCCCACATACCACAAAGATCCCTGCACTCAGCACAACACTCCCCCACTATGGTGCCATGCATCAAGAAGACCAGAACGGGAGGCCACTTCTTCTCCTTCCTCGTGGCCAGGGCATGGAACACCCTCCAACTCCACCTCGGATAGACGCCAACACTCTCCAAGTTCATGAAGGACCTCAAGACTTGGCTCTTCGATGAATCCCTGTGATCTTACCGGTAGCTGCACCCCCCCCGTGCCTTCAGACCCCTCGGGTGAGCAGTTGCGCTTCATAAACCCATGATTGATTGAACGCAAGCTGTTAATTCTTTTGCTGTACTTTTAAGACACTGCTACCCAGCCTCTCAAATATGTATCTTTGTTGCCTTATGATGTATTCATCTTCATAATGCAGAATGCTGCCATTGTGTCTTGCTATGTATGATCATTTTCATTTTTCAACTAAAAAGTGACAAAATGACATAAAAAAATATAATACAATCCCCATGGTATTTACTTCATTCTAATTAATGTGCTTGTTGAACATATTTATACACTGGGGCTCAGATTTTCACCAAGTCTTATTTTTTAATCCTGAACAGTTATACAATTCATTGCACCATTGTTAAAAACGCTTAATTTAAATGTTTTACTGATTATAAGAAATCAACAAATGATCAAAACATGTTGCAAATAACAGATTCCGCTTTCTAAAACTCATATTGCTCAGAAGGTTTCCACATTCACAGGACTCTAGCACTGTAAGGCGGAGTTTAATGGTTCATTTCATTTAATAATAAAGGCTCACATGAGGGGAGCATGGTGTGTGCACCGGAGAAGTTGGTGGCATTCGCTGAACTCCGCTCGAGCACAGAACTCTTTCGGATACTTGCAGCCTTTTATCATCATGTTTTGGGGCAGTTGCACTCCCCCACTATGTCCTCGACGGTCGGAGCAGCATTTGAGCTCCTGTGACTCTCTCAACATATTCCCTTGACCCGGAGCTGCGACGGTGAGTTCCTCTCCTGAGATGCGAGCGGCCCCCATTACGTAAGCCTGCCGCTCGCATTTTGTGGCTTCCTGCTAGCAAAACCGGCATTTCACTAATGGTATGCCTGGCAATTTTTGTTTTCTTTTTCCTCTTCCTGCATACTTTTATACAGCAATATTTTCTTCATAGCATATTTGCTATGCTTGTTATGGCATTTCTCTATTAAAATATTTTCTCTTCCCTCATGAATGTCATATAAAAAGCTTTTTTCTCAGCTGTACGCACACAGCACTTTTTACATAGACATTGGCACTTTTACCACACGCTGGGTCTCTGAATGTTTTTGAGTATCTCCTTGTCTCTGGATATTTGACACAAAGCTGATACATATTTTTCCTTCACATCTGCATGTTTCTAAGGGGCAGATTCTGATCCGGGTCAGAAAGCACTCCGACCGAGCCGGATCCGGAGTATTTTCCGACCGACCCGGAGTCCTGCAGTCCGACCGAGCGAGTACGATGCGACCATATGCTGTCGGACTCGGTTCGGTCGGACTCCCATAGTGGTCAATAGGAGCCGGTCATACGACACGTACATGGGCTCCCATTGACTGAATGGGTACGCCGTGGACAAGTGTGCCACCTACAGTGAGTACGCGTCGGTGCCATCCGCACCGTACATGCCTGTGTTGGGGAGACCCATGGGTCTCCCCCTGTGTCCGAGTCATAGGGCTGCGGGTGACAGGGGTTCAGACGCGGACCCCCAAAGGCAACCACCCGAACGATTTGCGAGCCGGACAGCCTGGCTCGCACAGGCTGTGCGACGCGTGCATCATACTGGCTCGGTCGTGAATCGCATCCATTGCATGCCACCTTTAGCTTACGACCAAGATGTACAGAGCGGTTCGGACCCGGAAATGAGTCTGTTGGTGAATTTCAAGTAGCTCGCATCGTACTTGCTCGCTCGTACAGCTGTACGAGTCGGGCAGAAAACACGCGTACGGCGCACAGTTTTTCCGGCAGGATCGCACTCAGTGCCCCTTCGACCCAGATCGGAATCGGCCCCTAAGTGTTGTTCATACAACATATGGGCAGGCTCAGATCGTCACCAAAGTTGCCACATCGTCCTCTCTGTCACACTACAATGGCCAGTGATATTTTAGCCTCTGCTAAGCCTCTCTCTTTTGGCACAAAGCCTAGGCTGTTGAAAAATGACCCCAGCTCACCAATTCTGGCACCACACAACCCTGTTCTTGATACAATCCTTGACAAACTGAGGGGATTAAAACATTTCATGTCTGCTACTAATGAGAAACTTCAACAAATTGAGGACAGATGGATCACTATGGAAGCAAAATTGTTTGACATGGAGCAACACATAAGTGATTTACATGATGCCACTATCAAGATTCCTATCTTGGAGAAAGAGCTCTAACAACTCAAGCTTCATACTGAGGATTTTGAAAATCGAAATAGACGTAATAACCTCTGTATATATGGCCTACCAGAAAATTTGGAGAGCACAAACCTTCTCCTCTTCTTGAAGAAGTTCCTGCCTGAGCTTTTTAGCCCTAAAACATGATCCTCCACTGAATGTTCAATGTGCACACCATCTTGGTTGTCTTCAACCTCATTCTACTAGATCCAGAGAAATTATAATGTTATTTTTGGAATTTACAGATCTCATCAATGTGTGCTGAAGGCAGCAAAATTGAAACGTTGTCTTATATGGTCTGGCCACACCATTTATCTTCTCAAGATCTTTCTAATACCACCAATGCCAGAGGGAAGAATTTCTTGCTCTGCATCCACTAATGAGACAATTACATATCAGTTATGGCATTTTGCATCCTTGTTTATTTAAAATTACTAATGAGGGCACTACGCACTCCTTTGAGGATCCTGTCAAACTAAAGTCTTTTCTCCAAAGTATCTCACCACACTCTGTGGATACTTCTACCCAGCATTCCTAAATTATTATAACTAACTCTTGTTACTTTCACCTCTCTCACCCTCTTCTATATTATTTTTCAAGTCAAGTCTCAAAGTATGCTTTATTCGAAATTTCATTCATAAAAGCAGAATACATGTCACAGAAAAAAGAATTAAAATTCATACAACATTTTAAAATAGAATTAAATTTACGACCAAATGAATGTCGGGATACAAGACATACTTTTTAGAATTTCGACTTGATTGAGAGTTCAAGTTAGAGAAAAAAACATACTATACCTATTAAACAGTAAAATTGATAAAGGGTTTAAAATTATCTTGGTTAAAAATATTTGTTTAAAGGAAAATCATACAAGTTAAAAATGTAAACAAGATACTGTAACAGAGAATAGTCAAATGGCTAGCAATCTCTGTCTAATCGACCACGCCCATCCAAGGTACTTCACGGTAGTTATTGAGATCCATGTCAAAGTGCTAGTGCATATAATACGCAAGGCAACAATACTACTAGTAGTCCCTAAATTTTTGCACATCGGAGATAGACAAATGCGTCTTGGGACCAGATAGACTTTACAAGAAAATAGGAAATGACCAATTGTTTCTTTAGTAGTGCCACACACAGGGCAGCTATCACAGGGTCCACCTTCCCATTTAGCTGCCAAGTATCTGAGGGGAAGAGCACCTGCTCTTAGTTGAAAAAGGAGCTTTCTTTCGGCTGGTCTAGTTATGATATCCCAATAGGGTTCCAAGCAAGGATACATCTTGGCTTCTAAGAATCCTATATTATTTTTGCATGGCAGCTATCTCATTTATATCTTAGTATCTTTTCCTCGCAGTTCTTCTAGCTCTTGGCTCTGTTGGGCCACATGCATATCTCTTCAACTCTTCATCTTAGATATGGACCTCTTTCCTTGATCGATCTTTTTTTCTTACTACCATTCTTTCTTCCTATTCTCTAAATATTCTTCATTCTCTTTTTTATACCGTATAATCAATGTTGTTTTTTTTTATTTGTTTTTGTTTACATTGTGTTACATATTATTCGAATAAGTGGTATCTTTCTGTTTTTAGCAGTGTCCGTGCAGCGTATAACCTGTATTCTTGTATCTCTCAACCAACTTCTCAACCAACTTTTCAATATGTGTAACGTTGTCTCGTGGAATGTTCGTGGTCTGGGACATCCTGTCAAAAGACAAAAAGTACTCTCTCACTTGTCCAGATTGAACTCACGTGTTTCTTTTTTTGCAGGAAACTCATTGTAATGATGTAGAATCTCTTAATTTAAAATGACATTGGGTAGGCTGAGAAGAATATTCTCCTGCGATCAATCGTAAAGGTGGTGTTGATATTCTTTTTCATAAATCGCTGCATGTACACATTTTATCAGCTCAATGTGATAATGATGGATGTTGGGTAATGGCTAAGGTTATCATCCTTAACAGGGAAATCTTTTTATTTAATATGTATGGTCCTGTTAAACCGGATGCCGATTTCTGGAATAATATCAAGATTTTATTAGCCTCTCTTGACAACCCTGACATCATTGTTTCAGAAGATTTCAATCAGTGGTTAGACCTATTTACAGACAGACAATCTAAATGTAAATTTAATCCCGATAAATCTCATAAAGCATTTCAATCTGCCATTGCCACTGCCCATTATTTGATGTTTGGAAAACATGTAAGTCTGACTCTTTTAAATTCACATTTTTCTCCAATGTTCACCATACTCATTCTAGAATTGATTATATTCTGGTTAGTAAACCTTTACTTCCCTCCATCCAATCTTCAGAGATTGGCTCTATTTTTATTTCTGACCATGCTCCTGTTTTTTCTTCCTTTGACCTTTCTTTGAACAATCCTAAAACTGGTCGATAGAAATGAAATAACTTGTATCTGAAGCTAATACCTTTATTAATTTTTTTATTTTTATTTACCAACTTTTGGACACATCTGTACCTAACACTTGGGTTGCCTTTAAGGCCTCTTTCCATTCCTTCACAATAGCCTACACAGCAAAAAAGAAAAAAACAACCATGCCAAATATGCTACTTTACTACAACAACTCAAAACATTGGAACATACTTACTTTTCATCTAACTCCTCCTCTGTACTACATGAGTTAATTAAAGTCAAGTCTGCTCTTAACAAACTTGCCACCATTGATGCCTGCAATAATCTCCTTAAAGTTAAATCTAAATGTTACAGAGGTCAAAACAAGGCGGGCAAGATGCTGGCCAACTTTTTAAAAATTAGATTTGAACGTAAAAATATTGGTCCCATTCTAAATGATCATACCACAAAATGGCATCCCCTGATACAGATATTTCTAACACTTTTCAAGAATATTACCAGTTATTGTACTCTGATGATACTTACACTTTAGAACAAAAAATACATGCCTTTTTATTGGTCTTCCTAATCCCCTATCTTTACCTGATCAATTTGACCTATTTGAAGTTGGGATAACTTTACAGGAAATAACAGATCCTTAAAAAAATCCAAGTTCCCTGGTTCCGATGGCCTTTCTATTGAATATTGTTCCGCTTTTTCCTCTATTTTTGCCCCTAAATTACTTGAACTTTTCAACTCTTTTCTTGTAGAACCTAAAGCCACTGGTTCATTTCTAGAAGCCCTGATAGTCCTTATTCCCAAAGCTAATAAAGATCACTCCCTTTGTAAAAACTACCGTCCTATTTCATTATTCAATTATGATTGCAAAATATTTGCAAAAATCCTTGCTTCTCTTCTTGAGACTATTGGTCCGTTACTGGTCAACACCGATCAGCCTGGATCTAATGGTATTGCTTTTGGTAAAAAACATCAATCCCCTCTAGCTGCAGTGTCTCTCAATGCCGAAAAGGCCTTCCATCGTATAAATGGGCGGTTTATGTTTTCTACTCTTCAAAGGTATGGTTTTGGCCCTAATCTCATTTCATTTGTAAAATTATTATACTGTGCTCCACGTGCTAGTATTTTTGCTAATAATCATTTTTCCCAATACTTTCCGTTACATAGAGGTACTTGGCAAGGATGTCCTCTTTCCCCTTTGCTATTTGTTTTATGTTTAAAACGTTTCCTTGAATGCATCCGTGTCATCCCACTTATCTCAGGTTTTATACATAATTCCATTGAAACTAAACTACAAGCTTATGCTGATGATATTTTAGCTTATATGTCCAACCCCCTCTCGTCCTTACCTCCCTTTCTACACAAAATTCATTTATACTCTAGCATCTCTGGATATAAATTGAATTTCTCCAAAACTGAAGTATTACCCTTAAACCCTTCATGTTACCAATATATGTTCGCTAACACTTAATTTTACTTGGTGCCGTACCAAAATAAAATATCTTGGAATATGGCTTTCCTTTACTGTTTTAAACACAATTACTTGTACGTTTAATGCTTTAATAACCACACTCCAGAAATTACTTTCCTCATGGTCTCCTCTCCACTTATCATGGTGGGGCAGACTGGATGCTATTAAGATGATGATTGTTCTACATGTCCTTTATACAGTGTCTATGTTACCTTTTAAGATTCCCATTTCTTATTTCTCTCAAATTAATCTGCACCAAAGTTTTATGGAATAATATAGATCCCTGTATTGCTTTAGCCATACTCAAATGTCCCAAGAATAAGGATGATGTTTGTTTTCCTGATTTCAAATTGTATCACTCTGCATTTCTAATTAGACAATTTTTTGCCTTAACTCATGAATTTGGTGATACTCCCATGCCACGATGGATTATATTTGAACGCTCCTTATTAAAGGATTTCTAGCCTGGCTGATGACGGCTGATTAGCCAGAAACCGGTCAACTAGTTTGTGCTTGTTGCATTGTTAGTTTCCGTCATTTTTTGGGACGTAATATGTCAGGCCATGTCAAAGTTAACATAAAATATTGTCCTCATATGCAGTGTCCCTAGCACAAATCTACCAATGCCACACGATCTACTTGGTGAGTACTGAGTACATAATATTATCTAGAGGGACGCTAAGCACAAAGAGACTGCAGCCGTGAGGGGAACGGCCGAATCTCCTTCTACTTACCAGCAGTGAGGGGAACGGCAATCTTCTATCCATCTTCGCCGTGTGGGGAACAGCCGGCGCTCCAAAATCAGCCATGAGGGGACTGGTCACGGGAAGAACTACACTCCCCAGCAGCCCGAGTAGATGCCTGTCCCAGACGCTGTGTCACACATCCGGAGGCATGTGAAAAGCCACACAGGCCTCCCACAGCGCGGGATGCTAAGTACAAAGAGTCCACAGCCATGAGGGGAACGGCTGAATCACCTTCTACTTACCAGCCGTGAGGGGAACGGCAATCTTCTATCCATCTTCGCCATGAGGGGAACAGCCGGCGTTGCAAAATCAGCCGCGAGGGGAACGGCCAGGTGAAGAACTACACTCCCCAGCAGCCCCGAGTAGACGCCCGTCCATGATGCTGCGTCACGCACCCGGAGGCACGTCAAAAGCCACACATGCCTCCCACAGCGTGGGACGCTAAGCACAAAGAGACCGCAGCCATGAGGGGAACGGCCGAATCTCCTTCTACTTACCAGTCGTGAGGGGAACGGCAATCTTCTATCCATCTTCGCCGTGAGCGGAATGGCCGGCGCTGCAAAATCAGCCGTGAGGGTAACGGCCAGGGGAAGAACTACACTCCCCAGCAGCCCCAGGTAGACACCCGTCTTTTACGCTGCGTCACGCGCCCGGAGGCGCATCAAAACCCACACAGGCCTCCCGCAGCATGGAACGCGCCCGTCAGAGACCGGATGAGGCCGGGCTGGGCCACCTCTCTGACATCCCCCATCATTCCAGCCATCAGCGTGGTGAGTAAAGCAAGGCGTGCTCCTGTGGATTTTGTTTGTTATGACCAAACGGCCTGCTATGCCTAGTTCTCGTGCCTCCGCCTCTATAGACTGTATGTTGGAGAGAGTTGTTAACATCGTTAGTACTGAAATTGAACTAACTGAGAGGTGTATGTCACTGGAATTAACAACTCCTCAATTCACCCCCATCAAGAGGAACGGTGATCATACGAGCTCCCCATTGTTGCTGAATTTGCCAACGGACCATATCATGCATTTGTCAGCCTTGGGAAGCTGACCAGGTGACGAGGGTAACAAGGTTACTGGGAATCCCATGGAGACTGTGGATCTTTTGTCATTGACTTGCTGCAAGGATACAGGGGTTAATGTAAATGTCTCGCCAAACCTGAGAAATTGCAGGGGCAAAAAGAAAAGGGAAAACAAACAAGCATGGCTGCCCAAAGAGGAAACAACCATCACGTCTAAAACTACAGCGTACCGCTCTAAGTACATGGATTCAAGGCCCAGCGGTCCTAGCTGACATAGCAACCGTTAGCGCCCCTACTGTCCTAATGCCTATTGATATGCATAATCATTCAATTCACACCCAGACTGAATCTATACCAGCACCTTTTAATAATTTGAAATTGGGAGACTCTGCGATTGATATTATTGTTTATAACCATGTTTGAGCGTGTTAAGGAACTGGTTGATAAGAATTTTGTTACACTTTGGAAGCGCTTGGACCGTCTAGAATCACTAATTAATAAGTCTAGTTTGCACAGCAATGAACCTAAAACGTCATTACAACAGGGGGAGTTACATAAAACGCAGGCTCAGAGCAGACCAGTTTCTAGCATGCCACAGCAAACTTTAACTGCTATGCAGCCTCCACTAATTGGCTCTTGTGATACCAGTCGCAAAGTCAAAGAATGTATTTTTTCCGAGATGTCTATTCACTGGGAAAAAATTTCAAATCTAGGTAATTCTAACACATTACATTTACCTAGCCAACCAGCTGACCACGCACCGAGTCCAGCCTCCGTAAATACTGCTAGCCTAGCACATACTTCAGAGAGTACTGCCGCGGCCAACAGTAACAATGCTTACGGGCCCGTCGATGAAAGAAAAGATGCAAGAAAAGATGTTCTAAGCTTACCACCAGAGGCCTGTCCCTATGTCTTGGTCTTAGCAGGGGTGCCCCCTATAGGGAACCAATTACGTAATAAAAGAATAATTGGCTGGCTAAACATAAAGGGTTCAGGGTGTCTAACATTAATTATCACAAGTAGGAAGGGACAAGGGACTAAGCCTTCTCTGACTCCCTTCCCATAATCGAAATCTCACTCAACAGAGAAGTGCTACCGAAGGTAAACTACGTTCCCCGTAATAAGAAACAGGGAGGTGCTACAATTCATACACCTGCCAAAGTGTGGGTGGTATACCACACTTAAACAGAGACAACAAACAAGAAAAGGAAAGACAATAAATGTCTTAATACTGCCCTCACACACTTAGCAGTGTCATGCTTCATCATAGGGCCGCATCATACATCCAGGTGCAGACCAACACCCTGGATGGAGCGCAGAATTTTTTTTTTAAATGAAGATTAGTGGTGAGGGTAGAGTGAATAAAGAGGAACACAAAACACAACACAAAGAAGTACACAACTTAAAGGAAAAAATATTCCCTTAAAAAAGGGACTAAATAGTGCAGATACATATAATTAAAACTACCTAGAGGGCAACACTCGATTTTTATTCCTGTTAACCCCTGGTAGGGTTCACACATAAGATATGGGATATTCAGGGGAGGTAAAGGCTTTTTTTTTTGTCTAACTTTAATGACATCTTGGTTGTGTGCAGGGTTGGCTGGGTCGGCCCCTCAGATAAGACCATAGAGGGAAATTGTGTTGTTATTAACTTTCGTCGGCCAACTCTTGTAAAATCAATATTAATGTCAAGAGAGCATATTAGCTCCTTGCCTACTGACGTCTGGTCACTGCCCCTTGGCTATTTTTATAAACCCAATGTTAGCCACAACATACCTGTTATCTCCCCATTTTTGTCTCAAAATAGGTTTTCCTCCATTTCTGGTTTAGATACTCTAGATTGACTGCTTCCCATACAAATATTGACTGAACAGGCCCCTATTACAATAGTACCCGTCTCCCTGGTAAAAGATGTCTCTGGGCCACTTGACCAACATCTGCAGGTGTTAAGTTGGAACATTGCCGGTTTAGCCTCTAAATTAGAAAACGAGGATTGGGTTAAGCTGGTAAATACATTTGACATTTTAATGTTTCAGGAGACCTGGGCCACAAGGGAGTTATATCTTCAGGGTTTTTAATGTTTTAACGTCTGTCCGCCTGCCCCTAAACATGGGTGACCTTCTGGCAGCCTTTCTACTTGGATTAACATCTTGTCTGGTGGCAGTGTCAAAATCATCCCTACAAATAGTCTAAACATCCAAGCCCTGCTATTCAGACGGGGGGCTTCTATTTGTTTTATTAACTTTTATAATAACGATTTTTTAAGTGTACCTAACATGATTTTTGCAAATCTTTTTAATTTTGTATCAGACTTACAAACTCTAACGGGAAATCATAATTTAGCTGGAATCTGTCTGGGCGGAGATTTTAATGTTAAGATTTATGGGGCAAATAAACTGGATACTGACCATGAATCATATGTGAATTTGTGCAAAAGGGGGACTGAATTATTGGATTATTTGTCAAACCATGACCTATTAACTGTGATGGACATTGCAGCCATAAACTATTATGACAGATATCCAATACCTACCTATAGAGGTTGCGGTTGCGCTACAATAATTGATTATGTTTTTATATCAGCCATGCTTGAAGAAATTTTAGTCAGAGCTGAGGTCATACCTGCCGTGTTTGGGGACCACAACCCAACCTCGGTTATGCTTAGAATTGTCCTTAGAAATAACTTTACTGTAGAACCAGGGGCCTGTAATCTATCATCCTCAACTGACAATCTAAGAATTATCTGGAAAGGTATCGACAATAGTAATGTGTTTTTGAACATGTTAACATCCTATCGATCACTTGTCGAAACGTGCTTGTTGCCTACTGACCCTAACTCTGAGGCAGTTGCTGCTTTTGCCCACTTATGCGCAGGCATTAAACAAATGTTTTTAAAACCTGCATCTAATAATAACTACAACCCTAAGTGGTTCAATAGCGCTTGTTCACGGGCCAATAGAGAGCTTTGCGCTGCTTTGTCAGCTACACCCAGGGATGCAAACCTTATTAGATTAATAAGGAACCAATATAACAAAGTGGTTAAGCAGAGGAAAGAGGAGATCCTGAAAGAACAATGGAATAACTTGGCCTGTGCCGCAAGATTTAACAACACAAACGGTTTCTGGGCAGCAGTTAAATATATGAGAACTATGGGCCAGACTCTGACCCCCCTAAGCTGTAATATAACTAGTGAAGCTTGGGTAGCCCATTTCTCAAAAATATATACAGCCTCTTCTCAGAATGAGGTCCACACAGACGTTCAAGTTGCTACACGATATCGCTATCTGAAGTTGAGGATGCTATTGATCAAAGTTTAGGCAACAAGGCCTCTGGCCCTGACAGGCTCCCCATCGACCTCATCAAGCATAAACCGGAGTTCTGGGCACTGCTTTTACTCAATGATTTTAATAACTTAACAATTTCCCAAATCCCCAGTACATGGTCGACTAGTATTATAGTCCCGATTTTTAAGAAGGGGACAGGTCCAATCCTAGCTGTTATAGACCAATCTCTCTGATCGTCAATACACTTAAGATACTTGGGCGGGTGTTTTTTAATAAAATCAGGAGTTGGGCTGAGGGTGAAAGTATCTTAAACAAATGTCAGCTAGGCTTCAGAAATAAATTAGGAACGGTAGAGCAATGCCTCAATCTAAATTTGATAATAGACAAATACACAATAGCTCAGCAGTCTCCCATCTACCTAGCTTTCATGGACCTCACCTCAGCCTTTGATTGTGTAAACCTATCACGCCTATTGTTATGTCTTTTAAAATACGGGCTGGATGAGGCCTTAGTGCACTTTTTGGCTGATTTACATAGGGACTTAGGGGCAAAGGTGAGGTTCAGTAGGGATGGGGCAGTCTTAGGGAACATAGTCATTGGCAGAGGGGTAAGACAGGGATGGTGCTGGCCCCTCTGCTTTTTATTTTATATATTAATGAGCTGCATAATGATTTGTCTAAATTGACTATTGACTTCCCGATGATCAATGGCAACAAACTACCCGCCTTATTATATGCAGATGATGCGGTCCTAATGGGTCGCACACCCATTGCCTTGCGCATTTTAATTGGGGGTTTTGTTGATTTTATGAATAAGCTGGACCTTTGCACAAATTTAAAAAAATCTTTTTTAATGAGTTGTGGCCCCAAAAAACACCATGTTAACGTAATTACCTCTGGCTCTGATAAATTGCTATGCACACGCACTTTCCCATATTTGAGCTTGGTTTTCTCAGATAATGGCTCTTGAGCTGCTCATCTAGCATATAGCCGGAGCAAGTTTCTAAAGGCTAATAATTCGATCTTCTGTCTCCCCCAACCTGGAAGAACTGAGGTAGTGTTATCCCTATTGAAAATATTGGAAACTCAGTGTATACCTACTGCAACATATGGAGCTGAAGTTTGGGGCCACGCGAATTGCAACAGTATTCAGGTAGAAGAAAACAGATTCTGTCGGAGAGTTTTGAGGTCACCGATCTGTTCGTCATCCTTTGTCTGCCACCATGAGTTAAATTTGTCCTATATAGAGGACTTCATCAGGACCTGCCCAGCCATCTTTTGGATAAAAGTATGGCAAAACCCGGCAGCCACGCTAACTAGAGAAATCACAGTTGACTGCCTTAAATGCGACAAGGGCTGTGACATACCATGGTTGGCGACCGTCAAGGCTAGCCTGTCTACTGCAAACTTGTCGCATATTTTTACAAACCCAAGTATCCTGGCAGGCATTAATAAAAAGTCTATTCAGCAGGCCTTGCATGAGTATTACGGCGACTTGAGACGTAAGCAAGAAAATTGGAAGTCCTCAGTCGCCTGGTATATAACCATGGCGGATGATAATAATGCCCACCCCCACAGAACTCCCAGCTAGCTATCTTTTAAAACTGACTAACCGCTGGGAACGAAGTTGCTCTTTCGCCTTAGAATATATTTCCTGTGCTTCCCCTTGGGCTTTAATACCAATCTTGAGCAGATGCACTGCCCCTGTGGAAATCGCAGTAGTCAATCCATGTTAAATTTTTAGTTTTTCTGTAACTTCTACCAAATATATAGCAAACAGCCGCTGATTCCCTTTTTAAGGCTTCAGCTATTACTGATTTTATGGTGGCCTATTGGGATATTGTCATGCTTAATCAGGAAAATTAAACCCTTCGTGTTAGCACCTTTTTGAGATTGGCTGTTCGATCTCGCACCTCCATGAGCACTGTATAGGTAATTTTGATTGCACTCTTTGACATTTTTTATCCCTATGTTGGTTGCATAACATACTTGTATGCACTTTACTACACTATGTTATCTCTTATACTGTCTGCACTTTATTATATTATGCTGCTACATTTTATGATTCGCATTGTTCTAGGAACATCTTTGCTATTGGTTCTAACTAAACTACATGTCTATGATGAATTCGCCGCACTGATTCCTGCACCATACATAACATTTTTTGTGTGCTTACTGTTTTTTTAGCCATGCATTTATTGTTTCAATTATTTAGCATGTATTGATTGTTATTGTTTTTAATGTCTATTCGTGCTGGTATTTTATTTCGCACTTTTATGGATATCTTTTTATCCGAATAAAGAATTGAATAGAAATTAAAGGATTTCTCATTTGAGAACATAATTTATATGTCTAACTGCACCTTTACATAAAATAACCTTGTACTGAAATACTCCCAACAATTGTTACCTAATGTATTTTCTATAGATTTTGATCCTCGTCAATGCTTCTTGACCTCCTCTATTTGGTAGAACAAATTTACCTAATATAGATGTAAATCATCCTACTATAAACACTGGAAGGAGAAGGGTATGATGTTTATTTATCAACTTGTCCAACATAACTCTGTTATGACCTTTTCCCATCTGCAATCACAGTATAATTTACCAAATTCGTTTTTCCATGCATATCTTTTAATATCGTCTTCTTTGCAGTCTTAAATAACAACTAATAACTTTCCCCCAACCACTCCACCACTTACGCCCACTACACCGTTATACAACATCTCTCATAACTTTATACCCAAGGCTGCATTTCTCTATAAGAAGTTATTGTCACCTATCCCTGAAAGATCCAAAACACCTAACGAGCTACTGTAGGAAGCTGATCTATCCATTTCACTTCATACCACTACTTGGGATACATTTTGGCTTAAATTATCTAAAACATCCAAAGCAGGTCGCATTGCACAATCCTTATATTTCATTTATACTAGAGCTCTTCTTACCCTTGAATGTATATCCAAGTTCAATCCCACCTCCTCTTATTTATGCCGGTCTTGTTCTTCCTTCACAGGGACTTTAATTCACCTACTATATGATTTTTCCGTGTTGAAATTTTGGGAATCTATCTAGGTAAACTGTCTAGAAATTGTCAAATGTAATATTCCATTATCAATGCAAAATATTTTCCTCTGCACTGCTTCGCCAAATTTTAATAATATTTCTCCTAAACCTATGTTACTTGATCTTTTTATTGCTATTTCCTTTGCTGTTGGAAAGATACCACTAAATTATCAACATTAACCATGGTGGAATTTTATATGTGATGAACATAAAATTGCCACTGTTTCTTCACTCTCGTTGTCTCAGAAAATTAAATCTGATTTACTGTGGCTACCTTTCACTTCATATCTTTCTGCTAACACACATATCATAGCTATTATATTATTTTTACCCATTTATTTATTTATTTATTCCTCTCTCTTTCTCTCTCTCGCTCCCTTTTCTCTTCTTCTTTTCTCCCTTTCATACTTCATAGTTTTACAACATAATATGGTAGATATTTAAGGACTGGTATTGCTCTTTTTAACACTCTAAATTATTTGACTTTGTTTTATTTTTCTCTACTGGTTGTTATTTAATATTGGTAGGAAATCCTAAAAAAAGCAATGAGGCTGGGAATCACCTTCACGTGTCATTACCCCCAGGTCCCTTATGTTCTCGTCCCATTCATCACTATATGGAGATAACCATCTCCAGACAGAAAAAAGACTAAAAGAATGCTGGGACACTAACCCTGCCCCTCCCACTGGGAGTACATAAGGAGGACTCACCCAGTATTCCCCCTGTTCTTTTTTTCTGTCTGTCGACAGAATCTGGATGTGGATGCTGGTGCGGCTCCTGCTGGGCTTGAGTGGCTTCTTCTCCTGTTATACCCCAACCAGCTGCCTGGCTGTGCGGTTGGGGTATCTGGTTCCTTGCCTCCTGGCCTGCTGGGCTTGCTGGGAGGCTTGGTTTTCGGACAGCTCTTTGTCTTCCCTTTATGAGGATTCCTGACGGCCCTTTGCGGCTGGTGTGCCGGCCTCCCGGGTCCTTCCGGATTGCTGGCTCGTCTTCCTGTGGCTTGGCCGGGTGGATGTCGAACTTTTTTCCCTGCCTTCCTGTTTCCCCCCCAGACTTGTGGGGGTGCGTTTGCTGCTTTGGGCTGACGGTGGCTTCGTGTGGAAGGTGGAAGGGGGAGGGCCTTGTTGCTGTATGGCGCTCCCCGGGTGAGTCCTGCATAGCGGTTTGTTTGTGTTTGCTTTTTTCCGTTTCGGGCCTGAAGGGGCATGGAGTTTTAGACCCTGATATTGGTATGGGTTCCATTCGGGGTCACGTAAGTTGTATTTCACCTGCCTGAAGTCACTCTGCGCAGCTCGTTCTGGGCGTGTGACACGGAGAATCTGTTTAAATGTGAAATGACTTTTTCCTACTGCCTCCCTACGGTGCACTCTGCCTTAGAGTAAGGTGACTTATTACATGGTGGTTTTCAGAGTCTCAAATCCACGGGCGCTGCTCTGTGTGGCCTCTTTTCTCAGCGCGGGAGAGGCATGCATTTCACCTCATGATATTTGTATCGTGCACAGCATTGTGCATGACTGCCGTTGTGTTTCCGATGGACTGTGCCAGCAGTTCTGAAGTGATTCCAGGACACGTGCGCGCCGTTTTAGGCACTGTTCTCCTCTGTTGTTCTTTCTGAGCATTTCGGCAGTTCGGACACTTCGTTGGCATTACCACTGTGCATTTCTTTTTTCGGATTCCTCCTGTGCTTAGTCCTGGTTCTAATGTGTACACGTTCCAGATGCAGCCATGCACAGATGCTGTGTTCGTGCCTGCTTATGTGTGCGTTGTTAATGCCAGGTCTTCTTTTGTTTCACTGCACACGTTGTTTTTTGGCGGTGTAATGAGTACCATTGGGTTGGGTTATGGTTCCCATCTGTTATTCGGTGCCTGGAGCCACCGACGGTGTATACATGTGCTATGTGTGGCGTGCCGGTTGGTTGTACTCTGTGACCTGTAGGGTGTGTGTCGTGTTGCTAGGTCTGCATGGCACACACGCTTCCACGAGCAGGTGTGGACCGGATAGGATTGCCATCGCCGGTGTGTGCAAGCCCAGCGGCGACTCCCCCTTTGGTTTTTAACGTACAAATTCTGGTACAGCGCGAAGGGGCGAATGCTGGCTCACGGCTTTCCACATGCCGCCCTGCGCAGCCGGGTTCATGGACTACTACCTCCTGGCTTCACGGTGGATTGTCGGGTTCTCCACTGAACAGTAGGCTGTGGCTGTGGGCCGATTCTCTTAAGTGCGCTTCAGGGTTTCACCCATGGTGCTGAGCCTCTATCCATGTGTTTACAGTGCTATAATGACCGGCTCTGTGATGCTGCTGTTCTTTGCTCTGGCAGTGGTATCTGTCATGTGCTACACGGTCTCGGTGTGAAGGCGTTCTTTGATTTCTGCCGCTTTGCTTTCTCCGGCTTCTGGTTGCCTAGGTGTTCGTATGTCCAGTGTTCCTGCCATGTTGCATTTCCGTGTGCCTGGTGCTGTTCCTCTCGGTTATCCGGTGGAGTGGCAGGGTGCTGCATGCCTGTGTTTACGTGCTTTTCCGACTCATGTGCACTGACACTTGTTGCTTGTGCTTGTGCTGCGCGCTTGGGGGCGAGTCCATGTAACTCTGCACTGGCGGTGTTCTTATTCAGTGCTCGGTTGGTTGTCCTGGGACTTCCTGGTGCTGGGGCTCTTTGGAGTCCTTTTCTTTGGAGATTCTCGGCCCTGGCTTGTACTTGGAGTTCGTGGCGCAGGTGCCTCTTGGTGGCTTCGGTGGGTCTCTGCCCATTGCTTTTCCTTATGTGTGGGCCTGTGCCTGCAGTGCCTGGTTGTTCGCTCTGTCGTCCTGCTGCTGTTATGGCTCTCTTGGTTCCATTCCATGTTGCCTTTGCCTACGCTTCTGCGTGGTTCTTCCTGGCGCGCTTGTTTGTGCTGCGATTTGCCTGGGTTGTCTGCGGGACCTTGCTTTGGGCTGGGTGCTGGAGCACCTTGGCTGTGTCCTGGGCCTCGTTGTGTGGTGCTGGCTTCCAGGGTTTTGCCTGTGGCCTTTCCTCCCTGGGGATGCCTTCTCTCCTCACTTAGGTTTCAGATGAGGTTGGTTTCCTCTTTTTCTGCTTCCCCGGGCTGCTGGTTTTTGGTGGCCGCTGTGGTGATGGTCTGGCCTACTTTCGGGGTCTGTCTCCCTTGCCGGTGTGCTTAGGTGTGCCCTGATCGGTCGTCTTTGGTCCCCGCTGCTGCTTGGTGTTCTGGGCACCGAGTCTGCTCTGGTGCCTCGGTGGCTTCTGGCTCCCCTGGGGTGTCTTGTGTTTGTCCTCTTGGCTGGTGGCTGTGCCTCCTCCTTTGGTCTTTCCTCCCTGCTTCCTATGGTCTTGTCTTGTGTCCGTGGTGCTTCTGGGTAAGCTATGTTTTGATGCTTGGATGGTTTCCCGGGTTCTGTTGGCCTCCGCTGGGTCTCTTCTGGCCTACGGTGTTCTTCTCCGGCTTGGATCACTGTGGAAGGGGGTGCTTGTCCCTGCCTTTTCTGGTAGTTCCTGTTGCCGGGGTTGTGCTTCGGTATTTCCCTGTTCTCATGTTGTTCTGCGGTCCGTGTTTTCGGTCCTCCTGGTCTGCTGGCTTGCGGCTGCTTCTGCTTGGCCATCAACGGTGTCTATTTGGGGTCTGTCAGCTGCTCCTGTTTCCCTGCTTGCCTACTCTTGGGTTTCCGTTTGGGCGATGCCGGGGCTGTTTGCTCTCTGGCCTGTGCTCTGCTGGGGCCTTCCCTTCTTTGGCCTTCCCCCTATTGTGGGTAGGGCCTTCGGGTCCTTCTGTTCATGCGGGTTGCTTGGCTTCGGCTTGGCTTCCTGATTGCTGTGTCCTCAGTTGCCGTTTTATGCCCTGAGGGCTTGTCCCCTGCTCCTGCCCTTCCTTGGGTCGTGCTGGGCTGTGGGGTTAGGTTTGCTTGTGCTTTCCGCCCTGGCTTCTGTTGCTTCTGTGGTCGGGATGTTTTTGTGTTTCTTCTCCCTTGGTGGGTTGGGGTTTCCCTGCTGTTATGTTTGGGTCAGTCCTGCTTCTTCAGGTCCTCTTGGGGTTGTTGGCCCTTGGGTTTTTGCTGGCCTATGTGTCTTGCCCCTGCCTTCTGCTTGGGCTGTTTGGGGACGTCTGTGCCTGGCCTGTCTATGGTTGGGCTTGTCTGTGGCAGGTGTTGGCTCCCTTGGGGTTCCCTTGCCCTTGTCTTGGGTTCTCTGGGTTGTTTGCCCGTTCCGTTGCACTCCTTCTCTGGTGTTCAGTGTGTGCCTTCTTCGGGCTGTGGCTTCCTGCTCCGATTTCCGCAGGTTTGATGTTGGGGTGTTCTGCTGGGGCTATGTTCTTGGGTTCATGTGCTTCCTCCTGTTCCCTTTTCTTATTTGTTTTCCAAAGTCTCATTGTCCTGGTTGGTTGCCCTTGTCAGTTCTTGCTGGTTGGGCTCCCTGGCGGTGCTGGTTCTCTTGGGGCCTTGTTTCCTGGTCGGTTTCGGCCTGATGGTTTTCTGGTCCCTGCTGGGTCTGCTTCCTTCAGGCTCTCAGGCCTGATGGGTTGGCTTCCGGGGGTGTTTGTTCATCTTTACCCAGTGCCTTGGCTTTTCCTCTTTCCCTGTCTGTGGGCTCTGTCTCGCCTTCTTGGCTGGGTGCTACTGGGATGTAGGCTACTGCTGGCCCTTTTTTTCATGGGGCCTGATGTTCTTCTGGGAGGTTCCGGGGTTTGTTCTCTGGTCTCTCTGGGGAAGCGTCTTTGCTTTCCTTCTCTTCTGGTTTACCCTTGGTGGGCTTCTCGACCTTTTTTTCCATGGGGCAATTTGGTCGTCTTTTATTGGGGCTTCGCTTTTCTTGGACCACCTTGTCCGCTGGGTGTTTCTTTTCTTTCGGGGGCCTGCGTTCGGCTATTGTGGGTTCTCTGTGCCTGGGTTTGGCTCCTGTAGCCCGGTTCTGGCTTGCTGGCCTGGTGGGCCTTGGCTTTTCGCTTTGGGTGGCCTCCTCACTGTTTTGTTCTTGCCTCGGTTGGCTTGTGTGTCCTTGCTCTCCCCTTCTCTGATTGGCTGTGGGATGTTCCTGCTGTGGGCTTGTTATCCTTGGTGGTTTTTGGACTGGTCATCTGAATGTTCTAACCAAAGGAAATGATGGACGGAGTGTTGAACATTGTAAGCACTCACCCCCAGTCAACTGATCTGGGTTTAATCCATCACCGTTCTTTAGCCCACTCTGCCACCCCATTTCAGACATGGCCATATGCAAATCAGTCTGACCCTGTGCCTCATGGGAACAGTCCAGCCCAAACTGCCAAGCTATGTCTTCCCTGGACCGGAAACAAGCTTCCTAGGACCGGTTTCTGGCATTTCAGCCGTCTTCAGCCAGGCTTGCTTGAATCTTATGGCCATGTCTGAACTGGGGTGGCGGAGTGAGCTAAAGAATGATGATGGATTAAACCCAGATCAGTTGACTGGGGGTGAGTGCTTGCATTGTTCAACACTCCGTCCATCATCCCCTTTGGTTTTGCTTTGTTCGCCCTAAGTTGGCAGGGTATGCCCAGACGTGGGTCCCTTGCTCACTTTGCCTCTGGATTCAATCTAGCCTGGCTGATGACGGCTGATTAGCCAGAAACTGGTCCCAGGATGCTTGTTTCTAGTCCAGGGAAGACATGGCTTGGCAGTTCGGACTGGACTGTTCCCATGAGGCACAGGGTCAGACTGATTTGCTTATGGCCATGTCTGAACTGGGGTGGCGGAGTGAGCTAATGAATGATGATGGATTAAACCCAGATCAGTTGACTGGGGGTGAGTGCTTGCATTGTTCAACACTCCGTCCATCATCCCCTTTGGTTTTGCATCTGAATGTTCTCCCATTGTTTTGTTGGGTGCTTTCGGGTTTGGTGGGGCTCTCTCTTGTCTGGGTGCTCTGCCTTGGGTTTTTGCTGGTTCTGCCTTTTGCTTCAGTCGGTGGCTGCCTTGGTGTGGTTTCCTGGGTTGGCTTCTGTTTTGTCTGGGAAAGACGGCTTTTCTGCTATGATATTTCTCCATGTAGTAATGAATGGGACGAGGACATAAGGGACCTGGGGTTAATGCTCTATTACTTACTGGTAATCTTCATTACTCCGGGTCCCGTTGTCCTCGTCCCATTCATACTCCCCGCCCTCCCTCCGGGACGGCCGGCCTTCCTGTTGTGGGCTTGGTTGTTCAGGGGGAATGCTGGGTAAGTCCTCCTTATGTACTCCCAGTGGAAGGGTCGGGGTTAGTGTCCCAGCATTCTTTTAGTCTTTTTTCTGTCGGGAGATGGTTATTTCCATATAGTAATGAATGGGACAAGGACAACGGGACCCGGAGTAATGAAGATTACCGGTAAGTAAAAGAGCATTATAGGAATTATCCCAAATTGACAAATTTAAAAAAAAGCTCTAGCTAGGATTATACTCGGTCTGTAGGTCAGAGAAATACTTGAGATCCCCGCTTTAATACAGTTAGCTAGTATATTTTAGGCTACAGTTCAATCAAGCTTTGAATAAATAGATCCTGATTGCAATAGCAGCTTACCTGCATGTAAGTTATTTAGAGCTATTGCGGGTTGTGGTTCTTAAAGGAAGTGCAATTTGCAATGCCTGCCAAGTGCTATGGTCCCAGAATATTGTAACAAAATTACCATCTGTCATAAATAATGGCGTCCTTAAATTGTTTGCAATAATATAGTCCAATTGGAGTTACTAATAGAAATTTTGCACCCAGTCGAGCCATATTTTTGTACACAATATTTAGGAAACAATATTTCTGTCAGACAACTTTTTTTAACGCTATCGTGACATATAACCTTTCTACGTTCATATGTTAAATGAGCACAATTTCACCGAGTCTTGGCTCCTCAAAGAAAATTGTTCCTGACCTGTAATCCCATTTTTTCCGCATATTAGAGTTTACACTTCAAATGGGAAAAAAACGTGTATTCAGGCCCACAGTTTAGATTAGTCTTAGTCAATTAATTCTGAAAATATGTAGTGCAGTAAAAATTATTTTTATGATTCAACGAGTGTCCTATAATGTTTTATAGAGAAATTGTAAAATAATTTCCTACCACCAAATATGAAGGTAAACTACTGACTGAAATGGATATTTAAATATAAATATGCTTAGGAGCAAATAAATCCATGCAATGATTAGTTACATTCTTACCCTATTCTGCATCGTCATTCAAAATACCATTGAAAAGAGCCTATGAAGTTATTGTCTTGTTTCTGTCCATCACTTATTTACATGCTCACCTTTCCAATTAAAAGCCAAAAGTGTCTGTGGATCTTATAAAAATAATCATTATTAAAAATAAATGGGTAAGTGTTGGAACAGCTGTAAACGTTTTAATTATTAGGCAGCTTATTGAAATGAAAACCCCTGATCCTGGTAACAGGCAAACAATAGCATTTTTTTATTGTTTCATTTTTTTCACATAGTAATTTCTATGTAATTGGCCACACGCTGACATTATTGAAATCCATGATCATGGTTAACCCTGGATATTCAACTAAACGTTTTCTCGGTGGGGACTGAGAATTATCCAAGGTCTACTGCTGCGATCTGACAATGTATTTCCATAGACTTGCAGCTGAAGTCATATTACAGTAATTGAGCAGAATGTATAGATGCGATGCATCTGAAGTCTCATTACATTAATTGAGTAGGATGCAGCGCTGGCTCACAAAAGAATGCATATAGGACACAGAACACGAAGGATGATCTGCATTGAAGGGCAAGGAGGAGGTGGCATAATGTCCTGATGAGTTATTGGACAAGACAGTGCCTCCATCAACAGTTGCAAATGTTTCAGGCAAAAAGAGGGAGCTATGTCTTGCACTTATATGAATTGCAAATTATTCTGAAATTTGGAAGCTAAAATTGTCACGAGTGTTGATATTACTGATTTGCCTCTGCATGAGAAATATTGCCGATGAGCATGGAAATATGGCTTTTCTATATCTGCATACATTTGTGCAGGAGGAGTTTTCTCATGAAGGTAACTTCCAATGTATTATGATCCACCAGAGACGTTCCTGGAACAATCGAGTTCATATTTTCATTAAGAGTATAAAAAATGAATTTTCTTTATCGATTCACTTGGAGTTCACAAACCTTACTGTCAACATTGCACAATTTGATTAGACAATAAGAGAAACGAAAATTCATATTCTTGACAATCTTTATAAAAACCTTGACGTCATCTATTTGCCAGGAATCCTTTGGGCTAAATTAAAATCCAAGCTAGAAATACTAGTAGCGGTGAGTAAATGACTATGCGAAGAGATGACAGAATACTAGCCCTAAGCGGGGAAACAGCATTTACAATGCAAATGGAACCACACGCTCCATTACCACACAAATCTTACCACACTTGCCTTTACCACGCATATGCCTTTACAATGCATGTGCATGGTAAAGGCCGTCAGCGCCTAGATTCAGAGCAGATGGGTGGGGAGAATGGAAGGAACAGGAAGGATTGGGCCATGGCTGGATAAGTAGGGTTGGGGTCAGGTCGTTTTTTGGCTGGAGTCAGGGTTTTAGGGCAGAGGGCAGGAGGCGGGGTACTGGTTTTAGGGATCAGGGCAGGGGTTGGGTCGTTTTTTAGAGCTGTGGGTCTGTTTTGGGGCACACGGCCGTGAGCTGGGTTGTTTTTAGGTCTGGGGCAGGGTTGTTTTTTGGGCTGGGTCGGTTTCAGGACTCAGGGCGGGGGTGGGTGTTTTTAAGGCTGGAGCGGGGCTTTTTTCTGGGCTGTGGGCTGGGTTTAGGGAAGGAGACTGGGGTGTAATCTTTACCATACATATGCCTTTACCAATCATGCCTTTAGAACGAAATTTGTTGTGGAGGCATGATAATCATGCAGTTGTGGTAAAGACCGCGTTGTTAATCGCATGCATGGTTCCTTCCGTCATACAACCCTGGGTGGGAATCTGCATTTACAACACAGATGGAACCTCGCATTCCGTTACCATGCGTACCGTTACCACGCAAACATTAACACGCTTACCTTTACCACACATAAATCTACAATTGGGAAAGGTTTGAATATGGTAGATTCTGCACCTGTATGATTGAGGAAAAGGTGAAAATTCGCATTTAACCTTTTTCGCGTTTTCTTCACATAGATTTTTTCCCCCCACATTAAATTATTTGAGTCTTATATGCTATTTTCTATACTTTAGACCACTCTCATGTCTCGGTGGTCCCAGCATAGCTGTAGATGTGCACTGACATTCTTGAAAAGCATAGCCAATGTATGTGAATAAATACATAGCTACAGCCCAAAGGCTGTTTAAATCATTTGCATTAGCCCATGTGGTCTGTTATTTTCTTGGAAATACTATTACTTAACCTCTGGGTGTCATGGATGATTGCTGAAAATCTTATGCTTTTGACACATTTCCACATTTGTGAATGAACTATATATGTACATTTTTTGGCATGTCACTGAGACTGTTCAATTTGCCATTAAAGTAATTCTTGATTATACTCCTAATGATGTCTAGGGCATACTCTTTTAACACAGCCTTCTTCAGTTAAAGAGGAGGAGGAATCATAGGAGAGGATGTGGCCTTTTGGCTAGAGCGGTCCACTGCAAACCTGGTCGACTGCAAACCTGGGGAACCAGGTTCGAGTCTCGGCAACGACTCTCACCATCCTGTGATTCTGGGCAAATCAATTAACCTCTCTGTGCCTAACAAAAAGGAATGTGTCCATCTGTAGCGAAACTGGTGCTCATGTAAAGCGCTCTGATACCCGATGTCTCGGGTCTAGTTTACGCTATACAAAACAAAAACAAAAAAAAGTAGGGCACTAACTGGGCATTGACAAAATTCGGTCTTACTTTTTACGACTCTGTGTAAAGGCACATAACCTAATGGCAGAGCTTCAGTTATATCCAACATTGACCTGCCATGGTTAGCTTTGACTTTGCTGAAAATAATGGTGGAACAGCTTCTCAGGGTAATGCAGCCAGCCCACCGCAATTTTCAGCAGTCAACACAGTGAAAGACCTCCTTCTATGCAATTCGTGGGGTTATTTCAGGAAAAGCGCTTTTAGCCGTCCCTGAAATTAAAGGATGGATCTCAAATGTCAGCAGCACTTGGAGTTGTGGGTACAGGCAATGAACCTCCAGTTACTGGGTTGTTGCCACATATAGGGCCTCATGTAGGTGGGCTTGCATTTACCACTTCATAAATACCGAATCATACCGATTCGGTATTTATGAAGTGGTAAATGCTATGTAGGTAATGAGTCGGTAAATATTACCGATTCGGTAAAATTCGGTATTTACCGATTCGGTAATTACCGATTCGGTAATGAGGCATACCTTCCCATTGATGGGAAGGTATGCCTCATTACCGAATCGGTAAATACCGATTCGGTAATGGGGGGAACACATGCAAGGGTGGCAGGGTGTCACATTGACACCCTGTTGCACCCCTGATTCGGCCATGTGTGCACATGTGGCACACATACATGCCCTAAGGGCATGTATGTCTGCCACATTGCACACTTCTAAGCGCTTTAAAATGCTTAAACACATCCATTCATTATTTACCACCAACTATTAGTTGGTGGTAAATACCGACACCAAACAACACCCACACACTCCCCCTACATCTCATTTCTGTATTCGGAATTTACCGAATCGGTAAAATTACCGATTCGGTAATTTTACCGATTGGGTAAATTACCGAATACAGAAATGAGCCCCCTACATCTCAAAAGCCAAAATACCGGTCGGTAACGGTATAATTACCGAAAATCGGCCGTTACCGACCGGTATTTGGCTACCTACATGAGGCCCTTAATATCTAACATGGCGTCTAAGAAAGTCTCTGTTGGTACTTAGTATAAATAAAGAAACTTGATGCACTCTGTGAATATCTTGCATAAAGGCTGTGTCAGTATTTTGTTCAAGCAGGTTCTTACCAAATAAAACAATCCTGCATACTGGTTTAGATCACCTTTGTCTTATCTCTTTTGGAAAGTTATTATTTGTGGTGCTTGGGTTTTTTTTTTTTTTTAAACACATTCTGGATTCAAAATGCAGAGCAGCATAGCTGCAGAAAGAAATTAACAAAACAAGCACATTTATTGTTGCCTACTTAATCAAAAGAAAATTAGAGTCAACTCTAATATTTCGATAAAATGCCGCGGATTTGCACCACGTCATGTCTAAGCACAAGCCCCTTACAAGTCTCGCCACCACTTAAATATAATACAGGGTCGCTCTTCCAAATCTAAGTCATCAGCATACAGGCAATCACCATTGCACAGAATATCAGCCCAACCTTTGGAAGACCAAAAATATACAAAGCAATTCCTGCTATATGGGTATCTGTAGCATGCCATTATGTTTGAAAAAAATACCCAAACAGAAATCCTCCAAAATCCGCCAACTCGCAAATATATCGATTTGATCCACATTTTCCAACTTGTATCTGGGCTTTTGCCTATTTGGTTTCTTCATTTCGCTATCCTCGCTCGTGTAATATAAATAGCGTGCACTGCTTGATATTTATTGTTACAGTTAGCGCTCTAGCGTTTCCGCTAGAGCGCTGTCAAACGCGCGCAGGTTGCGCTCACGTCAAGGACGTGAGCGCGCACATATAAATAATAAACAGGTGGACGAACGGCAGTTCGCGCCCAACTAGCAGACTGTGTGTGTGGTCCCTCATTGCGCTGCAAGCGAGCGAGGCCTCCCCTGGGCTCCCCAGGATAGCGAGTGAATCCTCCAGGGCATTCCCCTTCCCAGGCAGAGGGCAGGGGTTAAATCACCACACTGGCGACGAGGGGTGACCTCTGAACCCCCTGAAATTCTTGCTGCTAGGCAGAACAGCTACAGAGGTCTCGCCTAACGACGCAGCGCGCTGCACCTGACCACGTGCAACGACCGACCCACCACGTGAGTGAACGACGACTTCTGGTCACACACCAGGGATTTTGACGCCACGATGGGAGATGATGAGACGCCCGGCCCTGCAGGGACATTGCCCTATCACCCCGCGTCCGGAGTGCTACCTCCGTTTAGCGAGGTCGCAGACCCCACGACCGCCGCGCCGAGATGGCAGACATGGCTGGGGAGGGTGGAAAACTACTTCATCGGGTCCAGGGAGACGGATGGAATGGTGAAACGCTCTCTACAACTCCACTACGCGGGGGAAGAGATCTACCTCCTGTTCAAGCACCTGCCGGACACGGGTCCACCGTCGGACTACGCAGCAGCGGTTGCAGCCTTGCACGCACAGTGTGACCCCCAGGTCAACCCTGACTATGAACACTTCAAGCTTCACCAAGCGAAACAGCGTGAGGGGGAGTCGGTTAACGCGTTCCACGCGAGGCTGAGAGTCCTTGCGGACACGCACCTGGTCGGCGACCGGGCAAAAGAGGAAATCAGAGCGCAGCTGATCCTGGGGATCCGGAGTAAGACGTTACGAGGCATGATACTTCGCAAACCGAACATCACGATGAACGACATCCTCGTCCTGGCCCGGACTCACGACCTGTCAGCAGCACGTGCAGAGGAAATGGATCTAGCCCTAGTGAAAGGAGCGGCCAGCAAGTTGGAGGTCAAAGTGGAGAAAGCGGACGCAGTACGGAAGAAGGAACGACCTCCTAAGCCCCACGACCGGCGGGCTCCCGATCCAGCCAGGTCGTGTGGATACTGCGGATACGATGAACACCCCCTCAAGGCGTGCTAAGCCCGTGGGAAAACATGCACCAACTGTGGCATCGACAACCACTTCGCGTCCGTCTGCCGCAGGAAGATGCAACGGAGCAGCCACAGGCTGGACAAGCCGATGAGGAAGCTAGTACGGCAACTATCACACACATCTTTATCATCGCAGCCACGGCCCAAGAGAGAACCAGTCAGGAAGTACCCAGAATCAGACACTGAGTCCGACGATGAGGGAGAAACGTACCTCATATCATTTACCAGAGTCCTCAAGAGCACCCGGCAACCTCAGCCGCGCTGCGACATTCTGATTGCCGATCAGAGGTGAACGCTGTGATAGATACCGGAGCGTGACAGTTATGGGGGTGCAACAATACAATCGCCTCAAACCACGGCCGGAGCTACGCCCGTCGAAGGCCAAGATCTTCGCTTACGGAAGCGACACGCCGCTTCCGCTGAAGGGCAAGATGAGGGTCGCAGTGCAGTCAGAAACGGCAGAAATCGTCATCGACATTCATGTCATCAACCAGGAAGTAGACACACTTCTCAGCGGCCATGCGGCTGAAGATCTAGGACTGATCTCGTTCCTCAGAGTAGTCCAGGACCGACAAGTCGACGACTTGCTTGGAGAATTTCAGGGCTTATTCTCAGGCCTAGGAAAAATCAAGAGGCCACCAGTACGACTCCATATAGACACCGCGGTGCAACTAACAGCCCTCCGGCGCATCCCGTTTCACCTATGCCCATTAGTAGAGGAGGAACTCCGACAGCTGGAGGAACAAGGCGTTATAGAAAAGGTTACGGGGCCCACACCCTGGGTGTCACCAATGGTCATAGCCGAGAAACCACGACAACCAGGGAAGATCCGGCTATGTATCGACATGCGCCTCCCGAACAAGGCCATCACAAGGGAGAGGCACATCACGCCTACCATGGATGACATTGTCTCTGACCTAAACGGTGCCCGATGGTTCTCGAAACTGGACTTAAATGCGGGGTACCACCAACTCTCCCTAGCCAAGGACAGCCGGTACATCACCACCTTCAGCACGCATTTGGGTCTACGGCGATACAAGCACCTTAACTTCGGGATCTCGTCGGCGGCTGAAATCTTTCAGAACACAATTAGAGACATCCTGATCGGGCTGCCTGGTGTCCTGAACGTGAGTGATGACATCCTCATTTACTCCAAGACAGTCGAGGAGCACTACCGACACGTCAGGGCCACCCTCACGCGCCTCCAAGAGCACGGAGTCACCCTACACCGGGAGAAGTGCCAGCTGTTCCAGCAGAAGATCGAGTTCTTCGGCTACGTTTTTACCAAGGAGGGCATCCAAGTGGACCCTCGAAAGTCGCTAGCCATCAAAACAGCCGCGGCACCCGCGTCAGTGGCGGAGGTACGCAGTTTCCTAGGGATGGCCACATACTGCGGAAGGTTCATCCCGAATCTGGCCACCCTAGCCGAGCCCCTGAGACGCCTCACCAAGACAGACGTGACGTGGCAGTGGACGGATGCCGAAGAGCGAGCCTTCGAAGCGATCAAAGAAGCGCTTCTAGACCAGACAACACTGGTCTACTTTGACCCGACCAAGAAAACCGAAATCCTAGTGGATGCCAGCCCCGTAGGGCTAGGGGCAGTCCTGACACAAGAACAGGAACCTGGACAGTGGGCAACTCTGGCGTACGCTAGCAAGGCCCTCACTGACACGGAGAAGCGATACTCCCAGATCGAGCGGGAAGCAGTGGCGATCCGGTGGGGCTGCCGCCATTTCCATCTTTATGTGTGCGGGCACCCATTCACAGTGGTGACGGACCACCAGCCGCTCGTGCCGTTGTTCCGGGGAACAGCTCCACACCCGCCCCCACGCATAGAGCGGTGGGCCATCGGTCTGCAACAATATCACATGACTGTAGTGTACCGGCCAGGGGCCAAAAACCAGGCAGACTTCCTGTCCCGTCACCCAGAACACGACAGTGCACCCGAGGACAGGGACACTGAGGACGACGCCGAGGAACACCTCGACATGGTGGCGGCATTGACGTGCCCCAGGGCCATTACGCTTGGAGAACTCCAAGAAGTAGCCGACCAAGACCCCGTGATATTCAAGGTCAAGAATACCATCCTCGAGGGAAACTGGCAATCGTTTCTACAAACGGCGAACTCGTGGGCCAGTGGAGACCGGGAGGATCTTCAACAAATGTGGAGGGTACGACACGAGCTGAGCGTGACCAGAGGGGGACTCCTTCTAAGAGGGTCCCGAATCGTCATTCCTGGAGCACTCCGGACAAAAGCGACCCAGTTAGCACACAAGGGGCACCAAGGTACAGAGAAGATGAAGGCCCGGATGAGGGAGAAGGTCTGGTTCCCGGGCATGGACGACTACGTCACCGACACCATCCGCAGCTGCCAGTCATGCCAGCTAACAGGAGAAGCCCAACCACCGGCGCCCATTATGACTGAAGAACACGGACACGCCCCCTGGGAGAAGATCAGCGTGGACTTTGGGAGCCTACCTGATGGGCGAGTCACCCTCGTCATCATGGACAGCTATTCGAAGTACCCTATTGCGGAAGCCCTACCATCCACCGCGTTTGTCCACGTGAAACCTGCCCTGGAGAAGGTATTTGGGATGTTCGGGTACCCCGAGGAACTGTGGAGTGACAATGGACCCCCGTTGCAAGGGCACGAGTTCGAAGAACTCTTGAGGACACACGGCGTCAGACACAGGCGCATCACCCCGCAATGGCCCCAAGCCAACGGGGAAGTGGAGCGTTTTATGCGCACCATCAATAAGGTACTACGCATCGCAGTGTCCGAACAACTAGACCCAGAACAAGAGCTACAGCGATTCCTAGGGGAATACCGCAGTACTCCCCACTGCTCCACCCGACAAGTCCCCTGGGCGTTGATGTTCCAAGGAGCTCGCAGGGATGGGCTACCAGTAGCCCCAGGCTGGGTGGCACCACCTTTCAGCGAAGAAGAAGCGTTCCGAAGGCGCCAAAGGCGAAACGACAGAGTCAGTGAGGCTCGGAGGGCCGTAACCCGAGAAGTTCAAGCAGGTGACACAGTGGTCCTCAAAGAGCGCCGGCCAGGGGGAAAGTTTAAAACTCGATATGAAAAGGGATACTGGAGAGTGGTCGACCGCCGAGGGACCATGGTGCGTCGAGGGAGAGACCTGGTCACCCGGAACATATCGTGGTTCAAGGTGGTGAGGAGGCCCGCAGATAACCCTGAGACAGCAGATCTCGATGTGGGCCACGACGTGGGCGACGACGCAGGGGACACATCCTGCTCCAACCCACGGAGCAACACAGACTCTGAGCCAGGTGGCGCCGATGGCACCGGAGGTGGACCAAGGCAAGAAATACCACTGGAAACCTCGGCCCCAGGCGCCCGAAGGGCCACCAGGTATGAGCTGAGGGAGAACCCCAGGCCCAGCAGTCGGCTGAGAGACTTTGCGTGCCAAGTAAGTGACGCAGCGAAGTAATAAAAGGACTGAGTTGAGAAGGGATGTTACAGTTAGCGCTCTAGCGTTTCCGCTAGAGCGCTGTCAAACGCGCGCAGGTTGCGCTCACGTCAAGGACGTGAGCGTGCACATATAAATAATAAACGGGCGGACGAACGGCAGTTCGCGCCCAACTAGCAGACTGTGTGTGTGGTCCCTCATTGCGCTGCAAGCAAGCGAGGCCTCCCCTGGGCTCCCCAGGATAGCGAGTGAATCATCCAGGGCCTTCCCCTTCCCAGGCAGGGGGCAGGGGTTAAATCACCACACTTATGAGCTTTTTGTCATTTTCGTGAAATGTCATCTGTTTGCAGGTGCTTGTGTGCACAGTGTATTTGGTGAGTCGTGAATGGCAGCCATGGCGACCATGCTTGAATTTCATCTCTATGGGGTCTACAAACTGTGGGGATTATTAACAAGCCCTTGCACTGCAGGTGCGTCACTTAATATGGGAAAAAGTGGCGAACTTGCGGCACAAGGGGCTTGTGAAAAAGCCACTGTGAGTGCATTTTTAGGTTTACGAGTTTGTTCTTTCGCCAGTTCTTTACGGATCCCTAAAGCTTTTTCTGTGTCTGCAAAGCACTTGTTAGGCACATTTGAGGGGCATATTTACAAGCCCCTATTGCCACCATAACCTCACGTTTTGGGACGCTGTGGTGGCGATAGGGGCTTCACCTTATTTACAAGGCAGAGTTAAGCCACTTCACGTGGCTTAATACTGCCTTGTGATAAAGGCACCCTTTCACGCTATACATAGCGTGAAAGAGGAGGGCAATAGTTGTTGCGATGGGCATTCCACCACAACACCCATTTATTTTGACGCAGTTCCATATTTACAAGGGTGGCATAAATATGGGGGAGCGCCAAAATTAAGACCAGGGAAATCATGGTCTTACCCTTGGGCAACAAGGAGAAATGTTTAATTTCTCATCGTTTTTGCTGTATCCATGTGTGCTACGTTGTGCTGCAGAAATGGAAACAGCAAAACGCCAATGATTGTTTATGTGCAGGAAGGTGTTCCTTCCTGCACAAAACAATCATTTAAAAAAAAATGACTTTTTGCAACTTCTATGTGTGCTGCATTAATCAGCACACATAAAAGTTACAAAACGCCATTTAAAGATTGTTTATGTGCAGGAAGGAACACCTTCCGCACATAAACAATCTTCTCCTGCAACGCAGACTCCCTGGCACTACGGTGCATAGCTGCCTGTGCTTGCACTAGGCAGTTAAATTTAGCATCAGCGCCGGGGGAAACACAGAGCAGCACCATATTGTTGTATATATGGTGCAGACCTACGTTTCAGAAGTGGCAGAGAGCAGTGTTAAGCCAAGAAGACTAACGCAGCGCTCCGCCACTTCCATTGTAAATGTGCCCCTGAATGTTCATACTACACATTTACTACATCTTCCATTTTCGAAATAGAACAGCAGGCATGTGTTTCCCTCTTAACATACTGTTCAATTCACTTATCATAAGAGACTTAGTTACCCCTTGTCAAGAGACCCTACATATAGTGTGTGCTGTATAAATGCTATTAGTCATTCATTAATTTCTGAGATGGGTTTGTTTGTTTCTTTGGTTGCACATGCTTTCTTTGTCTGCGAGGCAATGAACTGCATGGATCATGCATGGCTCATTGAGTTTGTCACCACACTCTTTGCCACCAATATTTTTTTCTTTTTCCCCCAGAAATTGCTGCCTTTTTCTGAGAGTCTAATTCTTTTTCAGTAGCTTCATAAGAATAATCATTTGGGTCTGTCATTCTATTTGTTTAGCCAACCAGCAACAGCCGCCCCTCCCCACCATGACCCCTCTTATTGCACCTTCAGTGCAAATGCCACATGCCACACATATCTTGCCTCCGCAGAATGTCTACTGTGTGCTTTATGTTTTGCTAGAAAAAGGATGGGGTATATTTACAAGGGCATTACACCACAGGAATGTCACCTTTAACGATGTTCCTGTGGCACAGTGCCCTGCTCCATATTTACCAAGTGGCGTTGAACCACTTTTAGCAGCTTAATGCCACTTTGTAAATATGGTACCCTTTTACGCAGGTATCTGCATGAATGGGGCATGCAATGGGTGTTGCTGTTAGCGTTCCACAGCAACAACTACTGCTTTTTGACACTGCCCCAGATTTACAAGGATGTGTAAATCTGAGGCAGCGCCAAAAACGAAAGCCATACAAGAGCAGGCGTTAGAATGGCAATACGAGGAGAAATACTTTTATTTCTTCTCGTTTTTGCTTTTTCTAACTGTGCTGCATTCTGCAGAACACAGAAAAAGCAAAATGCCATGAATGATTGTTTATGTGCAAGCAGGTATCCCTTCCTGCACATAAACAATCATTACATATTGATTATTTGCTACTCCTATGTGTGCTGCAGAATGCAGCACACATAAAAGTAACAAATTGCCATTATGCATTGTTTATGTGCAAGGGACACCTTTCTGCATATAAACAATCATTCCCTGCAACACAGGCACCCTTGCACTATGGTGCAAGGGTTCCTGCGTTGGTGCTAGGCAACTAATTTTAGCACCAGCACTAGGGAATAAACAGGGGCATGTCTTATTTTTGTAAATAGGGCGCATCCCTGCGTTTTGGAAATGTTGGTGTGCTGTGCTCCCAAATTTGGCGCTACTCCACACTCCAACATTTCTTTGAACATATGCCCCCATACTCCTTGTCAGTTTCCACTAGGTGTCAGAACCTGATGCTAAGAAAAGTCTTCCATCTCACTCTCTTGGAGTGTTTCAAGCCACAGGTCTGCCATACCAGGCAGATCATTCTCTTTGTCAGGTACCATCTACTGTAGACAACAGGAGCACCCGGTGCAAGCCGCTAAAATATGTGCCTCTGGTATTCTCTGGCTTTGTTGCTCCAGCAAGAAGCAGTGCCCTCACATGATCTTTCTGTGCAGCCAGCCAGTGGGCTTGTGCTGACTGCCGGCTTGGTGCAGTGGAGATGCACTGCACAACACTGCACAACTGAGGAGAGGATGTGGTCCGTCAGCTGCGCTGCCGCCTCTGGTGCAGGAAACCAGGGTTCGAGCCTCGAGGTCGCGTCCACATCCTGCGATTCTGGGCAAATCACTTAATCTCCCCGTGCCTGAATGTGTAATGTAAATACGGTGCTATGTAAAGCGCTCCAATACCTTCGGATCAAGTTTGCGCTATATAAATATGCAACAAAAAAAAAAACTCACCTTCTCCGATCCCCGGCTGCTCTAAACCAATGCAGCTCCCCCAACTTCATTGGCAAATGCTTCCGCCACCTTCCCAGGCAAAAAAAGGAAAAGAATGCCATCGATTCCAGCAGTACAGGGGTAAGCAATGGATGAAGGGACCTAAACTCTAATTCATGCTAACCCAGAGGAGAGAGCTCTAGCTGCCGCCATGTTCCCCTCCAGTCTATCAAATGTTTACCAAATTCTCCTGGCAAGGAGAAAGATGTAAAAATGGTGTCAACCAGAATCCCACACCTGTTGCATGTGGTGGTGATCAGCTAAATATTTCAAAGAAATGGATAAGAAGTGTGTTACAGGGAAGGAACATTTACAATTTTGGAGATCAGTTGAGAATTGGATGAGTGCAAATGCTGAGTCCAATGATTATACCTCTAAAATCAGTAACAGCCTGTGAGCTTATGCCATGGAGCCGTGGCACAGATTACTAACTAAATCTGGGCCAGAGAAACAGTCTGGTATAAAAAGCGTGCTCATCGAAGGTGTTGTGAGGACATAAAAAAACAAATTTGTTCCTCTGATTTACTTATCCTGCCCAAAGTCCTTTGGCAAAGAGCCTTCCCTAGCACTGAGCTAAATGCATATCCACCTGCCTCAAGCACCATGCTCAATCAAGCTATGGGACCCACTGAATTGTACCCAGGGTATCATGATTGGACTGTGCCCAGAACTTACAGGTGTTATTGGGAATTTAGCAGCAGACTAGAGTCCTTACACCAGGAACCTATCCAATGCAAACCAACTCATAAGCATTCCTGTCTGTGGCACCGCGTTAGGCATCTTTCCCATATGTGAAATATCATTTAAAAGCTTAACAAGAGTTTTTAGCAAAAAAGGCATATCTTCTCACATTGAAGCTGTAGTCTCTCTATGGCCGTCTTATGTTTAGACTTCATTTTGAAAACACAATATGCTGTTGTTAAACATATTAATATCAGTGTAGGAGTAGGCGTGGAAAAAATACAAAATACATCAGAGTAATTTATGTAATTTCAGGAACTTCTCTTTATGCTTGTCATGCTAAATTCAAGAAATTATGCCACTACGCCACTTTGGGTAATTACACTTACTTCGCAGTACAATTTACAATGAATGCGCAATTTGCAGTAAAACTTTATTTCATATGCGAGAACGCGAGAGGCTGTTAGTGGCGCTTTTATTTTTGCATGATTCTTTTAGTGCAGAATGCATCCTTGTGCCAAGTGCTGATGCAAGGATACATTTTGCACTAACATATATTACAGAAGGATGGATTTGCTTTTAGTTTAGTTGCGCGTAATTGCACGGAAGCAAAATTACGCACATTTTCAAACACCTTTTTTTTTGGGGGGGGGGGAGTTTTATGCAGCATGAACTCAACCAGAAGGTATCAGAGCGCTTTACATGAGCATCAGTTGCATTACAGACCGACACATTCATTTTGTTCGAATGGGGAGATTTAGGGGCATATTATCAAGCACGGTGTTAAAATTATCGCCGCTTTAGCATTTATCAAGCCCATTATCGCCGCTTTAGCGGCAGTTTTCTGTCGCTTATGCGGCGATAATTTTAACGCAGTTTCTTGATAATATGCCCCTAAGAGATTTGCCTAGAATCACAGGATGCCGAGAGTCCAACCCGATTCCCCAGTTACGAGGTACTTTCCATCACAATTTCACTTGTTAATTTGTCATTTTTAATTTCAAGACTTGACAGATGATAGCTCAGACAGTTCCTGGTACAATCTAAACAGCTAGCATCCTGTCCCATACAATTTCTCTTTCCTTTTATCTCGAACTATATGTGATTTGTTTTCAATAACGCACTTTGATGAGATCATACACTGTGAGGCTTCTATTTCTAGCCAGAGCGGGTCTTCTTTTATTATCCTTTTAAGTTCTTTTAATTATTTTAACATTTGTTTTACTAATCTATTCTCTACAATGATGAGAAAACATCAGTCTGAGTGGACACGTATGTATTATATACTTTTTAATCTTCTTTTTAGTCTTTCCTCACGATAGTATTGCGTCACAGAAAGTAAGTTTGGCCCTGTAGAGCTGCATATATCTTTGCGAATATGACCCAAACAGATACATAAAGGAGTTGATGGAGTCTTGACATTGCTTGAGTGCTCATCCTGGAGAATAGGTTCACCATCTGGAACGGAGACAAAGGGGATGATTCCGAGCTCATTAGGAAGCCCTCTGAACGACTCGGTCCTGGAGCGCTTTCTGATCAAATTGTGCTCCGTGAGTCTGAATGACTGATTTTGATGTGTCAGTATACTGACGGACTCGGCTCTGTCAGACTCCCATTAAACTCAATAGGAGCCTGTGTACCGAACTCGTACCCAGGCTTCCATTGCAAAAAGGGGTGGGTGGAAAAAAGCATGCACCCTGTGGCTGACACCACATGGTGCCATCCATACTGTGCATGAATGGAAAGGGGGGACCCATGGGTTTCCAGCTGCCACCAATTTGGACCACCCTGCGTGAAGGGGGGGCCTACTACAGCCCCCGAAGTCCGATTCCCACAGCCGTTGCGTTTCGTTAAAACCAAGTCGGTACAGCTGTCAGAATCGGGCATTGTACTTTCTCTTTCGGAAAGCCAGCCCCATTGAGCTGAACGAATTAGCTCCAAATGAGTCGCACTGACTGATTCAGGTTCGGAACAGATTCGGTTGGCGTGGACAGCTTACTCGCATCATACTTGGTCATTCGGAATGGGGGACGATTCTGTCGGAAACATACGCTCCGCATCGGATTTGCTTCTTCTGAATCCCGTTTGGAGCCCTTCCAAACGACATCGGAATCGCCCCCAAAGTCTGGGCAGTGACTGATAAAATTCAGGACGAAGATTAACATTTCGGAACACAATGTTAGGTCAAAACGTCACTTTTATGCGCATGTCTGTGGAGGTAAAGAAATTAAAATAAAAGTAAGTAAATAGGTGGCCGGCACAAATACAAGTCAAACTAGTCACATTTTCTTTTGTTTGAAGGATATATAGCAATTTAGAGCTAACATTCATATGTAATTGTAATTATTTTCAGATTAAAATCTAGCAGATATGCAAAATATCACAAAGGACATAAAATACTTGGGATTCTTCTCCCTTCTATGAATAATAGTAATGTAAACAAACATGCAGGAATTGGCAGCAGAAACAATGCAAAAAACACGTGTTTTAACAAAGAGAAAGTCTTCCTATCTGGAGAGAAGTCTCAGCAGGGAGGCCTTGCTTTCTAAGAATGTGAGATGTATCTGTCTGTATGAGTAATTGCACTAATAATCATAAACATAGCACTTACTAATCAGTGCTTATTAGGACCCAAAGGACATCTTGTAAGCATCCTTAGGAAAAGGGAGATTAAGAAAAATGTAAGGTTCTTTGAAGCTGGTTTATAACTCACTAAACTGCATGACAAGGATTATAACATCTTGCCTGCAGTTCCGCAAGGTTTTCTGTAGCCAAAGCACTAACCTACTGAGCTGGCAAGAAAAATCCAAATCTGTGACCTGCATGCTACGCTCTGTAGTCCACAGTAGGCACATTAAATGGACAATTTAATTTAAGTAGGTACATCACAGTTACCTGATCCCAGATCACTGGTGGGGAGATACACTAAAGAGCAACCAAGCTGGCTGTAGTGGCAGAAACTGTTCCAAAGTCCTTCACCTGGACTTCCGGTCCAGGTGCCAGCCAATGTGTCTCCACCACCATTCAGATCAGATGCACCATCAACGTAGACAACAATACAGACAAGATAGCAGCGTATTGAAGTATCATGTAGAAGTGAACGAAGAACAGTTTAACAAAACTTTAGGAGTAAATCTGCAGTGTTTAGGTGGTAAAGTACCACCATTCAGTACTGGAAGCAAGCCATCCTGATACAGTGGGAATCCCTGCTACGCTGCCTGATGGTTCAGTACATTTATATATCTAACTAATTCCCATGACTGGTCCCTAAACACTGATCAATAGCATCTGAGCCTAGACCATCCCACGAGCACTTGAGAACTGATTCAAGTCGTCATGCCCGTCAGTGACGTTTCTTTTAATGGCTTCCATAAAAAGATTAAAGACAAAAAATAGAACAGCGTCTTGCCAGGTCTGTTTTATCAAATAGCCCAAGAATCCAATTACAACTGTAACTTAATCAGTCAAGTAGATTGCTTCAAAGGCATTGCTGTTATTTCTCTGAGAGTTTGTGTTTCCAAGTAGATTTTTGTTTAGCCTTTATTTGTAGCTTTCTCCCTACATGCAACTTTACTCCAACTTCATTCAACAACTGCCTGCTGTGGGGAAAAGTGGTGTTTTCTTTTTACCTGAGCCACCTGCTCTGTGCCTTGAATTCAACCCCTTCACGAGCTCTACATCTCCAGTCATGGCCAGCATGACTCGTTGTCGCGCAGGAGGGGTATCGGGGGGATTTCATTTAAAAAAAAGTTAACTTACCTTCGCCGCCCCAGTCCAGTCCCTGGTCATCTCTGCTTTTCTGCTCCTAACAGGAAACAGGCAGCAGACCTCCTCTCCCCTCCCCTAAGCCAATCACAACGCTGAAATGGCAGCTTTGTGATTGGTTGGGACACATCAAGCGTCAATGGGGAGACCATTTTCTCCATGTAGGCTGCATGCAGCCTACATGGAGCAAAAGCAGAGCGCGTATGACTGGCTTGGTCAGCCCTGGGGCCAACCAAACAGTCAGCGCCCTCAGAGTGGGCATGCCACTCCTCCCGTACCCTAGCGCAGGACCGCCCACTGGCCCGCCCCGAACCAAACCCTTCTACTTTCTCACAGTGTGAAAAGAAGAAACATAAAATTGTATTTATCATACCATTTTATGTTTCTGCTTCTCACACTGCGAGAAAGCAGTGGGGCAACGCTCCTCCACCCACATGGAGGAGCCGCGCCTGCGCATCTCACACATCTCGGGGGCCTCGCTAGATGTCGTACATACAGTAATACTGACAACTGACATGCCTGCTCAATAACAGACGTTCTGTTTAAAATAACTGACAGGTGGTTACCCTACTGGCGAACAACTGCTTACTCATAATCTTCACATACACCTGGGTAAGGAAACTTGCAAACTTGCTTTCTTCAATCGTCATGTAAGGAAAAAGCTTAATACGCTTCTTTTTGATGCTGCAAAAACCTTTTCCTAAGCCGGTTTCTGCCTTTGAAGTAAGTGAAATCTCTTCTCGCTAGTGGCTGGACACTTTTTTAGGTAGCTGTGCGCCTTACAAATGTATAGCATTGTATCTAAGGGGCATATTATCAAGAAACGACGTTACAATTATCGCCGCTTTAGCGGCAAAAAACTGCTGCTAAATTGGCGATAATGGGCTTGATAATATGCCGCAGAGAATTCCCATAGAAGCCCATGTTCTGGTGTCAACATGGGCTTCTATTGGAATTCTCAAGGGCATATTATCAAGCCCACTATCGCCTCTTTATCGGTAGTTTTCTGCCGCTAAAGTGGCGATAATTTTAACGCCGTGCTTGATAATATGCCCCATGGTCTCTCCAATTACTACCAATAGACTGTGAAGTTCTTCTTGTGTGAGTATGGGATGTGCGAAATCATATATTTTTTTCTCGAAATACTCTTTATGGAATCTCAAGTAATAATATATAATGTAAGGACATACCTTGTGTTCGTCACTTGAGATATGGCTAAGAGGAATTAGCTCAAGGACAAATGTCTTCTGCAATAGTTTTCTTGCTCAGACTGGCCGGTAGCATGACATTTTCTGGTCAATCCAATCAACTTTGGCAAACATGCCTGCAATTTCGCACTTGCGGAACTTTTGAAATTACTTATATTTCACCTAACAGAAGATTCCTGACTTTTTGCAAATTACACAACCGTAAAAGGTTGCACTCCCGTATCTTGGAGGAACGTTCGCGCCACTTTTCAGTTGTGCGAGAAAAATATACATTTCAGTGAGTTTATTTGCAAAGCTGAAGCTGTGGCATAGAGCAAGAAAATAGGTTAAATATTTTAGCAAATGTTATTTTTACTGTTGCATATCAAGTACTATACGAAACATATATGACAACTGGAAGCTAACCGGACAGAACTATATATCATGCATAATCTAATGAAAATAAACGTAGTTAACAGTATTATCGACACTGTAATTCTCAACCACAAACAGCTAGAAGCTATGGGGCATATCATCAACAACTGGCGATAATTATTTACAATATATATACGTGATAATCAATAAAATACACAAACAATTTTTGCAGAGATTCGCAAAAAACGTCCTCAGCTTAATTATGGATAAAGGATAAACCTTGTAAGCCACATGTCCCAATTGTTTTATAGTATATACAAGGAGTTCCAATTGATACGGGACTGTAGAACCGTCAACGTTTCGACCCTATAGTAACCAGTCGTTGTGCATATTCGTTTCGGGTCTTCTTCAGGACATAGGTAGTGTATAACAGCCTAAAATTCAGGAGACGAGACAGATTTTTCCCAAATTGCAGTTATTGCCACTCGATTTCAATCCGAAGGCACTGCCAGAATCGTAGAGGGTCCTGATTGGTCTTGGTCTAATTTTTAAGTTTTTCTTTCTTTATACTCTGATTGCAAGGACCTGACTTCAGGGTAGAAATTTAGACCAAGACGAATCAGGATCTGCAAAAATTGTTTGTGTATTTTATTGATTATCACGTATATATATTGTAAATACTTGCATCTTCACTACTACACTTAGTCACCTTATTCACTTTGTCACTGCGTCGCTTCTTTGTTAATATTATTGTATATACAGCCTGCTTCATTTTTCGTCCATATTCCAATGAATTGATAAATGAGTTGACACTCAAATGAATCTCAAAAAATAAATTATTTGGTTTTTTGCAAATATTATTCGTTGTGTAATATTGATTAATCCTTTTTTGATCTACTAATGCTGTGTTTTGTGAAGTTTGATTTCTCTCAAGTATAAATAATTGCTTCCCCCTTTTGGAACCATTGTTCATATTTTGTTGATAAAGCCCAGGTTCCTTGGGTTATAGGGTTACCCCTGTTTGTTTAATTGATGCGGTTACTCAGCATCGGGACCTTTGGGAGGTGAGCTCTACCTTTCTATACTTCAGCTTGGGGAAAGCTGACTCCTTTATTTTCTCAGTTCCTTCTGGCAAGTGAATGTCAATGGGGAAGCCAAAAAATCAACTTCTTTTTATCAATGTTGTAGTGGAAAAGTCATGCCGTGGCCAAGACAAAATGTCGGAAATCAAGCTAGACACTCTAATGAGTGAACGTATGTTGATATAATTGGCCATAGACTCTTTCAGGAAGGATACCAGCTTGACGGCTACTGACTTTAAATTACTCAGGATAGAGCTAAGCTTGTACCTGTGGCAGATAAATGACACCGAGAGCAGAAGAGCTGACCTTCAGGACTGCACCGCACAAATACCTTGGAACACACTGGATTGAGGCCAAGAGCTCAGACTCATGCAAACAAATTGGTGGACATGGAGGACAATCAATAAAAAACAATAATACAATTATATAAAATTCATATTTCCATGCTATTCAGATTTCTTAAAAATATTCTAAAAGACGATCTGAACTCCTACTAGAATATTGCACATAATATCATCAAGGCGTTATATTAAGAGAGACAATACCAGAGACATACAGATTTGTCATTTCAATTTTGTTAATTTGAAGGAATCAATAAAACATGAACATCTAAGCATTATTACACTTATACTTCATTGTACCTCAAATTTATGAAGACAACAAGGGGGACGTAGATGCGTTTCAGTGAAAAAATTATGTAGGACCACCTTCTTCAGAACAACAACAAAAATGATATCCCTCTAAATGAAAAAGCAATGTTCGCTTGCATAAAAGAGACAGAATATGTGTCAGAATACAATCTTTTAAATTGTGAAACAAAATCACACTTATTTAAATTATCAAAATCTCATCATTGCATGTTTTGTTTAAAGGAAAACATTCATCTTAATAAATTTACTTTACATCTAGATCTATTAATCATGATTCATGTTTAATGAACACTGGAGTTGTTACCAAAAAACGTATAAATCAGATAATAATTGTCCAAGGGGATCACCACAGAAACTCAAACCGACCATACACTCATGTATTTCATTCCCAACCATTCTGCCACATTCAAATTCCCCTTTCAACAATAACTGGATCCACTCACTTGTTGTGGATCCAGTTATTGTTGAAAGGGGAATTGTAAATAGAGGCAAGATGGCTGCCGGGAGTCCGTAGGGGAGAGCCGTTTCTTCCATCCTCTACCCAGAGTGTAGTATTATCCCATAACTATGCTAGGAGGTTCCAGTTTCCAGGCAACTACCCCTTCTTTTTTTGGGCGCACATAGTGATTATGATCTGCACTTGGCCGAGTGATTTTTCCAGCTTTGAGACATGAGGTATGCGGGATGGGACGGCGTCTACAGACACAGTTGAAAGCCTTGCGCCTAGCGAACTCGACGGTGCTTTCTCCCAAGCACCATGCTGTGAACCAGCTGAGTATAACCTTAGCTATTGTCTGGACCTCCAGTGGTCGGTGCGGACTAGCGAGAAATAAGAAAATGACCTCCAAAAGCCTGCAAGCTATAAAAGGGCCAAGGGACCCCGGGGCAGAAGAGAAAGATTATTTGAATGATAGTCCGGGACATAGCGATCCCGGTGCCCCTGCAGACAATTTAAGAGCAAAGACGCGTTTGAAGATGCAGGCACAGAAGGATAGCGGGAAAACCGCTCGGGCAGAGAGACATGACAGGGTCTCTAGGAGTGCTCCGAGAAAAGAGAAAGAAGTTAAGAAACCGAAGGCTTTGCCGGCTAAGAAGAACACTAAGAACACTAAGAACCATACAGCTGACGTGACAATAGGTTCATCTGGGCTCGAAGGGAGAGACGGGAGAGACGCAGCTCTTCGCCAGCCTACCTTGAGAGAAGTTCTTTTTGCCACAGCGAAGACTACAGTAGCTGACCGAGGGCTGCTCCAGGATCAAGAAAAGGCTCCCCCATCCTCCGACGATGTTGCTGGAAAGGACGTTGGTAGTAGTGCAGCCTCACGCATGCGGAGTGAGAGGGTGAGCGGTGAGCTGACTGAGACTGAGCCTGACTGCGCATTGGGAAGCCGGAGCGAGAACCCAGTTCGAATTACAGCCGGGGGCGTATTCCCTGCGAACATAGCTGAATCAGATTCACTGCAGCATGAGAAGGACGACGTTGACACTGACCTCCTCGGCGCTCCCAGGGAAACTCAGGTACAGGTACAGACACAGCCAGAGGGGGGGGGCCAGGATAAGGCTATGCAGTTGGGCCAGAATAAGACTATACAGGTGGTAATTGTGGAAAGTGAAAAGAATGATACTGGTCCACTCTCTGAGGTTGCAGAATCTGAGCCTGACCTCCAATCTGGGACAAAATTAGACATACAGCCCACTGCTATGGGAGATCCAGGTGATAGCCAATGCTCGGTTGAATTTCAGACTGAAACTGAAACTGTTCAAGCTATTACTAGCGGCAAGCCAATATTACAGCCCCTAAAAACAGGGCAGGGGGTAGCTATCCCAGGTTCGCCAACTGATGATTGTTTTTATTCAGTGGACGATGACGAGGAGGACCAGGCGGGTAAAAACAAGGGTAAGGGTAAGGACAAAGGCTCTTCCCATTTGGACTTTGCTACGGACTCAGCCTCGGGGTTAAGCAATAGATCTGATTCAGATTTGGACTCAGATTTGGATTCTGCCTCAGCTTTAGGGTCCTCCTCATTCTCATTATCTTCAGGACACCAGCCCAGAAAATCTGAGGTTGAAATCGAGACCTCAGAAGTAGAATCAAAAAGAACAATCGGGAGCAGAGACCTCAGAGGCCGTAGGTCGAAGAGCGTCAGAACGAGGTCATATGGAAAAGGACATGCCCTACCACAGAATCTAGAGAGCCCTACGCAGCAGGAGGTGGCTAAGAGGCTAGATTGGGATTATTCAGCTACATCACAGATTTATCAAGAGGGAGCTGTACACCCTCAACCCCAGCAACCCCAGCAATCTACTCAGCATGGTTACCCGGAGCATGCCACAGCTCAGAGCTCTAACTTTAATTTTGATGTACTACTTGGAACATTAAAACAAATGCAGAGTGAAGCAAGGGCAGAAGGCCGGAGAGCTAGACAGGCCAATAAAAAAATAGAAGGATCCCTGCGCAAAGTAAATAAATTATATGCAGATATGGCTGGAAGAGTTACAGAGGTAGAGGAAAGGACTGGGAAGCTAGAGGATGTAGTCGCCAAGCTTCAGGAAGATAAATGTCTACAAGAGAAGACAGCGACTGATGTCCTCTGGAAGCTTGAGGAGTTTGAGAATAGACAAAGGCGGAATAATATAAGGCTTCTTGGTGTGGAAGAAGGTAAAGAGGGCCAGGATGTCCGGGCCTTTGTGGTGGACCTGTTTAAAGGGGCCTTTCCCGAAATCACTAAATGGAACTGGGATAATGAAATTCAGCGGGCCCACCGGTTCCCATTAAACCAGAGAAGAGGAGATACAGAGGGTAACCCAAGGGCGATCCTTGTCTATGTTGGAAACTTTTTGGCGAGAGAAGAGATTATGAGTAAGGCAAAGCCAGCGACAAAGAGGTCTTATAAAGATATACACTTCTTCGCTCGGCCAGACTTCTGCCACACTACCGTGGAAAGAAGATGGCGGATGAGACAATTAATAACTCCTTTTCAAAATGCTGGCTGCGAAGTGTACTTGATGTTCCCGTCTCGCTTAAAAGTGATAGCTAATGGGCAGCATAGGGTGTTCTCTTCTGAAATACTTGCTCAGGAATATCTGGTGGAATTGAAGGATAAAAGGGGTCAGAAGAGTTAATTAACTATTTCAGATATAATTTGATCAGTAAGAGGAATATGATGAATAACAGGAATTCTCATAATATAATTTCGGTGGCGAGTATAAGTACAAGAGGGGAGTACTGAGGGAATGAATCGGTAGTGTATGGGATAAAAGTAGAAAAGGATAATGTAGTAGTTGGGTGGGGGAGGGAGGAGATGGTCATCTCAGGGTTAAGGTAGCCATACATAGGTCAAGTTTGACCTATTTGCCAGTAAAGGGGGGTGGGGTTGCAGGGGGGACACTGGGTGGGGGGGGAGGTGGGGGGGGAGCTGGGGGGAGGGGGGACAGGGCACAACAAACTAAGAATCGCATAATTGAAGATAAGCGATTAATAGGAGGATTAGTATTAGTATTGTTATGTATTTTAAATAAACAGGGAGAGCAGGTTGCACGAAAATCTGAAAATAGTATTGGTAGCATGGTAGTGATACTTCAGAAGCAAAGTTCCCATGATTTCTGTTTTTCTTACTATTTTTTCTTTCAAGAATATTGTTTTCATTTGAGATACAATGGTGATTAGAATAGCGACGTGGAATGTTAGTGGTTTGAACGATCGCCAAAAAAGACAAAAAATTGCCATGTCACTAAAGCAAATGAATGCCGATTTTATATTTATCCAAGAAACGCATATTATGGTTTCACAGGTTTATCTTCTGGACCAGTTGGGTTTCCAAGTATTAGCATACTCAAAGCAAGGTTCTAAACATAGGGGGGTCGCAATACTATCAAAGTATAGAAACTTGAATATTAGAAGAAAATTGGAAGACCAATGGGGCAGGTGGGCACTAGTGGAATGTTTTATTGAGGGAGAGTGGTACACCCTCGGGGTCATCTATGGGTCAACGGAGGATGACCCAGAGAGCTTTAAATTCCTAGATGCAGAATTATCCTCTTGGTCACCTCAGATTATATTAGGAGGAGACTTTAACATAAATGGTGCAGATGGTTTAGGCGTAGAGACAGGCTCATACGGGAGGTATCAGGGAAGAAAGAAAAGAGTATATCGAGCGTTAGGAGAGCTTGTAAGGAATAATATGCTGTTTGATATTTGGGGGAAGTTAAGAAAAGGAGATAGCGGATTCACGTATTATTCTGCCCCTCACCAGATCTGTGTAAGATTAGACTACTTTTTTGCTTCTAACACAATGCTGCCCTACACAAAGATAGAAAGACTCCCCCGCATATTTAGTGATCATAACCCTTTGATTATGAGTTTAAATATCCCTACTCGATCTAGGAAAGTCAGAACATGGACATTTGAGCGTGGGCTTCTCCAAGACCAGAATTATATCCAGCATATGACTCTTTGGATAAAAGAGTTTTTTGAAAATAATAGAGACAGCGCAGAGATAGGGATAGTCTGGGATGCCTTTAAGGCAGGGGTACGCGGGGAAACTCTTAGTTTTAATACTTTTAAACGCAAGCAGGAACAATCTAGAATGGGAGAGTTAACTGGGGCAGTCTTGGAGGCGGAGGAAGAATTGCAACACTGCGTTTTAGCAGGGGCTCCCCTAGACCAGTCCCTTGTAAAATTAACAAAGGCAAAGATGGATGCTGAAGAGGTTATTGCAAATAAGGTTGCTAAGATATATCTTACTAATAGAGAAAGGGCCCACGAATTTAGCGAAGCAGTTGGGAGGACATTAGCTATTCGCACAAGACAAAGGATCGCTTCAGGTGAGGTTAAAGAAATTATAGATTCAGAAGGTAATTTGTGCACGAGGCAAGATGGAATAAGAGAGGTATTTAGGAAATTTTATGCTTCCCTCTATGACGAGCAAAATGGGTGTGACCTGGATCAGATGGGGAAATATATGGAGGATATCCCAGTGGTGCGAATAGAAGAGGAAGTAGTAGAGGGGTTGGAAGATCCATTGAACCTACAAGAGATAAAGAACGCTATAGCGAATCTCCCTTCGGGTAAAGCATCAGGTCCTGATCAAATTCCAATCGAATTTTATAAGATATTTTGGGATGCTCTTTCACAAGACTTTTTTATAATGATACAGAAAGCACAATCTGGGGTCTCTGTACCAGAGTCATGGGGTGGTGCTGAAATAGTGGTAATTCTGAAGAAAGGAAAACCACCCACCATGCCATCATCATATAGGCCAATCACGCTCATGAATACTGACGCAAAAATTTTCTCTAAAATATTAGCTACAAGGTTTGCACAAATAATTGATTCGCTTGTGAGCACTAATCAACATGGATTTATCCCAGGGAGGGGTACGACTCACCACACTCGAAAGGTTATTACACTTTTTGATACCACGGAGGTTTCAGGAGACCCGATGGCCGTAATGTTATTAGATGCAGAAAAAGCATTTGATCGGGTCTCCTGGAACTATTTGTGGTATACCCTGAGAAGAGTAGGGCTCAAAGATGGTTATATAAAGGCAATTCAAATACTATACAGAGCCCCAAGTGCTGTGATCCGGATTAATTCAGGTTTAACTAAGTCTTTTCAAATTAAGAGAGGCACCAGGCAGGGCTGCCCTTGCTCTCCGCTTTTATTTGCGATGTATATTGACCCCCTGGTCCGAAGACTAGAGAGCTGTGATATGATTCGCCCAGTATGCACACCCATGGGATATAGTAAGGTCCTTGCATATGCAGATGACGTGGCAGTGATCACATCTAATCCCATAGAAGCTATAGCACAGGTTGAAACTGAGGCCACCAGATTTGGACAAATATCGGGTTACAAAATGAATGCCAATAAGACTCAGATAATTAAGAACAAGTACGTAGACTGCCCTGATCATCGGGTGGTGCAGGATGCGGTGTATTTGGGGGTAACTATTTCTTCTAATTTAGATACATTGGTAGAGAAAAATACAACTCCAGTTTTTCTTAAGGCAAAAAGGGATCTAGATAGGCTTGAGAATCTTCATCTTTCCCTTGTGGGGCGCACTAATATTATAAAGATGTTGATTTTACCAAAGTTTCTATATCTTTTTAGGGCAATACCATTATTATTCGAAACAAAATGGTTTAAGGAATGTGAACATATGATCAATAGATTTATCTGGGCAAAGGGAAAAACAAGGAGAGCACTTAGATTTATGGCACTGCCTCGTGATAGGGGAGGTTGGTCTCTTCCGGATTTAAAACTATATTATTGGGCAGCGGCCCTACAAAACATGTTGGGTCTGATAGGAGGGGCAGAGGTCGAAGGACAAGATAAGGCGGGTACATTGGCAATTTATGGCTTATGTTTGGGGGTTGAAGCTGAGAATATATTTTTAAAGCAAACCGATTTTTGTTACTTTAAAAGGACACGATTTAAGACGCTTCTAGCAGCTTATAATATTTGGAAAGCATTCTCAAAAAGTTTTGGCTTAGGCAAATATAATGCATACACTAGAATGAGTTTGAACCCTACTTTCCCAGTAGATATTTTTTCAGGTTCGGTTTTTGGAGAATGGGGAAGAAAGGGGATAAGGATGCTGGGAGACATCAGGACCGCACAAGGGGTCCTCCAATTTTCGGAGATACAATCAAACTATGGAATTGAGACGAGACATTTTTTTAAGTTTCTGCAAATAAGAAGTTATGTTGAAACAAAGCGGGGAGGCCCAGCTGGGTTTTCTAGGATTCCAATTATGGATTTAGCACAAGCAGGGTCAGACTGCACGATTCGGAGGTTTTACTCAGAATTGATAAAGGCCAAACAAGACGATAAAGATAGAATGGCGCAGAAATGGGGGAGGAAACTGGATATAATAGAAGAGTGTTTTCATGTGTCTTTAGAGCTGGGTCAGAATATTTTATGTTCGGCACCCCTACAGGCGCAACATTATAAAACTATTTATCATCTCTATCACACTCCAGCGAGAATTGCTCAGTGGGGAGGTATCTCGGGAATTAGATGCCCGAGATGTGGAAGCTTAGAGGCTGATTTGACTCACATGCTTGCAACATGTACCCATTTGCAGTCCATCCAAAAGAATATCGAGGAATTTTTATTTAGAGTATTAGCTGTAGAAATAACTTTATCTCCGTCGATAATTCTGCTTGGGGTTAATCATAATGATATACACATGAAGGGGGGATACTTCTTATTTGTTGCTATGGCAGTATTAAGACTATGCATAACTTCAGCCTGGCTAGATCCTATATCCCCATCGTATCATCAATGGTTTGCTCGATTATTGGCAATATATAATCTAGAGAATGCTATATATGCTAGAAAAGGGAAAAGAGGGAGAATATTAGGAAGGAAAATTTGGGACCCATTAAAGAAATGGAAAGAGGATCCTACCTGACTCCCTATTGAAGTTTTCAAGTAGTGAGAGTATTTTATAAAGATATTGTGTATTGCAATAATATTTTTTTTCTCCTGTGTATTGTTTTGTATATTATTTCATTTCAAATGTGTTGTGCCCTGTGTATAACTTCATAAACTTATAAATAAAATTTAAAAAAAAAAAAAAAAAAAAAAATGAAAGGGGAATTGCACAATTTAAAAGATTGTATTCTGACACATATTCTGCCTTCCGCTGAGTGTCTGCCGATGGTGCAAGTGACGTGGCAGTCTTGGGTATACGCACACAGGGTGGTAGGCACTAACGGCCGCCTGCATCAGGACACCCCACTATGGTTGAACACTGCTGTTCATGTGGGAGGATGGGCTATATATTGGCCCCGATAGGAGGAAGTTGCACTGCAGACAGTTGAAGATCTTTACAGTGCAGACGGTTCCATCAAATCCTTCCAGTCACTCTGTACTGACAGTGGCCGCCGATGCTTGCAGCACTGGTTCTACCTCCAAGTATGGCATGGTTTGTGCACACCCTTGAATTCAGCATAGGCCCCTATGCCAGTTCACCAATACAGAAATACTTGCTAACCTGGGGTAAGTCCTGTGGAGTGATCACTCATTTATATCAATTTTTATTGACCGCCTCAACTCAAGATCCACACGTGCAGTCATGAAGGGGTACTCACAGACAGCATTAGACTTGTACAATACTGGTGAGCAGTGGACCGCTGTCATGGAGCACCCTGGCCATGCTCTTAGGAAAGCGAGACTGAAATCTACCTATTCTAGAATAATGCACAATTGGTACTGCTCCCCTTCAAGCCAAAAAAGGCCAGATTGACACCAGATAACAGCTGCTGGAGACACACAGCTGCAGAATGTGACCTGGAACACATTCTTTGGATCAGTTCTCATCTCGACAACTATTGGTAGACGGTTATGCGGACACTACATACTACCACTACCCCTTTGCCGGAGTCTGCCAAACTGCCAATTTTACATGACATCTCGGACTTAGATGAGAGATCTAAGCACTAGCATTATTGTGGTGTGAGTTTGTGTCCTTAGACACTGGTGGTCACCCGTTCCCCATATCCAAGCTGAATGGACCGCCAAACTTTTTAAATTGGCAGCATACGAAAGGGGCATTTATATGCTTCAGCATCACCTCCCAATGCTTCAGCTTATTCAGGCTTCCTTTTTACAGCTTTCAGAAACATAGGTCTTTGAGTGATGGCTAAGTCTATAAGGTGCACAGCCTTTTGCTGATACCGACTGTAAAGTATTGATAGAGGTGGACTGGCATGATGTGTTACTGGTGATGGTGCGATGACACTGTGGGTGACATTTACACTATTGGAGCACTGACTAATCCCTCCACGGTAATCTGAATTCTGGTGCTAGGGTCTGTCCAGTGTTCTCATGTTCTCCTCATTACAGGGAAATTTACTGGGTATGACGACTGATGTTGGGTAATGAAATCTAATAGCATGTAAGAAAATAAACACAGGTATATATATTTGCCTTAAATGGAATTACTGGCCAAATCATGATAATACCTCTCTAAGTAAGAGTAGTGCCTTGTTCTTGCTTTATAGTGTGCATGCACAATAGTTCACCCTCCTAACTCAGTCCTCACTGACCAGGTCTACAAATAGCCTCTCATCATCATGATAACTCCTTACATGTAGCTGAAGTACAGGGTCACAATTTCAAATCTATTAAATCCTGACTGTGAGGAGAATTAGCTCTCAAATGTACTTAAAGACATTTCCTCTGTTCATACATAATTGCAATGAAAAATATGGATTTATTCAATTTTCATCAGAGCTTGAATGCAACCATAAATAGGAGGAGCATTTATCATGTTGATAATGAGATGTCTGCCTCTTTAGAGAGTGGTGCGACCCCAGATTTTTGATTATGGAGCATCAACGGGCCCCACTCTGAGAGATTATTGACAGCGCAGCTTGTCCACAACTAGGCCACAAGTCCATAGTGATGGACATCCTGTTGTTTATAGGACGGGGTGATCGTCACTTTTAGAAACTGGAGTATTAGTTGAGGGGGGTGAGCACCCATCTCAAATAATAAACACAATCCTTGTCAGGGAGAACCACTAAAGTCACTGAATAAACCTGTGCTTTACCCTCTGGTAATTTGGCACAAAGCAATCAGGCTTAACCTAGAGGCAAAGTGAAAAGTATGCATGCAGTGCTCATATAGTAATAAAGTGAAAAAGAGTAAAATTCCATTACAGTGAAAACACCACACAAGCAAAATCCAAAAACAATTTAGAAAAATATAGGATCTTTTCATAAGTAAAATGACACCAAAGTGACAAAAATCTAATAAGTAGAACTGGAGATATGATTGAATTTAAAATAGTGCCACAATGTACAAAGCACTACCTATAGGTATCTCGTCGCACTAACACCAGGTCAAAGTCAAGAGTTATGGGCAACCGCGATGGAGCACTGGTCGACTACTGGGACTAGGTTCCTCACGGTGGAAAGGTTTCCTTCAAACTTAAAACTCCTATGGAGAAAAAGTGGTCATCGATGAGTCATCAGCAGGATAAGCTGCAAATTGTATCCACAGCAGGGGTTGCCGATGGCATGTTGCTGTAGAGCGGGGTCTTGGCGCAGTCATCGACAAATGTGGGAAACTTCTGAAGGGCGAAGTCTGGATTTCATGCTCAGGAAGGCCTCGATGTCAATCGGCTTTGTCTTGGCATCGGTCTTGGCGAAACCCTCTACCTTCAGACTAGGAAACACTTTGCTGGAAGTCTAATCTCCTTCACTGGAGCAGTCCAGCAAGTTGAGGCCAACTGGCGATTTGCCATTAACTGCTGCTGCTTCAATGACGACCCGATCTCTGCTGGTTCTCTAGGTAGAAAGTTGATAAAAAGTCTGTAAGCCATATATTTTAATGATTAGGGACAGCAGGAGTACATTCTAACACCAGCCAACGGTCCACGAGCTGGGGGGGGAGGGACCACTTGGGGGTTAGAACTCGGTCTAGGAGAAGCAAGCAGACGGGTCTAGGACAGGTCCAATTGGAATTGGTCAACTGAGCAGTTGCAGGGAGAGAGGCCTCTGGAAGTGTGTTGTGCACCTGTAGCTCAAACGACAAGATTGCCAACTGACCTTTGAAATCACTTCTGGGGTCCTGGGTTCAAGGCAAGCAGGTCAAATCTTCCTTCAAATTAGGAAGCAGGACTTACTTCTGATTCTTCACAAGCCTCTTCCCCTGGAGAAAAGCTTTTCATCTTCAACGCTCCTCCCTGACACTTAAAATGGCATTGGACGTTATTGGGAGCAGCGGGGTAATTTTATTGACCTTGACATGGTCTTTTAACAATTTTATGAGCTTTTCATCCGCCTCTCCCCTCATGCATGTAATTATGGCTGCCGTTTTACAATGTTTCTAGCTGTTTTACCTCAGAATTGAGCATGTTTATTCATAATGACCAACACGGGACAATGAGTGGATATTAGCCACACATACTTGCCATACATATACTATTCTGATTTTTGTAATAACATGAAGAGCTTTACTACTAGAAATGTCCTTTTTAAGGCAGAGGAATTCACACAACGATATAGCTCTGTGCATTTGTCTTCAAAGATTATACTTTCAATACATAGTTGTCATTAGTTGGTTTGCCATCTCTGATTGAACACTAGGTTACTTCCAGTAATTCTTGAAATTCTTCTGGTATTTATTTTTCAGCACAGAAAAATTATCTTTTCTGTGATGAGCAATATGTTGTCATGAAAGTTGATTTCCTAACGAGGGAAGTATCCCAATTGAAAAAATTAACCAAAGACCTAAAAAAATCGCAATTAGTGTAATAATTCACACACTTATGGCATACCGGAGTGCTCTGAAGGGCCTGACATGATAAACCTTTTGAAGCTTCATATTCCAAAAATAGTAGGCCTGCAAGCACACGTCAAACCCAACATTCAGAGCGCACATCGCATTGGTCCCTTACGTGCCTCTAATACCAACAGACCAAGAGGGATTATCACTCTATTTTTTCAAATACTCTTACCGTATGAATGCGATTGCTGTAGTAAACAACGCAAGCAAATGTCCTAGTCAGGTCATAAGATTTTCTTCAGTCAGGACGTTTCCAGAGCAACTGCTACTCGATGGAAAGAATTCTTAGATCTCAGACCATTGCTTAGATCTATTACTGTTCAAAATGGCCACCTCCATCCTTGTTTCTTCGAGGTTAAATACAAGGACAAATCAACAACTTTGGAAGACCCAGCAGACCTTAAGAAATGCATATATGCTAACAAGGGAGAAGATATGAAACTTAGTAAACCTTAACATGGTTTCTGCGCAATTTCATAACCTTTCATTTTCTTTTTCTTTACAGGTCTGCTGTCTCCCCAAGTCTAATGCACCAAGATGTTATGTCCTCCAGTGTCTTTCTATTCTAATGTTAACATTCTCTTCACAGTCAACCACACCTTTTCATGTTTGGTAAGTCCGTTTTGTAATATATTGGATTGGTCTCAGTATCTTTTTCTCTTCTTTTTATTTTTTACTCAATATTCTTCGTTAAATGTTGTTACCGTATTTTCTATTCCTCTGAGGTCCTCATCTGGAATGGCTTCTGTTTCCTCACCCCCCCCCCCTTTCCATTAATGTCACCTTTTTCTTTTTTTAACACATGTGACTAAAGGCATTTCGTTTTTATCATCTTTTCACTATATGTACTATTGGGGTTTTTGCTTACTCACCATTTCCTCTCATCTTCTTTTTTCACTTCACTTTTCTTCTTTTTCATTGAATCCTTATATACATTCTTTTATGCAGCTTCTATTTCCTCATGCAGCCTAGTTCTATATTGTTTCTACCAGTTCTTAAATGGTTCCCAGTTATGTATTGTTTATGTTATGGGTTTACTAAAGCTTGTTGTTTACTGATTATTGAATGCATTCCTAATGAATAGGTTACATATTGTTTCATGGAATATTAAAGACCTTCACAATTCAGTTAAGAAGCAAAGGATGGCAACTTACCTATCAAACAATTGTCACTTTGCTTTTTCACAAAAAACTCATCTAAAGGAACAACACATAGTTTGTTTACATAGACATAGGGTACGGAATGTTTTTAGTTCTCTCCCTGTAAACAACAAAACAGTGTAATAGTATTGCTATCTGTACATATTTAATTGTTGAATGAAGTCAAAGATGATGTTGGAAGATAGTTTTTACTAAGTCTTTAGATCAATGATGATGAAATGGGGATTTTCTCTTTGAAATGTTTATGGCCCCACAGGGGTAGATCCATTCTTCTGGGATTAATTGTATCCTTTATCATCTTCATGTTTGTCAGAAAATCTAATAGTAGGTGGTGATTACAATCAATTAATAGATCCCTTTCCTGACTGTCCTTCTCAGACTAAGTTTATTCCCAAAAAAGTGCATAGAACTTAGCCACTTCCTACAGAGGGTTAGATGATGCTTGCAAAACCTCCCATCCTGATGTGTTGAAATTCATTTTTTCTCTCCTGCTCACAGTTCACACTCCAGAATAAATGTTATATTCTTTTCTCAGACTGTCCTCCAATGTATGACACATGCTAAGATATGCTCTATCCTTATTTCAGATCATGCTCCAGTTATAGTGGATTTAAATATCCCTACTGATGCAGTAATAATGCCCTATTTCTTGACAAACAATTTACTGAACAATTTATATTTCTTTATTGTTTCTTTACAGTCAACCTCTCCTCTAACCCACAGATGAATTTTATTTGTGATGCCTTTAAAGCAACCACCAGGGTTTTTTATAATAGATTATGTCGCAATCAAGGGGAAAAACACTTTAAAAATCCTCACAACTTTAAAAATTGACTACATCTTTAGAACATGAATAATAAAACAGATACATTGTCCAAACATATAAAAGCTAAAATGCAAAATAACAAACAATCCTAGGACAATGCTTGTGGCAGCTTACTTAATTTCAATGCTCAAAGGATTGGTGTGCAATAAAGCGGGTAAATTACTAGCCAATTTCCTTAAAATTAAGAAGCAAAAATCCAAGACAACAGCCATAACAGATAATAACTGTGAGTTTTACAGAATACAGGTGACAATCAGTGCCTTGAGACTCTCATCGATGAGTGGTCACACTTATAAGATTACTGATTGATTGAATGAATACTATGCCAAACTATACAACCCTGAGTCTTCTCGTAGTGCTGAGATAGTAGATGATTTTTTCAATCAATTATTAAATCATCTGACAGAGCAGTAGGTCTGTCCTCTCTTGACACAGCAATCTCCGAGCAAGAAAAAATAACAGCCATCACTAAACTTCAAAAGGAGAAAGCTTCTTGCTCCAATTCTAATCTCATTTTAATCACCTTTTATAATTCCAAAGGTTTTACTTATAATTGTACTCTTTTTAACAGAAGGGCATATGCAAGGTACATTATCACAAGCTATGCTTTTTATGTTTCCAAAAAAGGTAAGGATTTATCCAACTGCGCTACTTATATACCCAACTCCCTCATTAACACTGATTGTAAGCTTCGAGCTAAAGTACTGGCCTTATGCATTAACCAAGTAATCACTGATTCAGTGGGTCTACATCAAGCAGGTTTTGTGAAGGGATGCTACAGCTCTGATAACTCCAGTACTTTCCTCAATATCATACACATGGTTTCCAAATTAAATTCCCCCTTAGCTGCCTTAACCCTAGATGCAGAAAAAGCTTTTACAGGGTTAATTGGGAATTCATGTTCGGGGCTGTGAAATGGCATGGTTTCAGGCCCGTAAGCATCGCGAATGGGTGGAACACGCAATTCCACGTGTTCGCGGAACTCTGCGTGCTCGCGTTTACCGTTTCGCGGAGCTTTGCGTAGCGCCCCTACGTAAATTACAACCACCCACCCCAATGTTCTTAAATATATACTCTGAGCCTCCTACCTCTATTTGGGGAAATGGTACATTATGTTCCTCTTCAAAGAGGAACCAGACAAGGATGACCATTATCCCCTCTTTATTTATTTTATCTGTAGAACCCTTTTTTGGAAAACATTTGCAGATGTGCAGTTTTTTCAGGTTTTCAATCAAGCATATGGAGATAAAATTCAATATTTTGTTATACATATGTGATCCACATACCACACTCACAGAATTGTTTTCATTATTAAAATAATATTCTGCAGTATCAGGATACAAACTTAATATAGGAAAATCTGAGGTTAAATCATTAAATAAATATTTATTTCCCAACAACTTAACAGATACTAGCTTTGCATGGAATTTTAAACATATTACATGTCTAGGTATTTTACAGTCAAATACTATCAAAGAATTAATCTTACTGAAGTCAATAAAAAACCTTGAGTTTGGCTGAGGGTTTGAGAGATCAATACTTGTCCTCATGGGGTAGATTGACCACATTTAAAATGATGATGTTATCAATACTCAATTTCCATTTGTCTATGCTCCCAATAACACTTCCGCTCAAATTTTTTAAACCTATGAATCGCTCATTGATCAGATTCCTATGGAACAAACGCAAACCAAGAATTTTGCTATCAAAACTCTAGCAATCCAAAGTTAATAGAGGAATAAACTTCCCTAACCTCTGGCAATACCACTCTGCTTTCACACTTAAGCATATTTTGACTTTCCTTTCCGCTTCCCCTGACGATTCATCAACAATTTGGAGCCAATTGCAACATGCACAGATTACACCATATTCACTAAGAGAAGCAGTCAACGTTTCTCAAGCCGAAGGCTTTCTTTTCACCCATACTTACTCATACTATTTCCATTACCACACGTCAAATTCCTCATTCTAATTCCCTCTGTGAAATTCTGGCACATACTCCTAAATGGTACAGCAAACACATAAAATAAAATAAAAAATTAGTTCTCTCCTTGAAAGATGTTTACAGAAAAGTATTATAACCATAGGTCATATCCTCTCTAATGAGTCCCTTATAGAATTTCATGATATTCAACATAAATATGGAATATCTTCTTTTTATGTTGCTCAAAATGATCGCCGTAAGACTACTCTTCTTCAATTTTCTCACGCAATCCTCTATTCCTGTATCCCTCACACAACTTTCCTCTTCCACTTCGGATTTTGCCTCACAAACAAAAGCATCCTGCATATACAAAACTTTGAATTCCTCCTCCATACAAATAGCAAAATCTAATATAGAATTACAGTGGGAAAAGGACCTTCATGAAGAACTTTCCTTTCAAACTTGGTAACCAGTGTGTGCCAAGATTCACACTACTTCTCCCCCAGCAAGCACAACTCAAACAATTTTATTTTTTATAATAGATTATACCTAACTCCCAAGTGTCTTCATAAATTTTAACTTTCCAAATACTAAGAGCCTGAATACGACTTTGCCGGTGTGGAGCAGACTGCCACGACGGTGCCCCACTCCCATTCTACCAAAGTCGTCCTCTGCCTGCCTACCAGATTACGAGTTTCCTTGTGGTCTAGCAGGCAGTACTTTGGCAGTCCCAGGTAGTGAGCCTTAGAAAGGCACCACAATGGGAACGCCAAAGCAAGTTCCTGCACAGCATGGACTGTTAAGTCTATGCCATGCAAAAACTGATGGTGCATGAAAACAGGAGGGGGCACAGCATGCCTCTCCATCGCCCTGATGAAACAGGGGTCCCTGTAGAGCCCCCTTACTTTCCTCACTGCCACACTTTTCATGGCTGGCTCACCTGTGGTGGTGAGGGAACTTGTAATGTGCTTGGTGGTGCTGCAGCGGCACCGGCAGCATATTGTGGGCTTCACACCGCTGGGTCACCGCTGAGTGATCAGAGATCCTCGGTAGTTGTGGCAGTCTAATGGGTTCACTGACAGAATATCGACAACTAAAATATCCCCATACCAGGATATCGACATCCTATATTTATAATGGTGAGTACAAAGATATCGAAAAAATGATCTATGTCATAAATATAGTTGTACAAAATATCGCTTTTTATCTATATAAAAAATGAATAAATATTAAATATATCGAAGAGTAAAATTCCATTAAAACAATAAATTACATATAATATACATTTTAACAAATACGACAAATAAACTCAATAAAAAACGTTAAACACACATATAATAACTAATATAAATAGATATTTTTTCTTTAAAACAATTTTTCAACTCATAATGTTAATGAGTTTATAATTATAAAATTAAACAAAAATTTAACAAATAAATATATATATACCATAACATAAAATGGTTCTCAATGATGTCTCACAACTAGAGACTACCCACCGATTCATCCCTTACAACATATCACTCAATGAGAAAAAAGACCTCACCAACCTCAAGGCCAATCAATCTCTGATCATTAAACCAGCAGATAAAGGGGGAGGTATTGTCATCCAGGGCAAAGACTTGTACAAAACTGAAATACTGAGGCAGCTATCCAATACTGATTAGTATTGTAAGCTGCCAAACCGACCCCACACAAGAACCCCAGCAACTCATTTTCCAAATCACAGGGGAAGCCAAAACACAAGGTTTTCTGAGCCAAAATGAATACCTTTTCTCAAACACCAAGTCACAGCGCACACCGGTGATATATACATTGCTCAAAAGTCATAACGACCCGAGCAATCCTTCCGGTCACCCAATAGTTTTGGGATGTGTTTCTATCGTAGAACCATTAGTAGGTCCCTATGTAGACTTTTTTATTAAAGATTTTGTCCCACAGATGGCTTGCTATATCAGAGACAGTATGTCCATAATTAATTTAGTTGAGCATCATCCCTTCGACACAGATTCAGACATCTTGTGTACATTAGAAGTTGAATCACTATATACAAACATCCCCTAGGTGGATGGACTACTAGTTATCGAGCAGGTACTTAACACAAGACCTTGTCCCTATGCAGTCCCTACCATTTTCATTTTACAACTACTGGAACTATGCCTTACAAGGATTTTTTTCTATTTTGACGACCAGTTTTATCAACAAGTCAAGGGAACATCAATGGGAGCCGTTTGTGCTCCCAACCTGGCTATACTCTATATGGACCCTTTAGAGATGACGAGAATTCTCACACCTGCAAACCCTTTCCATACTGGCTTTACCCTATGGAAATGGCATATTGATGATATCTTCCTCATTTGGCAGTATACAGAAGTTACCCTCACACTTCCTACACTGGGTTAACAACAACTGTCAGGGCTTAAAATGTACTCTCTTACACAGTAGAAATGAGATCCCCTTTCTTGACCTCAACATCCAACACAGGACTGGGGAGCTCCTCACTAGCATATTCAGGAAACCCACGGAGCTCAATACTCTATTATGGTATGAGAGCCACCACCCTTGAGCCCCACGTGGTTCCTTCCGCTATGCACAATTTCTGTGCATTAGGGGGAATTGTTCTCTCAAGGAAGATAACTTCCACGAGGCAGCTGTCCTATCCAATAAACTGACAGCAAGGGGTTACCCATGGCGGTTAATACGCACCTTTTTGAAAAGGGCATGGTACTGCCCACGAGAATGTCTCTTTCCCCCAAACCAAAGTCCACTCAGAATCGGTTGGTCTGTGGAGAACGTTTTCACCAGTGTCCCAAACTGTGCGGAAAAGTATTCTGACACACTGGGTGGTCCTCAATGCAGGTTCTCCAAATCTTGAATGCCCACTTTTTGTGTTCTGTAAAAGCAAGAATATAAAGGATCATCTGGTCAGAGCGGCACTACCTGTTCCCAAACCGGCAGTAACAATAGACGAGCACTGGCGACGAGAGACCCTCACTGGACATGCCAAATGTGGTAATTGCATTGTATGTAAATTCACAATTGAATGTAAAGAGTTCATATTTGGTAACATCAAGGTTCAGCTAAAACAATTCTTAAATTGGTATACCTGTAATGTTGTTTACGCAATCCTATGCCCCTGCGACAAGATCTATATTGGGCAGACCCCCCAGAAAATAAGGATCAGGATATGCAAACATCGCAGCCGGCTTAGTTGCGAAACACACAATGCCCCTCTTGTTGAACATTTCCTGAGGAAAGGACACAATGAGGACGAAATCAGATGGACTGTCATCAGTATGGTGAAACCACCACCTAGAGGCGCAGACATTGGTCAACTCCTAAACAAAGAAGAATTAAAGTGGATCCTCCGAACTGGCAGTATGCATACCGGACTAAACAGCCTCGAAGATTGGACCACCTTGCAGTAGCTGTTTCTAACCACCTGAATTTTCCCTTAATGTAGTCTCTTTCAATAAGTATGCACGCACGTGTTAATCTATATTTTGCCTTTTTCCTTTTCCTTCCATGTCTCTCATTATGCCATTTTGTACACAAATTAGTGTCTACTGTTTATGGTTTTTAACCCAACTGTCTCCCTTTTTATGACAAAAAGGTGGATGGCGTCTTAGAACTACTCCGCCGTGGTTCAACAACTGGCAATTGTTTTTACGAGGCTTGATTCCGCCTCTATTAATTACCGGTAAGCCTGACACCGTGCAGGCTGTAGTATATCCACTGTCCTTTTCACTACAGGCAATAACGCGTGCCTCAATTTCTGTCCTAGGCTAAATCGTACTGCTGTACTCAGCGGTTGAATTCAGGGACGTACAATTATTACTTGACACGCTGATGCGGTCCGGTTCAAGGCACTTGTATCGCAAGGCCTTGGTTCCCTCCACGGTAAGCAATTTATCCGATTACTGCAATCAACTAATTACCACCTGAATAGCAGACCTTTCAATCACTCCGTTCAGGCAACTGACTCCAGCTGCCCCACATAAATTCACCACTTTTATTATCTGTTTTTCCAATCCTTTTTCCACCTATTTCATCGTTCGTTCCTCACTGAAGGTCATCACTCCTACCCGTCGGCAGGTCGACATAGGCACCTTGTAATTTGCCCTTCCACGCCCTACTATCTGATCTATGTGGCTCTACCGTTCTCAAACTTGACTTGACATTGACCCTTTTATGTTTTCTTTTTCTCCCTCCCCTTGTCTTTATCGGTTTTACAGGCATTCACTCAGGATAGTAACTTAATGTCCTGATGATGATCCCACAAATGCTTTCAAGGGATCGAAACATCGTCAACCTTTTGTACACAGTAAACGCAATTTAATTTGTCACTGTTTTTGTGTAACAGTGTCTCCTCACATTGATGCTGGTCTTATTTTATGCATTGTACACAAGCATTTAGTACTGCCTGAGCCCTTGGTTTTGTTTGAGTTTTGTTTTATGTATACCTCGTTGGATGCAGGCTTGTGTCTCCACTTTATTTGTTGCTATAAAAAGTTGAATTATGTAATTGATCCTGTCTGGCTGGACAGCAGAAATATAGTACTGATTCTTAGAATATATTTAATATTTTTTCTTTTCTTATCGTCCTTGTCCGGGGCCACTGTGTTTATAATGTACCGAATACACAAGGTCCCTGACCAAAGTAATTGCGTTCCCTTGTTTCTAATAACGTGCGTACCAAGCAGAACCTTAATATTTTGAACCCCACTGTTTTAGTTTTATTTGTTTATATTCAAATACACAGTGATAGCAAGAATGCTTGCAGTTTGTCTAACCTTTGTCAATCACATGAGATGTCATTCCTGTGGTAAATAAAATTCCTTTACCGGGACTGAATTTGATACGGAATCATAATAAAATAGCTCAGTAAAATGAGAGGCAGAATCCGTGATATTAGAGTTTCGGAATGGGCTTTATTCCAATGATCGATTATAATCGGATGCTCCAAGTTCCATCACCACGGGGGTTCAGGAAGTGAAGTACATACTTTATTGACAAGAAGTAACTTTTATAATACATACATTACAATGAAGCGAATGCAGTAGGCGTAACAATTGATAAGGAAATTGACGTTTCACCTGCGTAACCGAAAATGGGTGTAATAAGGAATAAAAAAGGAACATGATTGGTTATGATGTCATACATAGGTGGATCTATAAGATAATACTTGGCATAGATGCGCGCGCAGCAACATGACGTGTAATTGACGTGTAACTAGGGGGTGAAGGGGACTTGACATTAGCTCTACATGTGGAGACGAAAAGTCTGGGGGGTCAAGTCAACCTAATCCCAAATCATATCTAACATCCTATGTTTAAAGAACTATGTTATCCACAAAAGAAGGACTCTCGGACAGAATCTATTCTATACTGACTGTGCGTGCGTGTACAAGCGCCTAAGTGTCTACACTGAATGCGAGGGGGTAGGAATATTCCATGGTAACAGGGCTATGAATTACTTGCATGAGGACAGAGAAGCCGAGCCTTTGCTCAGTAGCTGGAAGAATGTTTACTTAAGCTGCTAGACAGGAATGCATCAGCTAAGGGGGAAGCAGATAATTCGAAGGTGAAATACAGTTCTTGGCAGAGAATAGGCTGATGTCAGGCTTCGTGAGCCGCGCAGAGAATGAGACAAAGTTCATGGTCACAGTTGCAGGCTCAGACTGGAGCTTTCAGAGGCAGAAGGCAAGAAGAGTTTGATGACAGAATCAGGGCCTACTTGCCTGGACTGTAAAATGGCATAAGTGAACCATATGAAGCCGGTGGCCTTTCGTACTTAGGAATGGAATATCCGGCCTATTCATGGCGGATCTGACAGAGGACATGTTGACGGTGGACGCACATGTATTTGCGTCTTCATAACTGGAACTGGAGGGAACATACATGTACTTGTGACATGCACATAAAACCGTTGGGGTCCAAGATAGGGGACATAACTGACCAGGAAAATCCACATTTCCACATTCCCTCCTTGTCCCCTACTTGCCCTTCAAGAGATATCAATCTTCATCAATCCATTGATCTGTTCATATAGCATCATTTGTTCTTCTTTCTTCTTCCGTGATCTTGAATGAAATCTTGGTGGTGGAATACACGATGTGGCACACAGACCACAAATCGCTGGTCCACATTGTAGACATAGACAGCAACTGAATAGTATGAGAAGGCCAATACCTAGGAAGGATAAAACTCTCCATCCCCAGGTTGATATCACACTCCAAAACCAACTGGACCAAGTCCAAGTGCCTGGGTTCTGGTGTATCTGATTTACAATCTTATGAAGGCGAGTGATGGCTTTATATACAGATGGCGAATTTTCTGGTATGAATACGCAGCAGCTTGATCCGATGACCCTACAAGCTCCGCCCCTATCAGCCAGGATGACGTCAAGGACAAGACGATTTTGAAGCACAACAATCCGCATAGCAGACTGCTCTTCCGTTAAATTGCCTAAGGCGGAAATAGTCTCATTCACTACTGCTTCAAGGGTTCTAGTTAATCTACGTATCAGTTTACTATTAGTAACAGTACCTATATAGGGAAAGATGCCTTTATTAAAATCTACATACTTGTCCCATGCTGTCTCAGTGTAATCGACAATGGGGAGATCTCTCCGCTCTCTGTTGTGTACTAAATGAATATTTCTGTAATAATCAGGAGGAGCTAGGAAAACAGGTGGCAAAAGGAATGCAATGTAGCAGGTACCATCCCAATCTAGAGGTAGACGCATATATGCAGTCTGACCACATATAAAGTAGGAGTGGCGAGGAGCTCTAAATGAAGATTTGCCTTGATCACTGAATTCTACTATAGTAGTGCATTTACTATGGCCCATATGTATGGAACCAACCTTTCTTACACACAATTCACCCTTTGCTGGGAATACTGACATGGTGGGTAAGACTAGTTCAACTTCGGATACGACATTTAGAATCATGAGATTAGGTGTAAAATTACCTAATCCATATACTTCATTTTCTAGATCAGTTCCTGTTCTTTTGGGGCGACCCTCCTTGTCAGGGTAGCAGACCTTGAGTAAAACTAGGTTCAGGTTTCCCCATATCCAATGATCTTGGTAAACTGCGGTGTCTGAGTCTATGGAATTGATTAAACTAAACCATGCTCCACAGGAGCCATTATGTGTAAATGGATGTGGAAAGAAAGGCAGGACTCCTTCATAATTCTGATAGGGAGGGAGTCGGCCACACACCCAACAATTGGTGGCATTACTAGTCTGATGGGAATGATGTAACATACTAATGAAAGTGTTATTGCGCAGCGCAAGTCTATAAGACAATTCATGCGGAGGTAAGTCACTAAAAGAATGTTCAGCAGTAACATTATAAACATGTCTAGAAATAGGGTAATATATGTGCAACAACATACTTGTAATAATTATTAAAAGACTCAGTAAAAACAGAATTAATAATGTCCCTATACAGTGGCTACGCAGTGATTTACAATACGCCTGTCGTTTCAACATTTTCCGGGTATTTTCTCTACTCAGGTCCAAGGGATACATGTCAGAGACAATTCAACCGCTTCACCTTGGAGAGGACTTAAACAATCAAATTGCTCGACTTGTTGGGCCTAAGCTTTAGTTTGTAGTTCTCAGAGTCATTCGGTTCAACAAAGGGAAGTTTTGAATCAGTCTGTGAGGGAGTGCAGGGCACAATGTCTATATCCGAGGATAGTCCATGAAATTTCTTGATATGACTTGAATGAATCCAGCCCTTGCGGCCCTCGATCTTCACGGCTGTCCTTGTGGTCAACAGGACCAACTTGGGTGATTTCCACCTGGGCTCCAGCTGAGTCTTTCGGTCGAAATTCCTCACAAAGACAAGATCACCCGGAACCACGTCATGGGGTTTCACCTCGGTGTTGTCGGGAAAGGCTGCAGCTACCTGTGAACGACAAGATTGTAGTGCAGACATCAAGGAAGCCAGGTAATCTGTCAGCATATTACAGTCAATATCAGTTATTTTGCGTGGTATAGGCGTCCCCCACATATTTGGTGGTCTGCCGAAGATCACCTCATACGGGGATAGCCCTGTTCGAGAGTGTGCTACCATTCTCATGTAAAAGAGTGCAACGAGCAACGCTACTACCCAGTCGACACCTTTCTCTCTGCATATTTTGGACATTCTGATTTTCAGTATCTGGTTATGTCTTTCTACGAGACCTGCTGCCTCGGGGTGTCGGACACAGTGGAATTTCCACTGATATCCTAACAGAAGTGAAACGTGTTTCATTAATTCGGATGAGAACGGCTGGCCGTTATCTGAGTGAACAGCACGTGGTAAACCGTATCGTGGGAAGAATTCTCGAACCAACTGTTTGGCAGTAGTCGGGGCAGTGTAATCTGAAACCGGGTATGCCTCTGTCCAACGAGACAGAGCGCAGACAACTACAAGAACATATTTGAATCCTCGACATCGTTCCATCTGGATATAATCCATCTGGAGTACTTCAAAAGGGTGATGAGGAGGATGAAATCCACCCTGTTCTACGGGAACGCTTTTTCCTGGGTTAAACTGACAACAGATCATACAGGTACGGACCTTTTGTTTGGCTGCTGCTCGTAAATGTTTATTGAACCAAATGTGTTGAATGCTGTCTAGCATAGCTTTTTCTCCTAGATGTGCTGGACTATGTATAGTGTTAATTATAACTTGGACCATTGAATCAGGAAGGAACCATACAGACTTTTCCTTCATCATCCATCCTTGGTCCGTTTGGATCCCTCCTAATTCAGTCCATTTCTTTATTTCGTCTGGTGTAGCATGTGTCTGTATGTCAATTACGTCAAGAGTAGGATCTTTAACTGTCATACAATGTGTCGGTGTCGGGACTATTGTTTTGTCATGTCGGGGGTTTGAGTTTGAGCAGTCTGTTTAGCTGTTCTGTCGGCTAGATCATTGCCTTGGGAAATGATATCAGTAACCTTCGTATGAGCCTTACATTTCATAATTGATATTGCAGTGGGTAGATGTATTGCATCTAATAAGGCATGAATGAGGGGTCCGTGCTGAATGTGGGCACCGTGGGAAGTTAAATAACCTCTCTCTCGCCACAGCACGCCGAAGTCATGTACAACTCCGAATGCATAACGTGAGTCAGTGTATATGTTGACTTTTTTATTCGTGGCTTGAATACAGGCTTGTGTCAGAGCGATGAGCTCTGCGGCTTGAGCTGACAAGGTATTTATACGATTAGTTTCAATGACTTCAGTATCTGTTGTGACTGCGTAAGCGGCCACTAACTCTCCTGTACTTGTTCTCATGCATGAACCATCTACATACAATGTCAGGTCTGGATCTGACAATGGGACATCGGTTAAGTCTTGTCTGGGTTTCGTCGTTATCGTAATAACTTCAATACAGTCATGAGCTAGTGGGTCTGTTCCGATTACAGGTAAAAGTGTGGCAGGATTCAATGTGTTACAGCGTCTGATTTCTATATGTGGCTGAAACAATGTAAGTTCATATCCTGTAAGTCGCGCTATAGTCAAGTGTTGTGTTTGCGTTCTATTCACAAGAACCTCTACTGCGTGTGGTACTTGAACTGTCAATGGATGTCCTAACACTATAGCATCGCTTTGTCTGATTGCTAAAGCTGTCGCTGCCACTGATTTCAGGCATGCAGGCAAAGCCTGGGCTACGGGATCTAATGTACTAGAAAAATAAGCACATGGTTTGTGTGCTCCTGCTTGTTCCTGTGTGAGTACTGACAAGGCAGTACCTTCGCGTTCTGTAACAAAGAGTGTAAACTGTTTTCTGTAACATGGCGTTGCTAAAACAGGTGCTTGACATAAAGCTTTCTTTAGGCTTTCAAAAGCTTGTGTGTGTTCCTGAGTCCAAGGGAGAACAGTCGGTGTGGCTGCCTCCTGTGTGGTTAACTGAATGAGTGGTTTTGCTAGAAATGCGTACTGAGGGATCCACTGCCTGCAATATGACGTGAGGCCTATGAAGGCTCGTACTTCCTTTTGTGTCTTGGGTATTGACATGTTAGCTATTAACTGAATGCGGTCGGGTGTAAGCTGCCTTCCCTCCTTGGACAGCGAGTGTCCAAGATAAACAACTCGCTGGACACAGAATTGCAGCTTAGAAGGGGACACCTTGTGCCCCTTTTCGGATAGAAATTGTAAAACTGCCAGTGATGCTTTTTCACATTCCGGTTCGCTTCTCGCGGTGATCAGCAGATCATCGACGTATTGAAGCAGAGCAGTGTTAACTGGCATGTGGATACTGTCGAGTTCTCGTTTTAGTGCTTGGCTATAGATGCTGGGGCTTTCTGTAAATCCTTGAGGTGCGCGTGAGAATTTAAAGCTACGCCCATTTAAACTAAATCCGAACAAATATTGACTTTCCGGATCTATTGGGACGCTGAAAAAGGCATTCTTGAGATCAATTACAGTAAAGAATGTTGCTTCAGAATCAATAGCTGTCAATAATGACGAGATATCTGGGACCACAGGAAATTGTGGCACAATGCATTTGTTTAACTCGCGCAGATCAATAACCAATCGATATACTGGCGGAGCTGTAGGATCTGTTCGTTTAAGAACCGGAATTATCGGTGAATTACATACATTGGAGTCTGTTTCTACAACTACTCCTTGGGCAATTAGCTCGTCAATGATTTGTAGTAAAGCCACTACAGCATCTGGTGGTAACTTGTATTGTCGCATTCGTGGTAGCACCACTCCTGCCTTTAGTGTGACTCGATATGGTGTAATATTCATGCAACCAACATCAGTAGGGCCTTGTGCCCATAGATGTGTAGGTAAAGTCTGCAGTCGGGGATCCATGTCTCTAGATACATAGTGACCTTTAAAATCACGTAAAAACAACCTTACTCCTTCCGGAGAACAACATATTATGGCTCCTAGAGCTTTCAGGGTTTTAATTCCTAACAGGTTTTCTGGGCATGATTTAGTGAGCAATAAATCTGTAGTTCGGGTCAGAGGTCCTATCGTAAGTGGAAGAGGCTGTGATACTTCATTAACAATAGGTTTTCCTGAAAAACCAAGGGAAATATTCTGAGAGCCTGAGAGGGGTGCCCCTGGAACTTCACTACGTTTTATAGTTGTTCGACTTGCCCCTGTATCGAGTAAAAATTTTCTATCTTGACCTAATAATTCACTATGTACATAAGGTCCTTCTTGATCTACCGGAATCTCGATAAGGGGTAAGTCAACTTCCCTCTCTAGGCTAGTTCATGCGTAACGCTGATACTCAGGATATTCATACTGTGCAGTCTGATACATTTGTCGTGTTGTGGTCTGTGTGGCAGCAGCAGGCAACGGTGGTGCAGCTGGCACAAACTGTATTGGCTGTTGTGCGGCTGGCATGGCCTGGGCATGCTGCATAGCTCCTTGTTCATTCTGATCTTGTCTTAGTGGCCGTGATCTTTCTTGTGTTTTACCTATAGAGATATTATGTTTTAAAACTGGGCAATCGTGTACGTAATGACCTGGCTTTTTACAATAATTGCATGTCCCTTTTACAGATCCTGCTGAATCGGAATGTGTCATACCCTTTTTATGTCCTTCAGCTGGAACTGTCTGGGAAACTAGCATTTTCATTTTTGTGTCTTTCATGCGTCTGTGTTCATGTTCTTGTTCCTCTCTAATTCTATTGTGATGGTACTGTAACATTTGTAACATTTGTGATGGAGTGTTACCTTGCCAGGTACTCTCGAATTTTAATACTCTATTCTTTACTGGGGGCAGAGCATTTTCTACTAATTTTGTTACAAACAGATGCGGGTATGATTCGCTACTTGCTTTTATGCCACTATTTATACCAAAACATTTCTCGAATCGGGCATAGTAATCACTAGTGTCTTCATCTTGCTTCTGTTTACAGGCTGAAATTGTACCCCAATCTTCCTTTTTCGTAGTTAATAAACGTGGCAGTACCTGTACTAGTAGACCTGGTAGTGCTTTAGTTTTGTCCCCAAGCCCCGAACCTGGACCTCGGGCCCTTTCTTCTGCTTCTAATGCTGACCATTCTATCTTTTGGTCACCTACCTCCCACTCTTTTTCCTTGAGTTTCTCATAAATGCCAGCAGGCATCAACACCTTTAATATTGTCATAATGTCGGGATAGGTATACTCTCCCATGAGTAACATGTCTTTAATTTCTCGGTGAAAACCCGCTGGATCTTTGTCATGACTGGGTACCACTTTCTTCATTTGTAACAGTTCTATTTTTGATATGGGCGTATATACAAATACGCGCCTAAACTCGTTGTCCTCGCCTTTTATTGGGTGCACTTCTCGTAAGGGATTCTGTCTATCCATGTGATACGTGGTTCTTTCCTTGTCGGGCAATGAGACATGCTCTGAGCATACAAAAAGAATATACTGCTTTCTTGATACTAGAATTTCTTTAATTAATTTAGTACCTGGACCTCTCCATTTATTCATAAGCAATTCAGTCAATATGTCAGGTAAGGGACCAGGGTCCGAATGCTGACTCCGATATAGTATAATGAGTTGTTGAATCATATAAATCCCAGCTAACCTCTGTTCATCTGGGGTGAGATTCAAAAATGTGCGTACTACTGTAGCATCACTATATTTTCCGGGACTGTCCACCCAGTGGACAGCTGCCCTGGCTAAATCTTGTTCATCCATAGAATCGAGAAAATGGTAACCCCTTCGTTCTCGGAGTAGTTTGTCGGCGGTTTGGAACGAATGCTCGTTAGACCTTATATTAATTATAGGTATTTGGAAATTCTTGTTATTATCTGGACATATCGGACGTATTGAGTCAGTATGACATCTAATCTGATTTCTATTACAAGATCTTCCTCTACCTACATAGGCTATGGTGTCCGACTGTCCCGCGGGCGGTCCTGACCCTTCTTCCTCGCTTTGTTCGAACTCGTCTGCCTCTAATCTCTCTTCGTGTAGGCGTTCTATTTCTTTACGGATCTTTCGGCACATGGCTATTATACAATTTTGCTTATCGTGTCTCCCTTCTGATATATTCTGGCTCCATCTTGTAAGAATTTGCATTGCATCCGGGTCTACCCCCGGTCGGTCTTGATTTCTGATCACACAGTTTATGAGGAAACGTAACAGTTCCCCCTGTATCTCTACTTTCTGATATTCCATAGCTCTGTTAATACATTCTGGATCTCGCCCTGTTTGGACAAAATGGTATATTTTGTCTAGATGCGCAGTCATTCCTGGTAACTTCGCTAAATACCCTGCGGCTCGTCTGATACGTAATGATGCTAGGATCATTTCGTCCTCTTTACCGATCACCGGGTCATATCTACAATCTATAAGAAGTTCCTTAAGCGCACGGTCACTTACGAATTTGGGTGTACGTGAATGCGCTGACTCTTGAAAAATAAGTTTATTTATTCTAGGTGGCGTAGAAAAAATATTGGTAGCACCTCCCGTGGCCCCATCTGGGGCGTCGGGTGTGAAAGGATTCGTCGAACGTGACACAGCAACTATAGGTGTGGACACAGCTATAGAAGTAGCTGTAGGAACAGATGCAGAAACAGATGTGCTTGCCGGAACTTGTGACTCGGTTTGTTGCTGTAGGGATACGGGTGCTGGATCTTGGCGTTGGACCTCCCTGGTATGCGGTCTATGTGGGGCGGAATTAGCATACTCGGGAGCTACGTCATCTAAATATGAGGAAAGAAAAACATCTTCTGCGGTTCTAGGATGCCCCTTAGGATGTACCTTAATTGGGAATAATGGGGGTGGCAAGTCTTTCGGTATCTCTGGAGTAGCCTTAGGTAATCCTTCGGCTAGAAGGGGATACATACCATTCATGAGGGCATTTCTTTGTCTATCTACTTGTTCTGATTTCACTCGGATACCTTCCTCAATTAATAGGTTTTCTTGAACTTTATTTGAACTTTCTTTACTCTTCTCTTCCTGTCTACGTGCTTTTTCTGTACGTCTATGAGATTCTTTACGCCATAACTCAACGGCGTCTTTCTGTGACTGTCTGACTTTCCTTTTCCATAACTCTTCCTCGACTTTCATGATGCACTCTGCATCCCAGGTCCCCGCTGCGGGCCACCTCTGACTTTCTGGCAATCCCTTGGTGTAGTCTACCCATAAATCAAGAAATAATATAGCGTCTAAGCCATGTTTGTGATACATGAAGTGCCCTGGAGTATCCCTAGGAGGAATAGGGACGGCTTCTTCAAGTACCCCTTTTCTAGTAGTGATCTGTCTTAATTTTGAAAAGAGCGGCATATTGACAACTGATCCGATACTTAATCTTGAACACACTTAATACAAAAGCACACTAATGAACAACCATTCATACCACAATATGCAGGACGTTTAACACATTAAACATTAAACATTAAACATTTTTAACCTTTAAAATAAACAACAATGATGATCGTCTGCATAACTAATCACCAAGCATAATTCTTGACAATAACTAGATACTTCGGAATACTTGATATACTGCTAAACAGTACAGATACACTGCTAAAACAGTGCAGACCGGATTTGTGTACCCAAACCCGTCTTGACCGGCACAACCTATGTGCACGTCAGAAATGCCTCCCCAGTAATGGTACTCACCGGGTAGCTTCGGAAACAGAAGGCCTCGGTAACTTGAACTTGAACCGGACTGGACTCGACTCGACTCGTCGGAAACTGGGCTTGACTTCGAACTGGTGGGTCTCTGTATACCTCGGATCTTGCTCTCTCAGCTAGGCTCTGGTCGGGATACTTCGCACTTCTCACTGCCTCGTCTGGGTGTTGCTCGCAGTCTCAGTCGCCCCCGCTTGACCGGAGGGAGATACAGGAAATCCTGCTGGTACGCGTAATTGTCCGTCCAGCTGTGGCAGGAGACCGGGCCTACAACTCACCGCCGGCGCGTGAGATGAGAAAGTGTCCCTGTTCGGGCGCCATCATGTGGTAAATAAAATTCCTTTACCGGGACTGAATTTGATACGGAATCATAATAAAATAGCTCAGTAAAATGAGAGGCAGAATCCGTGATATTAGAGTTTCGGAATGGGCTTTATTCCAATGATCGATTATAATCGGATGCTCCAAGTTCCATCACCACGGGGGTTCAGGAAGTGAAGTACATACTTTATTGACAAGAAGTAACTTTTATAATACATACATTACAATGAAGCGAATGCAGTAGGCGTAACAATTGATAAGGAAATTGACGTTTCACCTGCGTAACCGAAAATGGGTGTAATAAGGAATAAAAAAGGAACATGATTGGTTATGATGTCATACATAGGTGGATCTATAAGATAATACTTGGCATAGATGCGCGCGCAGCAACATGACGTGTAATTGACGTGTAACTAGGGGGTGAAGGGGACTTGACATTAGCTCTACATGTGGAGACGAAAAGTCTGGGGGGTCAAGTCAACCTAATCCCAAATCATATCTAACATCCTATGTTTAAAGAACTATGTTATCCACAAAAGAAGGACTCTCGGACAGAATCTATTCTATACTGACTGTGCGTGCGTGTACAAGCGCCTAAGTGTCTACACTGAATGCGAGGGGGTAGGAATATTCCATGGTAACAGGGCTATGAATTACTTGCATGAGGACAGAGAAGCCGAGCCTTTGCTCAGTAGCTGGAAGAATGTTTACTTAAGCTGCTAGACAGGAATGCATCGGCTAAGGGGGAAGCAGATAATTCGAAGGTGAAATACAGTTCTTGGCAGAGAATAGGCTGATGTCAGGCTTCGTGAGCCGCGCAGAGAATGAGACAAAGTTCATGGTCACAGTTGCAGGCTCAGACTGGAGCTTTCAGAGGCAGAAGGCAAGAAGAGTTTGATGACAGAATCAGGGCCTACTTGCCTGGACTGTAAAATGGCATAAGTGAACCATATGAAGCCGGTGGCCTTTCGTACTTAGGAATGGAATATCCGGCCTATTCATGACGGATCTGACAGAGGACATGTTGACGGTGGACGCACATGTATTTGCGTCTTCATAACTGGAACTGGAGGGAACATACATGTACTTGTGACATGCACATAAAACCGTTGGGGTCCAAGATAGGGGACATAACTGACCAGGAAAATCCACATTTCCACATTTCCACATTTCCACATTCCAACTCATCGTTCTTTTGCTCGCCATGCTATCTCACTTTGGACTCAGCCATATGCAATTCATACTTGACCCTGCTTCAATAGGAACAGGTCAGACTGAACTCTCAGGCCAAAACCTACCTACACCATACAACACTCTGTTTGCCCTGATTATGGCTTGCCTGTCAGGTGTACCTTGGTTCCAGTGGTCCAGTGAGGACAGGACCCCTTTCTGTGCATACCCTTACCACTTAGGGAGGGACATCAAATGCACAAAAGGTGATGGGAAGAATGCTTGCGATTGCCAAAAGCGAAACCGGTCCTGGGTTGCTTGCATTTTGGTTCAGGTAGAACCTGACCTGGAATTTTGGGCTGGACAGTTTCTAATGGAGCAGAGTCAAGATTGACTTGCGTATGGCTGGGTCCAAACTGAGGTATCATGTTGGGTGAAAGAATGATGGGTTGGAATGCTAGGCTGATTGATTGCCACTGGTTAGACTCATTGCAAGCATTTCTCCCAACATCTTTTGAGAGTGTAATACTTTTATCTCCTTCATATTCTTTTATTTCTAGTTATATATATATTGATTGGTGCATTTCCAACTCCCAGTTACCTCGCAATGTGAACTTATTTTGTTTTATAACCAAATTGTCTTTCCTATATAGTATGGTATCCACCTAGACCTTGCACTACTACCCCATCTATTCATAAGTTATACTATTCATTTGATCTTCATTTTTTCTTTTATTCATCTGAAACAATACGTTCATGTTGACGATTCTTGTATCTTCATTTCCTTCTCCTCTTTTCAATAATATAGTATTTAAGGTAGCATCAGAACAGTCCCTCAATTGCTAAGTCTTAAATGTCCATCCTCCTTCTCACCTTAATTTCATGAAGGCATATATTTCGTTTCATTGGACCTCACTCCCTCAGGACAATTTGTCTCCATATAACATATTATTTTGTTGGTTAATGCTCTTCTCCTGGCCTCTACCGTTAATTAGAATAATGTGTTGAATCCTTTTTTATCTATTGACCCCGCCCTCCCATCTAGCTTCATATCATTAGTTCATTTTGTAGTCATCTACAGTTTCATTCCCAATTACTGAATGCTGCTCGTTATAAATACTCTTCTTAGAGAACATTCGCATTTTTATTGATGTTTTATTTCACCTTTTCCTTTCAACTCACCTTTCCCATTAGCCCATGTTTCTAGGCTACCTGTCACGAATCAGCGATATGGAAAGAGAACCACTAGAGATAACATTCTTGTTCCCCAGCAGCTACTGGTCCCACAAGATACAATCGGTATTTGTAATCTACTAGGAAACAGACGGCCACTGTGCCACTAGAAAAAAGGAGAACATCGATAAAAAACTACAGGAGGAGGTGAGCCACTCCAGGACCTGGTACTGGAAGCACTTATCACAGAACAGGCATCTGAATATTACTCAACTCCTACAAGGACTTGGGACTGCTGGCCCAGAGGACGTGAAGGAGCTTGGTCCAACTGGAATCAGCTGGTAACTGTAATTAAGCACAAAAAAAAAAAAACAAGAACTCATTTGAGACAGGTCTAAACTGAGGGAAAAGACACTAAGAAAACAACAATTGTGAGCCGGGAGAAGAACTATCCTAAAGAACAGAAGAATTGTCAATGCCAGAAGATTAACTAAAATTCATAAGCAGGATAGTTCTATGAGAGTAAGGTTCTATACACCTGAATGAAATGGGAGCTCCCGAAGCATGTTTGACAAAAACCTTTAAGCCTAGGATGTTATGCCCTCATCCAACAATAGAAATTTAGTTCAGATCTCAGGCATGACAAACAGAAGTGCATTGATTATATGTGTAACAGCTGGTAGATTTATAACATTTGTTAAACAGTGCATCTTCCCACTGCAGATGCATCCCTGAGAAACACTTGCATATGCCAGAACAAGCACATCATATCTCACTCCCTGCATGCGTTACTCCATATGCCATTACCCAGCATTTTTTACACTGAAAAATCTTTTACAACGCAGGGCTTTACACCGCAAACTATTTCAACGCATTCCCCAAAGTAACGCCCCAGTGGAGTTAGAATAGTAAATTGCGTAGTAATGGGGAATGCGTTGTAATGGATTGCGTTGTAAAGCCCTGCCTTATAAAAGATTTTGCAGTGTAAAAACTGCGGGGGAATGGCACGCGGAGTAAAAGTATGCGTGGTAAAGTGTCCTATTCCATCAGAAGCGGAGCTCTGAAAATTACCCTTAACTATTAGCTGTTGAAGAGTAAGTGCGCATTTGTGCTGTAGTAATGTGTTCACATGACACAAGCAAGATGGAGTCAGTTTCCTTTTTCCATTTGCAGCCCGGCGCTCACAGACCCACCAACTTCCAATGCTGCCAGACAGTATTTCTCTACATCCCTAGCCTTTTATACTGTCACTGCCACTTATCACCCGGAACCAGGAGCAAAAGGTCAGACTGACCCATATCATAATCAATATTGGATTGAGATTATTCTAAATCCAGATTTTGCATTGTAAAAGGGAAACTACCCTCTTGGAACAGATTTCAACCCAAAGCTGTGCTCTTCGGAGATCACTGAAGCGAATGCCAGATTCTCCAGTTCCCTGACCCTCTGAGCTGGATTTGGCTGTTGGTCGCTACCATGCCAAGCCCAGCACTGAATTAGCTTAGTCCTTTTTGATTCATGATGTGGAAGTGAGTGTTAATCCTGACACCACAATTCACCTCCCATCTTCAATTGTATATAACCTCACTGGACTACAGTGGCATTTTTAGGTTTGACTTTATGACAGCATGTGCCTGATTACAGGTGCATCCATATAAAAATGAGCCCCTTCTATTACACTGATTCACTCCTGAAGTTCAGTACTTTTAAATAGGCCAACAGCTTTCATGCCCTGCAATTCAAAGAGAATTTGTGTGCATGCTTGTAAGTTAACACAAGCATTCTTTTCTCAGTCTAAACTTTCCATTATAATTGGGGGCAGCTCCTGGTTTTCATTTGTTTTGAAGATGAGTTGTGCTTGTTTATCATTTACAACTTGTATAATATACCTTCCAGGTTTCCTTTCATCATTAGACAGGCTCTTGCGAACTGGCTCTGGGTAAATAAGTTCATAAGTATGTTAATAAGTACATTACCTCCATACTGAGTCTAGGTCACCATTCTACGCTTGCGCTTTCAATCACGGGCAAACCTCCTACCCCCTTCACTAATAATTATTGGTTCTCCTTCAGTGGGGTCTGTAGTGTCCTGAGAGATGGGGCACGAGGGCACTAGGACCTCGGAGGAGGTCAGAGTGCCGGACAGGTCACCGGACACCAGTTCCGGTCAGGGGGGAAACACACACACACACAGGAAGCAGGGGACGAGGCAGGACGTGCAGCATGCTGGCTGCACATCACATACAATAAAGAATCGACAACTTACTTGGTGTCGCTGTGATTACTGTGACCGACGCGACGCGACAACTGGCGACGAGGCGGGATCGAAATCCACGTGTCGCGGCGACTGTCGGAGCCCACCCGGTCGCGGAAAGAAGATCGGAGCCAGGAGCCCACCCTGGTCCGAAGTGCCCAGCAAGAAAAGAACATCGTTGCGGGAGCCCACCCCGGCGCTGCTAAGAGAAGTAAGAGCAGCGCGAGACTGAAACTGATCAAGCAACTGAAGGAAAGATTAAAATCCCTCTCGCGCGTGAGTTTCAACGAACTCTCGCGAGAGGTGGCAGCCATTTTGAAGTCAGGCGAATTGAGCCAATCAGCGTCCAAGATAGACGGCGGCCATTTTGAAAGGTCAGGCAAAGTCCCGAACAGCGCGAAATCGCGCGAGAGTGCGGCGGCCATTTTGAAGTCAGGCAATTTGGGCCAATAGCAGCACAGGAAGGCCGGGAGGCCATTTTAAGGTCAGGCAAAAAGGAAAATTGACAAAAAAAGGTCTAAATAAAAGAGAAACGACAAGAAAAAGGTGCCAAAGAAGGAAAATAGCACCAGAGGGACAAGAAGGAAGTAAAAAGGAACTAATAAATAAATTAGCAAAATAACAGAAAGGAAGGATATGGGTGACGAAGAGACAAGGAGCACACAAGCTGTGTTCCGCAGGCCACTGCCATTCAACATATCGGAACCGCAAGCAGGCATCAGATGGGAGAGATGGCTACGACAATTTGAACGATACATGCGCGCAACGGACGTCGTAGAGAGCAAACAACTAGATTTGCTGGTCAACCTTGCGGGAGACGAAATAGAAGACCTAATGATGACACTACCGAGTGAAAAAACGGCAGATTATAAAGGCGCGAAAGCGTGCCTCACGGAGAAATTCGACCCCCAACGCAACATTGATTTCGAAAGATACACGTTCCACACAGCATGCCAGCAACCAGAAGAGAGCATGGACGACTTCGCGACAAGGTTGCGGAAGTTGGTGACGTACTGCGAATTTGATAAGTTTGACAATGAAGAAGCAATACGAACGCGCCTCATCGTAGGGTGTTTGTCAGTAGAGTTCAGAGCACGCATCCTAAAGGAACCAACGACACTTGAAAAAATACTGACGATGGCCCGCACAGAAGCACGGGCCACGGACCATGCCAAACAGATACAAATTGGCAAAGAAAAAGGAACAGCGATGGCGCATCGGATGACGGAATATTTCAAAAGGAACGACAACAGGGAGCAACAACATCCCAGGAAACAAGCGGTCACATGTTACAGATGCGGCCTTGACTTCCCACACGTTGGCACCTGCCCAGCAATGGGCCAGAAATGCAGAAAATGCAACGGGAACAACCACTTCGCAAGCACCTGCATGAGCAGGCAATTTAGGAATGAGAGGGGACGAACAGCTAGACCAAGGACAACAGGCACCAGGCATGCCAGACACATGGAGACAGAAGAGAGAGGATCGTCGGATGAGTCGGACGGACAGACGACGGCTGGGAGAGAAGCACGGCTATACCTCATGTCCGACACACCAAAGGAAGGAAGACAGCAGGAACACATCCAGCTGGTGGAGAAAGAGCAAATAAAAAAGACGGCCACAGTAGACATCGACGTCGGGCGCCACAGAACAAAATTTGTGCTAGACAGTGGTGCCACATGCAACATAATGTGCATGTCAGAATACATGAAGATGAGAACAAAGCCAAAGTTATCGCCATCAAAAGTAGATGTGTTCACGTGGGGTTCAAAGACACCCGTAGAAAACATGGGCAAGTTCACTGAAACATTAACATATCAGGACATGACATATCAAGAAGAAATACACGTCCTGAAAGGGGACATCCCTGCACCCTGCCTGCTGAGCAACGTCACGGCACAAGTCATGGGGCTGTTGGCTATGACATATCACATGACAGAAAAAGAGAACATACTGCAAGAATACCCAGAAATACTGCAAGGACTGGGGAAGCTAAAAGACAAACAGGTTACCCTACACATAAACGAAGCAGTGAGACCAGTGGCACAGCATCACAGGAGAGTGCCAATTCACCTACAACCGCAAGTGGAAGAAGAAATAAACAACTTACTGCAGCAAGACATAATTGAGCCTGCAGATGGGCCGACACCGTGGGTATCACCGATTGTGGCAGTCCCGAAGAAAAATACGTCCAAAATACGGATCTGTGTGGACATGAGAATACCGAACACTGCAATATCGAGGGAACGTCATCCAGGACTTCATCTGAACGACATGATCAGCCGGTTGACAGGGGCGTGCCGATTCTCAAAGCTAGATCTGTGCAAAGGGTATCACCAACTAGAGCTGGACCAACAATCAAGGTACATAACGACATTCTCCACCCACCTAGGACTATTCAGGTACAAACGGCTCAGTTTTGGTATCTCGTCAGCGGCCGAAATATTTCAGGAGACAATAAGACAGGTGATACGACCAGTACATAACAGTTTCAACTACAGCGACGACATCCTAGTGTTTGGGAAATCGGATGGAGAACATGATAGTGCCCTAAGACAAGTGTGCAAACAACTAAAGCAGGCTGGATTAACACTGAATGGAGAAAAGTGCGAGCTAGGGAGGAGAGAGCTGATCTTCTTCGGACACATATTCTCGGAAAAAGGGATGAGGCCTGATCCCAGCAAAGTGGAGACGCTGAAGAATACAAAGCCACCGTCAGATGTGGCAGAAATAAGATCATTCCTAGGCCTGGCAAGCTACTGTGCCAGATACATACAAGACTTTGCCACGGTGAGCACGCCGCTGAGAGAACTAACGAAACAAGGCCAGAAATTTGTCTGGTCTCAACAATGCAATGAATCGTTCAAAGAGATCAGGAAGGCCGTGATGACTGTGGAGCACCTCGCATACTTCGACCCGCTGCTCTGCACCGAGCTGACGGTCGATGCCAGCCCAGTGGGTTTAGGTGCAATATTAGCACAACACCTGCCGGGAAAGGAGTCACCAAGGAAGATTGTCTCATACGCCAGCAAAAGCCTGACAGACATTGAGAAGGCGTACTCTCAGCCGGAAAAAGAAAGCTTGGCGGTGGTATGGGCATGCGAGCATTACCACATGTTTGTGTACGGGAAGCCGTTCACCATCATCACAGACCACCAAGCACTAGTAACAATTTACGGCAACCCAGCAGCAAAGATGCCGCCCCGCATCGAGCGCTGGGGCATCCGATTAATGGATTACGATTTCAAAATTGTCCACAAACCAGGGAAAGAACATAATCCAGCAGACTACATGTCGCGACATCCCCTGCCGCACGCTGAAAACAAGGCCTCAATGGCAGAGGAATACTTGAACTTCGTGTTAAAGCAAAGCACGCCGGCACCGGTAACTCTAACTGAAATAGAGAGAGAAACGGCAAAAGATGACACTCTTCGAGCGGCCAGAGAAACGATGAGACAGCAAAGGTGGAGGCACGTAAATAACAACTGCGCTTGGAAGGCAGGAGTAAAGAAGGAGGAGATGCTGGCTCTACATTCCAAGCTCACTACGACGACAAGTGGTCAACATTGCACACGAGTCACACAGAGGCATAGTAGCGACAAAGAAGTTGCTGAGAGAAAAAGTGTGGTTCCCTGGATTAGATCGTCTAGTAGAAGATACTATTGCGGCCTGTCACCTCTGTCAAACGACAGGTCCACCTGCAAGACAAGAACCACTACAGATGTCGGAACTGCCAAGGGCTGTATGGACAACAATGGCGGCCGATTTCTATGGACCTCTAGACGCGGGAACGTACCTACTGGTCATCATAGACGAATACTCCAGATTCCCCATTGTGAGATCGGTCTCCTCAACGTCAGCAGCCGCAACATTACCGGTTCTGGACGACATATTTGCAGCATGGGGCTCGCCAGAGACACTGAAAACGGATAATGGTCCTCCGTTCTCAGGAGAGGAATTTCGAAGGTTCATGGCCTACCTTGGAATACAGCACAGAAAGATAACACCACTATGGCCGCAAGCAAATGGCATGGTCGAAAGGTTCATGGGAAATATCAAGAAGGCAGTTCAGAGGGCGAAGTTGTCACAGATTTCCCTGGGCCAAGCACTATGCCAAATACTGAGAGACTACAGAAACACGCCTCATGGGTCTACAGGGAAATGCCCGGCGGAGCTAGTACTAGGGAGGACAAGCAGAACGAGGCTGCCGCAGGTAGAAGGACTGACAGCACCAGGGCACGACAGCGTGGCAGCAAAAGATGAGGCGGCCAAGAAAAAAATGAAGGAATATGCTGACGGAAGGCGACATGCCATCAAATCACACCTCGATGAAGGAGATACTGTTGTGGTACGACAGAGGCAACAACGGAAGTCGGACAGTACATTCGCCCAAGACCCGCTGACGATAACAAAGGTAAAAGGAACAATGGTAACAGCAGAGTCAGACAGCCGACGAATAACAAGGAACAGCTCCCATTTCAAAGGCCTAAAAGAAGAAAAGGACGAAGAGCAAGTGACAGGCATCGAAGAGACAACAAAAAGGGAGAGCCAAGAAGCAGGTACAGAAGAAGCCGCCAGGCCAAAGGAGGGCCAAGGACTTGTGACGAGGCCGAGGAGAGACATTGTGAGACCAAAGAGACTAATAGAAGAAATGTGAGCTGCCACCCGAGGCAGCATCTCGCGAATAACATCTATCGACATTTCACATTTGCAACAGACTATGCGAAAGAAAGCGTCCCATTTCTGATTACCAATGAATGCTACTGTTGTAACTTTTTGTGACAAAAGGGGGAGATGTAGTGTCCTGAGAGATGGGGCATGAGGGCACTAGGACCTCGGAGGAGGTCAGAGTGCCGGACAGGTCACCGGACACCAGTTCCGGTCAGGGGGGAAACACACACACACACAGGAAGCAGGGGACGAGGCAGGACGTGCAGCATGCTGGCTGCACATCACATACAATAAAGAATCGACAACTTACTTGGTGTCGCTGTGATTACTGTGACCGACGCGACGCGACAGGGTCATAGATCCTTTCCCCTGTCTCCCGATAAATATTCTGGCTATGCATGTTTAACAATGCTAAATAGCAAAGTTGACTGCAGGATCGAGGCACTTTTGGCGATTGAGTATAGGGCTTTTCTTTTGGCTGAGACAAAATTTGGGACATAGATTTTCCAAGACTTTTGTTGTCATTCAGGGTAAGGCTTGCCTTGGGATACTTTTCAAGGGGTTTTGGCATTTCAGACCTAGAGAATCTGTGTCTACTCTTGAGAGCAATCTTTGAGGAGATAGCAGCAATTCCACTCTGGCTTTTTCAGTCATGTTCCCATTCTTACCACTGTTGCTTATAATATTATGGGGCATATTATCAAGAAACGGCGTTACAATTATAGAGAATTCCAATAGAAGCCCATGTTCTGGTGTGAACATGGGCTTCTATTGGAATTCTCAAGAGCATATTATCAAGGCCATTATCGCCGCTTTAGCAGCAGTTTTCTGCCACTAAAGCGGCGATAATTGTAACGCCGTGCTTGATAATATACCCCTTAGTTCTTCATCTGTGGAAATACAGTTCCTTTCTCCTGAATCTAGATTGACACACAGGGAAGAAGTGTGCACAAACGCTAAAGTATGCCCAGCAGGTATGCAAACCATTTGGTTCTTTTTGCACAATTAATATTTGGAGCCTAGATGAATTTTTGTTCGTTTTTAAATGTGTTTGTGACTTTATGAATTTTTTTTATTGTTACTTTGTTGCTCTTGGGGCAAAGGTTTTCTACTCAGGCTGAGTGAATCAGAGACAACACCATCACCTCCACCTTCATGCTCATTCTTCCACTTTGGGAAGATTGGTTGTCCATTTGTCAGTGTTGTCTTATGCATGTTTTATTCCCAAATGTGCACACTGTGTTACTATCTCAAGCCAAGAGAGTCAAGCAGGTTCTGAACATTGACATTATATTTAAAAAAAAAGATTTTCATGCACATTTTCATTAAGCTGCTCATACATACATATATAATATTCACCTTAAGTTATTATTAGTTAATGTAGGCTTTAATTTGAAATTATCATACTGGAATTGTAATGCTTCTCTTTCTGCTGTGTATGTTTCCTCTTTCTTGTTACAGGAACCAAGTTTAACAGTCAATTTTAATTAAAATGTATTTCTTGTTTAGTTGCCCTGTGAATGTGTATCTGTGTATGTTCCTTGGAAAGTGAAATAATGAACATCCACCCCAAAATGGAAATGTTCTAACCAGAATGTATCAACCCATTAAATACAAGGTATCCAGCTGAAGGTCAGGCAGCAGAGATTCCATTGTATGGCAGCCAGGAAAAAGAATTTGCGTTTATTATCATAACATGTCAGTACCTGATAGGTTCTCTCCATGGGAATTGAGATGAGATGCAACTTTCTGTAGCTGAAATGATTTACACTATGCATTGCTGGGTGAGTTATATCAGAGAATGAGGCCCTTTACACTCTTCTGAGAGGAAACGCTTCCCTTGCCTCAAAAGTTACACTCCTAGGCAGATTTCTTTTTATCGTTTACTTGACTGAATCCTTTACCTGCTGACACCATCTGGCTGACTTCTCCCCAACATTCCCGACTTCGCTAGCTTAGCAAATCAGAAAGTTACCCTTCATGGGAAACTGTGCATACTTTGGCTTGCTTTACTACAACTTTAAGCAGTTTGCCTTTGTATGTACGATTTTGAAATGATTTGATACATATTGTAATAGTTACTGAAATACAACTAATTTGAATGCTTTGAATTTGTAACTTTGCTAATTTGCTAATAAAGCTTCATGGTTTGCAATTGTACCATTCTTCTAAATTTTTTTGGGGCCATATGTGCTTCACGTTATTTAAATGTACTTCATTAGTTGTGCTGCGACTCTGTTCAGGACTAAAGGCCCAATTCCTCGAGTGCAGCTTGTACTTCAGTTTGCACCAGAAATCTGCATGGTGCAATTCTGCTACAACATACATTTCTGCTCAAGTACAAATTGTAAAGTTGCTTGTGCTGCAGAGATGCCAAGCTCCAGACAACAGGTTTATAGAAGTTTTACACAAAGTCAGGCTGGGAACCAGTAGCGGCTTCTCCACTATGGCAGAGGAGCATTGCCCCACTGCCTTTAAGCAGTGTGGAGAAGAAACATAAAATGATAATAACTTTAAGTTATTATCATTTGATGCTTTGTGCTGCTTTGCAGGCGGGTGGGTGGGCGGGGTTGCTCTGCTCTTGGAGCAGGGTAGGAGAGGAGTGGTTTGGCCACTCCTAAGTGTGCAATGACTGTTTGATCAGCCCTCTTGGGCCACCCAAAACAGTCATGCACACTTCTCCTTATCTCCATTCATGTTGCATTACAGCCTGCGTGGAGAACAATCCCAGGCCCTCGTTTCCTGACTGAGCATCCAACCCATACGTTCAGACCAATCACAACCCTGATAAGTTTTGTTTTGTAATATTTTTTTTAATATGTGTGCCCCCCCACCCCTTGCGTGACCGCCCACCCCATAGCGACCCCAATGCCCTCCCCACCACCCATGAGCCATGCCGGCCACCACTGCTGGGAACTCAAACCGGCCCTAGCAGAAAAGTTCAAATCAGCTACAGCCCTTTCCATCCATCCATCAATCCATCCATTCATTCCTCTCTCTTCTCTCCAGTCTTTCTCCATTATTCCTCTCTTTGCTGGTTTTCTCTCACCTCTATCTCTATAGCCCTCCACTTGTTCTCTCTCTCTGCTGATGTACTGATGGCCGCTCTATAGCTTCATAAACTGGCCTCCAGTAGTTCCATCCCCTCCCCCACCCAGGTAAGTGTTTATGAGATAAACGGCTAATCTGACCCAGGTTTTACACAGAGATGAAACATTTACACAAAAAACAATCCTGCCTATGTGGGGTGGAAAATGTGCTGGCCTTTCAAATATCTTCTATGCCTAATGGCAAATAAAGACCCCGTTGACTGGAAGCATTCCATAGGATTCTACCATATAGAAGAAATACATCCTCTTTAATCTGACAAGTACAAGCCAATCCACTCATCAATACACTATCACCACCATTATGATTGGAATTACCATTATTACAATTACCCGCACCACCACTACTACTACTAACACTACCACCACCATCACCATCACCAGTATCACCACAACTGTCATCACTATTATATAGCTTCCAAGTTATAAGTTTGCATATGAGTAACAGTTCCATGTTGACATTACGTTTATATGTGACATTTCAATGCCTTACGGGTAACCCTTTGGGTGGCATTTTAACACATATAAAACTAGGGAGATATATTCTTACTTTGTATGTACACATTTATTGCAGATGTGACTTCTTTGATACCCAACATACGTGCTTCCTCATGTGGCACGAATTCCTGGACGTCTAAACTGCAGTCATTCTGTTTGCCTTAACCCCTTCAGTGCCCATGACGAGATAGTCTCGTCATGGAGCGCGGTTGCGCTGTGCCCATGACGAGACTATCTCGTCATGAACCCCGCCCGCTAATGAAACGCCCGGCACAGGGCGTGGAAAGGGCGGGGCACTCAAGGGGTTAATGTAGGTTTTGTTACACACAGTTAGTCAGGTGTGACTGATTCTTATGAATACAAAGCAGGCCACACTTTTTTTTCCAAAAAAATGGAAGTGAAAATGGAAGTGCCCTTAGTCCTAAAACGCCAGTTCTGCTCCCGTGAGCAGAGTTGGCTAAAACGCAGGAGAGCTGCCCCATACTTCAGGGCGCTATAGTGGAGGATGACAGCTCTGTATAGGCAAGAGTGCTGCCATCTTGTTGCATTTGTTCGACTGCGTGCCCAGAGCTGCTAAAGAGCTGTCAAATGTTGTTAGGCGGTGCAGGGCGCAGGGAGGGGGGGGGGGCAAAGGAGGCAGAACAAGGCAAAAAGTGGCCACTTAATTGTGATGTTACAGGGAGATAAGGTTCATTCTTAAAGTTTAATAGCCCCCCAGTGCTTTTGAAATTACTTAAGCCCTATTTCTTTTTCTACTTAGACCTAAATTCTTAGGCAGAACTCTGTCCAAACATTAGTTTACAGGGTGAAAAGGGATCAGAAGGTGTCCGTAGTGCGCACACAAAACAAAGCCTCATTCCTGTTGTGATATACATTGCTGACTCACAATAATGTCAAACCATAACATATACTGTTTCTTCATTCTAAATGTGAGGAGAAGTTTACAGTACAATGCTTCTTGTGCTGTTTTTTTTGGGTGAAAAATATAGACTTATTTACTCAAAGAAAGCTTTATTCGACAATACATGTCATAAAAGCATTGATAAGGTTCATTCTTAAAATTTAATAGCCCCCCAGTGCTTTTGAAATTACTTAAACCCTATTTCTTTTTCTACTTAGACCTAAATTCTCAGGCAGAACTGTGTCCAAACATTAGTTTACAGGGTGAAAAGGGATCAGAAGGGGTCCGTAGTGCGCACACAAAACAAAGCCCCATTCCTGTTGTGATATACATTGCTGACTCACAATAATGTCAAACCATAACATATACTGTTTCTTCATTCTAAATGTGAGGAGAAGTTTACAGTACAATGCTTCTTGTGCTGTTTTTTTTGGGTGAAAAATATAGACTTATTTACTCAAAGAAAGCTTTATTCGACAATACATGTCATAAAAGCATTGATAAGGTTCATTCTTAAAGTTTAATAGCCCCCCAGTGCTTTTGAAATTACTTAAACCCTATTTCTTTTTCTACTTAGACCTAAATTCTCAGGCAGAACTCTGTCCAAACATTAGTTTACAGGGTGAAAAGGGATCAGAAGGTGTCCGTAGTGCGCACACAAAACAAAGCCTCATTCCTGTTGTGATATACATTGCTGACTCACAATAATGTCAAACCATAACATATACTGTTTCTTCATTCTAAATGTGAGGAGAAGTTTACAGTACAATGCTTCTTGTGCTGTTTTTTTTGGGTGAAAAATATAGACTTATTTACTCAAAGAAAGCTTTATTCGACAATACATGTCATAAAAGCATTGAACATACAACACTGTTAAAACAATAAAAAGAGTTAAAATCTGCATAAATGTTTGTGCAAATAGGCATGGAGGAAATCAGTTCTTCCCACTACATTATAGTGCAAAATAATCATGTAATAGGAAGAATGAGCAAAGTAGTATCATTTGATGCCTAAAACGTTTAAAACCTTAACAAGCACCACACATCATTCTTAAAACTGGATACGCTTTCACGGGGAAAAAAGGATTCCAAGTTCATTTTTCCACAGTTCTTAGTTGAGATCGTGTATACCACATCCATCTTAAAAACTTTGCCATTGGGAGTGCATAGCAGAGTGATGAATCGGTGCACAGAATTCTCCGGGCAACACTACATGATTCAGTACCCATGATCCTGCAGTCTGCGCCAACCATAGTTTTCGGGGGCCAGAACAGGTGGGGCAAACAAACAATACATGCAAATAGATTTCTTCAAGATCAGTGCAGATAGGGCATTTGTTGTCACCTGACGTAATGCATTTAGCAGTAAAGGGCTTTAGTGGTAAACAACCCACTTTAAATTGAAAACCCACTTTAAATTGAAAATACAGTTTACGATCAAGGGGCTTTGAGATAGCATCCCAATAATACTCAAAGCTCGACCATGATTTTATTTGTAAAAAGCTCCCTGTTAACGATGTGCAATCATAACTTCTAATCGCGTCGTGTTCAATCAATTCCCAATATCTTTCCTTGATTGAATCTCTTGGGAGAAACTGTGAGCTAGATGGGGTTTCCCACAGATATGACAGGCCCATTCTGGTCAAGAGATTTCTGGTATCACGCAGCCAGCTAATTTTTATGAAAATAGTCAGTGTTGATAATGTCCCTTAGAGCCTCTGCAAAGGTAGAAATTCCAGCATACACCAGATTCTATGCCAGTATAGGATTGGACGTAACCTGGTTAAATCTTTCAGAGCTTTTCTACCTAGATCATTCCGCATTGGGAGAGTGGGTGTACTTTGTGGTACACTTGCTATTGCTCTGAGAAACATGTTCTCTGATGTAGCTAGCTGTGTGAGTTTCTCGAGGACCCATAGTTCAGCACCATATAAAACTGAGCTCACCACCTTGGCATTATAAATTTGCAACACCGGACTAAGAGGCTTGGTCAAAGATGTTTTAAATTAATTTCTTCGGACACCCTCTAATTGCCGGTGCTTTAATGCCAGGGTGTCAATGTTAGACCTGGCACCATTGGCATGGGTCTCCCTTCCATTTTTGCTGTTGCCTCATGTGTTTCTGCTGGTGTTAGATGCTTTGGGCACTGTGCCACTGCTGTCCAGTGCCACAGTGCAAGTTATGTTATGTTATGTTAGAACTATATTTCTTGAGCGCACGGCTACCCAGAACGGGTGTCCCGGCGCTTTGGCAGAGAGTCCTGAACACAACCAAGAAAACCCAGCGGCAGAAACACTGTAGGCCCACTGGTTAGGCGGAGAAGAGGAGCGTCTTGAGCTCCTTTCTAAAGGCCAGAAGATTGTTAGCCTTGCGGAGTGACAGAGGGAGCTCATTCCACAAACTGGCCGCCATAAACTGGAAAGACCGGCCTCCCATCCGCACGCGTTTGATCACTGGTACCTCCACTTTAGCCAGGTCAGCAGATCTCAAACTCCTCCGGGGAACGTAGAGAGCAATCCGCTTCCTGAGGTAAGCTGGGCCAATGCAGTGGAGGGCTTTAAACGCCAACGTGAGGACCTTGAAACTAATTCTGCTAGGGATAGACAGCCAATGCAGCCTACCGCGCAGTAGAGAGGCACTGGCTCTCCGTGGAAGGCCAAAGATAGCTCTGGCCGCCGAGTTTTGGACAACTTGCAATCTGGATACCAGATATTTAGGCAGACCAGAGAAAAGTGTGTTAGCGTAGTCTAAACGCGAGCCCACAAGTGCTTGCACGATGTTCTTGCGATATTGAAGGGAAAGCAGTGGGAGAAATTTCCTCACCATCTTCAAGATACCGAAACATTTCCCCGCCAGGCCCGTGATGTGGGGACGAAAAGAAAGACTGTCGTCAAATACCACACCCAGATTTTTTACTTGGGCAGATGGTTTCTCAGGGGGGAACATGTCGGAAGGCCACCACGATTTCCAGCCAGGGTCCTCAGCGCAGCCAAAAAAGAGCAACTCGGACTTATCCGAGTTACATTTCAGGTTCTGGTGCTGAAACCATGCAAAAACAGCACTCAGGCAGTCTCTGATTCTGTCGCCATTAAAAACCTCTCCCTTCCTGCAGGTAAACAGGAGCTGGGTGTCATCAGCGTATGAGATGACCCGGGCTCCAAATGCCTCAGCGACCTTCGCCAAAGGGGCCACATAAATGTTAAATATGGTGGGGCTCAGGATGGATCCTTGAGGCACCCCCACCTCTAGCGAAGGCATTTCCGCGGAGAACGGAGGAGCCCAGATCACCTGCCGACGGTCGGTTAAGAAGGATTGAAACCAGTCCAACACCGTCCCCCGCAGACCTACCTCCCTGAGTCTTAGGAGGAGGCCGGCGTGTGGGACGGTGTCGAATGCCGCCGACAGGTCCAGCAAGACCAACATAGCCTTTCCCCCAAGATCAAGCGTTTCCCTGATGGCGTCGGTCACCTCCACAAGAGCTGTCTCCGTACTGTAATTGGCACGGAAACCAGATTGGGAGTCATGCAGCAGTTTGTTATTCTCTATAAAGGTGGTAAGAGTATGCTGAACATGTTTCTCCGCCACCTTCGCCAGAGCAGGGAGGAGGGAGATTGGTCTATAGTTGGCCCACTGTAAAGGTTCGAGCAGAGGTTTCTTAATGAGCGGGAGAATAAGAGCATGCTTCCATTCTTTAGGGACCACTCCAGAACTCAGAGACATGTTGAGCAAGGGGTTCAGCAAGTTGTTAATAGCTGGTGCCACCGAGCTCAGGCATTTAGCCGGACACGCATCCAAGGGGGATCCAGATTTCAGCCGGGAAAGCAGTTCCAGAGAGGACTCGCAGGATAGCGGGGGGAACGTCGAAAGAGTGGGCGCCAGCTCGGCTGCAGCGGATGGAAGGACCTTCAGATCACTTTCCACAGCTGCAGCCACTTCCAGGGACCCCACCCGATCGAAAGAGTCCTGAATCCTACGGATCTTGTCCACAAAGAAGTCAGCAAGCTGCTTGATCCACTCCTCAGTATGGGAGTGAACCCTAGCGGCCGCCACCGGCTCTACGAATTCCTTCACAATTCGGAATAGTTCCCGGCTCGTGTTATCAGCCTGGTCTATTCTATGCTCGAAGTAGATCTTTTTAGCTTCGGCAATCTGTCTGTGATAGGATTTTATCGCACCCCTGTACTTCAGTTTCTCCTCAGGCGCATATCTGCGCCGCCAGAGCCTTTCAGATCTTTTGCAGTCCTGGCGCGCTTTTCGCAGAGTAGCAGTGAACCAAGGAGCGGAATCCTGGCAGGGGGCTGTCCTGACCGATTTCCGAGGGGCAAGCTCCTCGAATCTTGTCCGAAGCCAGTCCTGGACTAGCGGCAGGTCGACTTCTAAGTTCCCAGTCGTAATGCAAGGATGTGCATGGAGTGCGTCAGCGAGCATATCAGCTGACACCAGGTGAAAGGCTCTAGCTTGACGAGACCCGTCCTTATGAGCTCTTTGACTCGTCTGGTGCTCAGCTAACAACACGAAATTAATTAAATAATGGTCGGACCATAGAACCGGCAAAGGGGAGGACACCTTAATTGGCACAGTGGAAAAGATTAAATCCAACGTATGCCCTTTCACGTGCGTTGGACTATCGATGAAAGAGGTCAGTCCGAGCATCTCGGTAATGTCCCGTAATTTAGATGCATCGGCGTCAGTTGTCGAGTCCATGTGCAGATTTAAGTCGCCCAGCAGTACACAGTGTGCCGAGCGCACACAGGGTACTGACAGTGCCACCTGTAAATCCTCGAAAAACGAGCCTAGAGGCCCTGGAGGTCTATAGATCAAAATTCCTGTGCAGGTATGTGAAGCCGACAGCTGGAGAATAAAGCCCAGAGCTTCACAACCAGCGATATTATCTACAGGATAAGAGGTGCAGACAAGGGACTTGTCAACAACTAAGGCCACCCCACCACCTCTGCCTCCAGTTCTATCCCTCCTTAAGATGGTGAAGTTGGGGGGAAGGGCACTAGCGATGTCAGGTTCCGAGCCAGCCCCCAACCAAGTCTCTGTCAAAAAAAGACAGGAGATTTTCGAGAGCGTAAGGAGGTCCCAAATTTCCATGGAATGACGCGCCAAGGATCTGGTATTTAACAAGGCACACTGACATTCCAAGGGGAGGGAGAGGGGAGCGCGAGATGGAGATGATATGGGACGCCAAGAACATCCAGGGCACCCTTTAGCCAGGTGTCGACCACCAGGGAAAAGACAAATACAACCGCTCTTGGGGGGACGAAGCGCACATAAAGCGGCCGCACTATACCTAATCATCCTACACACCTACCCAAGATGCCAGAGTCCCGCCTCGGCCGCCTCCGAGACGCTGACGAGCGCAGACGGGCAGGACTCTGGCACGACTCAGGCGCAGGGATGGCGCAACCGCTGCGCGTCACCGCTGCGCTAGTCTGGCGAGCTTTAAATAGCGTCGTCTCGGCGTCCCAGGTGACCTGGACGCTCAAAGATGGCGCTCGCACTACTCCCCACTCCAAGATGGCGCTCAGCCCAAACCCTCCCGGTAACCCGGATCCGCCCAACAGCGGTGGAGTTCACCAAAGTTAGAGTGCAAGTAAGGGCCAGAAATGGTTTAGAGGCAGGGAAGCAGGCTAAAAAGTAAAAGAAACAAAATCCAAAAAACGAAGGTTTTTTTAAAAATACAGAGCAAACAAGCGCGCGACCAGCGCGGTCCTAAGCGAGGTGCCAAGAGAGATCTTGGCCACAGGAACCCAAAGCAGGCTCACCTTGCAGCTGGCTCGCCCTAAATAGCGTCGTCTCGGCGTCCCAGGTGACCTGGACGCTCAAAGATGGCGCTCGCCTGACAGTGCTCCCTACTGTAACTGAATGTATTGATTAGTGATTCCATGATTGACTGATTTGGTTTACTTGTCAGACCCTAGTATAGTGCACTGAGTGTGCCCAGGGCATGTAAATCCAAATGCTGCTGGTGGGCTTGCAGCACTGGTTGTGCCACCCACAGAAGCAGCCTTGTTAAATGTGTCTAAGGTCTGCCATTGCAGAGCCTGAGTGCAGTCTGGTACTGTCATGCTGACTGGGAAAGTGCACCCACTTGCCAGTCCTTAAACCTTCCCTTTTCTTCATATCAGACAACCCTATGGTAGACCCAAGGGCAGGGTGCATTGTAAGAATAAGGTAGGACATGCCCTGATGTGTGTGGCATGTCCTGATAGTTAATTACAGCCCTTTTCGTTTTTCACTATTGCAAGGCTACCTGTTCTCCATAGGCCAGAATAGGCTGTTAGATTATTACATGTTTATAATCTTAACTGACTCAGAAAACATGCTAGAAATTCGAGTTTAGTATGCCTGAACTCAGAGTGATAAAATACATCTTTTAGTGAAGGTGGTTTTAACATTCTGTGTTTGAAAATACCACTTTTAGAAAGTAGGTATTTTCTTGCCTAACCATTCAAGGCTGTGTATTCCTTTGTCTGGAGTTTGATTGACAGGGCTGGGGAATTCCAGGAGACAGGTTGAGGTGTCCCAGTGGTGAATAGAGAGATCTGCATCCAGATGGGTGGGAGGAGTTGCACCTGGGACTTGAATAGGGCTGTGCCTGCCTTCCACAATGCTGGCTCCACCTCCTGTGGGGCGTCTGATGTTTCTGCCCTGCACTGTGAAAGGAAAGGAGAAGCCTGGTAAACAGAGCGCTCAGGAACTGGTTTGGACTGGGCAAAGGCCCCTCTCCCCTCAGAGAACAAAGGATTTTGGGGTAGAAGTAGTGGGACCCTGATCCCAAGAATTTAGATCACTTTTGGAACAAGAAACCTTTACTGAGGAGCGGAGCCTGAAGAAACTGAGGAGAGACTATCCCAAAGCTGAAGTGCTGCTTGGGGGATTGAACTGCGGTGGTTTGCCTGACTGCCAAAGGAAGGAGAAGAGACTTTGTGTGCTTATTTCAACTTGTAAGGATCTCCAAGGGCTTGGAACAGAGCTTGCCTCCTGCTGAAGTCTCAGGGACAACAGACTTCAACACCCAGCTCCCCAGAGTTCTTTGGAAGTGCCTGCTGCTGTTTTGGGTCTTCTGAGGGACTGCGTGTCGCAAGGAGCTGGAAGCGCTACTCAATGAAGCCGAAGCGTGTCGCCGTCTCTGCTGCTGCCATCGCACTTCTGAACAAGGGTGTCGCTGCTGGAGTTGTCACACTGCACCGCATCGAGAGAAGCGTCTCGCAACAAAGAGGAAGCGCGTCGATGTCGATGCGGCCTGCCGTTGCACTTCAGAACAAGGGTGTCGCCGCTGGAGTTGTCGCACTGCACCGCATCGAGAGAAGAGTCTCGCAACGAGGAAGAAGCGTGTCACCGTCGCTTTTGCTGCCGGCGCACTTATGAACAAGGGTATCGCCGCTGGAACTGTCGCATTGCACCGCATCGGAGAAAGTGCCTCGCATCCCCGAGAAGCGCGCCACCGTCGGAGCTGCTGCCGTCGCATTTCTGAACAAGGATGTCGCCGCTGTAGTTGTCGCATCGTGCGGAAGCTTCACGCATCGTGGGAGAAGAGTGTCGCAGTTGGAGCTGTTGCCGTCGCACTTCTGAACAAGGGTGTCACCGCTGCAGTGCACACATCGAACCGAGAACTTCTCGCACCCCCGGAGAAGCGTGCCGCATCTGGAAGTGCTGGAGCAGGGTTTTCTATTGAAAATGTATTGAGTTTTAAACTCCAGTTTATGTTTATATGTCATAATTAAAATTACTGATAATTAATTATTAATTACTAATTTTGTTAAAGTTTCTGATTAACCAACATTACTAATGAAAGAATTACACGCGGGAATGCATTTATGTTGCCTAATTAATACGTGAACTAAGTTGGTGAGCAAATTAATTAAACATGTGTGGCTAAAGTGCTATTTGTTTTGTGTTTGCGCTTTAAAATAACGTGCTTTAATGCTTCTTTGTGTCGCAGATGGCTAGGTAATTACATACACATAAGGGTATTTGAGGGAATTAACACTGTATAATCATTACGATGTGGTAACGTTGTTTTGTGTTTCTTTTAATTAAGATGGTCCGTTTTGGCCTAATCCAAAATGGCCGATATTTACAGCCTGCATTCGAGTAGTTGAAATTTGACGAGAGGCCTCGCTGAATATGGTTGGAAACCACCTGACTTCGGCCTCTGACTGTATTAAAAGTTTCCGTGAGGACAGCAGCTCCAGGCTCGCTGCCAATTGCCCTTGGAGGAAAATAAAGCCACAATGAACTCTGATAAACTTGCGGTGGCTTCACTATGGTTCCGAGGAAAAGCATTCATGGATGTATAATTTTTTTAGTTTGAGCTTCCTTCTTCCGTGTTTTTATTTTTGAGATTTTCGAGAGCGGAGGTTTTCTAAATGTTGCGAGTCAACATCCTTTCCTGCTAGCTCTGCTCGATGGCTCAACGGACGTTTAGAGTTTGTTTGTTACTTTTAATTTGTTAGTTTCCCTATAAATGTTGTTAGACTAGAGAGGGTCTAAGGCCACTTCTTCTTGAACCCATGCTCGAGAGGATCGACACTGATTGAGAGGACGGCGACTCGGGAGACTTTACTGAGAGACCTGTCCTGACCCATTTAGCTAGAATAGGTAATTATGAGAATTATGAGAATGAGGATTCTGCTAACAATTGACTTTCATTTGAACTAATTTAGATAAATAACCCTTTTGTTTGAATAACAGTGTCGGGTGGTTATTTCCTTTGTCATTTATTGAGTTCCGAATGTATTCCTTGTGTTTAAAATCATGACTCAACATGACTCAAGACATATCTTTAAGGTTGCATTGACCTCACTTTAGATGCAGATTGGTTTAGGATTTCTCTTATATATTCAGTGTGGATAGAGTAATAGTTATGAATGTTAGTGTGATGGGCCCTAGCGTATGATGAGTGTGTGTGCGTATGACTGTGGAATTACTCTGTCCGTGGAAGTAGAGAGAATTTATATGCTCCGATCTGCAGCAGTTTCCTGGTAAGCAGTATGATGGTTTTAGATTATTGTCTTGATCTTATAGATTGCTTGTACATAGGCTTTTGAATTCATTGGTTTAGTGATTGATGTTGATATATGTACTAATACTATATGTTGAAGTCGTCGTATTGAGTTCTATGTAGTGTGTACGGCTTCTGGAACGTGGGGAGCTGGTGACGGTTCCGTAGATGGGCAGAGGGAAGTGAGTGCTGCTCTCGGGAAAGACGGGATTGTTGGCCCTGTACGTATGCGGGGAAAAACGTGTGACAATTGAAGTTGCGCATCACATTGTCTGGGTTCGGAATCAGTGACATCGTCGTGTGTTACTATTAGAGACATATTTTCAGTATAAAAGGAGTGCGTATGGTAGCGAAGGTTATCTGTGAAACTCTGGTCTTAAGTCCCAGGGATCCGTAAGGTTTGCCGTTAAAGCTTACTGCTGGAGAAGTAATAGGTATTCTCTGAGCTTGTTTGAAGGACTGGGCAGAGGTAAGCGCTGCTTGGTTAACGTGTGTTATAATTCTGTAGTGGGACAGACTGTTCGCTGTTCTCGGGAAAGGCAGGATTCTGTGTGGATGTGCTACATTTTCTGGTGTGAAAGTGTATGAATGTATGAGCATTTAGTTGATTGTGAGACTCTTTGGAGCATTCCAGGAGGAAACAGTTAATGGATGCATGATAGAAGGGCAGAGTAGAGGGATGTGCTACTGTGTCAACGAAAGTAATAATTCCGTAGTGGAGCAGAGGTAAGCGCTGTTCTAGAGAAAAGCGGGATTCTTGTGAGAAAGATTTTTCTTTTACTATTCTGTGGTTAGCGAAGCAGACAATGGAGATGTTTATATGTTGTAACTAATAGATTTTGTAGAATTTGAAACGAAGTCTACTGAGAAGATTTTGTAAAGGAGGGGTAGACGAGTGACAGGAGACAGGAGCAGAAGCGACTGCAGCGACTACTGACGTCAGAGACAGACCGCGCTGTGATTGGACAGTGGATTAGAACAGTGCTTGCGCTGTAATTGGTGCGTTGGTGTGAGCCGCGCAGGGATTGGAAGGAGTACAGGGTGACGGAGACGCTTTAGGATTCGTGCGTTGGTGTGAGTCGCGCTGTTATTGGACAAAAGATTGTACAGTTGCTGTAGGGATTAGAGAATAGTGGTAAACACTAAAATGTATTACCAAACGGAGGAAAAGAAAAAGAAATCCTTGTTCGGTAAAATTAAAAGGTGGTTTGACAAGGATAAAGACATAATAACTAGAGAAGGTGAATTGCTACCTCCGACAAGAACTCCTGCATCCTTCATGGTTGCGAAATATGGGTATCATACCTGTATATGGTTAGATAATTGGGCTAAGTACACTAAGGACGATGGTGTTTTAGCGTTCCCGGAACATGGTTCATTTAATCTGGCCGTGTTGAGAAATTTACGGGAAAAGATGATGTGTCTAGAGCCTAGACCAAGGCCGACACAGTTTGAGGCGTTGGTGGAATGGGAAGATGAGGTGCATGAGCGAGAAAAGCAGAGGAGTGGAGGCAATTATAGGTATATTTTTGGGAGGAAATATGATCGTGAAACTCATCATGATCGAATGAGGAGATGGCGAGATGCTAGTATGTCAGAGGGATTATATACTATGAGGACAGTTGAAGAGAAGGAAGAGAGGAAGGGTACGGAAAAGGTGCCTGATGCAGAAGTGAGAAGGTATGGGGCTAATGATTATGAGGATGAGGTCTTGGATGACATGATTTACAAGAGACCACCTCCATATAGACCAGAACCAGAAGAGAGAACGCCAGTTGCTACTCCCATAAGAGATACTTTGCGAATTGTTAAAACTGAGGTTGTGACACCTGATTTGAAAAGTGGTAGCTCTTTCACGGAAAGGGAAAGAGAGAGAGAGCAAGAGAGAGAGAATCGAATCAGTGACGAGAAAACAAGAGAATTAGCAAGAACCATATCTGAGCTGACTGAGAAAATTAGAGAGCTGACGAAAAATCTGGAAGCTGTTACAGTGCCTGTAACCATAGGTCCGGTTGTACCTATTTTTGATAAGCAAAGAATGGGTGAGAATGGTTTGACAGTTCCCTATGTAGGAAATGGTTTGGTTGGTTCTTGTTCTTTGGAGGAATCAAGAATGAGGATGGGAGAAAATAATTTGAGACCGTTGAGACATGACACATGTAGTGGAGGATCAGATGTACAGCCTAATTCAGGATTGAATACTGGTTGTTTGGGAGGATCAATTTTGGAACCACAGAGGATGGCAGAACAAGTGGGTGCAGTGAAAAAGTCTACAGAAATAACAGCTGAGGATTTGAATGATTGGTTGAAAGTTCTTCAAAAGAAGGATAAAGATTCACAGGCAATTGATGTAGCCAGGTTGCGCATAGAATTGGAGGAGCTTATTGCAGGAGCAATTCCTACAGAAATGTTGAAAAATCATCATGATGGAGAGTTGTTATTCATGTGCAAGAGTATCACCTGGAGGGCTAAGAGTACACATGACAGATTAAAAACAATAGCGAGTGAACTAGGAGTTGACATGGATAAGGTGAAAGCTTTGCAGAAGCCTTACAGGGTGGATTTCTCCGATAAAGATATTGAGAATCTAAATGATGTTGGCAGAACAGGGCAGATTAAGGAAATGATTTCCTTACTGCGAAAATGGGGTGATGTGGAAAGGTGGAAGGATAGATGGTATAAGAAAAGGGAAGATTCAGTGGACAGGACTTACTCAGCTGTCCCTATGAGAGAAAAAGAAAAAACAGTGGATGCTTATCCTATGAGAGAGATTCCTGGAGGAGGATATGTACATGTCCCATGGACTAGGCAGGATATTTTGTCATTTACGAATGATTTCCCTCGACTGAGAGAAAAGCCTGTCGAGTGGTATAGGCAGGTAGACAGGTTTGTGAAATTGTCAAAAGTGCTGTGGATTGACCTGAATAGTCTGTTTGATATAATTGTTCCAGCAGACTTATGGGCAGAGTGTAAAATAGTTGTAGATTGGCCTGCTAAGGAGTATCCAAGAGATCCGAAAACAGGAGCTCCAGACCCGGAGGTCATGAGCAAATATGAACAGGTTATTGTGTTCCTGAAAAATAAGGTACCCCCGAAAGAGACAGACTGGGTTAAGATAGATCGAACACATCAGGAAGCAAAAGAATCAGTTCATGCTTTTTATGAAAGGCTGATACTGGCTTTTAAACAGTTTAGTGGAGATGAACATTTGGGTGATAAGGATTTGAGTCATTTTGTATACAGGTTTGTATATGGCTTGAGACCTGAAATCAGTGAGAGGATTCGTGAGCATACAGTTGATTGGCAGAATAAAAAGATCGATGAAATCTTGAGACATGCAAAGTACTTCAGTGATGAGATTGAGGCAAAACAGAGAAAGCTGAAAGAAAAAGCAATGTGGGCACAGGTGAAAGTTGCAGAAAGACAAGAAGCACAGTTGGTGGAACAGGCAAATAATTCAGGAAATAGGCCTAGATACGGTACAGGAAAAGGAAAGGGGAATCTAGAAGAGGCCAAGAAGAAGTTCCCATGTCACAACTGTGGACAATTGGGGCATTGGAGATCCGAGTGTACCAATCCACCGTTAGTGAGTAATGAGAATAAATCATTGAATCAACAGGTGCAGAACGAGGGGTGTAATCATCAGCAACAACAGCAGAAGGTTGTCAGACAGCAGAGCCAAGAGCCAAAACCGCCCTTGCCGCAGAATAGAGGGTCCCAGAAGTATAACCAGGACTCAGGATTCTACAATGATGAGCAGGTAAACAAACCGAGACGTTCAAACCCGGTACAGCAGTACTGGCTAAAGAATGAGGGGAGTGAGTATGAAGGGGACTATTGACGGTGCCGAAGAGAGGAGGAAGAGTGCATACTTGGTGCAACTCTAGAAATAGACCAGGCAGGACCATTTGTAGATGGGAAAATAAATGGGGAAAGTGTTACTTTTTTGGTAGACACAGGAGCGACGAGATCAACTGTCAGGTCAGCAGATATAAGAAATCTTCCTCTCTCGGACGAAGCAATCCAAGTGGTTGGTGTAGCCAATACACAGATTAAGACTCGTCTTACCGAACCAGTAAGGGTAAGGATAGGGAAATTTTCAGACATGCACAGATTTGTAGTCTGTGACACTAGTCCAGTGACCTTGTTAGGTAGGGACTTATTGTGTAAGATGAATTGCACAATTTTCTGTACTCCGGATGGAATAGCTTTTGGGACACCAGATGAGGATGTTCTGTATAGGATGACTCTAGACAATAGAGAAAGTGAGATTGTTGGTACATATGCTGTGTTTAATCCAGATGATTTGCCTCAAGAGTTGAGACACACAGTGAAAACAGCAGTTTGGGATTTTAATGACATAGCACAGTATTGTGCAAAGAACAATCATTCGATTAACCGGGGACGAGAAAGGGAGATGTCTTTTTGTTCTGTGATGTTTACTAATGTCCTGGAAACGTGGGATGAAGTGAAACAGTTGCAGGATGAAGCAGGAGATGAGGAAATGAGAGATTGGATCAAGGCAGGTTGTGCCCCTAGAGAGACAGATCATGTTTGGATCTATAGAGATGGAAGACCAGTCATGCCTAACTCGATGTTATCAACAATGGCAAGAATGTGTCATGGCCAGGGACATCTAGGTAGGGACGCTATGATTAGGTCCTTTAAGCAAACCTGGTATAATGCAAAATTCAGGCTGATTGCAGAGAGCATCTGTCAAAGATGTTTGATTTGTCAGCAGTTCATTACTGGAAAGAAAACAGTGGTGAGCCTAGGAACAATAGGCAGGGAAGGAGGTCCTTTTACCAGGATGCAAATAGATTTCATTGAAATGCCCCAAGTGAATAGATTGAGGTATGTTCTAGTGGTAGTCTGTTTGTTTTCAAGATGGGTGGAGGCCTATCCGACTAGGAGAAATGATGGAATAACAGTGGCAAAGTTACTGTTAAGAGAATTGATTCCTAGGTACGGGTTCCCAGTGACAATTGAGTCAGACAGAGGTGGACACTTCTACAATGAGCTCATGGGTTTAATTTTTGAAGCATTGAGCATACAGCAGAAGCTACATTGTGCATACAGACCAGAGGCTTCTGGTGTTGTTGAACAGATGAATGGCACAATCAAAAACAGAATTGGTAAGATGTGTTTAGCCACTGGAAGGAAATGGCCTGATGTCTTGCCTCTAGTGCTAATGACTATTAGGTCTACTCGAGATAGAACCACAGGGTTGAGTCCACATGAAATATTGATGGGACGTGTGATGAGACATGCTTTCGTGCCTGTCAACAAGTTGATGACTATAACTGATGACATGATTTTGGATTACTGTAAAGGCCTGGCTTACGCAGTTCATTCTGTGTTTCACCAGGTTGGAGAAGACGCCACTACACTTGAAAAGAAGCAAGCCCATGATCTGAGTCCAGGGGACTGGGTGAGGATAAAAGTACACAGAAGAAGAAATTGCAGAAATTGCTTGGTTCCAAGGTGGGGAAGGCCAAGACAAGTTATTTTGACTACGACAACTGCAGTAAAGTGTGCTGGTGTGAAGAACTGGATTCATGCTAGTCATACTCTGAGAGTTCCAAATCCAAAGGATGGGACTGGTAAAGAGTATTTTGAAAAGTCAGATTCCAGTGATGATGCGGAGACTGAACCAGTGAGAAGAAAAAAGAATCCTGAAAGGGGGGAAGGAGAAAGAGAGTCAGGTGATTCTTTTTTCTTTCCAAGAGAGGCTTCAAGAGAAACAAGGAGGGTCTCAGAGGAGAGATCGGATTCTGTAAGAGTGCCTGAAGTTCCAACAAGCAGTGGAGAAGAAAGAGGAGAAAAGAGCAATTCCACAGAGACTACACCTGAGTCAGATGAAGAGATTGAAAATCCACTTGAGATTACTCCTGAAGAAGCAGGGTCAGAAGAAGATAGAGAGGGACAGATTGCGGAAGACCCCCGAGGAGGTGTAGGGAACATTCCTGATAAGCTAGGTGAAGGGACAAGTAGACAGCAAGAAGATTGCGTGACGGAGACCCGAGGAGGGACAGAAATAGGGAAATCTCAATTGGTGGAGAAGAAGTCTGTGGAGCAAAAGAAAATTGTTCATGGACCAGAGGCAAATGAAACAGAATCAGATGAGAGTGAGAATGAGAAATCAGAGGGTCGAGTTCTGAGAAAGAGAACTTGGATAGGAGAAAGAAATAATAAAGAAGTGAGACCGAAAAGGAGTGTAAGAGGAGATCTTTGGCCTAACAGAATAAAGAGGCTAAGGTACAGACTGACACGAGCAAATTCATCAAAAGCTGAACATGTGAACGAGGTGTCCAGTCAGAATCAAGCAAAGGGTGATAAACAAAAGGTCTCAAAAGAACCGGAGGAGATCAAGAGAATCAGAAAACCTAACCAGCAGTATAGGTCACCGGAATGGACGTACGTGGCACTGTCTGAAGGTGAAGAGGCAGAAAGTCAAGGAAATCCAGAGGGGACCATACAAGAAGTGGTTGAGGAGGAGAAAACTGTTGGAATCCTGAAAGTTATCTTGACATTGGAGAATGCTCAGGATGTCGAAGATCTGATACAATTTGATGTTGCTGAAGAAGAAGTGAAAAGTGATGAAAATCCAAATTGAGTGAACTGAAGGAGTCACTTGGAGAAGAGTGAAAAGAAGAAAATCTAAAAATTAGCTGTTTGAAATAGTCTGGAGTTCTAGAGATTCAGTAGTGGAGTAGTAGAGGCTAAGTCAAAAAGACACTGCCAAAAGTAATAAAATGGCCAACACAGAAAATAATCAAAGTAGATGTGCCTTCTTGAAAAGATGGTGTAGAATGTGCTGCTGCTGTACAGGATTATTAATGCTACTATGGGGTGTACTTGCTTTACTAGTTACTTTTAGAGTTACAATAGACACTTTTGGAATACATACTGAAAATGTGACTAACATAGAGAAGAGTTCACAGAAAGTAGTTCCAACTAGAATTAGTAACATATACATACATAAGGATAGGTCAATTAATGATTTTTCTAGCAATGTTTTTTCAAAATTATTGTACAAATACGTAAAGACAATGGAAGTAAGGGATTGCTACGTTTGTATGCAATTGCCTGCATCCGTTTCAGAGGGTGTTACTTATCACCATTTACCAGCGACGTATGGGATTTCATGTAGTGTGTTGAGTAGTGTTTTTTATTTGTTAGGGAAAATAGATTATGAGATGTCTAACAAAGATAACATTTTTGGGCAATTGCCTATGAATAAAAAGCTGAATCCAGCTAAAGAAGCTAACATTTTTGGTGAGATTTTTATTGAGACAGAAGAATTAACATTAGATTACATTTTTAGAAACAATTTAACTTGCAGTCTGAAAGAAGAAGAAAAGGCTTTCCTAGACATGGTAGAGAAAAGGAGAGTGAGCATGCATGAAAAGGCAGGGAAATATAAAATGAGTGAGACAATATGGGATATTGAGATGGGAAAGGAGTTGAGGAATGGGGCCAGTCCAACTTTGGCTTTAGATGCACCACAGAAGGGTAAACTATGCATTACCAGAATAAAATCCCAATATGATAGGTATTTTGTTGGGACTAGTGAGTGTCATAATACATACTTTATTGCAACAGGATGGGGATTCAAGGGAGGAGAAGATCCAGTTTTGCCGGGAGTGTATTATATTTGTGGGAATAAGGCTTATTACGGGTTGCCTGACCATTGGTATGGCACGTGTTATGTTGGCCTGGTCTTTCCAAAGATTTTTCATATAGATAAGATAGAAGATGCAGAACAAATTAATCTACTAACACGTTTGAGGGAGAAACTTGGTCAGAAATTGTAGGAGATATTTTTGGAGTTTTAATTCCAGCAGTGGGAATTTCTTTAAATGCATATGGAATTCGGAAACTGTCAACAGTGGTGGATCGCTTATCGACAAGTACTGCTGGAGGGTTTCTTTTGGTAAATATACGGAGATGGTTGCTGTACGTGCCATGTCTATGCAAAATCGACTTGCCCTTGATATACTATTGGCCAAAGAGGGTGGAGTTTGTGGAATGCTGAAAGTTCAACATTGTTGCACTTACATTCCTGACGAAAGCAAAGATCTAAAGGTCTATATCAAAAATATTACTGATTTGCATGAAGAATTAGTACCACTGGAAGCTGAAAGTATCTGGACTAAAATGGCTAATAAGCTACTTGCTGTTAAGAGTTTTATTGCTAAGATAGGTAGTACCATTATTGGTAAGATATTATTTCCTTTGACATGTGTGATTGTTGCTTTCTTGATACTAAGATTAGGGTGTTTGTGTTGTAAAAACAGGGGAAGGAAAAAGAGAATAATAAGAGAAAATATTGAAAAGAAACAAAAGAGGTCAAAGAGAGACCCACAAGAAATTGAATTAGAGAAATTTAGGGAGAGTGTGTATCTAGAATCGAGAGAAGAGGATGAAAGAGAGACTGGTGTGTAATATGTTCATGTTGTTCGAAAACGAAAAGACATTTGAATTTCTCCTAAGAAATGGGACTACATTTTTTTTTGGGTTGGTTTTTGTGGTGATAATATATCACCAAAGGGGGGATTGCTGGAGCAGGGTTTTCTACTGAAAATATATTGAGTTTTAAACTCCAGTTTATGTTTATATGTCATAATTAAAATTACTGATAATTAATTATTAATTACTAATTTTGTTAAAGTTTCTGATTAACCAACATTACTAATGAAAGAATTACACGCGGGAATGCATTTATGTTGCCTAATTAATACGTGAACTAAGTTGGTGAGCAAATTAATTAAACATTTGTGGCTAAAGTGCTATTTGTTTTGTGTTTGCGCTTTAAAATAACGTGCTTTAATGCTTCTTTGTGTCGCAGATGGCTAGGTAATTACATACACATAAGGGTATTAGAGGGAATTAACACTGTATAATCATTACGATGTGGTAACGTTGTTTTGTGTTTCTTTTAATTAAGATGGTCCGTTTTGGCCTAATCCAAGATGGCCAATATTTACAGCCTGCATTCGAGTAGTTGAAATTTGACGAGAGGCCTTGCTGAATATGGTTGGAAACCACCTGACTTCGGCCTCTGACTGTATTAAAAGTTTCCGTGAGGACAGCAGCTCCAGGCTCGCTGCCAATTGCCCTTGGAGGAAAATAAAGCCACAATGAACTCTGATAAACTTGCGGTGGCTTCACTATGGTTCCGAGGAAAAGCATTCATGGATGTATCATTTTTTTAGTTTGAGCTTCCTTCTTCCGTGTTTTTATTTTTGAGATTTTCGAGAGCGGAGGTTTTCTAAATGTTGCGAGTCAACATCCTTTCCTGCTAGCTCTGCTCGATGGCTCAACGGACGTTTAGAGTTTGTTTGTTACTTTTAATTTGTTAGTTTCCCTATAAATGTTATTAGACTAGAGAGGGTCTAAGGCCACTTCTTCTTGAACCCATGCTCGAGAGGATCGACGCTGATTGAGAGGACGGCGACTCGGGAGACTTTACTGAGAGACCTGTCCTGACCCATTTAACTAGAATAGGTAATTATGAGAATTATGAGAATGATGATTCTGCTAACAATTGACTTTCATTTGAACTAATTTAGATAAATAACCCTTTTGTTTGAATAACAGTGTCGGGAGGTTATTTCCTTTGTCATTTATTGAGTTCCGAATGTATTCCTTGTGTTTAAAATCATGACTCAACATGACTCAAGACATATCTTTAAGGTTGCATTGACCTCACTTTAGATGCAGATTGGTTTAGGATTTCTCTTATATATTCAGTGTGGATAGAGTAATAGTTATGAATGTTAGTGTGATGGGCCCTAGCGTATGATGAGTGTATGTGCGTATGACTGTGGAATTACTCTGTCCGTGTAAGTAGAGAGAATTTATATGCTCCGATCTGCAGCAGAAGATCTTCACGTCTTTATTTCTTTGCACCAGAACTTTGCCGCATTTCCATAACTGTGACATTCCTTGTTGTGGAAGCGCAACGCATCGTAAGGTACATTGACGCAAAGTGTTGCATCTTGAGAACTGAACTGAACTAAGCTAAAAACTACCATCTTAAAGTAATAGTATTGTGTATTTTTGTCGTTTATGGTCTTGTGGTAAATCTATATAAAGCATACTTATTTTTTATATAAAACCTTTGTGGTATCAATTTGTAATGTTGTCACTGGATTACTGTGTGTGGTCACAAATGCTTTACACACTGCCTCTGAGATAAGCCTGTCTGCTCGTGCCAAGCTACCAAGGGGGTGAGCAGGGGTTATTTTAGGAGTGTACCCCCTTACCCTGACTATAGGCAAGGGTCCCTATTTGTCACAAGTACCTACCTGTGCCAACTAGAGACCCCCAAATCTAACAGTTAATATGTGGCTTCCATCTCAGTTCCTTCTGTAGGGTAATACCCAGGCAGATAAATGCATCGACCTGCTCAAGGGATGGCCCATTCATTATCATTCTACCCCTGAAAGATCTATGCTAGTTAAAAGTCATGAACTTAGTTTTTGCAGCATTCATTTTTAAACCACGTAAATGGCAGAAGTCATCGTAATGTCGAAGTGCACGCTGTAATCCACTGGGAGTTTTAGAAATGATGAGCGTATCATCTGTGAACATTAAAATTGTGATCTTTTTACCTGCTAAAACTGGTGCGTCAGTATGAGTAGCAGCTAAAAAGTTGGCAACTCCATTAATAAAAAGTGAGAAAAATGCGGTAGCCATTACACATCCTTGACAGACTCTCTTCCATACAGAAAAGGGGTCAGTCTTATTTCCCTGTGCCCCCCAGCGGATTTGTGCATAGTTTTTCTCATGTAGGCGGGCAATAAGGGAAAGTAAATCAGTAGGCATGCCCATATCCTGTAGTACCACCCATCATTTATTACGTGAGACTAGGTCACAAGCTATTTTGAGGTCGACAAATGCAGCATACATGCTGCCCTTGTCAAGAACTACAGTCCAGCAGTATATTAAGATGAATCGAAAGACCTGGTCAATATGAGTTATGTGAGCCCGAAAGCCTGCCTGAAGAGGGCTAAGGATGTCGTTCTATCTATCCATTCTTGGGCATTTTTGCCAGAACAAGCCATGCCACCCCTTTTTGTATTGAATCTATTAAACTTATTGGCCTATAATTTCCTGGCAGAGACTTTTCCCATTTTTTGTAAACAGGGATGATTTCTGCCCCCGCCAAGTATCCGGGATGGGGGCGCCATGAGCAATGGCGTTTGCTAATAGCACTATATAATGAGTCCATTTGGACTTATCCTGCAGGAAGATGTCTCCGAGAACACTGTAGATACCTGGGGCACGCCCACTGTGATGGCACTAAGGGCTGCACTTACATCTGCCCGATCAGATTCTTTATCATTTGAGTAAAAATTTATCAGAAGAGGGTCACTATCCTCTATATCATCAATTGCATACTGTAAAGCAAAGTGTATAACCCAAACGCGGGGCTCTACATGATTTTCAGGGTGCGGTGCAACTCCTCCCCTGCCCCTTTTACCAGATCCCAGAATCATTGAGCGTTATTGCTATTACAAGCCTGCTTTAGATCCTGATTCATGAATTACTTAAAATGTATTCATTTTTTAAATTTATTTTTTATAAATGTCTAATATGTAATTAGGAAGGAATGATGATGCAACTTTTTAGGCTCATCCTTTTAAAACCAAGCACATTTGTAATGAGAACTGACTTTCAAACTAACTACAACGGAAGACATCATCCCCTCAGAAAATCAGAGAAACTTCGCTTTGCCCTCTATTCTTTATTCAATGTTTAAATAGTTTAATTTTGGAAAAGGAAAACGACAACTGAGAATGAGAAAAAATGAAATCTGTCTAAAACATTCAATGACATGAGGATCAGTGAACACACCATGTATATTCGCTTTATGGACTTTACAGCTGCAGGCTGAGTCCTGTTTCAGTAATGTCATTCTTTAAGTTCATATAAATGGTGTTGGCTGCATAACTGCATCTGGTTTTTGCATGCAGGTCCAGCCAGGACTGTTTACACCCTGAGACGTTTTAAAGGCATGGGCAAAGTGGGCAATTGTCCAGGGCCACCACCTTTCAAGGGAACCCCTGCAAAAGTAAACGTTTCTTCTATTTGATCTGTCTATTTCATTTCTCTACAGCCTAGTAACAATGCAGGCACCCATGCATCATGGTGTAAGGGTGCCTGTGTTGTCGGCAGGATTGTTTTTGTGCAGGAAGGGGCACTGAAACAATCTTAAGAGGCACTTTCCTCTTTCTATCTGTGCTCAGTCTGATCTCTGCAGAAGATCCCTGCACATCAATTTGGCTGCAGAACCCAGGAGGGAGCTGGGGTGGTTTGTCTCCCTTCTTGAAGATTGGCACTATGAATGAATAGGCCCAATCGGAAGGGATGGTTCCCTCAGAAGTCACATTAAATTCTCTAGCCAAAATGGGGCCCCATAGTTCTCTTATCACTCTGAAGGCTTCGAGTGGGACACCCTCTGGGTTATATGCCTTACCCCGCACTATGTTCAAGAGCAAGGAGAACCTTATCCAAGTGATGGCCAAAGGACTACAACGTAAATGGTTCACATTCTTACCCACGGTCCATAGAGCAATATCCTTGAGAGAATAAAAAATCCACGAAAAATGATCACCACACTTTTGTTAGGAAATGAATTAGGGTAAATTTGGGTACTTTGTCCCATTTTTAAAATGGAGCATTGACTGTGCTCCAAAACATGGGACATCGTTCGTCTCTGCTACCTAGGTAAACTTTGACCAGGCCTCCTCTCTAAGCACCTTTTTCCTGGAAGCCAGAGACAGAGGGTAGTTCTTCCTTATCAGACAGGCTAGCTTGAATCCAGTGGCATGAAGAGCATGGGACCACGTCTGGGCATACACGTCCCACTCGGGGAGACAAATGCAAAAAGAACAATTGATGGACAGAATGCAGAACAATGTCACACATTCACCCCAGTACAGAGATCTGGGCCTAAATCCATCGTTTTTTGCTCCCCATGCAATTCCAGTTTTAACCCAGCCATATGCAAATCAGTCTTGACCCTGCTCCCTATGGGAACAGTCCAGCCCAAACTGCTAGGTCAAGTCCTCCTTGGACTGGAAATAAGCATCCTAGGACCGTTTTCGGAGATTCACCTCTCATCAGCCAGGCTAGCTTGAATCCAGTGGCATGGAGAGCAGAGGACCCACATCTGGGCATACCCGTCCCACTCGGGGTGACAAACGCAAAAAAAGAAAAACACTGGTTTGTTAGTTCGGACGGGACTGTTCTCATAAGGAACACGGTCAAGACTGATCTGCATATGGCTCGTTCTGAACTGGGGTGGTGAAGTGAGCTAAAGAATGATGATGGATTCAACCCAGATCTGTGACTGGGGTTGAGTGTCTGAAAAGTTTCAGTGCTCCATCCATCATCTCCTAGCGTTTGCTATCGTCAGATCCTTGACATTCCTCTTCTTTGGCCAGCCTAAATCTGGGCCCAATCCTTCAGCAAACAGTCTTTCTCTGGCTGGCCAGCACCAGAGACACAGAAAGATTAGCAGCCCCAACAAGCCTGATGCATGCAATGTAGTGGACTAGTGTCCCACATTTAGGGCCTGTTCAGAGAGAGGGTTTATTTTGTTTATTGCACTCCAGTCCTTGCTCTGTGAGGAACAGGGACTCTGAGTCAAGAGGCACTAGACTGTGATCACACTGGTCAAGTAGTGACTCTACATGGATGATGCAATAATGGTGAGAGTATATATTTGCGCTCAGCACTGTATATTGGCACGTGGCCTACCTGCAGAAAAGCAGATAGGTTGGGTGTCCAACCAAGCCTCCTACGCACAATCTGCACTGTAGCTAGTCTGTCAGTGCCATTTGGACTAATGCTGCTGTTGGGTGCTTTCGTTTACTGCACTTCCTGCACTGCGAGTGTCAGGTATTCGAAGTCAGAAGGCAGCAAACAGTGATCGTACCGTCTGGCAGCAGCTTCACAAGGACGATGGAGTCACAGAGGAACCACGCCTTGCTAATCTTTACTGCACAGTAGGGGCCCATGGTGAATAAAGGCAAAGGCCTGTGCAGCAGGGTTGAGCCTATGCACTTTAATGGTTAGCGTGCTTTCTTAATCATACCTGAATTAAATAGGTATTTTTCTTAACTCTGTCAGGCTGGAGCCTGTAATAAAACACACTTTTTATTTTATAATTCTAGACACTATAGGACTGCCCAGGAAGTTAAAGGGGGAGGGCTTAAAAGTTGAGGACCCTGGGCCAGAGCCCACTTTTCCAAGGCCTTAGAAGTCTCTACACTTTCAGGGCTGGCTTTAGAGTGGTGCAACTGGTGAGGCCGCACTGGGCGCTGACCTGGAGGGGGTCACTGACCTCAGGGGGGTGCTGTGTGTAGCAATAACTTACGACTTAAAAGCACCTTCTGCAGCGTTCCTTGGGCATCCAGCCTTCAGGCAGCAATAAAAATGTCAAGATAACTGGTCATTACCCCCAGGTCCCTCCGTCCTCCTCCCATTCCTCACAAGTGGAGATTACTATCTCTGCGACAGAAAAAAAGAACAGGAGCATGCTGGGATACCTAACCCACTCCCTCCCGCCGGGAGTACATAAGCGGTACCAGCCCAGCATGCAGCCTGTTCTTTTTTTCTGTCTTCCGACAGAATGGGACGTGTTGCTGACTTACCTGTGATTTCTTCGAGGGATGTCTCGTAGGGCTGCTGGGCTGTCCTCGACGTCCTCTTCCGCGTCTCCTGGCCTGCCGGGCTTGCTGGAAGTCGCATCGATTGGCCCTTTGCGGCTGGGGCGCCGGATGTCCGGATTTCTTCCGGGTTACAGCGCGCGTCTTCCTACGGCTTGGCCTGGCTGGAAGACACGCTGCTGTGGCTGATATGGGAGTCCAGGGGCTGCGCCGGGCGGTGCTCCTGGTCTCCCTTGGTGTGCTGCTCGCCTCCTTTCCTCCCTGTTGCCCCTGCTGTTCCTGATGTTGGTGCAGGGGCGGTACTTGATGGGGGTCGGTGTCTGACCGGTGGCTGCAGCTCTCTTCCTCGCCCGGCGCTGGTGTCTTGGAGGGCGCCTGGGCTGGGTCTTCGGGGCAGGGTGCTATTGGTGTGCTCTTCCTGCCCCTGTGGTGAGTACCGCATAGCGGTTCTGCTTTTCTTCGCTCCATGTTCCTCTGGCTCTGTGATCTGTGCTTTGCCTGCTGGGTCTGGCTGTGCGCGGTGGGCTGCTTCGGCGGTATTCGCTGGGGGTCCTGCTTGGCTGCTTCGGTGGTGTGCTCACCTTGTTTGCTGCTGGCGCTTTCTACTCTGGGACCTGGCATCCTCTGGTCTCTCCGTCTGCTGGTTGATTCCTGTTGGGGTTTGTCCGTGCTGGCTTGTGGCACTCCCTGTTCCTGCTTGCTGGGTTGGGGGCGTTGCGTGGCTTTCTGCGCTGTGTCTTTGCCTTGCTTCCCAGTGCTGCGGGAGGGGGCCTTCCACCTCCGGTTGTGGGTTCCCTGTCCTACTTGTTTTCCGCTTGCTCGGCGCTTGTTGCTGAATGGCATCTGGGCGGGGGGTTGGGGGACGGTCTCTATTTGGTGGTGTTGGCCTGTCCCCCTGGTGGGTGCCGCATTTCTTCTTCCCTGTGCTGCGCTCTTCTGCTGTACTGGCCTGTGGCCTTGGCTCCCTGTTTTCTACTGCTGGGGGTTTGCCGGGGCTGGCGGGTGCTGTGGCCGTCCGCCCGTTCCCTGGTGCGCGCTTCTGCTCTCCTGGGCTTTTATGTTTTTGGGTGGGGTTCGGCCTGGTTCGTTCCTCTGGCCTGTGGGCTTCCGGCCTTCCTGCCCTGCGTGCTTCTGTTCCCCCTGGTTGGTGCCTGGTTGGATGTCTGCCTTGGTTGCCTGTTGCCCGGCTTCTTCCGCCTGCTGCCTGTCCGCCCTGGTGGTTCCTGCCTGTTCTTGTGGATTCGGGCCTGGTGCGTGCCTATCTGGGTGCCTGCATGCGACTCCTGGTGCTGGCCGCTTCTTGCGTCCTTCCAGGGGTGTTGGTATGGCCTGTGCTCGGGGTGCCTTGTTTCTTTCTGCCCCCCTGTGCCTGGCCGGTGCTCTGAGCTTCGCTGTGTGGGGTTTCCGGGCCTGTGGCCTTTCCTCCCTGCTGGCGCCTGGTCCTGTCTTGGTGTTGCGGCTGGGTGCGCCGGTGCCCTTGCGTTCGCTCCTCTCCTGCCCTCCGGCGTGCCCTCCTGCCTGGGTTGGTGGGCTCCTTCTCCGGCGGGTTCCCTGTGGGTGAGGTTTGTGCTGGTTGTGGGTCGGGGAGGTGGGCTTGCGGCCCCCCGGGGATTCCCCCGTCTGCGGCCCCTCTGCTCTTGCGCTTGGCCCCTGCTTGTGTTCGGCTGGGTTGCTTCTTGCGTCCTGCGTCCTGCGTCGGGGTCCTTGGTGCTTCCGGCCTCCCTGTTTCTTGGGTTCCGGGGATGGGGGGGGGGGAGGCTGTTGTGCCCTCCCTCTGACCCGGTAGGTCTTGGTCTTGGTTGGCTGTTGGCTCCGGGGCTGTCCTGGTGGGGCCCCTGGTGGGCTTTCTGGCTGGTGTTGCTGCTTGCCTCTTGCTTCTAGCCTCTTGCCTCTTGCCTGGTGCTGTGTTGTGTTGCGCTGGGTTGGCTGGTGGGGTTGGGTTTCCTGTTGTGGTTTCCTTTTCCCCTCCTGTCTCTTCTTTGTGGCTTGGGGTCGTTTGCCTCTGGCTGCCGCTCCTTTCGCCTCCTGTGGTGGCTGGGTGTGGTGGGTCTTCCTTGGCTTCTGCCTGGGTGGATCCTTGATTTCTTGGGTGCGCTGCTTCTGTGCCCCTTCCTGTTTGTGAGTTCAGGATGCCCTGTGCCCTTCTTTCCTGCTTGTGGGTGCCGCTCCCGGTGTCCTCCTCGCCGTGCCTTCTCTCGGGCTTGGCCGGTGGTTTTGTCGGTGGGGCTGCTGGTTGTGGTCTGGTGTCGGCCTCCCCTGGTGTGTGGGCCGCGTTGCTGTGTCCCCGCTCCCATTTTTCGGCCTTGTGCTGGTGGTTGGCTTTGCCTGGGCCCTGGGGCTGTGGGTTTCCCCCTGTGGGCCTGTCCTTGGGCTTGTGCATTTCCCGCTCCCGTGCGGCCTGCTTCGGCCTGTGGTGTCTCTGGCCATTGCTCTTGCTGGCTCTGCGTGGTTTGTTCTTCCCTTTTTGGGTTTGTTCCCGCTCCCCCCGGGGGTCGTGCACCTTTGGTTTCTCCGGGCTCCTCTCCTTTGGTCTGGTCTGGGCGTGCCTGGGGTGTTCCGGGGTGCTGCTGGGGCCTCCGCTCTGCCTCTATGGCGTTTGCTCCCTTACGGTCCTTGTTTTTGGCCTTCCTTTGCGGGGTCCCTTCCTGGGTCCCTGCCTGGGTTCTTCCCTGGCCGCTCGTTCTCTGGTGCTTTTGGGCCTCTTTTTGGCCTCTTGCTGGCCAGTGGTTCTGGCCCTGTTGGTCTGGGTGCCGGGTTGGTCCTGTGTACTTTCCTGTGCTGCTCCTTTGCGCCTGGCTGGTGAGCTGTGACCTTTGTGTTGGTTGCCGGTTGTGGCTTGCCGGTCTCCCTCCCTGTTCCCCGGCTGCTTCTCCTCTCTGGGTTGCTTGGCTTGCTTTGGTGCCGGTCCCTGGGCCCCTTCTTGGTTGGTGTTTTTGGGGTTGGGTCGGTTGGCCCTTTGCCTATCCATTCGGGGTTCTGATGCTCCATTTTGGGGTCCGCCGGGCTGGCTGGCTTGTGCGTTGTCCGGTTGGCTTCTTGGGTCTTCTGGGCTGCGTGCGTTGTTGGGCTGTTGGCCTCCTTGTTCACTTCCTGTTTTGCCCTTCTTGGGGTTCGCCTTGGGTGGTTCCTTGGTGTCCTCCTGACCTGTGGGTCGGCTCTTGGTTGGTGGGGGTTCCTCCTTCCCGGCTCTGGGGTTGTTTCCCCGGTTCTGTGTTCGGCCCTTGGTTGTTCTCTCCTGGCTGTTCGCTGGCCGTGTTTTGAGTCTGCTTTGGGTGGCGTTTGTGCTCTCCCTGGCCTTGCTTGGGTGGGTTCCTGGGTTCGTGTCCCTGTGTCTCCTGTTTGTGGTTACCTCGGTCCTGGCCTCTGGCTGGTTCCTGTGCCCGGGTTTTCTTCTCCCGGTGTGGCGGCCTTGGCTGTGGCCATCCGGCGTCTCTGCTGGGGTTGACGGCTTGTCTTTCCTGCCTTTTGGCCTGGGCCTTCTGTGGGTTTCTGTGCCTCCGGTTCCTTTTGCCGCGGTTGTCGGCTGTTGGTCGGGGGGAGGGGGGGGGGCCCTGTCTGGCTGACTTGGCCCCTTTCTTCCTGGTTGTTGCTCTGGGCCGGTGCCTGTTTTCTTGTCTGGTTCCATCCTCTTCAGTCTTTGCGGCTCTGCGGGTGTCTTCCCCTGGTGTGTTGGGGTTGGTCCTGTGGTTGGTCGCGTTCGGTGTTTCTCTGAGTTTGGCATGCCTCTTCATTCTCCTCTTCCTTCCCCTCGCCTCTTGATGTCGTTTTTGTGGGTTGGTCTGGCTGTGGGTCGCCTTCTTCCCTGTTCTGGGGGGTTTGCTCTCTGTCTTGGCCTGCTGTATTCCTTTCTGGGCCTTTGGCCTGTCTCCCTGTGCAGCCTGCTCTCATGCGCTCTTGAGTGTTGGGCCGGACTGTGCTGTTTTGTCCCTGCTGGGGCGGCTGCTTGGTGGTGCCTGGGGTTGTGGGCTTCTCCCTTGGTGGTTTTTCTCCCGGGTTGTTTGCCCTTCCTGGCTGGGTTGCTCCTTTGGGGCGCTTCGGCTTCTCCGGGGCTCCTTTTCCCTGGTGGTTCGGGGGGTGGTTTCTGTTTCTGCCCCTCTGGGGGTTCCCTTGGGTCTTGCTTCTGGGTACGGGGCCTCCTTCGGGCTTGCCTGGGGGGTCTTGTGTTTGTTTGCGGTCCTTTCTTTCTCGTCCCCTGCATGTTTTGGGGTCTCGGCTCTGTCGGCTTGGTTGGGGGCATGGCTGGTTTTGTGCTCCTGCCTGCGTTTTTTTGTGGGCTCCCTTCTGCTTCTGTTGGGTGCCGTTTTTCTTGGTCTGGTGACCCTGGCTTTGGTGGGGTTCCGGAATGCCGGGTGCTCTGCTTTGGTATTATCCACTTGTGAGGAATGGGACGAGGACGGAGGGACCTGGGGGTAATGTCCTATTACTTACCGGTAATCTTCATTACTCCTGGTCCAGTAGTCCTCGTCCCATTCCTTACTTCCCTCCCTCCCTCCCTGGCGGCCGGCCTTCCGGTTGTTGGCTTGGTATTTTCAGGCTGCATGCTGGGCTGGTACCGCTTATGTACTCCCGGCGGGAGGGAGTGGGTTAGGTATCCCAGCATGCACCTGTTCTTTTTTTCTGTCGCGGAGATAGTAATCTCCACTTGTGAGGAATGGGACGAGGACTACGGGACCAGGAGTAATGAAGATTACCGGTAAGTAATAGGACATTATTGTTCATGCTAGAGAGAGGAGTTTTGTCTAGTGGCAGTTTTGACTCGCAGTTTTGACTCGCATACAGTAGTGCAGAGCGTTAATATGCCTGCTGCAAAGAACAGATCTGAATCTTATGTGGATAGCTGAGAAGATTAATAAAGCCAGCCTTTACCAGCGCATCAAAACAAATGAAATGTATGTGAGAGAGGGACTATGGGCACTTTTACCGGCTAGCAGGGAGGGAATCTGAGGAGGAGGTCATGGGGGGGCACCAAAAAAGATTGCTGAACCAGGCGCCACTAGTGCTAAAGTCGGCCCTATGTACAGGAGTGTAATGTAGGAACTGCCAACATATTTTGCCTTTCTGCTGACGAATTTGGTAACAGACTGTTCTCAATGCCTGCAAGAAGTGTTTCTAATTGTGGAACACATGTTGGCTGCTTCTTTAATGAATATAATGTCTTGCAATAAAAATAAATAATGACATAACTAGCAGCAATTGAATGGTTATGGTATTTTAATGGATGCAAATAATGATTGAACAGCATGTGCCCAATGATTTACTAATAGATCAATTGTTGCTTGAGAATACTCTTCACATTAATGGAAACAAACCGATTTAGAAACGCTATGGCGGGAAAAAATGAACATTTTGGTGATGTTTATCGCAAAGATTTGCGATATTTCATAATCTTTAATGAATTTCAGACAACGATGAAACAAACGCGAATTTTGTTTAGTAATCCTAATGATTTAAACGATGACATGAATATAAAAAAAAAGGTACAACATAATGAAACTGGATTGGCCGTATCCAGCATCGGGCGTTTCCCGGAGAGGCTGAAAGGGTGCAGGCCGGTTTTGTTACTGGGACCGGTTTTACAGCGGTGCTGCCGTATCGGGCCCCAGTAACAACAGCAGCAAGCAAGCGTTTACAACCTCCTGGGGCCAGGCCGTGCTTCCGCAGGAGAAAATGTGGGAGATTATGTGGTCCGTCGGCTAGACTGCCGACTTTGGTCCTGTAAATCAGGGTTCGAGCCACGGGGTCGCGTCCACATCCTGTGATTCTGGGCAAATCACTTAATCTCCCCGTGCCTGAATGTGTAATGTAAATACTGTGCTGGTGTAAAGCGCTCCAATACCTTCGGGTCGAGTTTGCGCTATATAAATCTGCAACAACAAAATAAAAATTGCCAGGGCTGCTTTGGGTTCCCTGTCCGGCCCTGAAACTATTCCTTGGAAACAGATGTGAGCAAGACTCACAGCCTGTTTTTGTTTTCTTAGATGTCCTGGGCTATAAACCTAGGCAAGGCATCACGGTTTTAGGATTGTGATACAACAAACCAGAAGCAGCTGTAAACACTTCAGGGCAGATTTATAATCCCCTTGCGTCACTTTTTGTGACATACCAGTGGCGCATTTTACTGCTCCATACTTACAAGGACAGAAAAAGCCACCCTGCATGACTTTTCCTGTCCTTGTAAATATGGCCCCTTTACACGCAGCACTTTGCGTGAAAGGGGCGTTCCATGGGTGTTGCTGTGGGTGTTCCCACTCAACATCCATGGAACAGGACACATCTCCAGATTTACAAGGAATCGTAAATCTGGAACTACATGTGGATGCTACGTCTACCCAGGGAGGTGTAACGAAGAGAAATGTATTTATTTCCTCGTTTTTTTTCTTCTGTTTGTATATGTGCTGCATTCTGCAGCACACATAGAAAGAGGATATCACCTTTAATGATTGTTTTTGTTCAGGAAGGGTTCCCTTCCTGCACATAAACAATCATTGAAACAATGCCGTTTTTCAACTTCTCTGTGTGCTAATGCAGCACACATAGAAGTTGAAAAACAACATTTCAGATTGTTTCTGTGCAGGAAGGGAACCCTTTCTGCACAAAAACAATCTCCCCACAATGTAGGCATCCGCAAGGGTGCCTGCGCCGGTGCATGGCAGCAGTTTGAGCACCAGCGCAGGGGAAGCCCAGAGATGCAACATATTGTTGTAAATATTTCGCATCCATGTGCTTTGAAAGTGACTCAGTGCGGCGCAGCCAAATGAATTGCAGCACGCTCTGAGTTACTTTCATTGTAAATCTGCCCCTTCATGTCGTTCCTCTTTTGAGCTATATAAGAGTTCATATGTTGACAATCATGCCTAAAATAAATTAACACATGAGTATAGAAAACAGAAGTGAGCAAAAGTGCTTTGCACAGAAAACATAAACAGTTCAGTAAACCAATGTCCTGCAAACTTTGTAAGCCGATCCCCCTGCATAACATATTTTTGTTTACGGCCCCCCTCAAGGTTTAGCAGATAGATGACGAGGATCGTGATGTGATGATCAAAGTGCTTTAAAACATCGGTCCAGTGTAGATTGTAAAAGCCTGGGACACTATGGATGCTGAACTTAGCCCTTCTCCTCATCACTTCTCAATGACCTGTGACTTTCTTATTCACAGCAGTCATGGTCATCCTCTTTAGTCAGGGCCCCCTCTCCGGTCACAGCCCCATTATGTATCACAGTACACCTCCCTTATCACTGTTGAGATATACCCCACAGTGCCTTTCCCATCCGTCACTGTCACCTTCTCAGTGCCTACCTTTTCTGTCACTGCCCACTGCTCGCGACACTGTAAAAATGTTTATCGCTGTCCATCTCTTCAATAACTGGCCCCATCCAGTCAGTATCAACTACTCCTGTCAGTTACCACCTCACATCTCATGGCCTGTAGGAAGCTTGCTCCATACATACTATACCAAAGGAAGGTACAGTATGCACAGAGCCCAGTGGATCCCCAGAGGCTTGCCGAGGCTTAAGTAGATAATACTAAAAGCTCTATTTGTGGTAGTGCGGTCAAGCAGTTAGGCTTATCAGAGGGTTGTGTTAAGCATTTAGTGGACACACTCAAGCAAGAAATAATTACACACACTCAAAGACTGAATCCAAGATCAATTGCTTTGTATAAAAAGTTATTACTTTTTTATTTTATTTTATTTTAGAACCAAGAGGAACTCAATTGCAGGTAAGTTGCAGTTTCAAGAGTAGTAATCCTTTTTAAAACACAGTAGGAATCGTTTTACAAGGCAGTAGAAATGCTTTACAGTGATAGAAATACTTTTGTGTTGTCAATCAGAAACAGTAGATCTTAGCAGTTCTAAATGATAGACAGTTTAAATGCAATTGGAGAAATGCAATGTAATACTAGGGTAGTAAAACAGTTATATGCATGAACAGGAAGAGGATGTGGGCTGAGAGCTAGGGCTGTCAACCTCAAATCTGGGGAACCGGTTTAGAGTCTCGGCAAGGACGCTTAACATCCTGTGATTTTGGACAAATCACTTAGTCTCCCTGTACTTTACAAAAAAAAGAATGTGTCCTTATGTAACGCAACTGGTGCTCATGTAAAGCGCTCTAATACCTGATACCTTTGGGTCAAACTCGCGCTATATAAAACACCGAAAAAGGGGAAAAAAACAGGTAAGTATATGGCCTACTCGACAAGTCTTCGGGGGTTTGGACCAGCGCTGGGCAAGTTTCAGTTTAAGGTAGCTACTGCACCACCAGCAGCACTGGGGCGGCCGAGTGCAGAGGTCACTGGGCCCAATGTTAGTCAAATGAGACTAGGGGGACCACAAGAGGAGAAGATTGCAGGTAAGCACCTGCAGTTTCAGGGCTCAGGCCCGCGGTTTAAAGCAAGCACGGGGGGTCACAAGGCAGCACCAACTTTACACCAACAGCGACACAGTGTGGCCGGGTGCAGGGTGCAAATCAGCATCAGGCGCCCAATGCTTTTCAAAGATCAATCTTGGTCGCACAAAGACGTTGTAGGCTCTGTACAGGAGGCTGGATGAAGGCGACCACTGGTTGGGCTGGTAAGTTAAGATGTAGAAGAAGGCTTGGACACCATCAGCTGGGCTCTTCAAAGTCGGGGGACTGTGGATGAAGGAATGTCCTTTGAGGTCAGATTTCTTTTACCAGATCCGGTCGCGGTGGGGGACCCTTCAAGATGAGGCTGCAGACGCCTTAGTGGGCTCCAGGAGAGGTCAGACAATGATGGATTCGAGGTCAGGATCACTGGGGAGGCTTCACTGGACAGGTGAGCCACTCAGACCCAGGCCGTGGGCATCGGGTACACAGTGGGCAGGGGTCACGGATCGACCTGGATATGGAGTCCTTGAAGTGGGAGTTTTTTGGACAGGGCCGCTGTACTCAGGTGATGTAGCCTTTGAGCGGCAGTCTTCTCGGGTTTCTTGTAAGTTTCTGGCCACAGGACAGGCATTGTCTTCTTCGCAGGCTCTTTCAGCTGGAGAGAGCGGTAGGGCTGGGCCAGGTCAGTCGTTATCTTCTAGCTTTGCTACACAGCATCTACTTCTTCCTTCTTCGTAGGTTGCAGGAATATGAGGGATCAAGGTTCAGGGGTGCCCCTAAATACAGAATTTAGGGGCGTTACAAATACTGGCAGTTGGTAGCTAATGGGCTACTTGCCTTTAGGGTGACTGCACCGTTTGTTTGTCCCCTCCCTTTGGGGAGGTGGCATCCCCTAACCTGATTGGGTAGAATCCATCCATTCAAAATGGAGAATTTCCTAAGGAGGGGTCACCTCAGTCCAGGGCACAGACAAACACTGTACCTCGGCACTCTTAATATTCTTTTATCTATTCTTAGACAGTAAACATTTCACTTTATCTTAGTCTCAATACAGCCACTCACAGGAAATATCAGTCTTAATTAAGTTCAAAAAAAGTTATTTTTAATTTCCAATTGTCAATGCTCCTCTTAACAATGTGAAATCCTGCTTCAATAATTTATGAAAGTCAATCAAGCATGATCAAATATACAACACTGATATTATTGGCAAATGGAGGTCCTGTTTTCAAGGCCTCCTTGATGACAGAAGATAATGGCAGCCGACACGTGTTTCGTTACTTTATGTAACTTCTTCAAGGCTTCAGTCCGTAAGGATTGCCGTTCTCATAAGTAATGACGGCTATGCAAGTTGTGCAAAAAAGTTCAAGGGACCCTTGTAATACGAGGTGCCCGGGGTCGAGGAAGTCGTTAGAATGATCCACATAAGGCACAGTTGATCCTGGGAGGGTTCCACAGAGAGTATATCCAGACTCCAATAGTCAATACGTAGTCAATGACCACTGTTGTATGGTAGTTGTTAGAGCTTATAATAGGAAGAAAGTGTCTGTATTTGAACGACAAAGTCTTTTTTGGACAGCACTAGCACAATTCAGTGAATGCGTAAACATGGGCTGTAATATGCCCCTTTTAACGGCGATCCTGCCGTATGTCACTCCGTCCGACACGGTCCAGCAAAAATGAGGATCAGTCCAGGGCACCTTAGGCATGTCCTTGGCAGAGGGGAGAACATATCTTTACTGACTACTAATTATCCCGCCGACCTTGCCGCAAAAGTGGGGTTTAGCCGCTGGCTGGAGAGGCCCCGGCTAGCATTGCAAAGGCCAGAAAACCTCTGAGGCTCACCACCCTGAATTCTGTTCCTGCTTAGTGTAGGTGTGAAGCACCTTCACCCCAAACAGCCTTTGTTCTTGATCCATGAGAGCACCTCACGGGGTCAGAAACATGTCTGTGTGTGGTAGGCTGATGCAGATCAGTCAGCTGCACACAAATGGGTTGGTCGTTTTTCAGGGCGCATCTCTAAGATGCCCTCTGAGTGGATTTTACAATAAATTAATTACTGGCATCAGTATGGGTTTATTGTGCTGAGAGGTTTGATACCAATTGCCAAACAAGCTTTATTCGACACATCGTCATAAAAGCACATACAATTATAATATTTACAATAAAATTACATTCAATTATATATAAAAGCCTATTTGGACAATGGTTACAATTTATGTGTCCCCAATAGTTCATAATTTCCTGAGACAAAACTCTAAATTCGAAGTTGGTCAGACCTGACACAATCATTTCATAGCTTAAAATAGTTTGTAAACAAAATTCATAAAGTTCACAGTTGGTCAGACCTGACACAATCATTTCATAGCTTAAGATAGTTTGCAAACAAAATTCATTGAGTTCATAATAAACATTATGAAAAAGGATATATACTATTGGGGAACGTTTAAATATGGCAAATAAGCAAGTTGTCTGAAAAACAATGAACATAAGAAGCACTGTATGACAGGGCATATTTTTTATAACTCATGGGTAATAAAAAGATATTAACACAGTTTAATGAGGCACATTTTTAAACAGTGATGGACTTTGCCCTAATTATCCACATCCATCCTAGGTATTTGGCAACTGCTATGAATAAGGGGGATGAGGTATTCGTACACAATATTCTTTCAGCTGCCAAACTGCACGTTGTCCCCAAGATTTTACATACAGGCCTCAGCCATACTCTACGAGCATTTTCATAGTCTGGGCAGGCAAATAACATATGCGCAACAGTTTCATTGGAGGCCGAGCAACAAGGACACTTGCTCTCACTTGTTTTAGTCCACCTCGAGGTAAAAGACCTTAGGGGCAGCGAACCCGCTCTCAGCTGAAAATAGAGCTTCCTGTCTAAGGGTTTAGTAACAGTGTCCCAATCTGGTTCATAAGTCGAGATGGGTTTGAATTCCAAACATTTTCCTGTTAAGGAGGATGCTTCACTGGCACTAAAAACACTTAAAGTGACCATCTCCCAATATTTCTCTTTTAAAACCTTCTTAGTTGGAAAGCAGGCTATAGTGGGTTCATCCCAGAGTGTCGACATTCCAATTTTAACTAGGATATCTTTCATACCACACAACCAACTAAATTTATGAAAGGTATCAGATTTTATGATATCCATGAAACCTTCAGCATATTGTTTTAATTCCGGTGTTGCCCACAATCTACGCCAGTATAACACAGTGCGTAGCTTTGCAATATCCTGGAGAGGTGGACACAGCGGTGTACTTTGTGGGAGATTAGAAATACCTCTCAAGAACTTATTTTCAGATTAACTTAATTTTGACAAGTTCTCTAACCTCCAAAGTTCTACGCCATACAATGCAGAGCTTACCACTTTAGCATCGTAAACTTGGAGCACTGGTCTAATAGGTTTAATCAGAGTCCTATTGTGCTCGAGGCGGAGAGCCCCTGACAGCTGCCGATGTTTCAGGGTGGCCATGTCAATCTGGTGATTCCACTTTAGATCATTCTGAATATTCACCCCTAAGTATGTAAAATCCCTAACTTGTTCCAGGGGACGACTGTTCATTAGAATGCCACCTTTAAAAACTTAATGTTGATTAAATGTCATGAGTTTCGTTTTTGACACATTGACTTCGAGCCCCCGAGCAGAGAAGAATTCCTCAAATACTCTCAGAGCTCTTTGGAGCCCACTCGGGGTCTTCGAGATTATCAGAGTGTCATCAGCAAACATTAAGATTGGGATTTTAATCCCTGCCAAGACCTGGGCATCTGTGTGAACTCTTGCCATACAATCAACTATCCCGTTTATGAATACAGTAAATAATGTCGGGCCATGATGCATCCCTGACGCACCCCACGCTCAACCAGGAAAGAATCAGTCACCTGGCCCTGTGAGCCCCAACGTATTGTTGCATAGTTGCCCTCATGCAATATCTTTAAGAGCGTCAAGAGTTCAGCGGATAGACCTAAATCTTGAAGGGTCGTCCATAACCTAAAGGGGGGACAAGATCGAAGGCCGATTTTAGGTCCACAAAGGCAGCAGACACGCTGCCTGTGCCCAAAACCACCCCCTTCCAGTATAGTAAAACAAAACAAAACACCTGGTCAATAGTGCTCGTATAGGCATGAAAACCAGCTTGCAGAGGTGACAATATACTGTGCTCATCAACCCAGTCCTGGATCTTGTTAAGAATTAATCTCCCCAATATTTTTTTAGTGAGTCAATCAGACTGATGGGATGATAATTCCCCGGCAAGGATTTTTCTCCTTTCTTATACACGGGGATTATTTCGGCCCCTTTCCAAGAGTCCGGTATGGGAGCTCCTCGTGCAATTACCTTAACCAATAATAAGATGTATTTTCCCCATTTGACTTTGTCGTGTAAAAACATGTCAGCAGGGATACCATCTTGGTCGGGGGTCTGCCTCCAACGCCTGCACAAACGGCTACTTCAACATCATTAATAGTGAAAGCTTCATCTACACAAAATACACAGATTGCCTCACCCACTGTCAACTCCAAAGAGCTACATGCATATTGTGGTCCAAAGCGTTTTACCCACACTTCCTGAGAAACGTGATTAGTTGGGGAATCAGGAATACAGTCTCTGTTCCACTTAATAATGGCCCAGAAGTGGTTACTATCTTTCTTATTGCTGGCCTCTTTGAAGTCCTGCCATCTCTTTTCATCCCAGGAACGTTTTGCTTTGGCCATGGAATTTCTGTATACCTGTCTAGCAGCACGTACTGCGGCTATTTCCCCTCCTTTAATGGCGTTCCCTAGGAGGGCTCTTGTCTGCCGGCAGTCACTATCGTACCAGCTACAGGAATTCTGATAAGTTGCCTTCTTTTTCTTGTGTGCTTTAAAAAATAAGATCTCAAGTGTAGGAAAAGCCTGTCATGGTACTGGGTGACATTTTCCAGGCTAGTATTATTAAGATTTATGCTATTCAGCGTTACTAGAGCTTGGTCAACCTCCTTAGCTATTTTATCCATGGCCTGTGGGTCTTCAGCTACACTCGACCACTTAAGCCTTCTCATGTTATTCGTAGGGAACACATCATGGGAGTGTAATTCAGCCTCTCTGGCGGTTGCTTGTTCAGGTACCCACCATTTAAAAGCAACACACAGAGGATTGTGATCACTTTCCATTCAATCTCTCACCTCCATGTCATCAACAGTATGCCAGAGATTCAGGCTAACGAGAATATAATCAATCCTACTTTTACTAAACCCGTTGTTGAATGTGTTAAGCCCTAACTTATCTTGAGGAGTCCTACCATTTAGTGCCCTGAGCCCTTTTTCTAAACAGACTGAGTTTATCTGGACTACCAGCTCTGTCCATTTCTTTATGAGAGCAAGCTCTAGCTTTGGGACTCCCCACTCAACATCTTCCTCTTCAGTGAGGGGCCATTCCTCCCTGACAAGTGGTTCAAATGTTGTATTAACCCCTTCGATGCTGCGCAGATTCCGCCGCTGTGCTGACGCAATCTTGCACGGGTGTGGTCATGACGGAATGGTTCCGTCATGAGCACAGCTCAACCGTGGGTCATGACGGAACCATTCGGTCATGAGCACCGAAGGGGTTAAAGTCACCTACTATGACTATTTTACTTTCTGAGGAATGGTAATCAAGGAGTTCATCTAAAGCCACTCTAACTTGAGACTTACCCCCTCTTGTTCCCCTCGCATAAATATTAAAAATATCAACCTTACCTAAAGAACCCAAATGTAATCTTAATGCCTGAATATCATTTGTTATTGATAGGAAGTTCCTTAATACTAATGCCTAAAGATTGCCGGACCCATATGGTTAAGCCACCCGAGGGGCGCCCTTTTGCCCCTTTAACTGCCGGTACATGATAATTTAAAAAGCCTTCCCGATGTTGCGCAGTTAGCAGCCAGGTTTCTTGGAAGCAGCAAATGTCAAAGAGGTCAATAAACACAACCCAATCTGGAGAAAGTATTTTAGGACTAATTCCTGCAATGTTCCATGATAGCAAACTATCCCTTTTAGAATCATTAGTGTTGGGTATAGGGTCCAGACAAGAATCTAACCGAGGGTTGCTAGACCTTTTTCCAACCACAGGTTCCAATACATTTGAGGTTAGATTTTGGACAACCTCAATCGGCCCACCTTGGGCACTGCAGGACCACGTCACTATAGGATCACTTTCCTCAGACAATGATTGGTCTACTCCACTGTCAGCACATGTCATGAGCAGCCCACGCAGTCAATCATTACATTCAAGAGTAGAACTGCCTATTATGTTTTCCTGTCGTGTGTCATTACATTCAAGAGTGGAATTACTTATTCTAGCTACCTGCCGTACGTGATGATTATTAAAATTATCGGCAGGGGGAGATTGCCTAAACTGAATAGTTAAATGGTCAGGGGAGCAGGTTCTAACTTCAAGTATCAAAAGATTTTCATCTAAAGCTTCACTCTGCATAGTTAGCTCAATGCAATCCAGCGGGTTAGTAGGAGAAGTAAACCTACCCACTTTCAAAATGTCCTCCCTTATTACTGAGCAACAGCCCCTTACATGCCGCATCCAGTGTATCACCTTGTTAGTCAATGAGTCTGGACTTTCTATTTTATTTTGTCCCAATTTCGGGACATTTAACATGAACATTTTTCTAGCTTTGATAGACTTAATAAATGTACCAGCCCCCCTCACTTCATGATTTGGACTCAGCCTGGTTGATGGTGTGCAGGTATTGAAGGTCCTGCCCAGCTGTAGCTGTAGCTGCCCCTGCTTACTTGTACTATTGAGCATGGAGCTACTTATAGTTCTAGTAGTGATTGCTACAGTATTTCCAGCAGGGATCGTTGTAGAAGAGATTCTCTGCTTGGCCACTGCACTACGTGGGGGGGCTACTTTACTCAATGTTTCAATTGCTCGAGTAGTAGATGGCTTTACCTGGGCTGGTGGTAATATGCAGGTAGTGTTCGATCTGTAATTTGAGCAGTCAGTGCTGGCTGTCTTTTCCTGCATCAAAAGTGTAACCATAGAAATTAAGTTCTTCATCATGATTTTCAGGGACCCCAATTCAGTCTGTAATGAGTGGACTGCCCGAATAACCTCATGAGTATCTGAGATATGTGTCGCTACCTGTTTTCCAACCTGATCTATATTTGCGGACACTAGCCCTTCAGTACTCTGGACACTGCCCTCTTCTTGAGAATCAAACAAAATGTTGAATCTATTAGTGCAATTAATGATTCCAATGAATTTATAATAATGTCAGTGGAGGTCGATGCCCTAGTTGGGCTAGTTTGACTCTTACCCTTCCTCTCCTTAGGACCCTTTTTAGGCTTAAGAAACATATTAGGGACCACGGGGCAGCTATCTGGGCTCTTTCTAACAGGGTGTTCCATACGTGTCAGGGGGTTATCCCTCATAAGCTGCTTTGGCTCACTCACCATTAAGTCCTCACATTCCTCTATGAGTGTATCAATGCGATCTAAAACACGGTTACTTGCTGCATTTTTGAGTGTCTTCCTAGCCTTTTTCCCTTTTCGGATTTTACTGCCCTCACCCCCCCCCCCCTGTCCCCCCTTCCATCATCTTTCTTTTCCCCATCACTTGTTAATTGTAAAAAATCTGCACAGTAAGTCTATGACAACTTTTAGGCCAGAATGTCAATTATTACCACAATATGGGAAATGCGGGAACTAAATGTCAATTGAGACTAATCAGTACCTTGTAAAACTTGTAGTCCTCCGGATTGGCAAATACTAGACAATAAACAAAAGGGGGGGGGGGCCCTGCCCTGCCTCCTCCTGGCGATGACGGGCAAGGATGGGCCCGCACACGTCCCGCGCTGCGGGAGGCTGGAGGTTGGTTTAAGCACCTCCAGGCACGCTCTACCACATCACAGCAGTCGACGGAGCAGGGGTGCCTGGGAAGTGTAGTCCAGGAAAAGCCGTTCCCCTCACGGCCGGAAATGGCGATGACCCTCAGCGCTGGCCGTTGCCCTTACAGCGGTGATATAAAATAATGCCCCCTTTGCTGCCGGTATCTGCATCCCGCGCTGCAGGAGGCTGCAGGTTGGTTTAAGCGCCTCCAGGCACGCTCTACCGCGTTACAGCGGTCGATGGAGCAGGGGTGCCTGGGAAGTGTAGTCCAGGAAAGCCGTTCCCCTCACGGCTGGAAATGGCGATGACCCTCAGCGCTGGCCGTTGCCCTCACGGCGGCGATGTAAAAATGATGCCCCCTTTGCTGCTGGTATCTGCGTCTTTGATACCAAACTTCTTAGCTTTTAGTAAAGCCATCATGGAGCTGTGAAGCCTGATGGAGGGGTGACTTACCTATGCCACAAGCAGTGGTAGTTGGCATGGCACACAGGGATGTGTGCCATATCAACTTTTACGTTTTGTCTGCACCAAAACACACAGTCTGCAATGGCAATGTGCATGTGTTAGGTGAGGGGTCTCCGAGGATGGCACAATACATGCAGAGCCCTTAGAGACCCTCTCTGGTAACAAGGCCTCTGGTACCATTGGCAATTTTTACAAGAAGCCTACATGTGGGCCAGAGGTTTGCCAATTGTGGAAACAAAGGTACGTTTTTTGAAAAACAACACAGGCCCTTGGAACCTGATTGGCAGGGACCCAGGGCACATTCAGTCAAAGTGCATCAGAACTCTGTCACAAAGTGGGTGGGGGGGGTTACTGCAACAGAAACCCATTCTCTTGCACTGCCAATCTTTCCTGTCACTGCCAAATGTACCGAACAGTCTCTATCTTTCCTGTCAATGTCCACCTTCCCCATCACTGCCCATCCCTTCCATCATGACCAACTTCCTCCATCACTGCCCAGTTGTCCTGTCAATGTCCACCTCTACTGCCAATGTTTTATGCATCTGAAATGTCCTAACCTCTCTCTTCAAAGCTCACCTCTCTTATCACCCCCTGTCTGGTTGCAATCCCCTCCCCTATAATTTTACTTGCTCTCACCTGTTACACTGTCACATGTCAATCCTACCTCTTCACTGTCACCTGACCCAGCTAACTACAATTGCCCATTTAAGCTGCTAGTGCCAACCTACAATTACCCTTCCCACTTCTCTTTACCCCTTTAATTGCTGCCCACCACTGCTGACCCTTCCTTTTCCCTGTTTCAGCACATTCTGGAATCAATACCACCTGCTATTGCATCAGATATATCAGTGGAGCTGGAGTTAAGAGGTGGTCTGGTATGTGTCAAGATCCTCCTTAAAACTGCAAGAATTCAGATTGCCCCCTTAGGATTCTCTGTTTTAGACTAGATTCATTCACCAAACCTTCGTTTTGAACTGCCTTCATGCAGCTCATCTGTGTCCAACCTCTCCTCAACTGTTGCATTTGGATTCAGATCTTCAGCAATTTTCAGAGAGCAGGAAAGGCATTTGTTCCAGAATGAGTAGAACTGTCCTGAAAAAGAGGCCTGAAACAATCTTAACCAATCCAATGACAGTGATAAATGAATCACTGTCATTGGGTGGGATAACCACCTGTGGCGTCTTTTTTTAGAGTCAGTTGTACTTGTACACATTAGTAAATAATAAAAAAAAAACTTGTTCCTTTGTTGTGAAACTAATGTGCTCCCTTGGACCTACTGAAACTCTTCCCATAGTGCCATGGGCATCTAGGTGTTACATCCCACAGTCTGAACACCACCACTGTAGACATTGCCATCTTCCTGATCACAGACATTATGCCTAAATTGTCTTCACCCAGTAGACTGTCAATTCATCTGTAATCTATACATCTTTTTAAAGCATGGTTCATATACTCTTGTATAGCATTCTCTCAAGCTACAAGCACATTCCATTTTGCCTTTATCCTTCAGGTACCTACTTGTTTGGCTGCTGCTTCTTTGCCCTACTCCTTGTTTTTGGGCATGTCTCTGCTGTTTCATTCCATGACTGTTCTGTTTTTTGCATGTGCACCTGTTGACTGAGCTTTCATTGTTTGCTTTTTTATGGTCATCCTCTGCTCCTTACTAGATTTGTCACTTGGCAGGTTAATTACTGGGATCATCATGACCAGTATTTTAATATACCAGCTAGTACAAAATTAGGAAATCAAATAAAGCCGATATTTTTTCCCGATGTCAGTAAATATTTCAAACCATAACTATGAGGAAACAGCGCATTTAAAATGTGTTCTAGACAGAAAGGCCATGTTAAAAATGAAAAAAAACAATTTTATATAAAGCTATAATTAAGTATCATGTCTGAGACTTTAAATTTTTTTTAAATGTAAACAAATAGACAGTATTTTGTTCTTGGAAAGGTGGCAACCCTATTCTTTCACAGACCCACCGGTGGCAAGGTGTAGATAGCGTGGACCATTGAGAGTGCCTTACTAAATTAGAGGGTCACTGCAGGGGACTGGTATTGTCCCATGGTCTTCTGTTGCTGTTTGCAATATATGTGAACTTGTTGCTGTGTGCATGGCAAGGAATGTTTTGTGGTAGAGGGCTCATTGCACTGCCCATGGAGTGGTGCTGCTTGTCTCACCTAATTGCCCAATGGCAGCTTTAGAGAGACATGGCTGTTGCTTTGATAATGGACCATCGGTGATTATGTACACTCTGCTGCGCAGGTTCTTACACTAAGTTCCATACATCTCTATCTTTTGTTGAATGTTGTTCACTGACATGGATTGGAGTGCTCGTTTTCTAAATAGTTTTCCATATTTTTGTCCATCCAGTGCCTTTTGTCTCAGGCACCATCTATATGTTTCTATGGTGCAGGAACTAGATGTGTGTTGCATCCGTAAGGTGGTGTTTTACATGACCCTGTGGCCTGAATGACATATGTTCTGCTGTGTGTTTTATTTTGGAGTTAATTCCCATTGGAGATACCAATCATTTCAACTGAGGAAGTAAGCTCCTCAGTTGAAGCTCAGGTGAGAGCTTTCCCTGCTTCTCTTGTTGAGGGTCCCTCAAATGGCATCCCAGTCTCTCCATGGTGTAGCTCTGGGGCTGCATCATGAACAGTGGTGCTAGCTCAAAGTGAGCAGGAGCATCTGGATTGTTTTGCATTTGCACTAAATTGTATAGATTTAATTTGAGATTTTTCTGATTTAGTAAATTAATGTGTGACAAGATATAAAATTAAAATAAATACTATGTGGGTGTGGCTGCTGGGAGGACCCATGTAAATGTGTCCTTGCAAGCTGATGAAACTGAGCTGGCTCCCGATTTAGAACATGCTCAAACTTAAGGTCTGTAAGCCAGGAAAGAAGTGACACAGCAGAGAGGGAGGTGAGAGTTGCCCATTGATAAAAAGTCTCCCATCATACAATTGTAGGAACTTTTAAGATAAACTACCCCCACACCCTTGTGCATACAAACTAAAACGGCTGTTGAAAGAGCTGGGCCTATAAGTTCTGGATCTGTTTAACAGACACAATCCGATGGTTCTTTTTACCAGCATGAATGCGTAGAGGGGAGAAAATGTGTTATTAAGCTAATCAATTACCTACGAATCCACTTAGACACATTGTATCCACAAATAATTGCGTAAAGTTATTTTGATTTGTTGCAAAGCCAAAGAAAACTGAACATATAGACAGCTCAAGACGATAGTGTAAAAGTACATCGGAGTCATCATAAAGACAAATCTGCATTTCCAATTAAGACAATGTAGCATAAACAATACAATTAATTCAAGGAGCAGAATGCAGAGTATCAGAAAGCATGAGTCGAAGTTTCCCTGCATCGAGGGTTGGTGAGTGAAAAGCATTAATATATCCCTACTCTAACACTAAAATTACACCCCTACTTAAGCGTCTAACAGGAAGGAAGGTAAAAAGTGTCAGCCTGAGGAGTCTTCCTAAGATGTCTCTCCATAGTCAATGGGTCAAGTAGCATAAAGCTACTGAGACAGAGCTCTCAGATGCTCTCACACTGAAGGCAGAAGACGAAGTGGGCACTTTCCCTACTCCCAACATCACATTATTAGAGGTAACTTTCCCAAGATTCATTTTGGGTCATGCCATCTGCTCTGGGTACAGTCCTAAAGATAGTTTTCCATGGGACAACGGTGTTCTCCTCTTGCAACAATTTGTACTTGGTTCCCAGGCCTTTTTCTGTGTGAAGCACAATCACCTTCCTTTATTGGCTAAAGCAACATGATTGTAACTTCTTCTCTCTTTGCCTGACTAGTAAGACAAAGTAATTATTCTGGCTAACAAAATGCTTCTTTCGCCTGCAACACAAAACGGGAGAAAGAAAGATTTCACAGCACACATGAAATTCGGCTTGTTAATCCTAAAGCAAGAGTTTCAGGGAACTGCATTTCAGGCCTAGAAAGTTTAGAACGCACCACATAAGCCTTACGAATTTGCATAGGAAATGAGGACATTTAGTACATGAATAATTGTTAGTTTACAACTCGAATTCTTCACGTTTATGTTTTCTGCTAGTTACATCTTTTTCCCATGTTAATTTTCTCCATGTCACTTTCAAATGGTCTAAACACATCACGTTTCAAGTTAATGCATTTCACAATTCTAACACGTCATGTTAATGCAACAAAGGTATCAGCAATCGAACCACCAGGTACTTCATGTATTAATGTTGAACATGAGAACAGGGTAACAGGTGAGATCCACGGTCCACTAATAACAAATAAGTCCTCCTGTTTTCCTGCAACTGAGGCAGGGTTGAGTTTTCTTTCTTGGAATCTTGCAGGAATTGGCAACAAGTTACATTCTACTGAATGGTGCAACTTTGTTGACCAGTTTGATATCATCCTATTCCAGGAATCATGGTCACTGGCCCCAGTTTTTCGTATGGGATTTCTCAATTTTCATATACCTGCCATCAAAAAACCTAAAGGTCGTCCAGCAGGTGGTCTAATAATTTGGATCCGCCAATCATTATGTTGTAAAATTAAACAACAGAACTTTCCACTGAATGACATTCTGTCACTGAATATCACTTGGCCCAATGGCCAGGGAATGGCAATTTTCAATATTTATGCCAGAGGGACGGTTGGAGGTACTTTATCCGACGTGATCTCTGCCCTCGATTGTCATCTCTCAGCACTTCCATCTAAGATGTCTATAATTGTAGGAGGAGATTTTAATACATCATTTGAGCCGCTTGGCCCTGAGGACCTGTTTCTCGCTGCTGAGGAGGATTGTAGGTGGGGCATACCCCAGTTGGATCTTCCCGCAGTCAAGAGATGGTCAGCAACAGCCATTCAACTTAAAGCTCTTTGCTTAGAGAGAGGGCTCAGAGCTGTTAATGGGCGTACTCAGTCAGATCGCCAGGGTGCTAGTACATTCAATAATGGTAGGTCCTCTAGTCGTATAGACTATTTCCTGGTGGACATTAGAGTTTGGCACAGGTTGAACGATATGATTATAATTCCACGGGAGGAAAGTGACCATAACCCCCTTTGCATGGATTTCAAAGCTCTTAACGGGCTCAGAGAATCCAAAATCGGAAGGGAGAAAACTACTCTGGATATTGTCGTATCGAACAATATGCGACATGTTAAATGGGACAGATTCATTGAGAAGCCAGAGAAAATAGAGGACCTCAAAAAAGCGGTCATTGACGAAGTGGCTAATTTAAATACCCTATCTGCCAATAAAATTTTCCCCCAAACCATGCTTGAGGCTCACACCCTCTTTTTTGCAAAACTTCAAGGGTTCGTTACGAAGCTCATCAAGATTGGAAAAGTTAATAAGAGAAAACCACCCGAGGTGGGATGGTTTAATAATACTTGTAAAGTTGCTCATCAGAATTTGAGTGTAGCTCTCAGATTCGGGAACATTGAAGGTGTGAGAACCGCTAGAAAGTTATATAGGCAAGCACAGTTAGTGGCTAATAAAGAGTCGGATGAGGAGCACTGGCAAGATTTGAAACAGGCCTGTTTAGCCAAAGACCAAAAACAATTCTGGGCTATAGTCAAGTGGGATAGAGGTGGGATTGCACCATCACCCCAAAATAATGTCGCTAAAAATCAGTGGGTCGACTTCTTCAGACCGCAATATGCTTCTAACCTATCTGAAGGAGAATATCCACTTCCCCCACTATCCATTATCAAACGCAGGTGTTCTCGATTAAAGATGTCAATTTAGCATTAGATTGTGTAACCGGGGGCAGAGCTCCAGGAATGGATGGGATACCTGCTGATGTGTTTTTAATTGATAGATTATCTTGGTGTCAATATTTTCAATGGCTAGCCAACTCCGTAGCTATGGGTGCACCCATTCCCTCCTCATGGAAAGGTGCGGAAATCATCCCGGTTTTTAAAAAAGGTGATAAATCACTACCAAGTAACTATAGACCTATCAGTCTTATAGATTCAGCGCAAAAACTCATAGGTCGATTAGTGCAAAATAAATTGCAATCTTGGGTAGAAGAAAATAATATTTTATCCCCGTATCAAGCTGGGTTTCGTCCCTGCACAAGCTCTGTTGATCAGGTTTTCTATTTTTTAGCACTTTATTGGAGGAATGTGAAGTTGACTAATGGGACTCTTTATGCGGTCTTTATAGACCTGAAATCAGTTTTTGACCTAGTGCCTCGGTCTAAACTTTGGAGGGTCCTCGATGATGCAGGGATGGCGCCAGAACTGTTAACATTACTTGTGCGCTGTGGTGCTTCCTCTCCGGAAGTAGCCCAATATCGGCTTCGACAAGCTGGATAACCTATGCCCCATCTCTCTCCTGCCTTATTTTTCGAAGGTAGCAGAGAAGGTGGTAAATAAGCAGCTAATGAAATATGTGGAGGACAGTAACCTCCTTCATCCGACTCAATTCGGGTTTCGGCCACGCCATTCCACGGAGTCCGCCCTTCTTAGGGCTTCCGAAACCCTCAGGCAGGGCGCTGACGAGGGTCAAACCATGGCTCTCATCCTTTTAGATCTTAGCGCGGCGTTCGACACTGTGGCACATTCCATCTTGCTACAGTGTCTGAGCAAAGGTGGGGTGAGAGGGGCAGCGTTGAAATGGATTTATTCATTTCTTGTAGGCCGAGGCTTCCAAGTTAGGCAGGGTGACTATTACTCTGAGCGAATCGCTCTGGACCAGGGGGTGCCGCAGGGCTCGTCCCTGAGCCCAACACTTTTTAACCTTTATGTAGCCCCGATTGCTTCCTTGGTAGAGAGCTACGGCCTCCGAATGGTATCCTATGCCGACGACACGCAGCTGGTGATCTCCCTGTCGCGCGCACCCGATCTTTCGGCGGGCACCTTCAGAGCCTGTATGCAAGATCTAGCTGCCTGGATGTCCGCTAACTGCCTTAAGCTTAACGGAAATAAGACCGAGGTGCTTGTCGTAGGGGGAGACCGCTCGGCGTGGACGTCGGCATGGTGGCCTCCATGCCTAGGTTCAACACCTACCCCGTGCCTGAAAGCAAAGAACTTGGGCATCTGGTTCAACTCCGACCTAACCTTCGGCCCTCAGATCAACCGGGTGGTCGGATCATGCTTTGGGATCCTCAAAAGTCTCAGGAAGGCACTGAAGTTTCTACCGGTAAAGGCCCGTCAAACCCTTGTGCATGCATTAGTCACCTCAAAGATGGATTATGGCAACCTCCTCTATCTAGGGACTCTGAAAAAGAATTTGAGCCGTTTACAGGTCCTACAGAATGCCGCTGCTAGGCTAGTACTTAGATTACCCAGAAGAGCCGCATCTTCGATGGCCCTTCGGTCCTTGCACTGGCTCCCGATCAGAAGTAGGGTTGATTTCAAAGCACTCTGTATGTGCCATCGGATCATCAACGGGAGGTCTCCTCTCCCTTTGAAAGGACTGCTGACGCCTTATGAACCGCCCCGCTCCCTCAGATCTTCTGGCTCAGGACGCCTTGTTGTCCCCAAGGTATCAAGAGCACGGATGGGCGGAAGATCCTTCAGGTACCTTGCAGCCGTCAGATGGAACACATTACCCTTAACACTGCGTCTTGAACCTTCTGAACTTATCTTTAGAGCTAGGCTCAAAACTGCACTATTTGAACAGTAAGTATGCACATCTGTAGGTTCCAGTAAGCAGCCGCTCCTTAGCGCGGGGACACGCCGCTGTGCGTCACCAAGCGCTTTACAAAACTCCCTAAATAGAAATAGAAATGAGAACAACTACGCACGTATCAGATGGGGAACCCAGGGGGAGGTGACTGACCCATTTCCTGTCGAACGTGGTGTTTGACAGGGGTGTGTCTTGGCACCTACGTTGTTCTCCCTGTATATCAATGGCATTGTTGACCATCTTAGATGCTCCCCCACGGATGCCCCTGTTTTGGCAGGGTCACGCGTGCCAGTCCTCATGTTCGCGGATGACACGCTGATAGTTTCACGGACACCAAGCGGGCTCCAGAAGGCATTAAACATGTTCGGTGACTTTTGTCAAGAACGTGGACTTGAGATAAATACCTCCAAAACTAAGTTTATGTGTCTAAACCAGTGGAAAAACTTTAGAGGTGTTATTAATTTTAATGGCACCCCGCTGGAACAGGTTGAGGCATTCACATACCTAGGAATATCCCTCCAGTGCAACATGAAATGGACAAACCACATCGACATGGCGGCCTTAAAATTTCATCAGTTAGCGGGTGCAATTGTTTCTAAATTCAAATCCTCTCTGACCAAGCCCATCACTCCTGCCTTGGGAATTTATAATATGAAAGTTGTCAGTGCTTCTTTGTATGGTTCGGAACTGTGGGGCTTTGCTAATCTGAACCAATTAAGATTGGCAGAAAATAAGTTCTTACGCTGCCTAACTGGAGTTCCTCAAAGTACCCCTATGGTTCCACTCACATATGACCTAGGCAGGAAAAAAGTAGAGGATTTGGCACGCTTACGCCCACTCCTTTATTGGCGACGGATCATGGTAACTCCTGAACTTGCCCATTATGCCATCGCCTTGAAGGATATAATTAGGGCCGACCGTTTCCATTCCATCCTATGGCTCAAGGAAATTAGAGATCTGCTAATAAAACTGGAATTAGGACATTTATGGAATGACTCTAATGGTTCAAGTTTCCCATCAAAGTCAATTCTTAAAAAACTGTACTGGGATATGACCTTAACATCTGCCTTTAGTTGTGGCCAAAATGCCAACCTAACGGGTCGTTTTCTTGACATTAAATCCATACCCTCTTATGAGGCATATTGGGACATTATAGAAAGGACAACTGTTAGAAAACTGTATTTTCAGTTTAGAATCGGGTCCCTCCCAGTAAAAGCATTTACCCATAGATGGTCATCTACCCAGGACAATAAGTGCCCACACTGCAAAGATCTGATTGAGGACATAGGACATTTGTTGTTTGTATGCCCCTTGTATACTATTCCACGTCATAAATGGTTAAAACCAGTGTGCACAAATTTGGGAACGCGTAGGTATAAGGAGGCCCTAAGAATACTTGAATCCGATTGCACTCCCTGCTTGGCTGTTGCTGTTGCAAAGTTTTTAGGATGGGCCTGGATAATTCGCTCCCGCACCCTAAGATCTCTAGAAGCTGGCCAATGAATCTCTGACACCAAAAGATGCATGATCAATTTTAAATCACTAAGATTTTATCTTTTTAATTGATCTTATTGTAAAGGTGATGTTTTAAAAAAAAAAATTATTCGCCAGCATCACGATTTAATGTGTTTTTTAAAAAATATATATATATATTGTATTTTAACATAGTATTTATAGTATTGTTAGGATGTTTACTGCTTTTATGACATGCTGTCGAATAAAGCTTTTAAACTTGATATAGCAACAAAGGATTATATGTGGGTACACTGTACAAGTGTGATATACTGCACCCCTACAATTAAAATGTGACTTCTGCTACATCAGTCCCCACTCTCTGATGACGTTGAGTCATCACAAAACACCATTGAATACCTGTAGAGTAGACCGATCTAAACCAATGTCGTTATGAGTCTCCTCCGTCTGAACTCCTCCAACCACTACAAATTCCCATAATGACTGACCCGCAGTATTTCCGTCCTTCTCACTCTTTCCCTTCAGGAGTTCTCCATTTGCCTCGCCTTATGCATTTGTATGCTCCTATCATACTTACTAAGATGATAAAACAGACTACTTACAATTGACTTCAAGATATATCCAAGAATTCCCTTTCCTAGGTTGGCAAACCAACTTTCAACTGCGCCAAAACCCTTTCCAAACTTATCCCAAACTCCCTCAGCTGCCAGATCATGTATCTGATCATGTATCTCAGTGATGTTGCTTATATATCCCCTCAGATATTAACTTTCATCAGGTATTTAAATACTGCACTGTTGGACCTTCAACATCCAACATAGTCCTCCTTCTTTTGCTATTAACACATCTAACGCAAGACTGTTTTGCATCACCATCGCCCTTATCAACACGCTTTCCCCATCTACGAGTAGCTACCACTGAGCTGTGTTAATCGACAACTTATCCACAATGGTAGACAACTTCCTGATCTTGATGTCATTTAGCTCTACTCCTAATCTAGGTATCATCACTCCAAATATGTCTCCCACAACTTCACCTGCACTCAGTCCACGTTTTTCTCTATGGTTCTATTTTCCTTCTAAACCCTCCAAATCCTCCACATGACATGTATTTGGAAAAAACAACTGCCACATAACAAGTACTATACCAGTTGTTCAGAAGCCAAACAATTGCATTCTTTCCACACACAAACTATACTCCTGGCATCACTGGTACAGCTTCTTGCAGAAACATCTTCCAAGGACCACCGATTAGAAAAATATGGTCACACACACACTGTCCCTCAAATATAGTCTTGTCGTATGCAAAGCTTGCCTCGTTGTTCCCAATCTAGAGCTATAGGACCATAGCTGCCCCTAGCCTTGTGAGCCAACTCCTCCTTGGTCCATTCAAAGTTGGAAACACACTGCAGGACGCCACATATGCTTAGAGCGCATGATCTCTGGCACTATCACCAAGACTTGAAATCTATTTTGAATATCGGACATTTGTACGCAAATGGGAACATTTGAAAATGTTGATGTAATGGCCTTGTAAAAGGACCACCGTGCCTTATCTCAAACAAGAGAACTCAATCAGCCAGCTTTTTAAATAAGAAATGAGTACAGCACAGATGATATTTGCAGCACTATAGTACATTTAACCAAGAAGGATCTCAGATAGAGCCCTGAAGACATACGTGAGGACGAAACACGTTGGCTACTGTTTTAAGGGAATAGTTAAAAGAAGAAAATTAATAAAGAACTCTCTTCAAAACACATCTAAAGGATATTGTGTATTGTATATTGTAAATTATATGCACTGTGTGTAAGGAATATTATGAGAATTGTGCTGGACTATCTTTTAAAATAAGAACATGTTTTGGTAAATATGGGGTGCTGAATCATCAGAAATTGGTATTTCTGAGAGTACCACATCGTAATTTGAGAAGTAGTACTCATAATGAACCTTTCCATAAAACATGCTAAGAGGCAAGCTACAACTTATGCCATATGTCACGGGTAAGTGATGGTATCTAATCCCTTCCTCAACTGAAGCAGGCAACTGAATGCACACATAACAATCTCTCACTTCAATAGGATTCATGTATTCATAAAGCAACTTAGCATAAGCATTCAACGCGTAATCACCTTTAAACAAATCTACATGCAGAAACCAACTAGTTTGCTCTATTGAGCCTTTATCAAATCCTAATGTACCCTCTTTTGAGGCAGCAGTGGTAGTTTTGGATGTCCCATGTACCCCCACTCCCTGTTCCTCAATCTTGTGGGCACTTAAAACGTACTAGGTGAGGACTACAGCTATTACTATGATTACTCCTACAAGGAGTGTACCTATAATACACTTGTGCCTTTGATTCGAATTTCCAGACTCCATTTTCAAAAGTGGCTTGGATTGCAGCTGCAAGAGGATAAACACACAGTCTCTTTCCTCTGCCTCGTATTCATGTGCAACAAACTCTTTGAGCAACTTCTTCGGATCTTGGAAAATTCTTTTAGTCTTTGTACAATATTTACACAGCTTGGAAGACTTCCTTAGCCCTCTTTCTTCTTCTAGAGGGAAAAGTCCCTATTTTTATTCTTCTTCCACTTGGGCCTAGGTTATATTCTTTCAAGCAACTTGTTTACAGTTTAAAAGTTCAATTTACATCCCTTATGAGATCAGAGCCACTCTCCTAAATAACTTATTGTAACAAGTTTAGCTCTCAAAGCTGCAATCTATTGAAGAGACTGTGGAGCTCCAAAGCTCAGAACATCGATGCCCTCCAGAATCAGAGTCCGTAAGCCACTCAACCTTGGTGGGAAATGCACAGTCAATGACAGAATTGCATTAGCCTTGATTCCAGGAACACTCAGCAGGATCTTGACAATCAGTATTGAAATCTCAGACCTAGCTGTCCCAAGCATTTGCAACCAGATAAGTCCATCATGGACCTCCTCACACTTCATGTGGCTTGCACGGATTCACTCAGATCAGCCTTGGAAAATTCACTTATTGGTGCAAGTTCTCTTTCAGATGCAAGACTTCGGTTCCTCCTTCTCTGTCTCACAGGCCTCATTTCATCTGCAGCATCTTTCTTCCTTGACTGCACACAACCAATTTCCACACCATTCTCTTCTGCTGAGTCAGACTATATACCACTGGCAACTTTACTGTCCCCCTCAGAGTCTATACCAGGGTCATGTATAGCTTTGCCCCCCCCTCAGCCTGATCTGGTGGGTATGCATCCTCTTCAGGAACCTCCACAGCTTGGCTTGCCCTCTCTGGTGACCCCTCAGTCACTGCTGGATCTACCTCTGGGAGATGACCTGTGACTCACCGGGTATGGGTAGCATGGATCCAGTTTGGTACTCCTCCACACTTCACAGGAGTATTTATCACCAACAACCATGCCACAGAGAGTCAAGACAGTTTTTTCTCACATGCTTTTGGACAAGCACCTGATCTCTTGGGCTCAGGTCATGGCAGAGGCCTTTTGAAGTCAGTGCAGTTGTAACTTTGACCTGATGAGACCCAGAACGAACCACATCAGCCAATCCTTTACAGTAGTCAAGGATCAAGGCATCTGTAATATTGATCAATGCAGTGGCAGGCAGAGGGGTGGCAAGTGCATCACTCTTCCCATCAATATTTCATTCAGGGATGACCCAGTTCTCATGTGAGGAATGCTGTGCAAGCTCATTATAACCAAGAGCAACAAATTGGGCCATTTCATAGATGTTGAAGCACACCCTTTTGCCAGTCTCGCCTTTAGGGTTCCATTAATTTGCTCCACTATGCCAAATGTCCCTGGCCTGTAACTGCAAAGCAGTCTTCGGTAAACAGCAATTTCATTACTTCGCTATGGAAGTGGGTTCCTCTATCCGACTCCAATGTTGTCGGAAATCCGAATCTAGGAATGAGTTCCCACAACAATAACTTTGCTACTGTGAGACTGTCACACCTGCTAGTTGGATAAGCTTCCACTCATTGAGAACAGAGGCATACAACAACCAGTATGTATCTCAATCCATTACACACAGGCATCTCAACAGTGTCCAATTGGATCCAATTGGACCCCATCTGCCGATATGCCTTAAGGCAACAACTGTCTTTTTACCAGAATTCATCTGTTGGCACATGACACACCGACGACACACTGCTTCTGCAACCACGCAAAACCTCGGATTGAACCAAGTGTGCCTGAACAATCTCACCATTGCATCCCTTCCTATGTGACCTGCTCCATGAATTTGCCTTGCCATTGGGTTTAACAGACAATCAGCTAACACTGCCCTGACATCAGCTGAAACACACGTCATGTTCTCCTTTCTCACAACCTGCTCTGATCCAACCTGCAAGTTCATGGGGTGTGGCTTCAATTTGCAATCGCCTGACTTCATCCCATGTGTCTGCAACAGCTAGCATCCCGTTGAGTTCGGACTTTTCTGCACTCTCGCCATCATATCCCTCATTTAAAATACTTGCATGTGTAGCACAATGGCAAGCAACTTTGTCAGCGTACCGGATCACCATGGTAATAAAATTGTACCCTTTCCCGTGGGCTGCGCACTTAATGACAGACACTTCTCTTGGTAATTGCAATGCTTACCGCAATTGTCTTACATAGTCCCCATTTCTAATGGGATAACCTGATGACATTAAAAACCTTCTCTGCACCCATAGCCGTCCAAAGCCACGAAACACACCCGCGCCCGCGCAGCTTGGAGTCTGCCTCCTAATAACCGCTTGATCCTCATGCATTTTAAATACCTGCATAGATTATACCGCTCTCCTGCTAAGCTGCACAAAATGAGCCTCACTCCCAGCGACAGATGTTTGCGATGTTCCGCTCCCGCTGCAGACTTCGCCCACCTCGCCTGGCTGTGCCCAAAGGTCTCTGCATACTGGCACGATGTGTGCGCCGCCATCACTGAGATCACCTCCATGCCTGTCACGTCAGACCCACTGCTCTGTCTCTCAGGCTTTGTGAAATACTGACCAGATGCCTCCTGCCGGCTGACCGCTATGCTGCTTGTTCTTGCATGGCGTAGGGTCGCCATCCATTGGGGTCGGAGGTCTGTGCCCAATGTTAGCGCTTGGCTTGAAGACGCTGTGCGTTGTCAGACACTTCTGTCTGAATTCTGGGACCTGGTGCCGGCAACCTGCCGTCCGATCGACATTTGGGGTCCCCTTATTTCTTACCTCCAGCACAAGAGCGCCTTGCCCTCCGCAGCCTCTCCCGCACTGCCGCCGCTCTTCACCCGTGGCAGCCGCCGGCGATGGTTCGTGAAATGCAACCTCCCCACCCACACATTCTACTGACTCCTTGCGACCTCTTACACCAGCGCTGGGCCTCTCCCGGGCGCTTCCTGCTTCATCTCATGACACTTCTCTCTGTGTAATGTAATGGGCTGCTTATGTAAGATTTTCCCTATAATGCATGTAACAGATGTGGTTCTTCTCTTTGACTGCGGACCTTCCGTCTGCATATATTGTAACTTGATGTGCAAGTTTTTCAATAAAGGTTTTTGAAAAAAAATTTTTTTTTTAAACGTCACGAACCACACAGAAACCGTACTGGCTATCTGTATAGATGGTGACTCAGATCTGTTCAGAAACTCATCATGCACAGGTCAAGGCAATGATTTGAGCTACCACTGCAGAGTATACTCCCTGTAAGCAAGCAGCTTCCACCACTCCAGAGATGGTACAAAATACCTTCTTTGTCTCGTAGGCATGAACCATCAACAAAAAGGACTTGATCAGGGCCAGACAATGGCTCATCAGCAATGTCAGATCTCAGCTTGGTGCAAAGCTCAGCAATACCCAGCCACGGCCTTACCAATCTTCCCCATCAGCATTTGGAACAGGTAGGAAGGTAGCAGGATTTAAGATAGATCTGCACTTCAGAGCCATGCTCTCTGCAGCGAGCAACACCTGCTCATATCGTGTGAGCCTGTTATTTGTCAAATGCTGTGTTTTGGTGCTGGTCATCAGGAGCTCAACTGAATGCGATACATATACAGTAAGTGGATGACCCATCACAATGCTCTCACACCGGTTGCACCAACTGATTTAAGACATCCGGTCAACGCAGAAGCTACAGGATCTAATGTAGCTGAGTAGTAGGCCAATGGTCTTACCAGCACCTCCATGTGTCTGGCTTAGTACAGAAAGAGCACAACCCCACCACTTATGAGAAAATAATGAGAATGCTTTGTTCTAATCTGACATTCCCATAGCTGTAGTGCGACATAGGCACTCTCTCAACTCCAGGAAATCAAACAAACAGTTGTCATCCCAAGGTACCGGATCGCTCACATCCTTGTGGGTCAGCATCTGCAAAGGCTTTGCCATCAAGGATAAATTTGAAATCCATTGTCAGCAGTAGCCAACCATACCCAAAAACATCCTGACCTCCTCCTGGCTGGTAGGCGGATTCATTTTCATGATCACCTCCACTTGCTCTGGTGACACCTTCCACTTGCCTTTTTCTATTTGATAACCCAAACACTGTACTTCAGTCAGACAATACTGAAGTTTAGTCGGAGACAACTATGCCCATTGTCAGCCAGATGGTTTAGTAAGGCAATAGTATTGTCTTTACAAGCCTCCTGTGTTTCAGATTAAATGAGGAGGTCATCTATGTACTGGACTAGCACAGATTTTTGTGACAGAATCAAACTCTCAAGGTTTCTTTTCAAGACCTGGTTGAATATAGATGGACTTTCAATATACCCTTGTGGGATACGACACAACTCCAAGACACGATTCTCCTGACGGAAAGCAAATAAAAACTGGCTTTTCCTCATGCAATGGGATGGAGAAAAATGCCTGACAGAGGTCAATCACTGTGAACCAATTAGCCTTGCAAGGAATCTGAAACAGGAACACGAATGGATTTGGTACCACAGGACATCATGGCATCATGATGTTATTGACCTTTTTAAGGTCCTGAACAATGCGATATTTCCCGCTCGATTTCTGCAGTCCTATGATGGGCGAGTTACACGGACTTCCAGGGGTAATTCCTGCCACTGTTTCTGGGGTCAGGTTGTACTGAGGTGTTCTCGAGATCTCTGCATTAGGTTTATTCTGTATGAAGACTGTCTCGACTCCTCAAATCAGTCCAATTTCCTCCACAGAGTAGTCCCATACCATTGTCTCGCAAATCCAGCAGCATTTCTTCCACTGTCAGTAAGGGAAACATGGCTGTGTAATGGTTCTGATTAGCCAACTTGAATGCAATGTCCTCATCATTTATCTGCAATTCAACTCCTTTCAGTGTGAAATAGAGGGTACAATTTAATTTACACAAAAGGTCACGACTTAGCAAACAGACTGGACTCGAATCACACAACACAAACTGATGGCGATCCTGAAATGTTCCGATTTTCACTGGCACTTCTTCTGTCAAAGGGTCACTGTAGTTAAGCCTATGATTTTCCTGTTACATTTTCATTCGAGACATGTCCACTCCGTAGCTCCGAGGCAACTTTGATAGCTTCTCATGCATTTGTCTTGCCTTGCGGGTGACATCTTTTGCTATAAATAACAGGTCATCTGGCTCACAGGTCTCTAACCTATCCAAAGGTAAATTCCCACTGATGATCTCATCTACCTCGGCCTTCAACCTCACAACATCCAATAGCTTAACCTTCACTGCAGCATTGATGGTACCCTGATTTGAACCACTACTCTGACCCTCCTTGCTGTTATTGTGGTCTCTCAGGCAGGATTCTAAGTCTCAAACATCTAAGACATGCTGACTTCTGATCCAGCGATCAGGGTTCGATACTTTTTCATAAACATAAGCACATTTACACTACCCAACTAATCCCTTCACACTGGGGTTCAGTGTGATGCAAGTTTATACTTATTTCACTACGAACACTATTGAACCTGCATGTCGCTTTATTGTAGCGTTCTGATCTAAAGTTGAACAGTTGATGATAATAATTATGTAGTCATTCTATTCTACTAAATAATAACAGACTCAGTATGTATAATTCAGTTTGTTTATCATTAAAAAAAAATGAATGAATGCTCATTAAGTACAGCTACACAACGCAAAGACACAGATTATCACAGAGAGAGAGCATTAGCAATGTATAAATCGAACTCATGTCAAGTAAACAGAGCATTGAAGGAGTGGATAGGCGAAGAGAGAAAAGTTTCAGAGACCAAATATATTTGCAAATGATAGTATAATTGATAACTCGAATTTGCACTAACTCAAATGAGAATCAGGAAAATCTACCCCTTTGGTCATAAAGGGCAGCAAGGCCCTCGAAAAGAGTTGAGTGGCAAAGATTAAGTCAGGAATAAGGAAACAGGTAGGCCTCTATCAGGAAGCGGCAAAACCGACGACAGCGACGATCTCCCGCTAGCTAACACCAGCCGACCCAAACCACACCCCCCAGGGCACCTCAATTATGCCCCAAAACTAAAATGACCAACCCACATTTTGTTTCAATATACCACCAAACTCTGTCTCTCATTGGCTAAAAATGGGGGTGTTCTGTCACACCACTCTCATCGTGATCACTTAATTCACTGGTTTATTGTCTTAGACTTTCAACATTACGACAGATCCTTCTCAGGAAACAATTCTGAATACAATCATAGTACATATTTCTTTCAGTTCCTTCATGTTGCAAGTCTCTACACTTCTATTGTTTGCCTCTGCCATCTCGTGAAGGAAGTTGCACGCTTCCACTTTTATCAGTATTTTTTTTCTGCAACCTTGGCAGACAGTCAGCACATCCTGAAGGACATTTTCATGCTATTGTGTTCTCTCCTCATTCAAAGCCCATTTTAATTCATTTATTTTCTTTCAGTAAATATTAACCCCAAACTGGCATGTAGGAAAGTAGGCCCATTCTTGCTTTTTCTACAAGAATCAAACACAAACATTTATTATTTTCATGTTATGTAATTCCAATGGAAACCATCCCAGCAGTGCAATAACCCATGCACAACCCGAGTTATTCCTAGCAGTTATTATTAATATGCATAAAAGTAGCATTAGTCTTTTTATTTTATTCAAAGCCATGAGCAAATGTAGCCTAGTTTTCATGCATTAGTATATGCATTAATTTAAATATGCATTTCCCGTTATTTTAGCGTTTTTAATAAAAAATCTTCACTGCACACTGTTAATGTATATTTCTGAGGGTTCAATCTTATTTTCTCAAAACCCTGCTCCATCACCTCCAGCGGCTCCCCGACTCGTACTTGCTTCGCAGCCTACACCACTTGGTCCTCCCACTGGAGTTTCCCACATCTGTAGGTCTGAACTAGTGTTTGCCATAGATATAGACCGGTATAGTACTAGAACCAAAGCGTACTCTCAAAGGATCAGCAGTAGCTGCTAAAGGGGTAATAGATTTCTTAGGCACTAGAGATGGACAATTTCTGCTCATGCTTCCTGTTCTTCCCAATCTAGTCCCTTCAATCTGTACGGGCTGACTCTGACTAAGGCTTCCCACTGTGCATGGGTCATACTTAGGGACAACAGAACCAATATTGACTGGTACTGTGAGGGCTTCCGGTAACCTTTCTGTTCCATACCTCCCAAGGTGGACAATCCTGTCCCCCCAACTCTTGCAGATATCCTTCCCACAACACATGTACCAGGACCCACTTGAGCTGGTGTGCTTCCCACGATTTCTGCACTTCCCAAATATTGCTCAGATAACAATCCACCCAACAAGTTGTCTTCATTGCCACTACTGTTACTCCCATTTACCTTTGTGCTCCTGTTCTGGGACTCAATCTATTCCACCTGCACTGGATATAAACGTTCCCCTTCTTTGGTACGCACTCTCCATTTCTTAAGCTGTGCGTCCCGATATGATTTCACACTTTTTTTCATTCTACCTTCGTATCCCTCCCTGTGTTTAGCATGTGCTGCATGCATCCAGGCATCTAACGCTTCAAAACTGTGTTGGTCTAGGCAAAGATCGCAGTACAAACATTGCTCCTCTTAATGAATGCAATACATCCAGCCGAAATGAATCAAAGCATGGACATGAAAATTCACCCTCCATTTCAGTGATCTTATGCCAATTTTTGAGCCAAATCATAATATGAAGCCCTACTTTTGTCACCATATAATGTGCTGGAGTATCCTCAAGTGACGCTTCTACGCCCACTAAAGTCACAACTCCTTCATCACCCCTGAACAGGTCTCGCAACACCCTAAAACATAACATGATTTCAATTGCAAATTGTTATTCAAAATATTTCGAAGGAACAATTCTCTTCCAGCCACAACTTCCCGATGACTACCAACCAATCCCAGTGCGGCGTTACACCAACTGACCTATCGCAGCACGACACTCTCTGACTTCACCTTCACTCCTCACAGTGGCTCACTCTCCATCACAATTTCTCCATATGCATTCATTCACACAATCTTCTTAAACTCCGTAATTGTCTGCCACCTAAAAGATCGATAGAATTCAATCATCCAAGAGGTCAGAATTCTTCTGAACTTCAAAGCGGGACTGCGGTTGCATATTTTCAACAGGCATTTACTTTTGGAGGCCCACTGGAGGGAGAAAAATGATCATATAAATTAAAAGGAATTGGCAGCAACCACTAGAGGGTATAATAATTGTTCTGGAACAACAAGCCCCAGCATGCCAAGAAAATGGACTCACCGGTGAGGCTCCACTAGAGGGCAATACTATTCAAAAGAATGCAGACAATGGCACCTTAGCAAATTTCGTCAAATTTTGCCTGAGCTTGTGAACAAGGACCAGCCGGTACGAAACGTCTCAGGCAAGAAAATTTCATCTGATTGCAAATGCCTCTTTTGTCAATAAAGAACCCTGCAGAGTTCTACTGCTGTCGAGTGCAACTCTGCCTATGGGCAACTTGGTAGGAATATATATATATATATATATATCTCCCGGGATCTGAAACTCAAATCTCAATCCTTGGACCACGTCTGGCCCAAAACCACATTCACTTATGTTTGTGTTTATGTTTATGGGTTTTATATAGCGCATAGCTGCCCGAAGGCTTGCCAGCGCTGCAGAACAGGAGGCCATGGTTAGCATTCACTTATTCAGGAAACATCCATGTCTTCATTCAGTTTTTTTCTAAAGCTAAGCTCGTCCGTAAGAAGCCTTCATTCTTTTGGCATGGAGTTCCAGAGTTTAGGTACCAAGTGCGTGAAAGATCTTCCTCCCCATCTGGCTCGTCTTATCCTGGTGACTGTCACACCAACTCCGCAAGACATCACACAATGAAATAATTCCTGCAATCTAACACACAACATATTCCCTATTAATACTCACTCCTCCGCTTGCCACTGATCTTGCCCACCATCAAACTCCGTCAGTGTCTGCCAGATTCTGTTGACTTCCGTTCTCGGTCATTGGGCTCTATTTTGGGGCTCTAAGCTCCACTTTTCTAGACTAATTCTGGATTCTCCACTCGCTTCACATGCCAACCATCCTACTCTGCTACCAACTGAAAGGGCAGGGCCCATAAGTTCTGAATCTGTTTTAAAGACACAATATGATGGTTCCTTTAGCAGCATGAAAGCAGAGAGGGGAGAAATGTGTTATTGAGCCAATCAATCAACCAATAATCCTCTTAGACACATAGTAACACAGACAATTACATAAAGTTAGTTTGAGTTTTTTACAAAGCCAAAAATAACTGAACATAAAGACACCTCAAGATGAGAGTGTAAAAGTACATTGGAATCAGCATAAAGCCAAATCTGTGTATCCAATTAAGGCGATGTAGCATAAACAATACAATTAATTAATGAAACAGAATGGCGAGGATCAGAAAGCATGAGTCCAAGATTCCTTGCATCGAGGTCTGGTGAATGAAAAGCATGAATCCATCTCTACTCTTACACTAAACTGACATCCCTACTTAAGCATCTTCAGGAAGGGGGGTAAAAGGTGTCAGCCTGCGGAGACTTCCTAAGAAGTGTCTCCACAGTCAATGGGTCAAGTAGCACAAAGCTACAGAGACAGAGCTCTCGGATGCTCTCTCTCCGAAAGCAGAAGAAGAAGAAGAGGGCACTTTCCCTACCTCCAACATTACATTATTGCAGGTAGCTATCTCAAGATTCATTGTGGGTCACGCCATCTGCTCTAGGTACAGTCCTAAAGGTAGTTTACCATGGGACAACGGTGTTCTTCTCTCGCAACAATTTGTCCTTGGTTCCCAGGACTTCTCATGTGTGAAGCACAACTACCTTCCTTTATCGACTCAAGGGACATGATTGTAACTTCTTCTCTCCTTGCCTGACTAGTAAGACAAAGACATTATTCTAGCTAACAAAACGCTTCATTCCCCTGCAACACAAAATATGAGAAAGAACAAACTCCCCAGCGCACATGAAATTCAGCTTGTTAATACTAAAGCGAGAGTTTCAAGGAACTGCATTTCAGGCCTACAAAGTTTAGCTAGCATAAGAAAGCATCACACAAGCTGCACGAATTTGGATAGGAAATAAGGCACTTTCAATTAATGCATTTACCTATATTTAAACTGACACGATTAATAAACAGATTTAGTACATGAATAATTGTCAGTTTACATCATGAATTCTTCACCTTAAAGTTTTCTGCAAGTTACATTTACTTTCCATGTTAATTTTCTCCATGTTACTTTTAAATGGCCTAAACACATATTTCAAGTTAATATATTTCACAATTCTAACATGTCATGATAACACGACCAAGGATTATATGTGGGTGGACTCTACACATGTGATTATAATTCACCTCTACAGTTAAAATTTGATTTCCACAACATCTCTGCCAAAGTAAGTGACTCCACCAAGGCTGAAGAAATGGGGCAAAGCAGTAGGAGAGTAGCAAGGCGCCGACACTGAGATAGCGGCCTCTGCTTTCAGAGCTAAATGTTATCGCTGTAGAGGGACAAGCAGGCAAAAAAGGGCTGCTTGCCAAGGGGCTTCTGTGACTTTAAGACCTTCCAGGGCACAGTAGGCAGAGGAGTGGGTAAAAGAGTCAGTGGCTTAGAAGTGGGAGCAGGCTAGTGAGAGGCACCTCTTAGCTCCAACAAGAGAGCCTGTCCTACTGCCATAACAAGGCCCTGCAGTGCATGCCAGGTGAGCAGAGCAGGCTCTTCTTAAAGTTAGGAGGAATAATAAAAAGAAATGCTACAGGGCTTGAACTGATGAAAGGAGAGTAGTTGTTGAATGGATTTATGCAACATTTGCATGGGGGACGCAGCCTATAACTACGCTTAGACACAAGGCACGATTCTGAGTGCACTTCAGTAGCTGCAGAGTTGATCGAGTAACATCAAGGTGAATTTCTGAGTGTTGTGCTGAGAATGGCACTGATTATTTAAGCAAATTGGCCAATAACACTGTCACAGATATGGCAGCAGGCAGCAGTGAGGGCTAAGATGCCAAAAGTACCCACCATTAAAGATATGCTGAACACCCCCAAAAACCAACTTAGACCCTCAAGCTCAAATAAATACATGGGCCAAAGCAAATTGGGTACACGCGAACTAACTTTCAATAGCAATATGGGTGTCCAGGTGCAAAATGAGATATGCGCCTTCTTATAGAGGAGTTTAAAAAAGAAATGAGTTCAATCAGGCAAAGACTTTCTCAGACATTGTTCACACACGGATGAGGTTATTCTTTCAAGCGGCTTTTTACAATAAATGACAAACCTGTCACTCTTTCCACTAAAACAAGAAGCTCTTGAATCTAGAACCAGACGAGAATGCTGTAGACATTTCTTCTGGAGACCAGCGACCGCCATGGCAGAGGCAAGAGTTTAGCAGAGGGAGGCATCGAGAAGCATATAACAAGCACTGGCAAAGCCAAAAAGTCTTGCCTTTGGGACCTTTTAAGTGCTTAGCCATGCCTTGCGCCCCCACCCCTAGTACAGACAATGCCAAGGAAGTTTGGTAACATCACACATAAACACCCAGAGTGAACACCACCTAATCTCAGATACATGTATTAAAGCAAGCTACTTACCAATTACCCATAAGCACTGGCAAAGCCATTAGGCCTGGTATTAGCCTGTCATCCTTTAGGCTTTGTAAGTGCTTGTTTTTAGGTCTTTTTTGTTAAACGTTATTGTTGGGCAGCTGTCCTATTCAATACCATAAAAAAATACCACTAGCTGAAAACTATTTTACTACCAGGTTCGGGACCCGGATTATCCCACTCACTTAGAGCCCAGCGTGCTGCACAGGATAGAGGCTTAGAAGAAAATAAATGCATAACCAAGTGTGATATAGCTTGTACACACCGAGGGGCATATCATCAAGGGCTGGTGACATAATTATCGCTGCTTTTGCGGCCGTTTTCGGCCGAAAAGCGGCGATAATTATATTGCATTATTTGCAAGGACACGCTAGCATGTGTTTCCTTGTTTCAGCTCTTGTTTTGTTCACGCCTCGCTTTGAATCTCTAATGAGATGCAAAGGAGGCATGCCTGACAAAACACCATGGGAAAATATCGCAAACCCAGCTTCGTGATATCATCAACGAGGGGTAGCGATATTTTAAATCCCGTTAACTATGCCTTAACGCAGGAATTTAACGTCTGTTAAATTCCTGACTAAGGCATAGCTAACATGGGAGGTGGATTATGGTGATACGACCACAGGGTCGTATCACCAAGGCTATCTCCGTTTTGGGTGCAACATTGCTGGTTTTCCAGCGATGTTAGCCCATTTCCCTGGAATATTATCGCCCTGGAGTAACGCGTTATTAACGCGTTACCAGGGTGATAAATTCCTGCGATAGACGGCGATAAATAAACAAGCTCTAAGCGCGCTTTGCCATTATTTATCGCCATCCTAGTAAATATGCCCCCGAGTTCTGTTTTTCTCCCTCCCGCATGGTGGCTCCACAGAACATAAACATGATGACAACCTGCACTTAGGACATATCATGAATGCTGCCCATAAGTTTCGGTCGTCACTATCCACCCTCCTATGCCATTTCACTTCATATAGAGAACATGCAACCGATACCAAGATATCTGCAAAACATCACTACGATTGGAACTTCAAAGCACAATGGTGTATCTTGACTTCATTACAGGCCTGCCTTTCACCAATCCCGCCAAGATCATAAAGAGCTTCTGTCCTGCGCAGGAAGTGGGCTATTGGTTCTAATGAGATTTAACAATTCTGTGACTACTGCACAATAAGGAGGGCATTAAGCAGCAACAAAGGGCCCATTATGTGGCATAATGTGGCACATTTTGTGAAAGCGTTACTAAATTATTTTGTCGTTTTTATACATTAACACTGTCTTTGCAATGGGTACATCCTATCAGTACGCGTTTAATACCCAAATGCAACAAGCAACTTAAAGGTAGCGAGTCAATTTTGCAAAGGAATTTCCAATACTTAATAACACATTTTGTTGCATCGTTAATACATTTTGGAAACTACATCTGTTGGGTTAAATTCCATAAATTATTTAGCAGATGAATGATAATGCAGCAAATGCAGTAAATACATGATCATGCAGAAAATTCAGCAGCCTTACAATCGTAATATTTTCAGTAATCTTCACATTAACTCACAATCTAATGATTTAAACGGTGTCTGCTCTGTATCTCACTCTTTTCCCACAACTATTAGTTCATGCTGCGACCCGAGACAGGATTATAGCACCACTCTGATCTTTCACACATCAAAGTGACCAAATGACCCATACTGCAACTCAATACTTCCAACCAAGCACTTGTTATACGAAGCATGTGTTACCCACCTGTTAATGCATTCTGGCGATTTGTCAAGTGTATGAAGCAATATACATAAGCAATTACAGGGCCAGCCTATCCCAGAAGTGCCACAACGTACACAATCCGTGTATAGTGCCTAAACCAAAGTGGTAAATAGGTATTACGCGATGACTTCATATCTCAGTATCTTTGGGCATTACGTTTTTCTTTTTTTTTAAATAACACCAGGTCACATGCTTTTTTAGGTCTCACCTACGCAGCGCGCATGCACTGCTTAGGAGGAGACCTCTTCAAATCGATTCGATTTTTCGCCCAAAAATGTGCACGCTTTGCATTGCTTTCAATGGCAACGCGTGCACGTTTGGCGATTCCTTTGCGGGAGCGAGCTTTGGCGACATCTGTTTGTAATTAACTTTCAAACAGATGGTGCCCCTGCTTGCTCCCGCAAGGGACACGCTGTGTGTGCTCTCGGCCGCCCTCCCCCCACCCCTCCCATTTGTTTACCGAGCATCACAGGCGCAGACACGCAGGGGCCATATGTTCTTTCGTGGCCGTGGCACTTGTGTTTCAGCGCTTGTTTAATTCTGGAATTTTATTTTAGTGACAATGCAGGACTAGCTACTTAGATATTGAGTGGTTATGCTTTTCACCAGCTGCCTGCCTCCTTTAAAAAGTTGTGCTTTCATAGACAGGCTCCAACTTTTTGCTGCACTTTCGTCTCCTATGCTCCCTGAGTGCTTACTCTGTCTGCTCACCTTCAAACCTCACTCTTTCGGCCCATTGAGGTGTTCGGCTGTTCTCCTCGAGGGCAATCATATTGAAAGCGATCAATATTGACCCAGTAATGTATAGATTGGGTTCTAAACGGTGTCTGGAGGATGTTCCCTCCTCTCTGTCAATAGGGATAAATTATTTGATTTTAACACTATTTGTAGGTCCAATCATCCCTGTGAGAACCATACCTTCCTTTTTAATGTTCACAGAACACATTCTAGAAAAGTGTATTTGCTACTGTTCGCTAGCCTGTTCTACATAGCTATTATTCAAACTTAATTCGGCAAGAAGCCTTAAAAGTTACATATAAAATTACAGTCAAACACTCAGTGACGTTGCGCAGTCGAGAATGATATGTATGCAATTATGCCGGTAGAATGCCTAGGAATTAATTTTTCTTGCGAGTATTAAATGTGAAACAATTATTAAACCTAAAGCATATAAAATGTTCAACAAATTCATCCACACGGTGATCAATGAAATCCAATTCTACAAGGGTGAAATACATTACTAAATTGGAATCGTGTATTAGCAGCCTAAATGCCAGTACACGGACATAATATGTAGCGTAGCAACCCAAGCATAATGTGCAAAGTGCGGTTTTGTCATATATTCCAATCAATAAAATTGAATTAACATTACAATTGGTTTAGGCTAGTACTACTTACAATAGTTGAAAATTCCAAGCATGGAGCTAGCCTGGCTATCGGGCATTGATGATCAGAAGGCCGACCAGTTTACGTTTTATTTTAGCAGTCAAGCTGCGACAGCCTTGCTGCTGGAAGACTCAAGTGCTAATTTCTAGGCTGCGGTTTGCAATGGGTTCATCTAAGACCAAAGGACAACTCCTGGAAAAAAATGAGGGCAGAACCTAATCGTTATACAAATATCTCTTTTCAGTGCGCTATGTAAACAATAAGGTCCATGCACCACTTTATAAAGTCAGCCTGAGGTCTGCACTTAGGTACTGTTGATTAGTTCCTCACAAGCACAATCATTGGTTCCTAAACTGTTATATTTGTGTTTGGGCCAACATAACTTTATGCCTTTTAAACTACATTCTTCCCAGAAATTTGGCTACTGCAGAGGCAAAAAATAATCTGGGATCTGTTCTTAACCCTTTCACTGCTAGGCCTCCACCCCCTCCTCTGTGCTAAGCCTTTTTTGACTATTATGAGAAATTTGAGCTTAGGCCCCTGTAACGTTTTGTCCACATAAGGTATCCAGGTCAAATTGAGTCCTTTTTTCCAACACTCTGAGGATTCTAAAGTTGCCCAGGGTTTGTGTATTCCCCTGGCGGGGACCCTGAAATTAGCCAAAGTACAGCAAAACATTTTTTAATGGAAAACAGGTGCTGCAGAAGAAAGCGCCAGTTTTTATCCCTGCAAATGGCATCAGCAAAGGGTTTGTGGTGCTAAAATCACCATCTTCTCAGCTTTCAGGGACAGGCAGACAGTTATTGATAGAAATGGGTGTGAAAGCAATACAGGATCCTGAAAAGCTATACATTTCTGAAGAGTAGACAAAATTCAGAATTCAGCAAGGTGTCATTTGTGTAGATCCTTCAAGGTTTTTCTATAGAAACTAATAGTTGAAATTTCCCTTTCTTCAGAGGCCAAACATGAGCAACCTTTACATTGCGTGCAACTGCACTGTCGTCTGCACGCTATTTAAATGTTATTAGCCTCCAGTGTGCCAATCATTTAGTTCATTTTAACAAAGCATGTTGGGATCTGGGGAAAATGTGTGAAGAAATTTAAAAACTGCGCTTCCAGGCCATGGAGGCTACGCACCGCCCTTGAATGAACTGGGTCTGCGCAGGGAGAAGTTGTTTCCCTTCGTGATTGGCGGAGCAGGTATTTCAAATTAGACAGGCAGTGTCCTATTCGGGGGCTCAATGGAGGGCTGTTAAGTATGGTCCCTGCAAAGAAAACATGAGCACTCGACCCACTGGAGGGAGTAAATGGTGCACAGAATGGACTGCAGGTCCCAACCTGCTTTGTTAAAATGAACTAAATGATTGTCACACCGGAGGCCAATAACTTTTTAATAGCGTGCTGGGGACAGTGTAGTTGCACGCAATGGAAAGGATTCCCTGAAACGCGTCAGGCTGGGGGACACCATGACGGAATGAGAAGCTGCCTGAATAAAGTATAGTTATCCTACCTGGGACGGAGTGCGGCCTCATATCTGGGGAAAATGTGTGAATATATTATATATATATATTGATGCCCAAAGATGCCATCGACATCTTCAGTGATTGTGTTGTGGAAGATCTGAAACAACTCAATAAAACCATTTTACGCAAAGATAAGCAAAGAAAATACAAAGAAAAACAATATTCTGCTCTCATGCGTAAATTACAGAACAATGGCAACATTATTGTAAATAAATCAGACAAAGGGGGAAATATAGTTCTCTGGCCCCGAGAACTTTATATGCAAGAAGCAGACAAGCATTTAAGTGATAATACATGTTACAGAAAAGCAACATTCAATGATTTAAAGAATATAAAGGAATCTACCTTTAAAGAACTATCTCAATGGAAAAGAGCAGGACTACTGAGCAAAAATTAATTTAGTTTTCTTAAAAATGACTATCCTATCACTCCAGTGTTATACTTTATTCCAAAGGTGCATAAAAACACAACGCCAGTACCTGGAAGGCCCATTATATCTGCGCAGAAAGGATTATTAGAACCAATGTCAAAATATGTGGACTTTTTTCTACATGAGTTTGTAGACATATTACCATCATATATACGGGACACAGGTCACTTCCTATCCAAAATTCAAGGAATAAAGTGGAAACATTAATATGTTCTGATTGTTATGGACATATGTTCATTATACACCAGTATACATCACACTGATGGAATAACAGCTGTTAGAAATTTTTTATCTAAACGTAACATGGAGTTTTATCATCACAATGAAATGCTGTTATATATGATTAAACTTTGCCTTAACAATAATTACTTCCTGTTTAACAAAGAAGTGTATCAGCAGTTACGAGGAGTGGCGATGTGGGCGTGCTTTTCTCCCAGCCATGCTTGATTTTGCTTGGCTTTTATGGGGCTGGAGTTCGGGGTATTTATATGAGCAATTTTAGAGTTTCTTTTTATACATTAATCCACCTTGAACCTACTGAATGTTTCCTTTTCGCGCCATTTATGTATTAATTGCAATATTTTAATGTCATATTTATGCACTTGCACTTTATATTGACATTTCTCTTGATCATCACATAAACAATAGTAATCAATTTTTATAATGAAACCATTCACATGATTGGTGATGATCAGGACTTATTTGCACTCAGCATACTTAGTACTCGGTATGATTAAATTTAGTAATGCACTTGCATTTATATATTTATGACTATAACAGCATCTACACGGTATTTCTCAGACTAAATTAGCAGTTATGATTTTAATAACTGGTTTTAAATGAGGAATTGATTTGTTATTCATGAATCATTGCACTAGCACTTTTTTTATATTCGAATATATTATTTTGCCCTTTTTAGTAATTATATTTACACCATATCAGGATTGTATTTTAATTGCTATAGTGTTTCTTTTAGCTCTATGCTTTTAGAAAAAATCGGCATGTTTCACCAGGTTTTTTCACTTTGATGATTATTTATTGCTGATTGGCCCTTAGGGCGTCATGTGATCAAGACAGCGTCCTGCTGTCGAAACGCGTCATGCCGGGCACTTGCTGTACCAAATGTAGCTGAGATCGATGCAATAAAACTGCACTTTAAATTCAACAAGCATGCAGTGGTCCGTACCTGTTTATTGCTGGAACCAAGCATTTCAGGACTGTGAATATTTATATATATATATATTCACTTAAAAAACCGCAACCGCAACCACGCGACCGCAATCCTCTGCTGATGACGTCAGATATTACATCACTGATGACATATGTGTCTTTATGAAAAATAAATATTTGTAATATATGTATAGCTAAAGATTAATGGAAGAAGACATGGGTAAATAAGTGTCTAAATACAGTGATGTAATATCTGACGTCATCAGCAGAGGATTGCGGTCGCGTGAGTTATAGTTGCCTGCACTAACTATAACGGGGGAATTTCATTGTTTTTTTACGAGTGAAATGTCCAGCTAACTATAACATGTGTGAAACCTATGGTTTTTTAAGTGAATTTGCAAGGTTTTTTAAATGCTAATTCGTAACTATAACGTGTGTGAAACCTATGGTTTTTTCAGTGAATTTGTAAGTTTTTTTAAATGCTAAGTTATGTATTTATTTATTTGTTTATCTTTCAGGTCTTTCGCACACCGAGCACCCACGCCCTTGGGGGTCCTTCTGTGACCCCCTGACCAAGGCTAGGGGGTCAGGAACTGTCCACTCTGCCCCCTTTTCACGTTCTCCACCTTTTTTTTCACCCCCTCAGACTGCGAGAGACAAAATGGCGGCCGACACTTCCTGGTTTTGACCGATTCGAATGTTTACCGACATCTAACAACCAATCAGAATTGCGCTCGCGCACAGCAGGGTGCGTGCACAGTGCGCGCACAGTGCGCGCGTATATATGTTGATATGCTTTTAAATGCTATTTTCTCAGGAAATACTGAACAGATTTACACCAGACCTGCAAAAGGCACTTCCTTGACCTTATGGCTACCTCTCTGCCAAATTTCACGTAATTCTGTTCAGCCGTTCGGGCTGTAGCTGCGACTAAAGGTTCTATGGAAAAATGCATGGGGAAAACGCGTTTTGGGACCCCCCCTTTTTCTCGGCCCCCGCTTGACGAATCAGCCGGAGACTTTCAGGATAGGAGCTGAACGGAGCGCCCCATTAGTTTTTGAAATTTCACGAGGATTCGTCAACCGGCGCCAAAGTTATTCAAAATAGAATTTTGAGATTTCCTATGGAAACTAGGTTGTATCTATAACTATCTACTGGCGACTGCCAGTTGATAATATATATATATATATATATATATACATATATATTCACTGATTTAAAACCCAAGGTTAGAGGGTCGTTAACGGTAGGCTGACATTTTACCCATATATACATATGTATATATATATATATATATATTCACTGAAAAAACCATAGGTTTCAGGGGTGTTATAGTTAGCTGGACTTTTCACTTGTACAAAACCATTGAAATTCCCCCGTTATAGTTAGTTCAGCTAACTATAACTCGCACGCCCGCAATGCACTGCTGATGACGTCACATATTACATCACTCATGACATGGTCAGTGACATCACTCATGACATCACTGATGACATCTCAAATGACATCACTGATGACATCCCTGATGACATCATCCAGTGAATGTGTGTTTTTCTGAAAATTAAATATGTTTTATATATGTATATCTCAAGGTCGATGGAAGAATAAATGGGTATATAAGTGTCTAAATGGATGATTTGTTTTTGAAAAATTGATTGTGTAACTGACTGATTAAGTGTATCATAGTGAATACATGGCTTAGTGAGTAATGTTTAAATATGTAAATATCTGTATTAGTCTCTCACTTTGTGTATAAGTGGCTGCATGGGTTGGTGAGTAGCTACATGGGTGTCTATATAGGTTATTAGTTGGTTTTTCGAGTATCAGTCTGAGTGTCTGCATGGTTCGGTGGGGGGTATTACGTAGTGCATAGGTGCATGAATGAGTGACTCACTGTTTGTATGTGTTGAAGACAGCATGTGTGGAGGACTGTATGGGTGGATGAGTGTGTGTATGGGTGTGTTAGTGAGTGAATGACTGTCTCAATAGTGTCTTTATGAGTAACTACATATGTTTTAAACTAGTATATGTGACTATTGGTGTATATAAGTGAGTATATGTGAGAGTGAGAGATTGAAAGAGTTCCTGTATGAATAAGTATGTGTTTCTATAAATGATTGTTTAAAAGACTAAGTATGTGTAAGTTTCCCTAGAAGTAAGTGTGGTGGTGTGTGTATAACTGTATATGCAAGTAAATGTATGTTTGATTCTTTATTAGCATGAGTGACTATGTGTGTGAGTAACTCTATGGATGAGTGGCATTGTGTAACAGGATGTATAGGTGTATGAGTACATATGATGAGTGAGAACATGTATGGGTGACTGTATAGGAGTGTTGGTGAATGAGTGGATGTGTATGTGGATCTTAGAATTACTGAAGAGGTTGTTGTAACTGGTATTGGTATGTCCATTGTTTTGAACATTTTAGTCTCTATTTTTGAATGTGTGTATCAAAGGTTATATTAGGGTGAGAGGATGTCTGCCACTCTATCACAAGGATGATGTCAGCAGTGATGTCATCAGTGATGACATTTGAGATGTCATCAGTGATGTCATGAGTGATGTCACTGACCATGTCATGAGTGATGTAATATGTGACGTCATCAGCAGTGCATTGCGGGCGCTCGAGTTATAGTTAGCTGAACTAACTATAACGGGGGAATTTCAATGGTTTTGTACAAGTGAAAAGTCCAGCTAACTATAACGTGCCTCAAACCTATGTTTTTTTCTGTGAATTTCAAAGGCTTTTTAAATGCTAATTTCTAACTATGCCTACAGAGATAGGACATGTGAAGAAAGAAGAAAAAATGCACAGAAAGAAGAAAACAGAAGTGCAGAATGAAGCAACAGAAGTCCTCAAAGACGAAGAAAAGTGCAGGAAGAAGGATAACATGCAGAAAGAACAAAAAGAAGAGCAGAAAGAATCCTTGTTGCAAAATTATCCTGTACCCTCAACTTTTTCAGACGGATACTGGTGGTAACTGAGTCTGACTAACCAGTCCTAGAGCCAGTGCTATGTTAAAAGACACTTAGAATACAGTTAAAACACCTACATACACTAGGGAACATTATGCGTTGGGGTCCCCCTGTGATTAGCATGACCTCCTCTGTAAGCCCCTAGTATATAATTGGGCAGGGGGATTAAAACTACCTCTTAAAACAGGCCACAGGGCGTTTTTGCACACGTTAACTCAGGCCCCGTACCCTCCCTTCACCACTGTGTAAACACGCCCTGTGTCCATTTTTAGTTGGGAGATTAAGTTCATTTGAATCCTGAGGGTCCCTAGGGTCCAACTAGCCCACTAGGTAACTCCAGTAAGTGCCACAGAGCTGCATTGCAGAGAGGTGTAAAAAGTGGCACGGCCTGGACCACCTCTCTGCAATGCAGCTCAGTGGCGCTTACTGGAAGCACTTGGTGGGCTAGTTAGCCCCCAGGGGCCCTCAGTATTGAAGGGAAATTATATCCCCAATTTAAAACGTGCCATAGTGCGTGTTTGCACACGTCACCTCAGGCCCCGTCCCCTCCCTTCACCACTGTGTAAACGCGCCCTGTGGCTGTTCTAAGTTGAGAGATTAAGTTCCCTTGAATCCTAAGGGTCCCTAGGGTCAAACTAGACCACTAGGTACCTCCAGTAAGCGCCACAGAGCTGCGTTGCAGAGAGGTGTAAAAAGGAGCTTGGCCTCAGAACACCTGTCTGCAGCGCAGCTCCCTGGCGCATACTGGAGATGCCTGTTGGGCCAGTTGGCCCTCAGGGACCCTCAGTATTGAAGAGGAATTAATTCCCCAACTTACAACTCTCCAGGGGGCGCGTTTGCAGAGTGCTGCAAGGAGGGAGCGTGGCCGCCGGCACGATGCCAGTCTTTTATTTATTTTAATTTTTTAAGAAGGGGGGCTGTGTGGTTCCCCTTCTTATTCTAATTTATTGGCCCTGATGACCCCATCCCCCAGGGCCTGTCTCCTAATTATATTTTTTTGACCCCAATCCCCAGGGCCGGCCACTGTTTTTTATTATTTTTAAAAAATATATATTTATAGACACACCTAGGACATGCTGGACAAACCGTACGTACCTATCACCATGACGATTTGCGTGATATTCATTAAAAGGCGACTATGCATACAATGAATCCACGTGGAATGTATTTACACCACTAGTGAAGCTCTGACATGTCTGATGCCCTACCGTGCCTAATCCCGGTAGACACCCTTGTCGTTTATTTATACAAACATGGGTAGCTATTGACGGGCACATTTAATACACATGCATACCAAGCCATTCAAAGGGGATTCGACAAAAATTCGACAAAAACTATGCAAGAAACCCCCCTCACGGTTAATAAAACACACATCCACTGCCGGATGTGTAATACTTTTTATTTTACTCTCTGGAAAGGGGACGAACATCACTTGAGAGTCACAGCGCGCTCCTGGCAGAGCCCAATGCTGTGTTACACCCACCATTGCCTGCCGAGTGCCACACACCTCTGTGTTGTATTCCACCAGCTAGTGCATATGCTATGACACTCTCTAGCCCATGTGCACTGTAACACCACCCCGTGAATATGTCATGCCACACTTGTCTTCGCACAGGTTATATTGCCCCATCTAACGTGCCTTCCTCGATGCCTATGTTATAACGCACAGTGCTATGCCATACATATTACAATCTGGGATCCATATCTTTGTCACAGTGCATATTCAACGTTACACTCCCCAGCACATATTTTATATTACAACTTTAGAGACTAGTTAGGTTACACAACACTGCCCTGTGCATATTACACTCCAAGGCGCATATCGCATAGCACACGCTAGTGACTCTGCTATCTCGCGCTCTCCAATGAATCTGTCATTGCGCACAATGTATTGCATATTATATTTCACGCCCGGTTCATCTTATATCACACTTTTTGGTGCATAGTTTATACCATACACTATATCTAGTTTTCATTTTCAATCGTGCTCTCAGGACTATGTTCTATATAACACTCTGTTCACCTACCCTTTTCACGGGCATTACATTTTGCGATAGGGGGTGGAGGGTCAGGGGGTGTTTCTGCCAAGTGAGCCCGGAGTCACAGTCACAAACGTCCTCTTCTTCCTATATAAAAGTGAGATTATTCTGCATACTTGTTCATATTTTAAGTAGTTCGCACAGACACACGTTTTAAAAACAATAAAGTTCCTAATACCCGCCTTCGCTGAACAGTTAGTTTGCTGCCCCATCCCCCTCCTCCCTATCCTCTGTTGTGTGAATCCATGGACTAGCCTCCTCCCTCCTGCCATGCATGGTCTGATGTGCTGCCACTGCCCTCAATTTAGTATGATGTACCAGTCCACTCCTCCTGCCCTCCATTGCCCAATTCTATGCCCCATCATTGACCTCCTGCTTAAACTCTGTGCTTAGCTTGCTGCCCCTATTCTCCTTCCCCCTGCCCTCCGATGTCTTTGTGCATGCCCCTGCTCCATCCTTTTTGCCCACCATGTTCCATGGGCCTGCCACTCCTATCTACTCTGAGTGTTCTGTTGAGCTGCCACTCCCATCCCACCTGCCTAGCATTGTCAGATGACTGTAACCTGTCCCTGCCACCTCCACCCTGCCTGTCCACATGCCATGCCCCTATACTCTTCCTCCTGTCCTACATGGTCCATTGTACTGCCACACCCTTCGGCCCTCCCTGGTCTGTTGTGTTGCAACTGCTCCTCCTGCCTGCCCTGTGCGGTCTGTTGTGAGGCCCCTTCCCCTGAACTTTCTTGTCTGTGCACAGGTCCTGACCCTCCCTTCTATCCTCCATCGTCCTTTGTGCATGCCCCTGCACCCTCCTTCTTGCCCATCATAGCCATTGTGCTGCCACTAACCCTCCCACTTGCCATGCATGGTCTTCTGTGCTGCCATGGCCCCTCCCACCTTCCCTGTGTGGTCAGTTAGCTGCCCCTGACCCCCTCCCACCTTCCCTCCATGGTCTGTGTGTATGCCATCAGAGTCTCACTGTTGCTCTTCACGGTGTGTCTTGCTTCTAGTGCCCATCCTGCCTGACCTCCATGGCTATCTTGCTGCTCCTGCCCTGCCCCCTTGCCCCCAGCCCTCTGTTTACATGTGCAGACCCCTACTCCCTCCCTCCTGGCTTGTCTGTTCCATTGTAATGCCCCTGATCCGTCCCTCCTGCCCTTTATGGTCTGTTATGCTACAGCTTTCTCTCCTGTCTGTCCATTATGGTCAGCTAGCTACCATTGCCTCTTGCCCCTCTGTTCTCTGTTGTCCATGTGCATGGTCCTGTCCCCTCCCTCTTGCTTTCTATGGATTGTTGTGCTGCACTCCCGTCCCGCATGCCCTGTGTGGTGTATTGTGCTGCTGCAAACCCTGATGCCTGCCCTGCAGGGTCAGTTTGGTGCACCTCTCCATGTCCCTCCTGCCCTCTGTTATCCAAGTCCATGTCCCTACCCCATTTTCTTCCATGATCCAATGTACCATTCTTGCGAACATTTTGCACTTGGTAAGAGGGACATTTTGAAAAAAAACTGGGGTATTGATTTTCCCCTTTGAGTTACATTGAAAAAGAGGAGATTGTAGACAGGGGACAGATCAAATAAAGCCCATTTGAGTTTAAAAACATTGGACGTTTCCTGGCTGAATCGGGTCTGTTGGCATGTATGGTTGTACTACCATTGCCTCTTCCTTCTGCCCACAATGGTCTATTATATTGCCACAGCCTATCTTGCCAGTCCTGTATTGTTGGTTTGTTGCCCCTGCCCCCCTTTCCACTGCCCTCCATAGTCTGTTGTGCTGCCACGGCCCTTCCTGCCTGCTCAGTGTGGTTAAATTGTTGCCTTTGCACCCTCCTACCTGCCTTCAATTTTCAGAGTCCGTGCCCCTCGCCTCTGCCTCTCAACAGTATCCTAATGAACAACTAGATTGCTAACATTCTATATTTATTACAAAAGTGTGGAACGCCTGACGTCATCTTGATGTAATCAAATCTGTAATACCTAGAGCATTTCCTTTAGAAATTACATATATGAGAGGGTCTTATTGGCATCAAAATTATGGTTAGTGCTCTAACAGACTAAAATAAGGACATATTTTCTGAGTTTTCAAATAGCGACAAAGCACTTTTAAATTATTTGTTATCTTTATGTTTTTTTATCCAGTTGGCCACTTGATTAAATGTTGCACTTAGGGGGGAGGATGTGGTGTTACTTCCAGAACTGCAGACTTTGCAACTGGGGAACCAGGTTGGAGTTTCTGCTTCAGCTCGACATTCTGTGATTCTGGTCAAATCACTTAGTCTCCCCATGTCTACAACCAAAATGAATTTGTTCTTGTGTGATGTAACCAATGCTCATGTAAAGCACCCCAATACCTGACAAGTCTGCACTATATAACACTGCAAAAACACAAAATAATAAGTGTTTTGCACACTTCTGTCATTGGGCTATATTTGGGCTACATCTGGGTGATTTTGGGCTACATTTGGGCTCTTTTGTCTCCGGTGGCCATCTTGGGAGATTTATTTGTTATGAAGTTTCCGAATTTCCTCATGTACTGCAGTCTCCTCAGTAGGAAATGCTTTCAGTTTTTTACTTTGATTCCATCATGAAGGTATTCAGATATGTCCCACATTTGCCATAAATTCTGAAAGTTAGCACTCTAGTTGCTCATTAGATCACTGTAGTAAAACTACTGTTCACCATGGAAGTCTGCTCCTGGTATTAAAAGTGCATGTTTCAGTCTGCATGTCAGAATTTTTTAATGAAATAGAAGAGGATTTGAGGAGTCACTCAAAATGTGCCCTCATTTTCTTTCTTCAGCATTAATCATAATTTCTATGGCAAAATGAACCCCCTCATTGTGTTCCTTTTTAAATTAAATGTTACCAGTTTATTCCAATCAAGATGGCTTCAGGTGTGCCATACTTTTGTCATAATGAAGACAGTAAGCGCTCTAGTTGTTTTTAAGAACACTCTGGGACATTCTGTCATTGGGCTATACTTGGGCTACATCTGGGTGATATTTGGGCTACATTTGGGCTCTTTTGTCTCTGGTGGCCATCTTGGGAGACTTCTTTGTTATGAAGTTTCCTAATTTCCTCATTTACTGCAGTCTCCTCAGTAGGAAATACTTTCAGTTTTTACTTTGATTCCATCAAGAAGGCATTCAGATGTGTCACACATTTGCCATAAATTCAGAATGTTAGCACTCTTTTTGCTCATTAAATCACTGTAGTAAAGCTACTGCTCACCAGGGAAAACTGCTGCTGGTATTGAAAGTGCATGTTTCAGTCTGCATGTCAGAATTTTTTAATGAAATAGAAGAGGATTTGAGAAGTCACTCAAAATGTGCCCTAATTTTTCTTTCTGCAGCACTAATCATACTTTTTATGGAAAAATGAACCCCCTCATTTTGTTCCTTTTTAAATTTAATGTTTTAAGAGTTACCACTTTAATTCAAGCAAGATGGCTTCAGGTGTGCCATACGTTTATCATAAGTAGGACTGTTAGCGCTCTAGTTGTTCTTTGGAACACTCTGGGAAGCTGCAGTAGAACAGAAAGGAATCAACTGACAGTCTCTGCCCTTGTTGGATGTACATGTTTTACTGAGAATGTCAGAATTCATTCTCACATGACTGAGAAAGATAATGTGAATTTACAGAAAATAAGCTCTCAGTTTAGCTTATAGATCACCTTCCAAACCTCTGTGGGAAAAGCATGAGAAAATATTTTTCTCTCAATCATGATATCCCAGCAGAAGGCTTTTTCACATGGTGAAATCACCTTAGAACATCCCACAATTCCTAAAATGAGTATGGTACCATCAACAAATGATTTATAATGCAACTAAAGTCTTAAAACCTTCTATTAACTGCAATGCTTTTTAATGAGGTGCTATCATGTATATTGGTCCCAAGATGGCTGCCAACACTTCTTGGATGAAGTGCTGACAGCCAATCAGATCTCAGGATGAGATGTGTGGTTAGGCTCCGCCCACATATATATATGATTTTACTTTTGATTTTCTCAGGAACTTCTGAACAGATTGACACCAGACCTGCAAAAGGCACTTTCCTGACCTGAGGACTACCTCTCTGCCAAATTTCAAGTAATTCTGTTCAGCCGTTCGGGCTGTACCTTGGACTAAAGGTCCCTATGGAAAATTGCATGGGGAAAACGCGTTTTGGGACCCCCTTTTTTCTCAGCCCCCGCTTGACGAATCCCCTGAGACTTTCAGGGTAGGAGCGGAGCGGAGCGCCCCACCTATTTTGAAAATTTCGCGAGGATTCGTCAATCGGCGCCAAAGTTATTCCAAATAGAATGTTGCGGATTTCCTATGGAAACACGGTCCTAACTATAACTATCTACTGGCGACCGCCAGTAGATATATATATATATATATATATATATATATATATATATATATATATATGACGAAGGCCGAACCAGGCCAAAATGCATTCGCCATACAATTTAAATAAAGCAGCTTCCCTTGTTCCCCGATGTGGCCTCTGCTCTTTCTTTTGGGAGGAGTTCCTGTGGCGATGTTATACGCGTCAACCAGAGACGCGGTACAGAGGCACCCGCTTCCCTTTGTGGCCTGGATGTTACTGGCTCCTGCTTCGGCACAATTTTCTTCAAGTTATTGATGGATCCAGGCACGCCTTCAGCGTTGGATGAACACGCAGCGGTGCAGCGAGGATACTCACCTCGGTCAGGGCGAAATGCATCGGCATCTTGCCCCCGCCTACTCGAAATTCAACAAGAAGGCTGAAGCGGTCGAAGGGGACTCGAGGCGGCACACTGTATTTTAATTAGCAGGGGACTATTAATTCTGTGAAGGAATATCCTGCCATCCGCTAGATACTTGGACAACTCTAAGTTAACTCTATGCACCACCTACCTGGGAACTGCCAGATGCACCCTGGGAGTCGCAGTCCATACAATCAGGATCTGTGACAGGTGAGCACAACACCTGAAGGGGGGAGCGGACTTTGCACCAATCGCAGTGCGGCAAGATACATTTAAGCACAGAGTGAAACAGCCCCCTGTCACATCACGGCGCTGACGAAGGCCGAACCAGGCCGAAATGCATTCGCCATACAATTTAAATAAAGCAGCTTCCCTTGTTCCCCGATGTGGCCTCTGCTCTTTCTTTTGGGAGGAGTTCCTGTGGCGATGTTATACGCGTCAACCAGAGACGCGGTACAGAGGCACCCGCTTCCCTTTGTGGCCTGGATGTTACTGGCTCCTGCTTCGGCACAATTTTCTTCAAGTTATTGATGGATCCAGGCACGCCTTCAGCGTTGGATGAACACGCAGCGGTGCAGCGAGGATACTCACCTCGGTCAGGGCGAAATGCATCGGCATCTTGCCCCCGCCTACTCGAAATTCAACAAGAAGGCTGAAGCGGTCGAAGGGGACTCGAGGCGGCACACTGTATTTTAATTAGCAGGGGACTATTAATTCTGTGAAGGAATATCCTGCCATCCGCTAGATACTTGGACAACTCTAAGTTAACTCTATGCACCACCTACCTGGGAACTGCCAGATGCACCCTGGGAGTCGCAGTCCATACAATCAGGATCTGTGACAGGTGAGCACAACACCTGAAGGGGGGAGCGGACTTTGCACCAATCGCAGTGCGGCAAGATACATTTAAGCACAGAGTGAAACAGCCCCCTGTCACATCACGGCGCTGACGAAGGCCGAACCAGGCCGAAATGCATTCGCCATACAATTTAAATAAAGCAGCTTCCCTTGTTCCCCGATGTGGCCTCTGCTCTTTCTTTTGGGAGGAGTTCCTGTGGCGATGTTATACGCGTCAACCAGAGACGCGGTACAGAGGCACCCGCTTCCCTTTGTGGCCTGGATGTTACTGGCTCCTGCTTCGGCACAATTTTCTTCAAGTTATTGATGGATCCAGGCACGCCTTCAGCGTTGGATGAACACGCAGCGGTGCAGCGAGGATACTCACCTCGGTCAGGGCGAAATGCATCGGCATCTTGCCCCCGCCTACTCGAAATTCAACAAGAAGGCTGAAGCGGTCGAAGGGGACTCGAGGCGGCACACTGTATTTTAATTAGCAGGGGACTATTAATTCTGTGAAGGAATATCCTGCCATCCGCTAGATACTTGGACAACTCTAAGTTAACTCTATGCACCACCTACCTGGGAACTGCCAGATGCACCCTGGGAGTCGCAGTCCATACAATCAGGATCTGTGACAGGTGAGCACAACACCTGAAGGGGGGAGCGGACTTTGCACCAATCGCAGTGCGGCAAGATACATTTAAGCACAGAGTGAAACAGCCCCCTGTCACATCACGGCGCTGACGAAGGCCGAACCAGGCCGAAATGCATTCGCCATACAATTTAAATAAAGCAGCTTCCCTTGTTCCCCGATGTGGCCTCTGCTCTTTCTTTTGGGAGGAGTTCCTGTGGCGATGTTATACGCGTCAACCAGAGACGCGGTACAGAGGCACCCGCTTCCCTTTGTGGCCTGGATGTTACTGGCTCCTGCTTCGGCACAATTTTCTTCAAGTTATTGATGGATCCAGGCACGCCTTCAGCGTTGGATGAACACGCAGCGGTGCAGCGAGGATACTCACCTCGGTCAGGGCGAAATGCATCGGCATCTTGCCCCCGCCTACTCGAAATTCAACAAGAAGGCTGAAGCGGTCGAAGGGGACTCGAGGCGGCACACTGTATTTTAATTAGCAGGGGACTATTAATTCTGTGAAGGAATATCCTGCCATCCGCTAGATACTTGGACAACTCTAAGTTAACTCTATGCACCACCTACCTGGGAACTGCCAGATGCACCCTGGGAGTCGCAGTCCATACAATCAGGATCTGTGACAGGTGAGCACAACACCTGAAGGGGGGAGCGGACTTTGCACCAATCGCAGTGCGGCAAGATACATTTAAGCACAGAGTGAAACAGCCCCCTGTCACATCATGGCGCTGACGAAGGCCGAACCAGGCCGAAATGCATTCGCCATACAATTTAAATAAAGCAGCTTCCCTTGTTCCCCGATGTGGCCTCTGCTCTTTCTTTTGGGAGGAGTTCCTGTGGCGATGTTATACGCGTCAACCAGAGACGCGGTACAGAGGCACCCGCTTCCCTTTGTGGCCTGGATGTTACTGGCTCCTGCTTCGGCACAATTTTCTTCAAGTTATTGATGGATCCAGGCACGCCTTCAGCGTTGGATGAACACGCAGCGGTGCAGCGAGGATACTCACCTCGGTCAGGGCGAAATGCATCGGCATCTTGCCCCCGCCTACTCGAAATTCAACAAGAAGGCTGAAGCGGTCGAAGGGGACTCGAGGCGGCACACTGTATTTTAATTAGCAGGGGACTATTAATTCTGTGAAGGAATATCCTGCCATCCGCTAGATACTTGGACAACTCTAAGTTAACTCTATGCACCACCTACCTGGGAACTGCCAGATGCACCCTGGGAGTCGCAGTCCATACAATCAGGATCTGTGACAGGTGAGCACAACACCTGAAGGGGGGAGCGGACTTTGCACCAATCGCAGTGCGGCAAGATACATTTAAGCACAGAGTGAAACAGCCCCCTGTCACATCACGGCGCTGACGAAGGCCGAACCAGGCCGAAATGCATTCGCCATACAATTTAAATAAAGCAGCTTCCCTTGTTCCCCGATGTGGCCTCTGCTCTTTCTTTTGGGAGGAGTTCCTGTGGCGATGTTATACGCGTCAACCAGAGACGCGGTACAGAGGCACCCGCTTCCCTTTGTGGCCTGGATGTTACTGGCTCCTGCTTCGGCACAATTTTCTTCAAGTTATTGATGGATCCAGGCACGCCTTCAGCGTTGGATGAACACGCAGCGGTGCAGCGAGGATACTCACCTCGGTCAGGGCGAAATGCATCGGCATCTTGCCCCCGCCTACTCGAAATTCAACAAGAAGGCTGAAGCGGTCGAAGGGGACTCGAGGCGGCACACTGTATTTTAATTAGCAGGGGACTATTAATTCTGTGAAGGAATATCCTGCCATCCGCTAGATACTTGGACAACTCTAAGTTAACTCTATGCACCACCTACCTGGGAACTGCCAGATGCACCCTGGGAGTCGCAGTCCATACAATCAGGATCTGTGACAGGTGAGCACAACACCTGAAGGGGGGAGCGGACTTTGCACCAATCGCAGTGCGGCAAGATACATTTAAGCACAGAGTGAAACAGCCCCCTGTCACATCACGGCGCTGACGAAGGCCGAACCAGGCCGAAATGCATTCGCCATACAATTTAAATAAAGCAGCTTCCCTTGTTCCCCGATGTGGCCTCTGCTCTTTCTTTTGGGAGGAGTTCCTGTGGCGATGTTATACGCGTCAACCAGAGACGCGGTACAGAGGCACCCGCTTCCCTTTGTGGCCTGGATGTTACTGGCTCCTGCTTCGGCACAATTTTCTTCAAGTTATTGATGGATCCAGGCACGCCTTCAGCGTTGGATGAACACGCAGCGGTGCAGCGAGGATACTCACCTCGGTCAGGGCGAAATGCATCGGCATCTTGCCCCCGCCTACTCGAAATTCAACAAGAAGGCTGAAGCGGTCGAAGGGGACTCGAGGCGGCACACTGTATTTTAATTAGCAGGGGACTATTAATTCTGTGAAGGAATATCCTGCCATCCGCTAGATACTTGGACAACTCTAAGTTAACTCTATGCACCACCTACCTGGGAACTGCCAGATGCACCCTGGGAGTCGCAGTCCATACAATCAGGATCTGTGACAGGTGAGCACAACACCTGAAGGGGGGAGCGGACTTTGCACCAATCGCAGTGCGGCAAGATACATTTAAGCACAGAGTGAAACAGCCCCCTGTCACATCACGGCGCTGACGAAGGCCGAACCAGGCCGAAATGCATTCGCCATACAATTTAAATAAAGCAGCTTCCCTTGTTCCCCGATGTGGCCTCTGCTCTTTCTTTTGGGAGGAGTTCCTGTGGCGATGTTATACGCGTCAACCAGAGACGCGGTACAGAGGCACCCGCTTCCCTTTGTGGCCTGGATGTTACTGGCTCCTGCTTCGGCACAATTTTCTTCAAGTTATTGATGGATCCAGGCACGCCTTCAGCGTTGGATGAACACGCAGCGGTGCAGCGAGGATACTCACCTCGGTCAGGGCGAAATGCATCGGCATCTTGCCCCCGCCTACTCGAAATTCAACAAGAAGGCTGAAGCGGTCGAAGGGGACTCGAGGCGGCACACTGTATTTTAATTAGCAGGGGACTATTAATTCTGTGAAGGAATATCCTGCCATCCGCTAGATACTTGGACAACTCTAAGTTAACTCTATGCACCACCTACCTGGGAACTGCCAGATGCACCCTGGGAGTCGCAGTCCATACAATCAGGATCTGTGACAGGTGAGCACAACACCTGAAGGGGGGAGCGGACTTTGCACCAATCGCAGTGCGGCAAGATACATTTAAGCACAGAGTGAAACAGCCCCCTGTCACATCACGGCGCTGACGAAGGCCGAACCAGGCCGAAATGCATTCGCCATACAATTTAAATAAAGCAGCTTCCCTTGTTCCCCGATGTGGCCTCTGCTCTTTCTTTTGGGAGGAGTTCCTGTGGCGATGTTATACGCGTCAACCAGAGACGCGGTACAGAGGCACCCGCTTCCCTTTGTGGCCTGGATGTTACTGGCTCCTGCTTCGGCACAATTTTCTTCAAGTTATTGATGGATCCAGGCACGCCTTCAGCGTTGGATGAACACGCAGCGGTGCAGCGAGGATACTCACCTCGGTCAGGGCGAAATGCATCGGCATCTTGCCCCCGCCTACTCGAAATTCAACAAGAAGGCTGAAGCGGTCGAAGGGGACTCGAGGCGGCACACTGTATTTTAATTAGCAGGGGACTATTAATTCTGTGAAGGAATATCCTGCCATCCGCTAGATACTTGGACAACTCTAAGTTAACTCTATGCACCACCTACCTGGGAACTGCCAGATGCACCCTGGGAGTCGCAGTCCATACAATCAGGATCTGTGACAGGTGAGCACAACACCTGAAGGGGGGAGCGGACTTTGCACCAATCGCAGTGCGGCAAGATACATTTAAGCACAGAGTGAAACAGCCCCCTGTCACATCACGGCGCTGACGAAGGCCGAACCAGGCCGAAATGCATTCGCCATACAATTTAAATAAAGCAGCTTCCCTTGTTCCCCGATGTGGCCTCTGCTCTTTCTTTTGGGAGGAGTTCCTGTGGCGATGTTATACGCGTCAACCAGAGACGCGGTACAGAGGCACCCGCTTCCCTTTGTGGCCTGGATGTTACTGGCTCCTGCTTCGGCACAATTTTCTTCAAGTTATTGATGGATCCAGGCACGCCTTCAGCGTTGGATGAACACGCAGCGGTGCAGCGAGGATACTCACCTCGGTCAGGGCGAAATGCATCGGCATCTTGCCCCCGCCTACTCGAAATTCAACAAGAAGGCTGAAGCGGTCGAAGGGGACTCGAGGCGGCACACTGTATTTTAATTAGCAGGGGACTATTAATTCTGTGAAGGAATATCCTGCCATCCGCTAGATACTTGGACAACTCTAAGTTAACTCTATGCACCACCTACCTGGGAACTGCCAGATGCACCCTGGGAGTCGCAGTCCATACAATCAGGATCTGTGACAGGTGAGCACAACACCTGAAGGGGGGAGCGGACTTTGCACCAATCGCAGTGCGGCAAGATACATTTAAGCACAGAGTGAAACAGCCCCCTGTCACATCACGGCGCTGACGAAGGCCGAACCAGGCCGAAATGCATTCGCCATACAATTTAAATAAAGCAGCTTCCCTTGTTCCCCGATGTGGCCTCTGCTCTTTCTTTTGGGAGGAGTTCCTGTGGCGATGTTATACGCGTCAACCAGAGACGCGGTACAGAGGCACCCGCTTCCCTTTGTGGCCTGGATGTTACTGGCTCCTGCTTCGGCACAATTTTCTTCAAGTTATTGATGGATCCAGGCACGCCTTCAGCGTTGGATGAACACGCAGCGGTGCAGCGAGGATACTCACCTCGGTCAGGGCGAAATGCATCGGCATCTTGCCCCCGCCTACTCGAAATTCAACAAGAAGGCTGAAGCGGTCGAAGGGGACTCGAGGCGGCACACTGTATTTTAATTAGCAGGGGACTATTAATTCTGTGAAGGAATATCCTGCCATCCGCTAGATACTTGGACAACTCTAAGTTAACTCTATGCACCACCTACCTGGGAACTGCCAGATGCACCCTGGGAGTCGCAGTCCATACAATCAGGATCTGTGACAGGTGAGCACAACACCTGAAGGGGGGAGCGGACTTTGCACCAATCGCAGTGCGGCAAGATACATTTAAGCACAGAGTGAAACAGCCCCCTGTCACATCACGGCGCTGACGAAGGCCGAACCAGGCCGAAATGCATTCGCCATACAATTTAAATAAAGCAGCTTCCCTTGTTCCCCGATGTGGCCTCTGCTCTTTCTTTTGGGAGGAGTTCCTGTGGCGATGTTATACGCGTCAACCAGAGACGCGGTACAGAGGCACCCGCTTCCCTTTGTGGCCTGGATGTTACTGGCTCCTGCTTCGGCACAATTTTCTTCAAGTTATTGATGGATCCAGGCACGCCTTCAGCGTTGGATGAACACGCAGCGGTGCAGCGAGGATACTCACCTCGGTCAGGGCGAAATGCATCGGCATCTTGCCCCCGCCTACTCGAAATTCAACAAGAAGGCTGAAGCGGTCGAAGGGGACTCGAGGCGGCACACTGTATTTTAATTAGCAGGGGACTATTAATTCTGTGAAGGAATATCCTGCCATCCGCTAGATACTTGGACAACTCTAAGTTAACTCTATGCACCACCTACCTGGGAACTGCCAGATGCACCCTGGGAGTCGCAGTCCATACAATCAGGATCTGTGACAGGTGAGCACAACACCTGAAGGGGGGAGCGGACTTTGCACCAATCGCAGTGCGGCAAGATACATTTAAGCACAGAGTGAAACAGCCCCCTGTCACATCACGGCGCTGACGAAGGCCGAACCAGGCCGAAATGCATTCGCCATACAATTTAAATAAAGCAGCTTCTCTTGTTCCCCGATGTGGCCTCTGCTCTTTCTTTTGGGAGGAGTTCCTGTGGCGATGTTATACGCGTCAACCAGAGACGCGGTACAGAGGCACCCGCTTCCCTTTGTGGCCTGGATGTTACTGGCTCCTGCTTCGGCACAATTTTCTTCAAGTTATTGATGGATCCAGGCACGCCTTCAGCGTTGGATGAACACGCAGCGGTGCAGCGAGGATACTCACCTCGGTCAGGGCGAAATGCATCGGCATCTTGCCCCCGCCTACTCGAAATTCAACAAGAAGGCTGAAGCGGTCGAAGGGGACTCGAGGCGGCACACTGTATTTTAATTAGCAGGGGACTATTAATTCTGTGAAGGAATATCCTGCCATCCGCTAGATACTTGGACAACTCTAAGTTAACTCTATGCACCACCTACCTGGGAACTGCCAGATGCACCCTGGGAGTCGCAGTCCATACAATCAGGATCTGTGACAGGTGAGCACAACACCTGAAGGGGGGAGCGGACTTTGCACCAATCGCAGTGCGGCAAGATACATTTAAGCACAGAGTGAAACAGCCCTCTGTCACATCACGGCGCTGACGAAGGCCGAACCAGGCCGAAATGCATTCGCCATACAATTTAAATAAAGCAGCTTCCCTTGTTCCCCGATGTGGCCTCTGCTCTTTCTTTTGGGAGGAGTTCCTGTGGCGATGTTATACGCGTCAACCAGAGACGCGGTACAGAGGCACCCGCTTCCCTTTGTGGCCTGGATGTTACTGGCTCCTGCTTCGGCACAATTTTCTTCAAGTTATTGATGGATCCAGGCACGCCTTCAGCGTTGGATGAACACGCAGCGGTGCAGCGAGGATACTCACCTCGGTCAGGGCGAAATGCATCGGCATCTTGCCCCCGCCTACTCGAAATTCAACAAGAAGGCTGAAGCGGTCGAAGGGGACTCGAGGCGGCACACTGTATTTTAATTAGCAGGGGACTATTAATTCTGTGAAGGAATATCCTGCCATCCGCTAGATACTTGGACAACTCTAAGTTAACTCTATGCACCACCTACCTGGGAACTGCCAGATGCACCCTGGGAGTCGCAGTCCATACAATCAGGATCTGTGACAGGTGAGCACAACACCTGAAGGGGGGAGCGGACTTTGCACCAATCGCAGTGCGGCAAGATACATTTAAGCACAGAGTGAAACAGCCCCCTGTCACATCACGGCGCTGACGAAGGCCGAACCAGGCCGAAATGCATTCGCCATACAATTTAAATAAAGCAGCTTCCCTTGTTCCCCGATGTGGCCTCTGCTCTTTCTTTTGGGAGGAGTTCCTGTGGCGATGTTATACGCGTCAACCAGAGACGCGGTACAGAGGCACCCGCTTCCCTTTGTGGCCTGGATGTTACTGGCTCCTGCTTCGGCACAATTTTCTTCAAGTTATTGATGGATCCAGGCACGCCTTCAGCGTTGGATGAACACGCAGCGGTGCAGCGAGGATACTCACCTCGGTCAGGGCGAAATGCATCGGCATCTTGCCCCCGCCTACTCGAAATTCAACAAGAAGGCTGAAGCGGTCGAAGGGGACTCGAGGCGGCACACTGTATTTTAATTAGCAGGGGACTATTAATTCTGTGAAGGAATATCCTGCCATCCGCTAGATACTTGGACAACTCTAAGTTAACTCTATGCACCACCTACCTGGGAACTGCCAGATGCACCCTGGGAGTCGCAGTCCATACAATCAGGATCTGTGACAGGTGAGCACAACACCTGAAGGGGGGAGCGGACTTTGCACCAATCGCAGTGCGGCAAGATACATTTAAGCACAGAGTGAAACAGCCCCCTGTCACATCACGGCGCTGACGAAGGCCGAACCAGGCCGAAATGCATTCGCCATACAATTTAAATAAAGCAGCTTCCCTTGTTCCCCGATGTGGCCTCTGCTCTTTCTTTTGGGAGGAGTTCCTGTGGCGATATATATATATATATATATATATATATATTCACAGTCCTGAAATGATGCTTGGTATATATATATATATATATACACACACACACACACACACACACACACACACACACACACACACTTGCTAGGTTATTTATGTAAATGCGGGCCCCTGGCAGGATCGCCACCCTAAGCCCCCTGCCCTCTTCCCCGCTCTGACTCCTCTGAGCATGCAGCCGGCCATCACCTGCACTGTTCACAGTTAGAGGAAGTAGGAAAAGGGGTGCAAACAGGGCCGGACTGCCTACAGTACCTTTCTAAGTAAAGAATGGAAAACCAAATGATTTTAAAGTATGCTTTAAAACCATTTGTTTTGCTTTCTTTACTTAGAAGCAAATACAGGTCCCCATCAACTTAAATCAGTCCCCATGGCAGTAAACTCGGGCCCCAGCTTGGCAGCTGACCAAAATGCCCGGTAGCCAGTCCGGCCCTGGGTGCAAGCGAGGAAAGAAAGGTAAGGGAGGGGCGGAAAAGGAGAGGAGCGAAAGGAGCAGAAGAGTGAAGAGGGGGCAGCGAAAGTGAAATGGGGTAAAGGAGAATTAGAGCTGGAATGGGGCGAGGGAGTGTAGGAGTGTAAACAGAATGAGAAGGCAGGCTGAGAGCATCTATAAGAGAATATTATATATGTGTAATTTAGTAGAATCAAAAAGGTATTGCCCAACGCCAGACTTATTAAACAAAGGCAAAATACTCTATAATCTGCAAACAATTTGGCAGTGCCTATATGCAGATATGTGCACAGGGTAAACATAGGCTACTTGTGGACAAGGTACGAACACAGATTATTCTGCACAGTATGCATGCATTTTGATCATGCTGTGGACATTGTACACATATGGCTGATGCTGTAAAGGAAACAAGTGCACAACTGGTTCTTCAAATGCTGTCAGTTCAGTACTTAAAATAATTCTGAACGGGTGTCCAAAATTGATTAAAGAGGGCCGGAACTATACCAGATTTTCATGATATCCACTTGAATTTGCAGTGCATATAAACCATCAATATTGGAATCATTCTAATATTCAGTGGTTGTCCTTAACCCCCCCTGCTCATGATGGAACCACTCCGTCATGAGCCACGGTCGCCGTGTGGCTCCGTCATGCTGCGGCCGTCGGCGGCCGCGCCGCCGACGCGGCGCTAATTCCCCGCCTGTGCGGGCGATTAGCGCAGTGGGCGGAGTCATGACGGAACCACTCCGTCATGAGCACAGCTCAACCATGGCTCATGACGGAGTGGTTCCGTCATGAGCACCGCGCCACCACGCTGCCCCCAAACCCCCCCCCCCAGCGCTGCGGCGGAATTCCCGCCGCAGCGAAAGGGTTAAACCTGGTATGGCTCTAGATCTTGTGGAGTAGCACTGTCCATTGAGCTACGTTCCTTTGCTGGGCTGGCGTACAAGTTACATGCTGAGCATGTGCCTCTGGGGCTAGTTCTGCAGAGTGCGTGCCAGTTGTGTCTAGTGACATTTGGAAGTGGTGAGGCTTAAAAGTTGGGGACGAGTGTTAATTGCAAGTAAGCGACCTCAACTGGCATGGTGACATGGCAAATGATGCGTTTTAAGGCAAATTTGAGAAAGTAAGAAGATTAATAAGGCATTTGTGAGACTTGTTTTTTGTGCTACCCTTTTTTCACAATTCTTTTAATTTTAGTTATGTAACATTGATGGCAACACCCCTACTCTGTAAATTGTTCCAGCACCACCTCAGCTTCCATAGCAGAGCAGAACGATAGACCGATGCACTTCCATACTGGGACTCATGGTGCTGTCAGTACCTGCTGAACTTTCCATCAGCAACATGAGTCTCAGAATGGAAGCTGCACATCTGCTAAAGCCGTGATCACAAGAGCAGAGGCAAGGCAGGGTTTCCTTCCCCGAAGTTTACAGCCTGAACCCATTGTTTATGTCCTGCAACCTTGCAACCTGGATAAAACTGCGTTTTACCGAAAGCTGCCAAACGTAGGCGGTACATTGCAAATCATTTGTCAGGCCATAAACACAGGAATGGGTAAAAAATTAAATATACTTTCCCAGTAGAAACAATAGAATAGCTGCATACACTTCCAGGAGAAGTGTAAAGTCAACGACCAGAGTTCACAAGAATAAATTAAGTTTGCAAGTATTGAACCACATGCAAAATAAGGGACACCTTTTGTGTTTAAATATCAAAACATCGCAGCCCCAGAAAATTGTAGTGTTGTTCAAATGTATGAGATGAAAGAGCACCAAGGTCAGCTCATTTAACAAATGATTCATATCTTTCAGAAAAACAATGAAGAGCCCAACATGGTCCATTAGCACATGTGCTCTTCATGCTTACTAGCACCACAAGAAACGTTAAGCAAGCTGATCCAGTCGCTGCTGACCCCGTGTGAGCTCATCATGCACAGGTCCTAAGTGGCCCCGTGACATGCGTCCTTGAGACAGCCGCTTGTGTTCAGGAATACAGATTTATACCCTACTTGCTGTGAGCAAATGGTGTTGAAAAACCTAATTGTCACCTCTTAAGCAGCACTCCCTGGATATGGGGGCAGACTCAGGCATTACAAAGAGGGTCATTTGTGTGCGGCCTAAGAAATAAAATCTCCTGTGTCTTGCTCAATGAGGGCTTCTCGTGCAGAGACTGTTCGGACCCTCTAGCGGCCTGGCTCAGGGCGGATGAATAATGGACATGTGCTTTTGCACCCTGGATCCCCAGAACAACATACACAATTCACCCTGTCTTTTCCCGTTCCATTTTCTAGTTTTTTTCCCCTGTGCCCTTCTCTTTCATATCCTCGTTCTCTCCCGACGCCACTCTTTTAAATGTTCCATCATCCTAATGGCCTACCTCCCTGTATACCGTTCCGTGCCTTAGCACCAGTTACATTACACAAGGTCACAAGCATGATTTGGCAGGAGGAGATTAAGTGATTTGCCCAGGGCCCAAGCAGAACCATAGGATGCTGAGCCCGCAGCCTCAAATTCAGTCTGTGGCCACAACGATATCCCCTGCCACCAACACTCACACCCTTCTCCCATTGGCCCTATTAAAAAACAAATCATACACAGGCTGGCAGACATCAGACAAGGCCTCTGGCCCAGTTTACCTGACAAGTGGTAGGCTCAGCTCCCCATCCTAGTTTGGCTCCGTACAAAACGATGAGCAGCTATCTATGCTGTGAATGGATATTCTGCACGTGCTGAAGCATGAGCAGAGCATCTTTTTACAGGATGCATGTGACCCGAGGCAGTAGGTAGTAACCCCACCCTTTCCTTACTCGTCACCTTGTGACGACTTGAAAAAGGGTGTTGCTGGCCTGTGCAGTGATCGGCAGGCAGCCCCATGAAATACAGGTCTGAGGCCCTACACTGCCGGTGCTGCTTGAAAATATGACGCTTCCGCCGCGTCATAAGTGAGTGGTATTTGAGACCTCTGACCGCCCCCCCCCTCCCCCCCCCCCCCCCCGAATGCAGGTCAGGGCGCTAGGTCAGCCCTGCTTAGTCTACTCACAGTGAAAAAAAAGGTGAATGCAATGTAGCATCACAATCTGGAAGGTGTCTGGCTGCCTGACTTTCCTATGAGATCACGAGAGCCAGGCAGGCAGGCACTGAAAGCAGCAAGGGCTTTAATGGTTAAGTGGATGGTAATTGCTCTTAGCAATTACCATCCACACCTAGAAAAGTGTGTGGGCGGAGCTCCAACCCCCTTTGAAAGATACCGCTGCTGGTACAGATGACCCACTGAGCGCTGCCTGCATAATGCATGTGCATGCTGGGCTCGCTCTGTTTACTTTAGAACATGTAAACGGGAGCTAGTTTCGCACATGAAATGTGCTCAAATGGATACTTCAGAGTGGATGCAAGTCAGACTGCGTGGTTGTGTGCGTTGCACAAGATGTATGGCTGTAGTCATTGGTGCACATTCCGAGACTCAAAGTCCCGTAAGTGGGGAGCAGTAATCTCTAGAACAGGGCAGCAGCAGGCTCACAACGGCAGGTCAGCAGAAGGTGAAACTGGAGGGGTCGGGTGAGCTTTACAGGCCAAGGCAAGCATGTGTGGTGCAAGCGGTGGCATGATAACACCTCAGCTGCCCCGGATCTTTTCTATTAATCATCTGCTCCTGCTGCCTCTTGTGACGGATCCGTTCAGTGAACGCCGGTGTCTGGCCGGGGGAACCAAAATAATGATTGCGGCGTGGTGGGCAGCTGCAAAGTAATGAAATCAAAGAAACAAAACTGGTGCTCGCTCTGCCGCGCAATCAGCGAGAGTTACCGATAGAGTATTTGTTGCAATTACGTGACCTCACCAAGTCACGTGAATGCAGTGGGTATCCCCGGCCAGCCACAGAATCTGGGCTAATAATGAATGCTCATTGCTGCAGCCAACGCACCAATGAGCCACCAGGTCGGCACAACGCTCCTGACCTGCCATTAACGAATACACCTTGCACACGACTACAGTTTTAACAAGAAAGGCACGCAGAAGTATATGCCTTCTTGTGCCCCGGGGGGTAAAGTAGACTGCGTGCTAGTACAGGAGCACTGTAGTTGGTCCCTGCTAGTGCCCCCGGGGCACTGTAAAGTGCATGCTATAACACAGCAATGCCAAAGACACGCGCTGCCTGGAAATTGAAAGGCAGGGATTGCGTGCACGTGGCTGCTAATTCCCGAGTGACAAGGCACGAGGGGTGGGGGAAGCTGCGAGAAGGCGTCGGACTGCGGGAGGGGAGAGGGGGCATGGGAAGAAAGTAGTCCGTGCAGTGAAGGGGCTAGTAGCCATGGAAGGATACAAATGACTGACATGGCTGTCATGGGGAGGGACTAACAAGTTTAAAACCAATCAGAGGGCAGCATTTATAACCTAAGGCAATGAAGAAGATGGGCCAGAAAGTGGGCGGAGCTTCCACACTATAGTGTATACTGCATGCCTTGCAAAGCGATGGCAGCACATTCGTGCTGCAATGCTAGGCGAGACCTAATGATACCATACTTGTGTGGATGGGCCAAGTGCCTATGACACGGAAGGGCCAAAAACGTGTAGAGATGGAGGGGGTCCCACAGCGGGTCCAAAAGGGCAATTTGTTTATACTTTTTTAGGCTGACGCTACTTTGGGCACCCACATAAGTGAGGAATCATTTTTCTCTGGAGACCAAGGGGAATGCCAGGTAGTAGGAAATTTGTGCTTGCACAGTGATGCTACAACTTACCCACAAAGAAATGTGAGGAAAATGTGACTTTATAAGAAAATGTGAGGTTTTCAGGGGATTCTGTGTAAGGAAACGCTGGAGGATCCATGTAAGTCACACTGCCAGCCAAGAGTCAGTACGCGCACACCCATCCACACACACCACCAGCCAAGTGCCATCCACACACACCACCAGCCAAGCGCCATCCATGCACACCACCAGCAAAGCGCCATCCATGCACACCACCAGCCAAACGCCATCCACGTACACTCTCAGCCAAATGCTATCCTTGCACACAGTCAGCCAAGAAATATCAACGCACACCGTCAGCCAAGTGCCACCCATGCACTCTGCCAGCCAAGCGCCATCCCCCATACCACCAGCTGAGCAGGGCCAGACTGGGAACAGCAACCAGCCCTGGCAGGCTGCTGCTTGACCGGCCCTGGGAGGGGTGCTAGTAAAAAGCAACACTCCTGCTTTTGTTACTGGGGCCTGATATTGCAGTGCTTCTGCAAAACCACCCCCCATGGCCAGAAAACTAGCCTCCACCCCTCGGGCACACCTCAGTAATGCATGGTGCCCGCTACGGCCAGTCTAGGAGTTGCAGCCAAGCACCATCCATGCCCACAGCGAGCCCAGTATCACTCCACACACACCACCAGGCAAGTGCCTACACACACTGTCATGATGCACGTGTCCACCCACACCATTAGCCAAGTGCACGCAGACCATCAGCAAACTCCAGTTTACACACACACAAACTCTCCCTGCTTTCCAGTGGTTTTCTGGCCCTGATTGGGGGCAGGTGTGACAAAAAATATCACTGCCTTCCAGGGGGGGGGGGCAGTGATACATTTTTGGGGGTGGGGGCATTAGCATGCCCATTCTAGGCAGCCCCCACCCCTACGTATAACAACATTCCTGGTGCATAGGGGGCTTTCTGTTCCCTCCTGGGGACAGATTAGGGTCTATTGCCCCCATCTGCCTCTTGGGGAAGGCAGAAGGACTGGCTAATTTTTATGGGGGTGTGGGGGCATTGGCATGCCCATTTAGGGTAGCCTCCACCCTTATGTATAATACAAATATATAATCCCTATGGCCTAGCGGGCTTTCTGACCTCCCTGAAGGGGCAAATAAAGCTCTATTGCCCATATCTACCTCCTGGGGGGCAGAAAGACTGTGGCAATTCTTTTTTTTTTTGGGAGGTGGGGCCATTAGCATGTCCATTCTGGACAGCCCCCACTACTTCATATAAAAAACAGCAAAGTCCCTGGTGCTTAGTGGACTTTTTGCCCCTGGGGGACAGATAAGAGACTATTGCCCCCATCTGCCTCCTGGGGGGGGGGCAGAAAGCCCCCCAGGCACCAGGGAATGTTTTTTATTATACGTAGGGGTGGAGCTTCCGAGAATGGGCATGCCAATGTCCCCACCCCCCATAAAAATTAGCCACAGTCTTTCTGCCTTTTCCGGAAGGCATAGGGGCGCAATAGTCCCTACTCTGCCCTCCGGTGTGACAGAAAGCCCACTAGGCAATTTTCTGGAGATGGTGCCTTGGCATGCCCATTCTGGACAGCCCTCAGCCCTTCGTATAAAGCAATCAACATAATCCCTGGTGCTTAGTGGGCTTTCTGTCCCCCTGGGTGGGTAGATCAGGGGCTATTGCCCCCAACTGCCTCCCGGGGAAGCAGAAAAGCTGAGGCAAATTTTGGGGGGTAGGGGGCATTGACTTGGCAATTTTGAGCAGCCCTCACCCCTATGTATAAAAAAACCAATCCCTGGTGCCTAGTTGGCCTTCTTCCCCAGAGTGGAAGATCAGGAGCTATTGCCCCCACTTACCTTCTGGGTGGTAGAAAGACTGTGGAATTTTTAGTGGGGAGGTGGGGGCATTTTTAGTGGGGAGGTGGGGGCATTGACATGCCCATTTTGGGCAGCCTCCACCCCTATGTATAAAAAAACAATCCAGGGTCCCTAGTGGCCTTCTGCCCCCCCTCGGGGGCAAGCCAGGGGCTATTGCCTCCATCTGCTTCCTGTGGGGGGAGAAAGACTATGGAATTTATTTTAGGGGCGGGGCATTGGCATGCCCATTTTAGGCAGCTCCCACCCCTATATACATAAAAAAAAAAAAATCCCTGTTGCAAAGTGGGCTTTTGGCCCTCCTGGTGGGGGCAGAAAGACTGGAGTTTTGGAGGGCAGTGGGGGCATTGGCATGCCCATTTTGGGCAGCCCCCACCCATACGTATAAAAAAAATAATTACTGCTGCCTAGTTGACTTTCTGCCCCCCGAGAGGGAAAATCAGGGGCTATTGCCCCCATCTGCCTCCTGAGGAGGTAGACAGGCTAGGGTGTTTTTTTGGGGGGTGAAGGAATTGAAATGCCCATTTTGGGCAGCCCCGACCCTTCATGTAAAAAAAAGCAATGCTTGGTGCCTAGTGGGCTTTTGACCCTCCCTGGGGGGCAGATCAGGGGCAATTGCCCCCATCTGCCTCCTGCGGGGCAGAAAGACTGTAGAATTGTTTTGGGGGTGGAGCCAATGGCATGCCCATTTTGGGCAGCCCCCACCGCTAAAACCATTAAAAAATCCCTGGTGCGTAGTGTGATTTCTGCTCCCCCGGGTGCAGATCGGGGGCTATTGCCCGTATTTGCCTCCCGGGGGGCAGAAAGACTGTGGAATTTTGTGGGGGTTGGGGTCATTGGCATGCCCATCTCAGGCAGCCCCCACCCCTAAATATAATTTTTTTTTAATCCCTGGCATCTAGTGGGTCTTCCTGCCCCCCTGGGGGCAGAATGGGGCTTTTGCCCCCATCTGCCCCCAGGGGGGGCAGGACGACTGAATATGCCACAAAAGAATTGGTGGAGAAAAGGCCCTTGCCCAAGGCGCCCCTCCGTCCTCCCTGGTGTCCAGTGGGTGGATCCGTGCTTGGGGATCACCCTCCTGAGGCAATCCCCAAGCAGCAGATACTTCCCTTTCCAATGATACCTTTCCTGTCTTCCTACGTGCTCAGGGGGCTGATATAGCCCTGCAAGCACATAGAAAGTGAAAATGAAATGAGCCTATTGGCTCATTTCAGTTTCAGAGAAATGAAGTTAGCGCCACGTGCGCGCTGATCGTCAATTCTCTGAAACAAGCCAAACAGCCTCTGGAGCTGGGGAAGCCCTTCCCCAGGTCCCGAGGCTGTTTAGGGCTGAAATAAATCCCTCTGGTGCCCGCAATAGAGGGATTTCAAGTGAAATGAGTGTGGAAGGTTGGGAGCCATCCGACACCCACAAGCACTGTGGGGTCAGATGGCTCAGGTTGGGAGCCATCCGACACTCACACAAGGGGTTAATATTCTTAGCGCTACGCATGGTTGGAAGCTACCAGCTGACTACAAACTGGTTTGATCCAAGTGAGCCTGGGTCATATGTAGGCTTCACAAGTAAACAGGACAAGAGCTGCGGGTTCAGTGTGCGTGTTGCAAACAGGGCAGTAAGTAGATGAGATAGTTGTGACTGGCTATTTAACTGTGAATGCATTGAGACGTAGAGATCCAAACCTAAATTAGATGTATAATTTTCTTTCTAGTGGGTCTATACAGCTACACAGCCCACAAGAACGCCACCCGCAGACACCACCACCTCATCAGATCCGCCAAAAGGACCTCCTTCAAAGACCGCCTAGACAACAACACACACAACAGCAAAGAGCTCTTCAACATCGTGAAGGAACTCTCCAACACCAACGACATCCCACCTTCACAAGAACTGTGCGACTCGCTGGCCACCTTCTTCCATCGCAAGATAGCAGACATCCACGACAGCTTCAACGCCATCACCATCCCGGCAACCACTGAGACCCCCGCTTCCTAGGACCGGTTTCTGGCATTTCAGCCGTCTTCAGCCAGGCTTGCTTAAATCCAGTGGCAAAGTGAGCAAGGGACTCAACGTCTGAGCATACCCTGCCAACTTATGGCAAACAAAGCGGTACAAAAGGGTCAGACTGATTTGCATATGGCCATGTCTGAACTGGGGTGGCAGAGTGGGCTAAAGAACGGTGATGGATCAAACCCAGATCTGTTGAATGAAGGCCGTCGACGACTGGATGAGGAACGGCCGACTGAAGCTGAACTCGGACAAGACGGAGGTGCTCATCCTCGGATCCACCCCCTCGACCTGGGACGACTCCTGGTGGCCGACTGCACTAGTAACACCGACCGACCACGCACGCAACCTAGGGGTCATCCTCGACTCCACTCTCTCCATGACGAAGCAGGTCAACGCCGTCTCCTCCTCCTGCTTCAACACCTTCCACATGCTTCGCAGAATCTTCAAGTGGATCCCCACCGAAGGACGGTCACTCAGGCCCTCATTAGTAGTAGACTGGACTATGGAAACGCACTCTACGCAAGAGTCCAGCCAAACTCCTGAAACGGCTTCAACGCATCCAGAACGTCTCCGCACGCCTGATCCTCGACATCCTTCGCTGCAGCCACATCACACCCCACCTGAGAGACCTGCACTGGCTCCCTGTCAACAAGAGGATAACCTTCAAACTCCTCACCCACGCACAAGGCACTCCACAACACTGGACCAATGTCCCTCAACAGCCGACTCGGCTTCTACACCCCCACCCACCAGCTCCGCTCCGCAGACAGCACCCTCGCCACCGTCCCCCGCATCCAAAGTGTGACCGCCGGCAGTGGATCATTCTCCCACCTCGCCGCCAAGACATGGAACACCCTCCCCATCTGCCTACGGCAGACCGAAGACCTTCTGACCTTCAGAAGACTTCTCAAGACCTGGCTCTTCGAACGGTAGCAGCTTCACCCCCCCAGCACCTTGAGACCCTCGCGGGTATGTAGTGTGCTTTACAAATGCCATGATTTATTGATTGATATAATGAGGTCCAAATATTGTTCATAAGTGCTTGTGGTCATAAATTCAGCAAATTCTATCGACAACAAACCCATGCCTAAATTCTGTGCATCGTTCTGAGCTATCCAGGACCAATATATTTCTTTAATTTTTTTTTAAGGGGGAACCCCACGTTAGGCGAGATTTCCCAAATATCTTATAGGCCCAGAGAACTCAGAGTTTTTTGATGTAATTAAGCCAGCCTATTTTATGAAGTCTGTCTAGCTTTACTACCTCTTGGAGGGCCTCAGCAGAAGCAGATAATTCTGGTGTGGCATTAACCTCCACGTCCAATTTTTGCTTTTTCAGTGATCAGTTTACTCCTAACTAGATTTAACTGGTGCAATGGAGCACTAGGAAAGAGGAACACTAAAGACCTTTCAAATGTATTCTCAGTTCTGGCTATTCCAGATAAGCTGTGAAAGCCCCGGAGCTTAGTACCACAAAGAGCAGTGCCCATGGGATCAAGTTGTAGAGTTGTAAGACTGGAGTGAATGGTATACTGGAGGATGCACTGTTTTCTTTCAATAGTGCGCCCACGACTTGTTTTTGTTTAAAGGAGCTGTTATCGACATGTGCTTTTGTGATGTTTTGATCGATAACTTGACCTCTAAATATTTAAATGCATTTACATATTCTAGCTGAACCCCTCCTCTTGTCATCTTTCCCTTGTATGATTTATGTTGGTTTAATATAATGTATTTTGTTATTGATGCATTGACAACTAGTCCTCGCATGGTGCAAAGTGCCTCACAATATTCAACAAGCACTGTAATCCACTCAGTGTTTGGTACACTAATAAGGTGTTCTCTAAATAGTAATGTGAGAATTTTTACTCCAGCCAGAGAAGGGGTATTGTTAGTGCACAGTGATAGGTGCTGTACCACGTCATTCAAGTATAGAGCGAACAGGAGAGGTGTCAAGGCGCAACCCTGTTGGACGCCCTTTTTGATGGAGATAGGGCTTGTAAGTTTACCCTCTTCACCCCACCTCACTCTTGCAAAGTTTCTCTTGTGGAGCCATATTAAGTTTCAAAGAATGTTTAACGGAATCCCCATATCCCATATAACCAGCCACAACTGCTGTCGGGGTATGATTGTAGGCGAATTTCAAATCGGTAAAGGCCAAGCATAAGTGTCCTCTGCCTATCTGTACTGTTTTCCAATACAAAGGCAGGAACCGAAAAACCTAGTTTGTTGTGCAAGTTTTCTTTCCAAACCCAGCTTGTACATTAGAAAGTATTTTATGGTCTTCTATCCATTCTTCGATTTTCTCCAGCACTGCACAGCAGAACACCTTTTGGAGGGTGTCAATGAAACGTTTAGGTCTATAATTTATAGGCAGATCCCTATCCCACTCTTTGTAGTTAGGCACTACCTCAGCTTCATTCCAGGAGCAAGGAATTGGTGCTCCCCTTTCAACTGCATCTGCCAATACCAAGATATACTTGGCATGATATCTGTCATGAAGAAAGATATCACATGCAATGCTATCCGGTCCAGGTTCTTTTCCATGTACGATGGCAATAAGGGCAGCGTTTACATTGCTTATGTTCAATGTCAGATGCTCGCATCCTCAATATGACCATCACACAGTGGTTACCCTACAAAGTGGAGGTTCTGTTGTTCAGAGTAAAATGCTGAGAAGTGGTTAAACCAAACATGCAGTTGAATGTGGTTTGAGAACTTTGCAGTGACCATTCTATATCTGGTTGCCATGATGGACCAGAATTTTTGTGGAATTTTCCTAGTACATGTTTGAAGTCAATCAATCAATCAGGGAGTTTTAAGTGTGATACTCACCAGTGAGGGACTCAAGGTGCTGGGGGTGGGGGAGCTGCTCTGGTCAGTCGAAGAGTCAGGTCTTGAGGGCCTTCCTGAAGATGTGCACGGTGGGGGCGCATCTGATGTCGATGGGGGGGCTCGTTCCAGGTTTTGGCCACGATGTAGGAGAAGGTTCTTCCACCTGTTTCTGTTCTTTGGATGCGTGGGGGTTTGGCGAGGTTGGCGGATTGCAGGTTCCACTTGGGTACGTGGAAGGAGATTCTATCATTGAGATATGGGGGTCCGGTGTTGTGGAGGCATTTGTATCTTGAAAGTTACTCTCTTCTCAACGGGAAGCCAGTGGAGGTTACACAGGTGTTGGGTGATGTGTCCTGTATGGTCTGGAGTTTGTGGAGCAGAGATTTGTTGATCCTGACGTAGAGGGCGTTTCTGTAGTCCAGTCTGCTGGTTATGAGTGAATGGGTGATGGTCTTCCTTGATTCGGGGGATCCATTTGAAGGTCTTTTGGAGGATGGGGAGGGTGTTGAAGCAGGTGGAGGTGATGGCATTAACCTGTCAGGTCACGGAGATTGTGGAGTTGAGTACAATGCTGAGGTTTCGGCTGTGATCCATGGGGGTGCTGCTGGCTACCAGGTATTGTCCCATGCAGAGTGGGAGGGTCCAAGGACGAGGACCTCTGTCTTCTTCGAGTTGAGCTTCAGGCAGCTGCTGCTCATCCATGATGCAACATCTTTCATTCCCTCCTGGATGTTGAGTCTGGTGATGATGGGGTCCTTGGTGAGGGAGAGGATGAGCGGAGTGTCTTCGGCGTAGGATTCTATGCTGAGTCTGTGCTGTCTGTCGATGGGGGCAAGGGGGGCATGTAGATGTTGAAGAGCGTGGGGCTAAGCGATTATCCTTGGTGTACTCCGCAGTTGATTTCTGTGGGTTCAGAGAGGAAGGGTGGAAGTCTGATTCTTTGGTTTCTGCGGTGAGGAAGAAGCGGAGCCAGTCAAGGGCAGTTCCCTGTATGCTGGCATTGTGGAGTCTGGTGGTGAGTGTGTGGTGGGAGACGGTGTCGAAGACTGCAGAGAAGTAGAGTAGGATCAGGGCTGCGGTGTGTCCTTGGTCGAGGATGGTGCGGATGTCGTCTGTGGCAGCGAGTAGAGCGGTCTTTGTGCAGTGGTTGCAGCAGAATCCAGATTGAGAGGGGTCGAGGATGGAGTTTTCTTCGATGAATTTCATTAGTTGGACGTTGACTGTCTTCAGTGGCTTTGGCCGCGAAGGGGAGTAGGGAGATGGTTCGGAAGCTCTTGAGGTCCATGGGATATGCTGAGGGCTTCTTGAGTAGGGGTCTGACATCTGTGTGTTTCCATTCATTGGGAAAGATGCCGGTTTTGAAGGTGGCATTGATGGTGCGTCGTAGTTCTGGTGCAATGGCGGCAGTGGCTCTGTGGAAGATGTCTGGGGGCAGGGGTCAGTCTATGGGGGCTCCTGAGTGGATGCCTTTCATGGTTGATGCGGTGTCTTCAGTGGTGACTGGAGTCCAGGAGGAGATGGTGGGCTGTGTGGCGTTGCTGGAGGAGGCAGTGGTTTCAGAGTCAGGTGTCTGGTTGTTGAAGAGGTCATAAAGGCCCTTGATTTTCAGATGGAAGTGGGAGCCGAGCTTGTTGCAGAGGTCCTGGGAGGGGGTGATATCTGTGGTTTTGCTGGGGTTTTTCTTTAATTCCTGGATGATGATGAAGAGTTCCTTAGAATTGCTGGACTTGGCGAGGATCTTGTTTTGGATGAAGGTCTTTTCGGTGGATCTGATGCATTGATGGTATTCTGTCATGGTGTTTTTGTAGGCGGCGCGGTCTTCAGAGGATTTGCTGTTTCTCCAGTACTTCGAGACGTCTGCAGGTGCATCTGGATTCTTGGAGATCGGTGGTGAACCAGGTGGCCTTTCTGGGGCAATGTCGGTAGGGGTTATGTAGGGGTGCGAGCTCGTCTGCACAGTTGGTACTCCATCTGAGGAGTTCTTTGGCTGAGAGGTTGGCATCGGTTGAGGAAGAGGGGGCATTGCAGTTGACGGAGTTATGCTGCTCCTCGGTGACCTTACTCCAGTTCCTTCATGGAGGGCTGGGTGCAGGTTTGGGTGCAGTGGGTTTGTTGGCGTGGAGGTGTTGGTCCATCCAGGGGGGTTGCGTGGTGTAGCTGAACTGGATGTTGTTCCCCCCTGTAAAGATGGGGTTGAGGGTGTGTCCTGCCTTTTGGGTGGGGATGGTGATGAGTTGTCCCAGTCCGAGGTTGGCGAGTTTGTCAAGGAGGGTGGTGGAGTTGGGGTCTCTGAGATTGTTGAGGTGGAAGTTTGAGGTCCCTGATGAGCGTGTAGTCCATGGAGGCGATGGCGTGTGGCGCGATGAGGTCGGCGATGGTAGTGGTGAACGCAGTTCGAGGTCCAGAAGGTCTGTAGACAAGGGTGCTTCTTAGGGTTGTTTTGGGGCTGGTCTGGATCTGGAAGTGGAGGTGTTCGGTGGTGGGCGGGCTGTCGGTCAAACTGTAGGTCGTGAGTCGGAGGGAGCTCTTGAGTGAGATCGCGAGTCCTCCTCCTGGGCAGTTGGGGCGGTCCTTCCTCTTGATCTTGTATCCCTCGGGGATGGCAGTGGCGATGTCGGGGACGGAGGTGGAGTTGGAACAAGTTTCCGTGAAGAAGGCATTGTCTGGCGAGAGGATGTCGAGTAGGTCCCAGATCTCTACAGTGTGTCTGTGCAGGGAGCGTACGTTTAGGAGGATGTACCTCTGGGCTTCGGTGGTGTTGGCGTCCAGCAAAGGGGCAGCAGCCGTGGGGGTGCAGAGGGTGGTCAAGGTTTGGCAGCAGTGACAGAAGGAGACCTGGCCATGGGTGGTGTTCGGCGTGGACAGCTGGCAGTTGTTGTTCTTTCTGGAGGGCAGCAGTGTCATAGCAGTGGGTGGTCGGAGAACCAGGGTCCCTGGCACTGGCTGTGGTCGGGCGCAGACTGGATTGCCTTAGGCGCGGTGCAGCAGCTGCCATTAAATAGGAGAGGGTGAGGGAAGCACAACTGGGAGGCAGGAGCGGAAACCGGCCGGGGAGAGAGGCCACGGAGGCAGCAGCGGCAGGAAAGGGTGGTGAAAACGGGCATGGAGGGCACAATGAAGGGAACAGTACAACAGTATAAAAATAGTATAAAACAGGCAAAATAAAACCAAATAAGAAGAGACAATTTAAAGGCACAAAAAAAAAAAAGAGACAGACAGAAAGATGGGCACAACACAGGACAGACAACAGCCAACCAGCAGAAGGGCAAGGTTCAACCACTGGACCACCAAGGATGAGGCACAGGCAGGAGCCTGCTGGTGGAGGAGGGCCTCGAACACCTACCAGCTAAGGTGAGGGGAGTTCAGCTGCAGTGGCACAAAAGTGGAGCTGCTGAAGGAGAGAGTAGGTCTCTGGCCAAGAGGTCAAAGGTCATCTCTTCTCCTCATATTCCCTCTTTGCTTTGTGTTGAGTTTCTTTGTACACCTTCCTCAAGGCTGTTATTTTTGCTGGGGCTTTCTAACTAATGGCCAATGCTAACTGTTTTCTGTCCTGTCTGTACTCTTTGTTGAGCCACTTGATATTATGCTGAGTATATTTGCCAGAGTACAGAAGTACTTATCATAGGCCCAAACCCCGAAGCCTGGAACGACACCTGGTGCACCCTGCCCTCGGAAGCCCGCACACCCCCACGGACCACGAACGCAACCTGGGAATCATCCTGGACTCCGAGCACAAAATGGACCACCAGATCAACACCGTCTCGTCCTCCTGCTTCCACACCTTCCACCTTCTACATAAGACCTTCAAATGGATCCCCCTCGAACACAGAAAGACTGTCACTCACTCCCTGGTCACCAGCAGACTCGACTACAGCAACGCACTCTATGCCGGAATAAACATAAACCTCACCCGTAAGCTACAGAACATCCAGAACGCCACCACAAGACTAGTCCTCAACCTGCCAAGACACTTCCACATCTCCCAGCACATGTGCACACTCCACTGGCTCCCCATCGAGGCTAGAGTCACCTTCAAGATGCTCACCCATGCACACAAGGCCCTCCATGACACCGGACCAGCATACCTGAACAGCCGACTCAAATTCCACGCTCCCCAAAGGATCCTATGATCAGCCCAGCTCTCCCATGCCGTGGTCCCCTGCACCAGAAAGACCAGATCGGGATGCTGCTCCTTCTCCTTCCTTGCGGTCAGAGCCTGGAACGCCTTTCCGCTCCACCTCAGACAGACAACATCGCTCCACATCTTCACAAGAAACCTCAAAACCTGGCTCTTTGACAGTCCCCCTCCGTGATGGACTGGAACCTGCACCCCCCTGAGCCTTGAGTCCCTTACGGGTTAGTAGTCGCACTCAACAAACACCTGATTTATTGATTGATTGGTTTAAGCACTGTTGACTCTAAAGTAGGATCCTACCTCATCATCGAAAATAGAATGGATGCAAAAGCCTTGTTTTAGGTTGCTGTCATCATTGTTGGCCAACAGACAAGTGTGAAGTAGCACTTAATAGATCCAAGTGAATGGACACAATGTGTTGGGCCTTTCAACTATCTTTTCCCAATTGATTCGGTGCTTGTTAATAGCCAACTGTACATCCTTAGTTATACTGCAAGAATGGGAGTCAGTAGTACATTTTTCCCAAATTGATGACAGGTAAAGGCAAAGAGGGGTGTGGTCACTTTCAATCCTCTCATTAACTATGATGTCCCTAACTTTGGCGCATAATCAGAGATCAATCAGAATATAGTTTATATAGCTCATGTAACTTGTTTTATTAAAAGTAAAAGTCCCCCTATTATATAGTTCGGCTCTACATTTGACTACTTTAAGGCCTTGCCCTAGTGAGAGGGCCTTCAATTTGAGCGCTGCCTGAGTCCACTTTTTGACTGGAGCTATATCAAGATGGGAAATATCCCATCTCTCAACTTCCTCTTTAGTTAAATTGATGTCATCCCTGTCCAAGGGATCAAACGTAGTATTCAAATCTCCAGCCAGGATGACATGCGCTAGTTGTGTTCTAGTCTACAAGTATCTCTATAGTGTCTTGAGCATTTCAGACAACTTCTTTCCCTTTACCCCGCTTGTATAAAAATTATAGATGACATTACTGCCACTATTCTTAATTGGATGCCCAATATAACTTTAGAGTTGACCGCCAGAGTTCTTATTGTGCAGTTTAGTGAGACTCTAACCATATTAGCAATCCTCTATAAGGCCAACCACCAGCATTTGTTTAGGCCAGAATCCATTAATTAGCATACCCTGAACACATACTTGGTGCACCATGTTTTCTGAAAGGTGCTGATGTCTGACTCCTCATCAAAGGCATTCCAATCCGGCAGCTTGAGTCGTAACTTCAGATCTGCCACATTCCAGGAAACTATTGCTAGCGATTCAGTCTTATTCTTATCATATTTGAGTTAGCTTGATTATGTGGAGTGCTGGGTCATCCTTTAATCACTATTTTGGAGCTCAGGGTTTGTGAAAGATGGAGAACCCTCGCTGCACAGTTAATCAGGGTCCCCTACAGTAGAATCCAGGGTGAATTGTACATTTAGAGCAGAATGATTATTAGCTGTTTGTTTGCTACTCTGATAGCATTTAAACTGAATGATGTATTCATTAAAGGGCTTGTCCTACTGTGAAGAGCTACCAAGCTATAGGCTACGTTTCTGTTTGCAAGAGTTAATTCTATACATTCAGATCTGGAGCTATCTACTGTGCACCTTTTGGTACTAAAAATGTCCTCCCTTATCGATCTACAGTCTCTAAAAGATTGTATCCAATGTATGGCCTTTATTTTTAATCAGTCTGTCTTAAGACATTGATGGTGAGGAAAAGTTTGGTAAACTGATCATAATAATCTGGGTTTGTGTGAAAAAACTCTTGTATGTGCATGCAGAGCAACCCTTTTGTTGCTACTTTAGATGTAATTAGAAAGTACTGGCTTTGCAGTTTCGGCTGTTATCAGTTGCATTGACTTGTTCCCAGCCTTTCTGCCTGGCCTTTCTGTTAAGGGCAGGGATGTCATCAACATGTTTCCCTCAGCAATGCAGCTGCATAGTAAAAGTTCAATTGGCCGCACCCTGCTCGTCCTACCAGCGTGTTACCCCTAGGCATTGTGGTCCATGCAGTAGCATCGGCGAATACGCCTGTGCCAAAATTGTAAGTGAAAGTAAGTGTCGCGTTAGCCATCCCTGGACACGTGTTTCGAGGTAGTTGCCTCTCGTCAGCAGGGAGTAGGTATGTGTGTGGGGTTGCCGCGTAGGCTGTCGAAAAAGTATTCCCAGGTAAAAGTACCTCTCATGGCGCGCAGGTGCTGGTCCATGGGCTCGTCAGCCCCACCGGCTCAAGAGAGCCTGAATATAAACAAAAGTCCAATTGGCCGCACCCTGCTCGTCCTACCAGCGTGTTACCCCTAGGCATTGTGGTCCATGCAGTAGCATCGGCGAATACGCCTGTGCCAAAATTGTGAGTGAAGGTAAGTGTCGCGTTAGCCATCCCTGGACACGTATTTCGAGGAAGTTGCCTCTCGTCAGCAGGGAGTAGGTATGCCTGTAGGGTTGCCGCGTAGGCTGCCGAAAAAGTATTCTCAGGTAAAGTACCTCTCATGGCGCGCAGGTGCTGGTCCATGGGCTCGTCAGCCCCACCGGCTCAAGAGAGCCTGAATATAAACAAAAGTCCAATTGGCCGCACCCTGCTCATCCTACCAGCGTGTTACCCCAAGGCATTGTGGTCCATGCAGTAGCATCGGCGAATACGTCTGTGCCAAAATTGTAAGTGAAGGTAAGTGTCGCGTTAGCCATCCCTGGACACGTGTTTCGAGGTAGTTGCCTCTTGTCAACAGGGAGTAGGTATGTGTGTGGGGTTGCCGCGTGGGCTGCCGAAAAAGTATTCTCAGGTAAAGTACCTCTCATGGTGCGCAGGTGCTGGTCCATGGGCTCGTCAGCCCCACCGGCTCAAGAGAGCCTGAATATAAACAAAAGTCCAATTGGCTGCACCCTGCTCGTCCTACCAGCGTGTTACCCCATGGCATTGTTGTCCATGCAGTAGCATTGGCGAATACGCCTGTGCCAAAATTGTAAGTGAAAGTAAGTGTCGCGTTAGCCATCCCTGGACACGTGTTTTGAGGTAGTTGCCTCTCGTCAGCAGGGAGTAGGTATGTGTGTGGTGTTGCCGCGTAGGCTGCCGAAAAAGTATTCTCAGGTAAAGTACCTCTCATGGCGCGCAGGTGCTGGTCCATGGGCTCGTCAGCCCCACCGGCTCAAGAGAGCCTGAATATAAACAAAAGTCCAATTGGCCGCACCCTGCTTGTCCTACCAGCGTGTTACCCCAAGGCATTGTGGTCCATGCAGTAGCATCAGCGAATACGCCTGTGCCAAAATTGTAAGTGAAGGTAAGTGTCGCGTTACCCATCCCTGGACACGTGTTTCGAGGTAGTTGGCTCTCGTCAGCAGGGAGTAGGTATGTGTGTGGGGTTGCCACGTAGGCTGCCGAAAAAGTATTCTCAGGTAAAGTACCTCTCATGGCGCGCAGGTGCTGGTCCATGGGCTCGTCAGCCCCACCGGCTCAAGAGAGCCTGAATATAAACAAAAGTCCAATTGGCCGCACCCTGCTCGTCCTACCAGCGTGTTACCCCAAGGCATTGTGGTCCATGCAGTAGCATCGGCGAATACGCCTGTGCCAAAATTGTACGTGAAAGTTAGTGTCGCGTTAGCCATCCCTGGACACGTGTTTCGAGGTAGTTGCCTCTCGTCAGCAGGGAGTAGGTATGTGTGTGGGGTTGCCGCGTAGGCTGCCGAAAAAGTATTCTCAGGTAAAGTACCTCTCAACGCGACACTTACCTTCACTTACAATTTTGGCACAGGCGTATCCGTCGATGCTACTGCATGGACCACAATGCCTTGGGGTAACACGCTGGTAGGACGAGCAGGGTGTGGCCAATTGGACTTTTGTTCATATTCAGGCTCTCTTGAGCCGGTGGGGCTGACGAGCCCATGGACCAGCACCTGCGCGCCATGAGAGGTACTTTACCTGAGAATACTTTTTCAGCAGCCTACGCGGCAACCCCACACACATATCTACTCCCTGCTGACGAGAGGCAACTACCTCGAAACACGTGTCCAGGGATGGCTAACGCGACACTTACCTTCACTTACAATTTTGGCACAGGCGTATTCGCCGATGCTACTGCATGGACCACAATGCCTTGGGGTAACACGCTGGTAGGACGAGCAGGGTGCGGCCAATTGGACTTTTGCTTATATTCAGGCTCTCTTGAGCCGGTGGGGCTGACAAGCCCATGGACCAGCACCTGCGCGCCATGAGAGGTACTTTACCTGAGAATACTTTTTCGGCAGCCTACGCGGCAACCCCACACACATACCTACTCCCTGCTGACGAGAGGCAACTACCTCGAAACACGTGTCCAGTGATGGCTAACGCGACACTTACCTTCACTTACAATTTTGGCACAGGAGTATTCGCCGATGCTACTGCATGGACCACAATGCCTTGGGGTAACACGCTGGTAGGATGAGCAGGGTGCGGCCAATTGGACTTTTGTTTATATTCAGGCTCTCTTGAGCCGGTGGGGCTGACGAGCCCATGGACCAGCACCTGCGCACCATGAGAGGTACTTTACCTGAGAATACTTTTTCGGCAGCCTACGCGGCAACCCCACACACATACCTACTTCCTGCTGACGAGAGGCAACTACCTCGAAACACGTGTCCAGGGATGGCTAACGCGACACTTACCTTCACTTACAATTTTGGCACAGGCATATTTGCCGATGCTACTGCATGGACCACAATGCCTTGGGGTATCACGCTGGTAGGACGAGCAGGGTGCGGCCAATTGGACTTTTGTTTATATTCAGGCTCTCTTGAGCCGGTGGGGCTGACGAGCCCATGGACCAGCACCTGCGCGCCATGAGAGGTACTTTACCTGAGAATACTTTTTCGGCAGCCTACGCGGCAACCCCACACACATACCTACTCCCTGCTGACGAGAGGCAACTACCTCGAAACACGTGTCCAGGGATGGCTAACGCGACACTTACCTTCACTTACAATTTTGGCACAGGCGTATTCGCCGATGCTACTGCATGGACCACAATACCTTGGGATAACACGCTGGTAGGACGAGCAGGGTGCAGCCAATTGGACTAATGCAGCTGCATAGTGTTGACCCACATTGTGGAAAGTTGTCAACTGCACGGTGACTTGGCTGCCGCAGAGACCCTACTAATAGCAATACCCTGCGCTGACCAAGAGGCGGTATCCCGCAGGGCCTCCCCACTCATTGTCACAGTGCTTGATGATGTGCATGATTTAGAAATGCCCTCAGGATTCTTCTTTTCCAAATGGTCTATTCTGGTATCTTCAGATTCAACTGTCAGTGCAAGCAAATTTCTCATCATCCATTTAAGTCCAATACCATAGCATTAAGGCTCTATATATCCGTCCTCAGCTCCTTCACAAGCTCTGGGTCTGAGGTTGATAACTTGTGCCCGGATGTCGCTTTTTGGCCACCGGGCTCGGGTATGGCCTCAAGGGCACAATGAAATGGTTCTAAATCTACAAGTAGCAAAAATCTATTTGCAAAGGCTATGATTGGCTAAAGGGAAGGCTCTGGTGACAGGGCCGAACAATTCTAATTAGAGGCAGCAATTGATAGCGTAGCACGCACATCAGGTGTTGTCTTAGCTACTGTGGTTCATGATGGATTTGAATTAAATCAGTTTGGGAGTGTTTGAGTTACATGTTTTTGTTTTCTTATTAGAAGGCCCCATGGAACCCCATGAGGCGAATTCTTGTTGCTGATATTATTTTTCACCTCTTCAATCAGCACAGGTTTCACTACGTGTGCAATTTCTAGTTTCCTCTGGTAGGTGTTTTGTTTCAGAGGACCTTGGACTGAATCAATAGCTTTTTGATTTCCTATATCTTATTCCAGGGAAGTTTATTCACTGCAATTAAGATCAAAACAGCAAAGCGGCACTAAAAGACAAGATGTATTGGAAAAGAAAAACTGGAATAAAAAGCTGCTTCAATTACACAACACACACCGCTAATTGCTAAATTAACATACAAATACAGTCCTAGCAACGAGCTTAGGGCAATAGACAAAGCTGTAGTTTGTTCTAGGTCTTCACGTGTGGGTAAATAGGGTGTAGGGAGGTCAACGCATACTTGGACCACTCACTACCAAAGAATGAACGTAACACAAAGAGTCCAATTTACGAACAGGTCCATGGAAAAGTTACAAGTCTCTAGACCACAATTTGCCGTAATTTTACGCATATGAAAACCAAAGTGTTTCCAGTATTTTGCGCGCAGTGATCCGGCAAGACCCAAATATAGCATTTACCGTGCGTTAGGCTTATAAGCAGTGTTTACAGTAAAAAAAAAATCAAAAGGGGAGTGAAGAGGTACTCCTCGGCACGAGCAGTGTTCACAAGACAGAATTTTTTTGAAGCGGAATTCCACTTACGGACATTACAGTACCTTAATTTTGCAGCCAACGAGGCCGGGGGAAGGGGAGATGGAGTGGCCCAACTCGGCCTCCTTTGGTCTCTAACAGGCTAGTATGGGCCCTCCCTTGGCTTGGGCTTTGCACGGGGACAGCCCGCCCACGGTAGAAGGCGCGTTCATGCACTTCAGCTGCTCTTCATCCTGTTTCCTTCAGGGCCAAATGCAGACTGGGACAAGTAGTCCCTCAATGTAATTTGATGGCCCTCTGTGCAATTTGACCTTCCGTGGAGTGTCCTGCTGGTGACCTACCTTTGCTGTCCTGCAGTCCCTCGCCGCCGCCACCTACATCAGCGGCCGCAGAGTGGGGACAGAGCCGGAAAACTACATTTCCCAGCAGCCCAAGCGCCACCGGACCCGCGGACGTCCCGTTCGCGCCACGAGGCGCTCAAAAGAGTGACGCAGCCTCGGTGGAGCGGGTCCCTCTGTGCAATTTGACCTTCCGTGGAGTGTCCTGCTGGTGACCTACCTTTGCTGTCCTGCAGTCCCTCGCCGCCGCCACCTACATCAGCGGCCGCAGAGTGGGGACAGAGCCGGAAAACTACATTTCCCAGCAGCCCAAGCGCCACCGGACCCGCGGACGTCCCGTTCGCGCCACGAGGCGCTCAAAAGAGCGACGCAGCCTCGGTGGAGCGGGTCCCTCTGTGCAATTTGACCTTCCGTGGAGTGTCCTGCTGGTGACCTACCTTTGCTGTCCTGCAGTCCCTCGCCGCCGCCACCTACATCAGCGGCCGCAGAGTGGGGACAGAGCCGGAAAACTACATTTCCCAGCAGCCCAAGCGCCACCGGACCCGCGGACGTCCCGTTCGCGCCACGAGGCGCTCAAAAGAGCGACGCAGCCTCCGCGTCGCGGGACGCGCGCGGGCGACGCCGGGCTGAGCCCGGGCAGAGGGCGGGCCGTCTGTGGCCGTCCGGGGCAGGAAGAGGCAGGGCAGGGCCACGGATCTTTGATTATCTTCGGACTCGTAAGCGTGCAGTTCCACGCATATACCTGTCTCACAGGTTATTGTATTTATCGTCATGATGTCGAAGTCCAAGCCTTCTAACCAACCTGGTACAGGAGAAAAGAGGACTTTGGATAACTACTTGGTAAAAGTTGTAAATAAGATCAATAAAGAACGGAGACTCTCATTGGGCAGACCAAGCCCTGAAGTACCCTCAGTGGACACATTAGCACCAAATACTGAAACATCTATTTTAGAAAGTTGTAGGGGTAACACTGACATTGAGACTGTAGAAGTGATCGTCGATGTACCCCCTGATGTGGTTAATGTTGAAAGCATTGACGAACCCATCTCCTTAAATGACTCTTCCCCCTCACAGACTACAGCATCCTGTTCCAAAACAACCCCAACTCCTTCTCCTATGCTGAGGAAAGTGCGGGCGTGCAGGAAAGCACCAGTGAAGAGGGTAGTGCCTCACAAGCCTAAAAAGCAGGGTACAATCCAACCAAGCAGGGGGGTTACACCAGATTCGTTAAATGATATACTGGGGACTAATGATAAAGCTGAGGGGGTTTTCCTTCATACAGCCTCAATAGGACATCTGGTATCTATCATTGAGTCAAAACTGGAGGCTTTAATTAGCCCCTTGCTGGTAAAGTTAAATTCAGTCTCTGCAGAAGTAGACAGTTTAAAGGGTCTCTTGGCCTCTTATGAAAATCGACCTTCTTCCTTGATAACCCCCAAACCGGCCGTTCCGGCCCTTGGGGTCCATAATCTAATAGATTGTGCCTTGGGACCTACGTTGCATTCGTCTGATATTTACAGTAAGGGAGCCTCTGCGAACCCGGGGGACAGCAGCCAGTTAAGTCGGCCTGTAAATGTACCATCCACTGCAACATCAGTACATTCCTCTTCTTCTTTAGCCACTTCATCAGGCAAATCTTTCCCTGTATGCACACGCTCACAGAATGTACAGAAGCCTGTATTTGAGGGAGATGCTGGGTTTATTAATCACAAGAGAAATCATATTGTTAATCTCCCACCACAGTGCGCACCTTACGCAGTGGTTTTGATTAATGTTCCTGAGGTCGACTCCAGTATGCTTAACTCCAGGCAGGAAACTCATGACTCTCTAAAAAACAAGTCACTTGCCTGGCTCAACAAAAACTGTGGTTTTCCGCTGGCATTTTCTAACGATATCTTGTCTACCCGCAGAGTTGGCTGGATAGGGGAAGGCAGGAAAACTACCAGAGGGGACTGTATCATAGTTAATTTTAAATACCCACAGCATGTGGCAACAGTCCTCCTAAAAGCCGCCTCTTACCCAACCAAGTTAATTCAGTCTCTGCTAAACCTCTGGGTTATTTTTATAGTTATTTGAATTGCCCACAACTACCACTGCATCAACAGGATGAGCATTATGAACCTGGTTTAACTAGGGGGGGGGTTGGTTACCCTCCTAACTTGCTACCGAGAGTCCCGATGCATTGTAATAGAGGGGATATACATGGAAATGAGCCAGCTAGCAGGCAGAGGGATTACACCCTCCCCCTTTTTAATCGATATTCTGCCTTGTCCTCATTGGAGGAAAACTACTGACTGTTTAATAACATCAGGAAGTCGAACGATAAACAAGCTATTAGTGAGCAGTCTAATATAGTAGCGACTGTCCTTTCGCCCTCTCCATTTGAAACTAATAAAGTGGATGCTGTTATGGTGAGCACAGGAACTAAACGGACAAAGATTGTAACCTTGCCCTCCATCGCAGACTCCATTTTAATTTCAGATCCCTGTCTTGTAGAACGAGTAAACGATTGTATAGTGGCAAACCGTGATCCCAATACAGGTTACCGCGTTGTTACGTGGAATATTGCAGGTTTGAAAAGGAAATTAGATTCCCCTTTCTGGAGGGATTTTATTAACATAGGGTATGATATAATATGTCTTCAGGAGACTTGGTGCGAGGAACCTATTTTTATTGAGGGATATTTAGCACACAGTTTGAATGCAGTGAGTTCGATCGCTGGAAGAGCCAAAGGTGGTCTCTTGATTTTAATATCAACTAAATTAATCTCCTGCAAAACTAAAAGTTGTGTTTCAGTGGATGTCTATTCTCAGGTTTTATGTCTAGAGTTTGACAAAGGGAAAGATTTGTTGCTGATAAATTTTTATAATAATGTATTCACTGCTGACAGAGGTAAAATTCTGATTCAGCTAGAAAAAGAAATTGTGAGGACACAGGCAGTTTCAGGCCATCAGTCGATCGTCCTTTGGGTGGGTGACTTTAATATAAGTCCTTGTCCTTTAGCCATGAGTAACTTATGTGGATTAAGAAGGGAATCCGGTAATACGGAGGAAAACGATTGTTTACATTTCCCACATTGTGCGTATGGTACCGCCCTAAATATGATGCTAGCTAAGTTTGACTTGGATATTTTAAGTTGTACGAAAAATAGTACTAATGAAAACTGTCCAACTTTTACTGGTAGAGGAGCTAACTCATATATTGACCACATTTTACTGTCTAATGATTGTGCATACTCCAACTTGTATGTTAACGAGCAAATTTTAAGTGATCACAACAGTATCTCTTTATCACTGCATAGTTGGGGTCACAAAAATATGGATGCCAACAATTGTATCAATAACATCGAGGCAGTAAGACCTAATGGGTTTAGGATTAAATGGACAACGGTTGTCCCACATGAATTGTTGGAGGAGGTCTTAAGAAAATGCAACATGGAAGTAAATTATTGCATTGGCGATGAGGTACATTCACATGTTGTACTTGACCACCTATGTACAATTAATGAAACAATTGACAATCTTCTTACAAAACCATATAAGGGGAAAAAAGAAATCAAGACTGGTTGGTTTGACACAAGCTGTACTCAGGCTCTCCATGCCTTAAAACAAGCGTTGAGCTCCAAACCTCGAAACAGTACAATAATTAAAAATTGTCGTGCTGTTTATAAAACATCACTTATTAAGAGGGAAAAAGCTCTCCAAGAGGAGGCCTGGAATAATCTCAGCTTTGCGGCCGAAACAAATGATAGTAAATTATATTGGCATACTATAAACAGCCCTTTTTAAAAAAATGATATAGTGCCTGAAATAACTTCTCACGTTGACTGTAAATCATGGATGCATCATTTTTTAAACATTTTTAACCCGGATAGGTTAATTTTAGATTCCCATCAGGATAATGAGTTTACCTGGCCTAGATTGCCCCTGGCTATTGGCCTGGATGAGGTCTATGAGGGTCTAAGTAACAGCAAAGGTGGCAAGGCGCCTGGCCCGGATGGGGTCCCGCTGGATTTATATAAGTCTGAGTTACATTTGTGGGCCCCCATTCTGACCAGGTTATTTAACGCAACAGTGGAGGGACAGATGCCAAGTACCTGGGGCCAGTCTATAATCATACCCCTTTTTAAGAAGGGCTCCAGGTCTGAGGCAAGTAATTATCGCCCCATTTCCCTATTAGACGCATCTATAAAAATTATGAGCAGAATTATTCTAAATAGACTTGAGACTTGGGCCAAGGACATTTCGATCATTTCAAAGGCACAATATGGATTCAGGAAAGGTCTGGGGACGTTGGAGCAGTGTGTTAATTTAGACCTCCTTATACATAAATACACTGTTGCTAAGGATGGCAATCTGTTCCTCTGTTTCGCAGACCTAAGCAGCGCCTTTGATCTTGTAGATCACAATATCTTATGGGACACCCTGTTAGATCTGGGTGCCCCTAAAGAGTGTGTATACTTTCTGGCCCGATTATACTCCGGACTTTCATGTAAAGTACGTTATGGTCCTATGGGAGAATGTACGCCTTTTTTTAAAGTCGCAAGAGGTATTCGCCAGGGGTGCGTCTTGGCTCCGTTTTTATTTTCACTATTTATAAATGAAATTGATTCGATTTTAAGTAAATTGCCTTCAGACGCCCCTGTGATTGATGGAAGCGTTACTCCTATTTTATTATACGCAGATGATGCGGTTCTTTTATCACGAACACAGAATGGCCTACAACGCCTAATAGATAGATTTGTGTTATTTACCAAAGATAGGAAACTGATAATCAATAAGACTAAGACTTTTGTTATGACCTGCGGAAAGAGGGTGAAATTTAATTCTTCCTTCTTTATTGACAAAGTTAAGATACAACCGGTCAACAGTTTCTGTTATTTGGGGATAACATTCTCTAGGGATGGGAAATGGACTAACGAGGACGAGAATGTGAGGTTAAAGATGAATAGAAATACCAGTAGTATTTTTAGATTTGCGGCCAAACTAGGGCAAAGGAGAATGAAAGACATGCTGGCCATTTATAAAGCTAGGTGTATTTCATCTGCCTTATATGGGGCAGGAGTATGGGGACACCATCCTGTTAATAGTTTACAGAATGATGAAAATAAGTTTTTGAAGAAACTGCTATGTTCCTCCTCAGTTCCCAATATTTTAACTCATATGGAAGCCGGTATTGACTTTATCATGGACCTAGCTGCACTACGTCCATTGTTACTTTGGCGTTCCATTTGGTCTAAAACTGAGACAGTATTTACACAAACAATCATCAAGGATTGTTTGAATCTTGATAATTTGTCTCGGATACCATGGCTGAGTTATATTTACTACTGGTTTAATCTTCTGTTTGATTGTAACATTCGTCTGAACCCTGAAGCAGCTGCACTGATATCCAAGAAAGACATAAAATTGAGGTTTCTAGCACATAAGAATGCTGCTAGAGAGAATCAGTCCAGTAACTTAATAACTGTTGCTTCTTACCTTGATTTGGATTTAAGGAGAGGTTTTCAGACATATCTTACGATTGTGACTTATAACTCCCACAGATTTGTCCTAACCCGCTTAAGGCTAGGGATTGTGCATCATTTAGTCTCATTCCCGGATATGAAGATCAAATCTAGTATGCTGTGTCCTTGTGATAACATTTCAAAACAAAGCTGCTGTCATTTTTTATTGTTCTGTAAATTTTATTGTCATTTTAGGAAATTTTATCTAAAACCTATCCTTTTAAAACACAAGATACGTTCTACCAAATCAGCAATGAAGTTTTTAACAACTCTGGAAAGTCCTGATACCTGTTTTTTCGTGGCATCCTATGTGCTTAAATGCATAAATATAAGGAAGTCCATAGTCTGTGTTGATTAGTTAAATTTTGTTATGTACTTTGCACATTTAGGTATCGCCCAGACTTTTTTATGCATTTTGTAGTTTAAATGAATTCTGAACAACGTATTTATGGCTCTGTTTCTATGCTTTGCATCTTTTGCACATCTGCACATATTAGACACTTATACGGAACGTGCACTTTGCTAAAAATATAATATATATGTTTCGTTGATAAACTAAGTTTAATTCTGAACTGTTCAAGGAAGCATTATGCACTTTAACAATGTTTTACATATTGTCTTCTGTCATGTTCAGTGTATAAGATATTTTTGGTTGCTATGTATTTTATGTGTGTCGTTTTGCTTATATGGTTGTATTTTTACATACCGAATAAAGCTTTTGAACTGAACTGATGGCCTGCAGCCAAAGAATAGTGCACCCCATGCCGCGGTACGTAGAAGGCACTTTTATGATCTTTCACTGCCTAGCGTAAGTTGATTGCCTTCAGCCAAAGAATAGTGCATCTTGCGCTCCCTGATGTAGAAGGTGCTTCATAAACTCCCACTGCTGCTGCTGTTTTTCCCAGGGCCTCTCCTGCTTCAGGGCCAAATGCAGACTGGGACAGGTAACCCCCTCATGGAAAATTGATAGCTTCCAGCCAAAGAATAGCGCATCCCATGCAGCGGAGGTTGAAGGCAATTTACAGCGCTCCCACTGCTGTTCGTCCCAGCGCCCCGCCTCCTTCCGGGCCAAATGCAGGCTGGGACAGGTAGTTCCTCATGGCAAGTTGATGGTCTCCAGTCAAAAAATACTGTGTAGATCATACTCGCACATAGTAAGATCTACCTAATTAGGTCTCCGGTGCTGTCGTATAATGCACTGGTATCCAAGATTACAGAAATCCTACCTCAGACACAGTCGGGGAAGATGAACGAGGAGGTGTTGAGAGACCCAGTTTTGAAAGCTAACATAAGAAAAACCCCTGAGAATTGCCTAAACAATAGGGACAGAGGGAATGGCTTGGTCTGTGATGTATGAGACACTCAAGGCAGCCTGGAGGGGCTAAGATAATTAAAACACACATCTATGTTTGCCAGAGAATCTGAAGCCATGTAATTGGATCTGGAGGCTGAAATAACAAGACTCGAACACAAATGTAAATCTAGATGCACTAGAAGGGTGTCTACAGAATTACGAAGGTGAAGGGGGAATTGGAAACTTTATTGTCTAAAGATGCAGCCCATAAGCTCCTGAAGGCAAACAGAAATAGTAGGAGAGAGGCGATAAAGTAGATAGGCTATCTTATAAAATTTGACCCTTACAAGGTAAGAAGCTATATATGAGCTGGTATGGATAGTGAGGGGACACTTCATACTACAGATCAGAGAAACACAGAAACACTAGTTAACTTTTACTCCTTAGTATAGAGGAAGGAATCGAGTGAATCATTTCAACAAGATGGATACCTGACAGGCGTACATTTCCCCGAAATCTCCCCAGACGTGGATTGTTAGAAACAATTTTGTTAGTAGAGGTTTGTTAGGTTATGAAATCACTACAAACAACAAACCCGATGCCCAGTTGGCTTTTTAAATGTGTTTTAAAACTTTAATTGATATCTTACTTCGTATTCTAGCTAAGGCTGTTAATTAAATTATGCCAACCCAGAAATCTCTGAGCATGTTGAATGATGCTTAAACCTAACAAGGGCCAAGAATCTTGTGGCACATATAGACCAATCACTCTTTTGAATAGCGATGCCAAGATATTCACAAGGATGCTGGCAAGAAGGATAAAGAATAGCTAGTGATTTAGCGCTGATCAACCTCTTACCATTAGGTTTCTAACAGATCTTTCTTTGTGGACTGAGAGGTGGAGGGAGTTAACCACAAACATCTAATTAACAGTGTAACCCATGTGGCTACACAATAAGGACCGGGAATCAGTCAATCTAGTCAAGAAGGTTTATTACAAGTTAGCGGTTAGGTTCATGCAAAGTAATCTCAATACCATGCTGTAAAGGTATAGAATAGCAACTGGATGGTAGCCAAACCTCCTAAAGATGCTTAGGCACATCAGAAGTTTAGTCACAGCAATACAAAGAGTTAACAATAGAATCTAGTGCTCAGAGAAGAGTCTTCCATCTTCTCTCTTAAACAGGAGTAGTATTTAATATCATCTAGTCTAGAATCTAAAATTATTAAAAGTGATTTAATCTAAAGGAGTCTCAAAAAGTCAGGTAAATTTAGAAGTGTGGGAAGGTTTCAGCATTTCTGAAGCTAGGTCAATAGTCTACTAGGGATAGGGAAATGAGAGTTACCCATAGCCACACTCAGCAAAGAATCAAAGGATTAAGCACAGAGGTCTCTACCTCTCAAAGTACAACGGAAAAGTGGCCAAAATCAACCTGTGCGAACACCAGTTAATAATACACAAAGTATCTGGGTAACACCCTTGGTTCACACCATCAGGGGCTCCATTGTCCTTTCCATTTTCACGTTGCGAGCTGCAACATCAGCAGATTTTCCCTAGCCAGTCCTGAGATCGACATCTTCCCTGGGCACCTGCAACACCTCGATATATTACTGCAATTAACACTCTGGTTTTCTTGTTCTTTGTCAAGGCCCTCTTTACAGGCTCTCTATCACCAGTACAGTGTTACATCTATTCTCAAACTAATAAACCATGTGAACGTACAAGCAAAGAAAAAAACACGCATACAGAAATGGAAAAGCAGTATTTTACGCAGAAAGAAATACAGGCCTACTTAAATCAATTTAAGCATATCATTCAATGGCACACATTAATACATGTTATTTGTGCACATAAAATGGCAAATGAATGACACATGTCAGTACATAAAATCAACATTAAATTCACATTGCAATTTCAATAAAAAGTAATATAACTTCAAATGCATGAATATACGTTTGACTAAGAACTACATTATGAATGCTAATGCAAAACAATTGGTGCACAAGTTCACATTACTCTTTCTTGTTTCTATGGAAAATACATTTGATAGTGTGAAGATGATTTAATCCCATCTTTAATCCCATTTAATTTAATAAAGTTAAGGCACACAGTGTATATGAATTCCTAGTTCTACAGTGAATGCACTTCAGTACTGGTTAAGGCCAACACTTTATATTAATAACATAGGACGCACAAAGTATGTAGTGCTAAGTGCACATACATATTGTGTTTTTATGACCTGTGAGGGTGGAGCAAAAATTACGCTTCTCTGCTAGCCTTCACTTAACTCATCTTATCAGGGTAGATTTGTCAAGCATATGCAGACTGGGGACCATAACAGCCTGGCATTTAACGCAATAGATTAAGCATCAATTGACGATAACCAACTACTTCTTCTCTCGCTGGATAATGCAAAGGCTTTTGACCATTTCAACTGGTCTTATTTTCAAAAGTTTTCATTATTTGTGGCATAGGACAAATCCTCAAAACCAGTGGTGGCTCCTCTGCTAAGGCTGATGTGTACCATCCCACTACATTTTGAGCAGTAGAAAAAGGAAAAAGAAAATTATAATAACACTATGTTATTATCATTTTATTTTTCCGTTGTCATGTGGGTTTATGGGGCGGGACAGAGCTTGGCTGTTGTCACAGCCAGCAAGGGAAGGACTGGTGGGCACTTAAGTGCGCATGGCGGTTTGACCCGCCGTCTTGGGATGGCCAAACAGTCATGCACACTTTGCATGTTCCCCACCAGGCTGTAATACAAAGCCTGTTGAGGAACATTCACAGGTTTCCACTTCCTACCTAAGCACCAAACCATGGTGCTCAGAACAATCACAACACTGAATTGCAGAGTTGTGATTGGCTTAGGGGAACCTGTGTGCTTCCTGCTTCAAGCAGGAAGTGGAACATAAGAGGACGATGTAAGGTGAGGGGGCAGTCCGGCACCAAGGTAATTTATTTATTTATTGTCCTTCTCCCCCACCCCACCTGTGCTACTCAGTGGCAGCCACCACTGCTCAAAACTGTGATAATATCCAACTTTCAAAGGCCTTCAACTACAGTTGTCAAAGGGTACATTTCAGGGATGCTGCCTGTCGCAATCTGACTTTACCTCAACAATACAGCCCTTCCCACAAAAATAGTGGTGAATAATGGGTGATTGAAATTCCCCTTTTCTCTATGGTCAACACAGATTTTGTGCCTTTTTCGGCATCCTATCTTTCCTAGACTTTGATCGCTGTGCACTTTATCCCTGCTAAACATGAGTAAAGTGTCTGTGCCCCCCTTAAAATGGTTACATTGGCTTATCCCTGAATGACTTATTTATAATGCATATAAGTCCCTAGCATATTGTGTAGAAAATGTAGCCAGAGCGTAAAAGTTAAATACCACCTCTAGATTGCACAAGCTATTGTGACATCCACTACAGCTAAAGGTCTACCCTGTGTATCCTGACAGCGGCAGCTTGGAATCTGATGCACAGACCTGTCAAAATCCCCCTTTTGACTGGTGGGAAAACCTTACTTAAAATATTAAATAATTCACTGTTAAGTACACCTTACTACCCGCAAGGTAGGGTGCATAATATTTAAGGGTGGAACATGTGTGACATTATAAATAACATGTTCCTCTAGTGACTAGGCCCAGCAAAACAGAGTGTCACTGGTCAGGCTGTAACTGGCACACAGGAAAAGTCAAAGTATGAATTATATACTTTAAACTATGATTGTTGACCTGTACCAGTTACAGATGCCATTCAAATATTCATTTTTTTAAATATATTTAGATATATATATTGTTGTCCTCATTGTGCAATAAACAGATTAGGAGATATCAGGTGCCCCGTTTCTAACTATACTGTCCTGGATCTGCCCCTAAATATGACAGGGAGGCCGGGAGAGCCTATGATGTACTGGGACCCTATCGTCCTATCCCATTCATTCCGAGGATAGAGCTGCATTCTGGAGCCACCAGCACAGGTCCCTTGCTTGCGGGTTATTGCTGTAGTGCGCAATCATTGGACATCGGTATACCTTTTATAATTCAGTTTCGTGGATTATGATTCTGTTTTCAGATATCCCAAAATCCTGTCCTCTTACTTTGCCTCCCATTCCGATCCAGTTTATTGGCTCTTTGAATAAATGCTAAACACTACCCTTGTGTTGGCGGTTTATGAAGTGTCCATTTAATACATATTTCTCGTCTGGCTAATATAATTAGTACATAGAGCACGTTTTTCTGTTTATTACTTAATTTAAACTTTCCTACATTACGAGTTCTAACCCCAAACATAACCAGATCTGTGCTTACCTCTATGGATTGGCCCATCTACTCCATATATATCTTACCCACTTCATTCCAAAACGTCTGGAGCTGGGGGCCCTGCTGGAACATGTGGATATTATCTGCCATCTCTTCTCTGCATTTGGCACAGCATTTCACCTTCTGTTTTTTCAGCTTTGTTAGTATCTTTGGTGTCTAGCACGCTCTGTGCATTGTAAATAAATGTTTTTTTCTGAGAGCTGTAGATTTGATGGTATACCAAAATGTAGACATTGATGCTTGCCATAGTTCTTGTATATCCAGAGACGCCAGATCCTTCCCCTAGATCTCTGTAGGTAAGATAAAGGCTTCCTCCCCTGCTGAGATGAATGACCAATTCCATCTTTATCTTTCCATCTTTTGTACCACGCTTCCTTGTATTTTCCTTTCAAAATCACTGATTCCTGGCCCATGCTTCCCCAGGGACTTAGCCCAACTTGCTAGTTGGTAATACTTAAATTTAGATAGTGTACCATTAGTCATTATTAACAGTTGATTCCATCCTATTAGGGTATTCTCTTCTATCAGCTGACCCCATTTTGTTATACCCTCATCATTCAGGGGAATTTAGAGCTTATCCTTTAAGCACTCTGGGGATCCTGGGGAAGACAAGATTGGGGCATATCGCTGTCATATGGTATTTTTAAAGTTCTTCTGATTTGGTACCATAGATTGGAGGCCGACAATAGTACCTTTAGTTTCACCTTTTTGAAGAAGTTTGGAAGCCCACATTTTTATAGAAAAATGCTACCTTCCAGTCCTGTCATTGCATGCAAGTAAATGGGGTAGGTCTGATGCTCGTCAAGTAATTATCTTATATTCTTAAATTGGAATGCTCTACAGGATTGATAGTAATCTGGAATATCAATGCCTCCATGCTCCTTGTTCCTTTAGAACTTTTTCCAAGCTATTCTAATCCCCTTTGAGGCCCATATGAAACTGTCAGTTCTCCTTGTCGCTTACTAAACCATTCCCTCCTGAATTCCAGTGGTATGGTATTGAAAATATATGTACATTGTGGGAGGATTGCCATTGTTAGAATATTGAAACGACCTATACATGATAAAGGAAGACTCTCCCACACTTTTAGATGCTTCCTAGTTTCTGACAGCAATTTGTTAAAATTCAGGTGAGCTACTTTATCGATATCCTTCACTATCTGTATACCCAGGTATCATATCCTTTCCTTTACCAGGAGATTATTGCTTTGGGAGTTCCGCTCTTTAATCTCTGTTTTTTGTTGATTGACTTGGTAGCCTGATCCTTTCCCAAACTGATCCAAGGTCTCTACTATTATCGGGAGTGAGACTAACAGGTTATTAGTATACAAAAAGTTAGGTCATCCACATAGAGGATGACTTTCTTCTCCCTGCCTCGATACTTAAAGAGAGTAATCTTATTGTTGGATCTGAGAACATTAGCTGATGGTTCGATTTAAAGATTAAAAAGCAGCGGGTACAGTGGGCATCCTTGTCAGTTGCCTCTTTTAATAGCTAATTTCTCTGTGAGATTTCCATTGAACAGAACACTAGCTGTTGGATTTTTATTTAGAGATTTTACTGCCCCTGAGAATACTCTCCCCAGTTTGTAGATTCCAATAACTTTGTGCATGAAGGGCCAGCTGACCCTATCGAAGGCCTTTGCTGCATCAAAGTCATTCAATGACAGAGGAATCCTCTCCTGTGTACCTACATCAATTTCACCAACCAATTCATGTGTCAGCTCCTGAATTTGTCTTTCATTTATAAAGCCTTTCTGGTCTCGCTGTATCAACTGATCTGCAACTTGTCCAAACCTCCTAGCCACAATGTAGGTGTAGATTTTATAGTTGTTGTTCAGTAACGATGTAGGCCTATACTACAACATTTAGATCCTTCTATCCTTCTCTGGTTTCAATAATATACATATGGTTGCTGCTTCCCATAAGTTTGGTAAATCTTGCCCTTTTGAAAAAACAGCATTTAGTACCTGTGTCAGGAGCAGAACCAGATCTTCTTATAAGGAGCTGTAGATTTCATTAGGTAATGCATCTGGGCAAGCTGGTTTCCCTTTTATTAGCTTTGCTATCACACTTGCCACCTCTTTGGTTGTTATCTTGGCGATACATTCATCCCTCTGTTCTTGTGACAAATTGGAACTACTGTCTTCTCGAGGTAGCAGTCTATTTGGTCCTCTGAGGTCACTGTATCTTCTGAGTATAGCTCTTTAAAGAACTTAGTAAAAGCCTTTTCGATCTCCAAGTCATCTGTGCTGAGATCTGTCTGGTTATCACCTTGGATAGCTGAAATCTTATTTCGGTTTTGTTCTGTTTTGATTTTCCAGGCAAGCATTTTGCCACAGCCCTCCCCATACTTATAATGTGAAAACTTGCTTGCCTCCCATTTATTTCTAACTATAAGATCTAAAACACTAGACAGTTCTTTTCTCTCTTTTATTTCCTATTCCTGTTTGCTAATCTCTTGAAGGTTTTCGACCCCCCTCTACTATCCTTCCGAGGCACTGCACTGTAATTTGCTTTCTAGTTGATTGATTTTACTCCTAGTATTTTTATGCTTAAAAGCTGCTAAGCTAATCATTTTCCCCTGATAACAGCTTTGTATGCATCCCAGGTAACCTGTATAGTGGTCCCTGTTTTATTTAATGAAAAAAATGTTTTGTCCCTGCTTTGAACTTCTCCCTGACCTGCAGGTCTGAGAGCAAAGATCGATCCAGTGTCCATCTCGGTGTGGGGAGGGCCTTATCTAAAAATACTTCCATTTGGACTGCAGAGTGGTCAGACACATGTGCTGGTAGATGTTCTCCCTTCCTAACATTGTTACACAAGCCCTTGTCCACTAAGAAAAAATCTATCCTAGAGGCATGTCCATATTATTTCTTTCTAAGTTTAAATCTTTTTATTATTATCAATATGAACAAAGTATCATCAACGGCATCAGCAGCTTCCGTCTACAACCCAACGGGCTGGCTTATTACTGTGCTTGGAAGTCAGCATATCATCAATCCCGTCTAGCCCCGTGGGAGGCTAAGTTTAACACAGCATGTCGCCTACAACCCCTCAGGGCCGGCCGCGTCTCATTCTAAAGGGATTTCCATTGGCTACAACCGGCATAACGTGTATCCTGTGCCATCGGACCCGCGGGGTACCACTCTGAGAAAGCGCCACATCGTTATGAGTAAGGGCCCAGCCCATGCCGCAGGCCTTATGACTAAGACTGGTCCATCAGGACTGCAATCCGCTGTGATACTTAGAAAACAAAACCCAGGCCCGTCCCAACTCCCCCCTCCCTCTCCCCCTCCTCCCACCCAAGTCCCTCCAGCCCTTAACCCCCCCCATCCCCAGTCCAGTACGTGCCTCCAGTAAATTCCGTCAGGCCCAGTTGCCTCTCTCAGGGGCCTCTTTTCAAGCCCTGCCATCAAGCCCTGTCAAGGGGCGGAGTCCTCCTGTGTAGTGAGCCTCAGGAGTCGTAGCTATCTCGGGCAGGTCAGTTCTTTAAATTCCGTGACCAGTAGGGACCGGAATGGGTGCCAGATGTCGTTGAATCTCTCCATGTCCCCTGCTACTGTCAGCGACAGTTTCTCCATGCCTAGCACATGCCACAGTCTGTGCAGCCAGCCCGTGACCGTGGGGGGTGTGGGTGAATGCCAGTGTACCAGGATATTCTGAATTGCAGACCCCAACGCTATGGCGATCTGCCTACCTCTCCGGGATTTTAAGGGGTACATCAGGTCGTTGGGGAGGCCTAGTAATATGTAGGCTGGAAAGCGCGGCAACTCGGTATCAAAATGGGAGTCCACCTCGTCTAACACCTCTTTCCAGTAAGCGGCAAGCAGGGGGCAGTCCCACAGGATATGCGTCAGTGTTCCCACCAGCCCACAGCCCCTCCAGTAGGTGTCCTCTTTACTGCCGTCCATAGTGTGTATGCGCGCTGGGGTGTAGTACCAATATGTTGAGACTTTAGTGAAAGTTTCAGTGAGGCCCGTGTGGTATGCCGAGTGCCTAGCTCTGTAAGCTATCTGTCCCCATTCTTCGTGACTCAGAGTCCTACCCAACTCCATCTCCCAGCGCTCCCTTCCCGGATTATAAAAGTGCGAAGGGGGTACTTGAAGAAACCGATACAGGTCACTGATGAGTTTAGCATCGGACGTGCGCGTTAAGAGCCAGCGTTCGTAAGGGAGGAGTCATCTATCCGCCGTTTCTCGCACCTGCGGATGCAACGCCCAGTGGCGAACCTGCAGATACCGTAATCTCTCGTTTTCCGGCAATGCGTAATCTTGTCGTAGGCACGTGAAGGGGACAATCCCCTCCGCATTGTATAGATGGCACAGAGCCCTGCATCCCGCCTCCCGCCAGCGCACGAACGCCCCCCTCTCCATTCCCGGAGCGAAATCTGGGTTATCCACCAAGGATGTCAACGGAGAGGGAAACGTGGTCAACCCGTGCGTAAGATTTGTGGCGTCCCAGACCTGGAGATGCACTCTGGTGATAAAGGAGGCATATAAATTAGCAGGACGGTGAGCTCTGCGTAGAAACGGTATCTCCTGCAGAGGTCTCCCCGCCACCGCCTGATCCTGGAAGAGCCAGTGCTTGTCAGACTCCCACCTGCTCCACTCCACCAGGTACCGCAACTGCGCCGCATGAAAGTATTTGCGGAGATCCGGGACGCCGAGCCCTCCCGCCTCCGGCGCCAACAGTGAAAGCGCCCTCCTCATTCTGGGCTTCTTGCCCTGCCAAATAAAGCGTCCCAGATCCGACTGCATCCGCTGGATCCAGCCTGCCGGCGGGCGCAGCGGGCGTGCCCAAAACAGATAAAGGATCTGAGGCAAAATTGTCATCTTGACGGCCGCCACTCTACCCAGCAACGAGAAGGTGTTACGGTCCCAGCGTGTTAGTTCCTCCCTTACCTTTCTACTGAGGGCGGTGTAGTTGGCCAGCACCATTGCGGGTAGGGTCGGAGCCAGCAGAACTCCCAAATAGGGCACTGGTTCCCGAGACCAGACTATTGGGACCCGGTGTTGTAAAAGGGTCCTGGTTGCCGGTGCTAGGGAGAGATCCAAGACCACCGACTTTCCCATATTCATCTTAAACCCTGCCACCTCTGCGAAGGAGGTCAACTCTTCGATACAGGCCGGCAGGGAGGAGAGCGGGTCGTCTAAGGAGAGTATTACGTCATCAGCGTATAAGCTAATGGCATGACTAAAGCCCCCAAACTTCACTCCTCTCACCGCAGGGCTGTCCCGAATCCGCTGTGCAAAGGGTTCCATATATAACGCGAAGAGTAAAGGTGACAGCGAGCAACCTTGTCTCGTGCCACTTTCAATATCGAAGCTCTTTGAGCTGTGCCCATTTACTCTCACTACGGCCGTCGGGGATCTGTAACAATTAAAAATCATGTGGCGAAATTTGTCCCTCACCCCCACTTTCTCCAACACTTGTTCCAGATACGGCCAGTGCACTCGGTCAAGCGCTTTTTCGGCATCCACCAATAGCAACATCCTCTCTCCCCGGATGCGTGACGCTTTCTCGATGAGATGTGTGATCCTTTTGGTGTTATCGACCGTTTGTCGTCCGGGAACGAAGCCCGCCTGATCCGGGTCTATGAGCCACGGCAAGAGGGGGGCAAGACGAGCCGCTAAGATCCCCGTGTATAGTTTAAGATCGATATTTAGGAGAGATATCGGCCGGTAGGAGCCGCATTGTGATCTATCCTTTCCCGGTTTGGGGATGACCGCGAGGGACGCTCGCAATAGATCCGGCGGTATGGCACCCGGTGCCGCAAAGGTGTTAAACAGATGCGTGAGAATCTGAGCTAGTTGTGCACAAAACGTTTTATAGAAGAGGGATGAAAAGCCATCCGGGCCTGGGGATTTACCATTTTTAAGACGGGCTATAGCGGATATCACTTCTTCAGTTCTAATGTCCCTCTCGAGAGCCTCTGCCTGCGAGGGTGTCAAGGACGGCAGAGAGACCGAATCCAGATACCTCCGTGTTGCCGGAGCATCCGGGGGTCTCCAGTGTACAGGTCGGCGTAGTACCTGCGAAAACGCTCCGCTATATGAGCATCCTCCGTAACCATGGACCCTGTGGGGTCGGAGATCGCTTTCACTGTGTATTTCTGTCGGGCGACCCTGAGCTTACTCGCCAACAATCTACCACACTTGTCCCCCCCGGTGTAATAGGCATGCTTGAGGCGCAGTGCTGCATATTCCGCACGATCCATGTCCAAGGCTGTCAGGAGTTTTCTCGCCCCTTGGAGTTGCCGCCAGATCCGGGGGGCACCCATCTGGCTGTGCATGTGTTCCAGCTCACGGACCTTCTGTGTAAGCTCCTCCCGTTTTCTCCGCCTATTAGCATTCTCTGCCGAAGAGATCGCAATAAATTCCCCCCGGAGCACTGCTTTTAGAGCCGCCCATTGAGTCGCCCGAGAAGTGTCCGGGGTCTCATTGTGGGACAAATAGTCTCGTATCACAGTCGTCACCTGTTTGACCACCTCGCGCCTACCATGCAGCGCGTCCCGTAGACGCCAGACCCGAGGCGGACAGGAGGCCGGCGGCAAACAGAAGGTGGCTGTCACTGGGGCGTGATCCGACACCGAGATCACCCCCATGTCCGCCCCTGTGGTCAGAGCATATACAGGCCCAGTGACCAGAAGGTGGTCCAGCCGTGCGTATGTTTTGTGTGCATGCGAGTAGTACGAATAGGCCCGTTCCGTAGGGTGCAGGCGACGCCAGAGGTCCCCCAAATCCATCTCCGCTAGTTGTGCCTTACACCCCGCCGAGAACTCCCCTGTCTGCGGCGAACGATGGGCGGATCTATCGGCCGCGCCATCAAAGACCATGTTGAGGTCGCCTCCCATGATAATGTGTCTATCCTGCGTGGCCGTGATCTCCCCCAGCGCCGAGCTAAGAAAGCGTTCTTGTCGTTCGTTCGGGCTATAAATTGACCCAACCGTGAATATGAGACCGGCCACGCGGAATCTATAGGCCAAGAACCGCCCTTTCAGTTCCGCTTGTTTGTGGAGTACTTCCCCTCGAAAGTGCCGGGCAACTAGTATCGCTACCCCCGCTGTTTCAGTGTTGCAAGACGAGAAGAGTTGTGTAGGGAATTTGGAGGATCGCAGTCTAGAACAATCCCGGGGCAAGAGGTGTGTCTCCTGGAGAAGACATATATCTGCTTGGTTGTTTTCTAGCAGGGACAGTATGGCTCGCCGTTTGATCGGGTTATTAAGACCCTTGACATTGAGCGTGACAATTTTAAAAGTTGTAGGTGTCATGTGGGGGAATCGTCAGGACCGCTTCTGCCCCCAGAGGACTCATGGACTATGGCATGTATGCCACCACTACGACTGCATCTTCGGACACGCACTGGACTGCCCCCCCTCCCTCCCCAGTTCCCCCCTCCCCCTCCCGTTGTTCCTTTAAGCCCCCCTCCCTCCAACTTCAAAACTCTATCCAGAACCCCCAGCCACCCGCCCATCTCCCCCTCGGCAACATGCCAACAACTCTCGATTCCTGCCCGCCAATATCTCTCACCTCGACCCCAGGTCCGGAATCATCAGTGTCCAAGTCCTGCTCCCCCGGGAACAGGTCTTCGGTAGGATAGTCCACTGGACGTCCAGCCACCAATCCCTCCCTGCCCGCCCCGCCCCGGCCCCCAAACCTGCTAGTCAAAGGAAGCTGTGATGATCTCCTCCCGGAGCTGTCTCATGCAGTCAGTGCACTGTCACTAGAACCAATGTTCCCAGCCACCTCCATCACGGCGTCCGCCCTGCTGGATCTAATGGTGGGCGAGTCTGGCCTCTCAGGACGTTCGTGGGAGCGACGCCCAGACACCCTCCGCCAGCCGTCCCTCTGAGAGCGCCCCCAGCGCTGCGTGGCCATGCCATCGTCCGTCGCGGTGATGCCCAGTACCCCGCAAATCTCCTGCAGGGAGCGTAGTTGGTGCATAGTGCCATTCCAACAGATAATGAGTCTAAAGGGGTGGCCCCAGGTATAGGGCGTTCCTTGTGCCCGCAGGAAATCCGTAGCAATTTTGAACGCTTTTCGCTTCTGGAGCGTGATGGCCGATAGATCCTGGTAGAGGGCCACCCGGTGGCCCTGGAAAGTCAAAGGCTGCCGCTTCCGCGCCTCTGCCATGATGCGTTCTTTAAGCGGGAAGTCCGGGATAAAGGCCAGTATGTCCGGGGGCGGTGCCGAAGCCCTGCGCTGGGGTCCCACTCTATGCGCTCTATCAATCCGAATGGGAAATTCCTCCGGCTCCCCCAAGATCTCCCGAAACAAAGCTCGCAGATAGCTTGCCGCATCCGTCCCCTCCGCAGTAGATGGAATTCCTCGAACCCTAATGTTGTTCTGCCGAGACCAGTTTTCCAAGTCTTCCGCATGCGCCTGAAGGTCAATCTGTTGGTCCCTCAGGCGCAGCACCTCTTGTTGTAATTGTTCAACCTCCTCGTCTCTCCTCTGTCCGGCCTCCTCCACCGTGGCAACCCGGTCTCCCAGGCCATCCACCTCTCGGCGCATCTCCCGCACCTCGCCGGCCACTTCGTTTTTCAGAGCTTGAAAATCTTCCTTAAGGGAGCTGAAGAGGGACTCCATAAAGGACCTTGTGATAGGGGGTTCTCCGCCTCCGGCGTCAAGTGCCCCTCCGGAGGAGCCGGGAGACTGCTGCCCCCGGTCCGCTCGCTGCTGGTGTCGTCCAAGCAATTCGGGGAGTGTGCGCTCCCCCTTCCTCCCTCCTCTGCTGCCCGCCATGGTCACCGGGACACGGCGTTGCTCGAGCCCTCCGTGTCACGAGTCCACTCCTTGGGACCTCCGCTCCCGGGGGCACCTCAAGGCCCCCCGCCGTCTCCCTTCGGTGCCTTGTCCTGCTGTCAGCGCATGGGAACTCCGTACCCCCGGCAGCGGAAGCCGCTATGTTCCGCTCTCCAATCCGTCTCCCCCCGCCACCCGACTCTCCACTGGGTGGTGCCCCTGTATCCACCTCTGTCCACGTCCGGGTTCCGAGTCCGGGGCTGCCCGGACCTCCCTGCTCTCAGCAAAATATCACTCCTCCGCTAGCCTGAGCTGCTGGCTTCCGAGCACTCTCTACCACCGCCGCTCACGCCTGACGGGTCCCAGAGTAGGCTCTACATAGGGGGGATGAGGAAGAGGAGAGCAAGGGCAGGGGGGGGTCCCATCCGACACCTCACCCGCCGATCAGTAAGCTACGTCCATCAGCTCCTCTTCCCCGGAACCGGCGGCAGGAGGCGTCCTGTTTGGGCGTGCGCACCCGGTTCTCCAGCAGGGCTCTCCAAGACCTCGCCCTCAGCTACCGGTCATGGCGCCCCCGGCCTGCAGTCGATTTCCTGCCATCCTCCGCTCCGGACGCTCCCGTTGAAAGGCACCTCCGGGGGTCTGACGCCACCACTACGCGCCGGGGGAGGGCCCGCCGTGTGCTGAATAATCAAGGTCTTCCCCCATTGCCTGCACCGCAGCTGGCTTCCTGTTTTTGTCCCCCCAGCACCGGGGCTCGCACACACCGCTACCGCTCCCCGTGGCCACTGTCCTCAGGGGAGTTCTCTCCTGTTTCCGTTGTTCGCGGTCACCAGCGATGGGACCGCACAATCTGTAGGGCCGGATCTCTCCCCCGGTGGCCGCTGGGCAGCTGCTTGTTCACTAGGGCCGGCTCCCGGTCTCCGCAGCGAGAGATCACGTCTCACCTCCGCATACGGCTAGGCCCCACCAGCAAGTCTGGGCTCTCACGTAGACCGCCGGCCGAGAGTGCTCCTGCCTGGCCCGGCTCGATGCTCCGCCCCCTCCCGGCGCCTTAACTCCGGCGGCACTCTGCTCGCTGTCGGGGCTTCTTGGGTGTCTCGAGCCTCCTCACGGCTCCCACCTGAGCTCCGCTGTCTCCGCTGCTGGTTCCTGTCGCTGCATAGGGGGAGATACTGCTACGAAACCAGGGCTAGGGGCCTAACGGAGCGGGAGCCGGCCGGGAAGGCGTCCACTCACCTCGCCATCTTGGCCACGCCCCTATTATTTCTTTCTAAAAGTAAATTTATGCTTTTTAACCCCCTTTGCTTTCCAGAGATCTACCAGTCCCAGATCTTCAATATAAAGTTTCAGCCTTTCCCTCATTTTGGGTGGATTAAGTGTTTTTCTTACGGGTAGTCTATCTACCCTTGGATCGAATATCAGGTTGAAGTTTCCACCCAAGATTACAGGGACCGAGACATCCAGGAGATTGGTATACAAAACCTGCCAGGACATATGTTTTGCTAAACTGTCATGATTCTGAATGAATCTTTCCCACGTCAGTTTCCTGGTGCACCTTGTCTGGCACCTGTTTACTGTTTTCTATTGTTTTTACCAATGATTGTTGTGGCTTTGCCACTTCTATATGCCAATGCTTGCTGCAGACTATGATGTTATCAAGGCCTATTGTCCCTTCTCACCTCCAATAGTTTACCTGTGAGCTGGAATCTGGAAGCTTTTTCCTGAGCCCTTTAAATAAGGGCCACACTCTGTTCTGGAAGTTTCTTCCTGGAGCCCTTTAAATAGGGGCCACACTCTGTTCTCATTGCTGGTTATTGAGAACCCTGAGCAGCAGCTGTTCCTCTGGTTGCTGAAAGAAGATTCTGGTTGCTGCAAGCAGACTTCTTTTTTCTTTTTCCAGGTTATAGAACCTCACTCAGCTACCATCAGGTAGGATAGTTTCTTTCTTAACCAACAGCATTGTGAAAGGAACTATGTGCTGTTTTTGTTATTTGCTGTTTTTGCTATTTTGCATTTTGAAAGAAAGTTGCATATCGCGCTGAAGCGCTCTTTGAACATTTACATGTTTGGTGATTTTGGCACTTTGCATATCACGCTGAAGCGCTCTTTGGTCATTTACATGTTTGGTGATTTTGGCACTGTTATACATCGCGCTGAAGCGCTCTTTGGTCATTTTCATGATTGGTGATTTTGGAAACTTGGCACATTGTGCTGAAGCGCTCTTTGGGCATTTACATATTGATGACTCTGGCATTTTGGGCACAGTGCGCTGAAGCGCTCTTGGGGGGATTTGCATACCTGATTACTTTGGCATTGTGTCACATCGCGCGGAAGCGCTCTTTGAACATTTGCATATTTGAACTCAGTGCATCGTGCTGAAGTGCTTCCTGGACATTTGCATATTTGGACTCTGAAACAAAGCGCTGAAGCGCTCCCTTGGGCATTTCAATATTAATCTGCCCCATTAGCATATTTAATGTGTTGTGTATTGCCAAAAGGTTGTTGGAAGTACCACTGTGATAATTAACAGTGGTTAAAGCACATCATTATGGGAACATTGTGTCTAAAGCCAAGTGGCTCTTTATATGAATGTGTGCTTCGCTTTGAAACATGTTTGTTTAGCCATAACATTGTATCCTTGAGAATTATAGTAACAAAATTGCCAGTGAAGCCCGAGAAGACATACACAACGACTGTTCTATGCATAACCTGCTTTTATTTTACAGGTATGTTGTCATTGTTTAACTCATGATAAATATAGTCAAAGAGTTTTCTAAGCATGAAAGGAAAGCTAATCAAGGACAACGTCTCGTTCCAGGTCTCCCTCCCCGCAGTACCCTCCCTAATTCCCTTCCTCCCCATCCAGCCACTTTGCTACTCAGTGCAGTTAAGCTTGAGTTAAGGCTGCTGGAAGGTGGGCTTCTTGAGGGTACTGCTCCTGAGGAACCCAATGGAATTTTACCAGTTCTGACATAAACATTCTAACTTTTGCATTGACCCATCTCCCCTTTGAAGCAGTGCTTGCTATTTCTACTGTTGCTTTAATTGACTTCTTGAACAAAAAAGCAACCCCTTTGACGCAACACGCCTGGTCGGTACAGACATAAGAGTCCACCCAAATAAGTTACTTCATTACCTCTCCCCATTCCGCCTTTAGAAGATGAGTTTACTGTAAAATTATAATTTCACTATTTGCCAATTTTTAGTACTCCAGGATCCTTTGTCTTCTACTTCTAACTCTGAGACCATTCACGTTCCATGTTAAAATGTTAATTGACATCTTGCTTGCTTATATTGACCCTGATGATCCCCTGATTTGATACCCTTAGATTTCCACAAGTCGGACAGGTTTTATCCCCCATATGCTCCCACACCCAGTGTGAATATCAAATGATACATTCTTGTGAATTACCTCCATCTCCCCCCTCCCTAGAGAACCCTCCCTTCTTCTTTAGGTGAGACAGTCCAATCAATAATAGACTCCACCTCTTTGGGGTCTCTTATGTTATGAATTTGATTCCTCCATATTATTTTCAAAGAGGCTAGGAAGCACATTTGTACTGTCGGCCCTAGGGACCTTAGTTCTTGTATATGTTGCCAAAATTCTGATTGCCTGTCCTGCGTTGCCTTGGAGATTTCCGAAATGAATCTGAAAGCCCATTCACTCTTGCTGTAAGAGCCAAATTTAAGAGCCTCATTTACAATTTGTTCTTTCAAAACATAAGTTCTGAAGTTTATCAAGATTCTTCCTTTTTATATCATCTTTCCTTTCCCATGGGGGTCCCGCTGCACCCTCTGTATGTCCTCCCCCAAGGCCATCGGCTCCACCCAGGGATACTCTTTCAGGAGGTCGATCACAAAACTCTTACTATTCTCCTCTTCCATCCCCTTCGGAACATTCAGAATCCTCAGATTGTTCCTCCATGCCTGGTTTTCTAGGGTTTCAATTTTTTTCCTAAAGTCCTTCTCATTTGTTTTTAAATTTTGTATTTCCTCCTGACTCACGTTTACTTCCCTATCCACATTGGCTCGGGAGGCTTCCGCTGTTGTTCCTCGTTCAATCAGGGTGTTGATCTTAGCCACCAGGGCTTTGCACGTCCCTTGGGATTTAACTTGGTTTCTTTCTGAGATGGCAAAATTCACACTCATTTCTGACTCGATCAGTTTTTCCATGACTGTATGTTCCCTTTGAGGATTTTGCCCCCCCTGTTGCCCCTCCTTTTGCAGTTCATCCTGTAGTCCTGCTTGCACTTGTTGGTCCGGGGATGAGCCTCCAGTATCAACCTCTTCTACAGCCAAAACATGGTATCTGTTATTACACATAGTTTTTCCCCCTATCAGGTTCTCCCCAGTCATATTTGGGCCCTCTTTCCTTTTCTTCTCTTCACATGAAAGTAGACTAGGGAAATCTTGTTTGGCTTGTACTTTAAAGAAGGAGTGCAGTGAGGGGTTAATTTTTACTTTGTAGCCTACTTGCCTGCCTTGGGTGATGTGGGGGAAGGCTCAAACCTTTGGTTAATGCAGCTTGCTTCCCCTTCCTTTTTTTTTTGTTTAAATGTGTTTTTTATTAATTTTTGAAATTTTGGAAATGTTGCAATTTTACAATATTTTAGTACACATTAGATAGTAGTATTAAAAAACATTTGTAATTCGACAGTAGCGTTTCACTGGTATAAGCGTTCAAATAATGCATATCTAGATGAAACAACAATACATTATCAACATGTTGGTAATTTCTCCTACTTCAAATTAGGTAGCCTGAGGGGTTAAGAATTAGACTGTTTGCAACACAACATTAATATTACCAAAGGAAACCTTAGATTGACTCCTGTGTGAGAGAGTAACTTTTCTGTTTTATCGTAATAACACGATGCACATCCAATATCTAGCAACTACTGGTACTAGTTGCTCGCCTGCACACTGTGCTTAGGCATGTTTTGATTGTATTATATCCTAGCTTACAGCATGTACGTCGTGCAATGGTTACACTTCAGGTAATATAGGAGCTGACTTGGATAACAGTCAGTGATGGGCAATGCGCCTGTCTCCGCACTTATGTTTCTGAACTGATTAGCAGCACAGGAAATGTGATCTGGTTATGCTACCTGGGTCTGCTTCCCCTTCTTATTGTTAATTGAAGGCACTAGGACAGTATTTTTCCATATCATGCCAGTGGTAATATTGATCGCTAGGCTCCTATTCCTTAAACAATAGCTTATCCCCATTCTTTGAGTGAGGTCCTGATCTTGCACTTTTAAGGGTAAATGTTTTCTGTCCCTTTTCTCTCCATCATCCAATTGTAAGATGCTCGAGTCTTGTGTTGGACTGTTTCCCCCATCTCGGTCACTTACCAAAGTCATACGCTCGCTTCCTGGCCTCAGCTCTATCCCCTTTTTCTTGCTCTTCTTCTGCAGTGTGGATGATCCTGCTGCCATGTTGTTGAGACTTGTTGCCATCTTGCCCTGAAGAAGACCTGGGCCGCGGCTTTCCGCCCATACAGTACTCGCTGGGCTACCAAGATTCAGCAGTCCCTCATGATTCTTGTGGCATTCCACTACAAATATGCTGTTTTCTGGGAAGCCTAAGGTATTGTTGGGAATAATTAACCCCCGTATCTGTGAAGAAGAGCAAATTTTACACGCTTTCAGTTTTCGATCCACCTAGAGAGCTCGGGAGCTCCCCACCGAACTTCTCAGCCGGCCGCCATGTTCTCCGGTTTGCCATTCATTTTTATATTAAATTAAAAAATCCTATCTAATGGCAAAGTCAGATATGTACCAAATATATGACAAACGAAAGCTACCTTTACCCAGTTTGTAGGTTCTGAAGGCTTTTTTGCGTTAGCTCTCCGGCCAGTTCCCTCCCAGGCCTGAATGAGGAGTTAAACAGGTGTAAAAATTGCTCCTGGAGCAGGAAAGGTAGCATGGGAGTGGGGGGATGTTTTCCAGTTGGAAGACATGTTTCACGTTGATGTGTAACTATTCCTCTCTCAACTGTTATGTTTCAACATAAGTGTCAAATGAGGAATACTGACTCAGAATACAGCTCCTTGTTGCTCTTCAAAGATTTTTGAATCTCATCCTACCTGTGATTAATAAGCACTGCTGTACCTTAATCGTCAACATGCTACTGCTGTTGCCCAGTAGAAGGTGTGTTGCATATACTACGTCTCCGACTGTTCCTGTTATGAATGGTGGAAATGTTGCATTTCCTGATCATAGCATGATGAATATCAGTAGAAAGGTTTGCGTGCAGTTTGCATTGGTTCTGGTTGATTATATCTGGACTAGGCTAAACCCCATAATATTCAGTTATTTACATTACATTTATGGTTGGGATTTTCTAATTTAAACATTTTTCAACAAAATGACAAAAAATCTTCAAAATTGAAATTGTGAGGTATGTGGTCTTGAATCCATATTACATTTCTTGCTTAGTTGTATGAATTACCAAGACAAATAATTATCATGGATGATTCAACTTTTTAGGCAAACCGTGGGCAATTCCATAGGTCCAGTCCTGCAAATCTGTAAATATTTGAGAAATTTTAATAGTAACCCGGTATTTGTAAAGTGAAAACTGATCACCCCGAAGGGTCTCAAGACGCTTGGGCCATCAGGGAGATTAAGTGATCTATTGCCCAGAGTCACATGGTGTTGGGTTGAGCTGCCCCCGGGGATCGAACCGTGAGCCCCATGCTCCGAAGTCAGTCGTCCTGGCCGCTGCGCTACACCTCTCCCCATACGCATCTATCAATAGGTCTCTCAATAGTAACATGTAATGTTCGGGGACAGGTGTATACTAATTATACTAATTCCCCTATGTGTGCTTTACAAGAGTTCTGTTGATTTCTAAGCTCATTCTTTCTCTTTTTATTATAGACACCGAATTTGAGTTACCCTTTGTGGGAAGCCTTTAATTGTTTTCTTCTCAAATATTAAATTAATATTTATGTCTTGCTATGTATAATGTGTCCAAATATATTTCAAATTGATCTATTTATCTAATGAGATGTTATATTCTGTGCCTAATATTATTGTGGTAACAATGCCACTATTGCATTTACCCCTGTGGGAGCAGTGCCGCTCTTGGGTGGTGGTGTGTGTAAGCAGTATATCTGTTTACCATCATCAATGAGAACTAGGAAACCTCTGACATGCTAATACTGTAAACATGTTGCAACCACACTGCTACCTGAAATGTTCTGGTCATCGTAAACCTGCTGCATTGAGCCTGGGGGTACATTGCTTTACTATGCCAGTGTTTGTGGGTCAAAAGGTTTGGCACTGCATCTTCAACTTGGCCCCAGATTACTAACTACAAAACATACTGCAACCACACCACTATCTCAGGAATTCCAATGGTTGCAGAATTGCCCCAATGACAACTAGGAAGAAACATACCCTGCTTAGGTGGAGGGGTGGGGCTGTGCTAAAAGATACATGTCAGCTGTTCAGCATGGCCTAAAATGACCAATTACAACATTTTTGGCACTGTGAAGCAGGGTATCAATCAAATGATGGCAATCAATGATCCACATATACAGGTCATTGTTATTACGCTATCTGCACGGTGGCTGGAGGTTCAGGATTATACCACTATGCCTAACTCTGCCACAAAGTGGTAAAATCTGCCTTTGTCTTTATTAAAATGGCATCATCTCTCTAAAAGAGCTAAATTATTTGGATTTCTTTAACAGGGGCATTCCTACAAAACGTTTCCTTCAGATTTTTAATGACACTCGTCAATATCATGATTTATTGGTCAATGACATGCTCTCCACATCTCAAGTTAGAGAGATTAGCAAATCTCACTTGGATATGAAGCATTTTTTCTCACCAAACAAGCCCCCATTTACAGAACCATGGTGGTCACACAGAAAGCCCCTCCTTCCTCCAAATCTCACAGTATTCTTCCCAATGATGACGATATTGGATCTCATTTCAAAGGTTTTTCAAGGGAGATTTATAAAGAACGATGATTAAATAAAAACAAACTTCAAATGGAATCATACAAATTCATCATATTGCCTTATTATGACTGCCAAGGGTATGGTGCGCTGTAATAACCCCCAAAACAAAGATTCTATAATCCACAAAACTCCACGACAATATCATTTCTGATATGAACCGGAATGATCCATTTTTACTAGATGATCTAGAACTCAAGTTGACATTGTATCTGCAATAGAAATGGCCTTGCTGTTGTATCAAATCAATTTTTTTCCCTGAAAGGTTGCACTGTGAGATGTTCCACTAATTATCTTTCTCCTTTGAATTTACACGGATCTCAGTTTTCATCTTATACTGATTTTACACATAAATAAAGACAGAAAAGAATATATTTCTCTGTATTTTCAAATGGGGAAACAAGCAGGGAATAGGCATTTTGAGTGACTGTTTTTTGGCTCAAAACTGTCTACCGCATGACATTTTCTGCTCAAACCAGTTCTCTGCTGGACGAAAATGTGCAACATTTTGCACTGGCATAATTTTTGATATTTTGATGAATATGAAAAATATGAAATTGCAAAAAGTATGCAAATTACACCAATTTAACAGAATATTTAGCATTCATTTTGTTTGTATAATATTGAAATTTAGGGGCATAATCTCAAGGATTTATCGCCAGGTTAGCAACACATTATCGCAGCCAAAGTCGCGATAAATTTATCGTCCCTATTCACAAGCTGGTGCTAACAGCCGATATCACCAGTTTTCCTGCGATAGCAGCCGCAAAAAACATCTCCACAGATGACACCGGTAACTAACGCTAATGAGATGCAGAGTAGGCGTTCCCGTGCAAAAAGCCGCGACAACACCACTTCGCAACATTCTCAACGACCAGCCAGATCGGCGATAAGATCACAAAACATGCGATAAGGTGCGTTAGCAGCAGGGATTTAACACTCTCTTCTACCTGGTGTTAAGTCAGACGACAACCTGCACCAAGAAAGGGAGTCCAGCCCAGAGCCACACCTGAAGAATAACAGATGCTTGTTACATCCCCCTGCAAGCTTGTGCGGAGTGGGCTGGCCCGGCGTAAAAAGCACGTTGCTCTGGGTTTGGTTCTCTTCCAGAATGGCCAACGTGTCTGTCAGAGCGGCGCCTCTCACCCCGCCACGAGGCCCACGCCGTGAGTGGTGGTGCCGGCGATCCTGTGCACCTGCTGCACCACAGGCCGCTGGTCTTCAAACCTGTCTTGGCCGCCCCTGCGCAACCAGGCCACACTGCTCACCTGCTGACACCGGCATGTGTCAAAGACGGCCCACCAAGTGCCAGTGCAAGCTCCAAGCCCAAGGCCCGTGACCTTGGCAGCCTCCTTAGACCATCGCTAGCCTCGGCGAGACAGTCCCGCAGCACTCCTTTCTCGTTGACGTACTCCACCACTGCCTCCAGCCTGCACTGCGGTCTAGTAGGTCACACATTTGGAACTGAGTCTTGATTTTCAAATGGCCGAGTTCATATGTCAATGGCAGCATTTATATCACTGTACTCCCTTCGATGTGGTGCCACCAACTCTGTGCATAGCATTCCAACGACACCTGCTAGTGGTCCCTTGCTGACTACTGCCTTCGGCCCACTCTGCGGTCGAGTAGGTCACACATTTGGAACCGAGTCTTGATTTCTTTATTGCAGAGTTCATATCATTGTACGCAAGGAGAGGAGTAAGAGGAAGATGCGGTTCAGTTCGGAGGAAAAAAGGATCATAGTTAAGGAGGTGATCGAACACTACTAACAACTGCTCTGGTGCCACTAACTCTGTGCATCGCAAGCCAACGACACGTGGCTGTGGGTCTATGCTGACCACTGCCTTTGGCCTACACTGCGGTAGAGTAGGTCACACATTTGGAACTGAGCCATGATTTATTTATGGCACAGTTTATATCATTGTACAAGCCTCATCGCAGACTGTATCCCCTTCCAGCTCTCGTGCCACTAACTCTGTTCCCCGAAATTCATGGACACTCTCTGGTGGAACTTTGGTGACGTCTGAGTATATGGCCTGGGGGTTGTCTTCATCATCATGTAGCTGATACCCGACTTGGTCTTAATAATGAGTCTGTAGCATTCATCTCCTCCATATTGCCTATTTCTGCTTGGTTCTGCCCTCTGCATCATGCCCTGGAAGAACACCTTCCACTATCCTCCGAAACACTCAGTGACATTCACGGGGACCTGCTCAGCTCTCGTGGCCCTACCTCAGTGCACCGCAAGTCACCGTCCCATGGCGGTGTGCCTGTGCCGGCTGCAGTGCATCCGGGGCTACTAACTCTGTGCAGCTCAACTCATGGTCCCTGTCTGATTGAATATTGAATGGCCTCTGGGTCAATGGCCTTTGCGTCATCAAGGCCATGTGTCTGTGGCCCTGCGCTGACCGCTGCCTCCGGCCTCAACTACGGTCCACCAGGGCTCACACATCAAATTGAGTTCTGACCTGCCCGGACGTTGCATCACCACAGGATGCCTATGCCACCACCGCCAGGACCACCTCCAACCAACAACTGCCAGAGTCGAAAAAGTCTTACAGCCAGACTATCAGAGTTGCTCACACCTGTCGTGGATGCCATCATCAACTTGATACCCTGCTAAGCTCTTCGGGTGCCACTACCTCAGTGCACCACAGCTCATGGACCCTTTCTGATTGAGTTTTGTACTGTAGACAGCTCACGCAGCAATGTCACCTCGGGCAGTGGGGAAGACCTTGGACGATGATGAGGAAGATGATGCAGGTGTAACACACCCCACTGCAGCTGCAGCAGGAATATCCCTAAGGGGCACAATCCTAGGCAATTTATTCACATGAGCACGCTCAGCTCTGGTGCCCCAACCCCAGTGCACTGCAACTCACGGACTCGCCTGATTTCATATTGAGTGACCTCTGTACTTGCTCCGGCTACCACCCTGATGCTTTGCAGTTGTTTGTGTTATGCTGGTGTTTTCTGTTTCCGCTTTATTAGTGATTACTGTTCAAGTTGTTGCAAGCACCAACCACTCCATGAGGGCTGGCTTACACTCACCCCACACCCATCCAGCACAGGTGTCACTGTACATGTGACCCTGGCAATAAAGGTGCCGGGCACACGTGTCCGTAGCCAGTTCCACAAACTATCTCAGTGTGTCCGTGTGGTCATAATGTATGCATGAGGGCCCGGGCCCTACCACATTACATTGTGCTGTGTACAGTGGACGCAACCATGTCACCGCAGGCAGTGGGTAAGACCTTGGACATGTAGCTTTGTTGTCCCCCACTCACTTCATAAGAGGAGTGGACTGGGCCGGCGTACGCAAGTCCAGCGTGGGGGTGTGAATGATTATCCCGGGGCTCTGGACGTGGTTCAGTACTGGAAATGTGCAAATGCATGTGTCTCTGTCGCAGTGTGGGTCTCCGTTGGAGAGTGTAAGTGGTCCCTGATGGGACTTAGACACCCACCTATGTGATCTAGTTCAGCTGCCATGAGGTCGAACCCCACCCACACCTGTTCGGCCACCTCCTTCTGGCAGTCTAACACCTGGCCCTGGAATGCGATGTGTGCTTCGGTGAGGTGCTGGGAGCCAGCCATGGTGGTGGGTGCTTCCTGCTGTGTGGTGTGTGCAGGGGGTGGGATCTCCTTGATGCAGCTGGGCTGCCCTGCTCCTGGAGGTGGGTTGCCTAAGATGTCCATGGGCTGTTGTAGGGCATCGTTGTCGAAGGTGTGGAGGTCCTCTTCATCATCACTGATGAGTTGTCTGGTCTGCTCTGCTGGAGGTGTTGATTGTCCCTCTGCAATGTGAAGGGGAGATGCATTTTAACATTGAGTTGACGTGTATGTTGATGCATTGTTCAAGTTTACATACAGACTGCATGACAATGTACATTGTGACTGTTTGGGAGGACCTGACTATTTGATGCAGGACAGTGGACATTTGAACTACATCACGGATGTGAGGTTGTACACGTACATTTTCATCTCACAGTTTCCTGCTATGCCTGATGTGATTGGCCAGTTTCTACGCACAAGCGGACCCAGTTGTGTCCTCTGTTCTTCAGTGTAAGTGTTGTACTTTGTACCACATTGTCATCAATGTGGATATGTTGTTATTAGTATGTGTGTGTGCTGCATTATGGGAGACTCGCCCCTGCAGCTGTGATTTTGCTGTTCCTTATCCCTTTGAGGCGGTGTGCCTTTGACTTTTGTGCTTTTATGGTGCTGAGATGATGGCGACTTGGGTTATTTGTGCTCTTGGACGTTTTTTGTACTCTTGTGCATTGTTTGTCTGCAGATGTATTGTTGATGTCAGGGGTTGTTGGTGTTCACGTGGATGTGTCAGAGTGTGACCTGCTCCTTTCCGGATGTGGTCCACACTCAGCCACCTCACTGTCGTGGCATGCACAATGTCATGATGATTGTACTGCAGCCATGCTAATCGTCATGTAGTGGGAAATTGATAGAGATCAGGGTGTGTATAATATTCCCACTACCACAGATAGAGTAATCTCACAGTTACACGCACATACATTCATCATACGCTAGGGCCCATTTCACTAACATACGCTCAAATACTCTACCAGCAATAAACCTGTGGAAAGAAAACTCCTGGTCACCCTGCATCTATATCGAGGTCGATAAGATCTGGTTATTGAGACTGCCCTTAAACATAATCTAAACAATCTATACAATAATAATCAAAATAGTATACACAATAATTGACAAGAAATAATATCCAACACCATGTTCAAATTATATTGCTTTATCTAAATTAGTCAAATGGAAATCAATCAGAATAAATCATTTTTCTCATAGTTACCTATTCTAGCTAAATGTCAGAACGGGTCAGGACAAGTCTCTCGGTAAAGTCTCTCAAGACGAAGTCCCTTCAGCATCAATCCTCAGCAACGCAGATTCGGTACGCGGCAAAGGCAAATGGCAAGTGGCCTCTCTAAGCTAACAATTCTTATACTGAATCGAACAAAAGAAAGATACATAGAAAAGTTGTAATGTCCGCTGGACCGCTGAGCAGAGCGAGAAGGAAAGGATGTAACATTGCTACATTCGAAAATCTCCGCTCAGGAAAAATCACAAAATAAAAACTACGGAACAGGAACCAAGAAACACAAATGTATCTTGTTAGTTCTACTTCTCCTCGGCAATGAGACCAATGTTCAGAGTCTTTCTCTAAGGCTCCTTTGTTTCCCAAGGCTGCCAAGGACGTTCCATTTCACTTGAAGATTACCCAGGCTGCTGCTGTCCTCACGGAAATTTTTGCAAGGCAAGCAAGGACTGTGGTCAGCTGACTTCAGGACCATATTCAGCAGGGCTCTCTCCCATCACGGTTTTCTACTTTCAAATCGAGGCCAGGCTTACAAAATCGGCCATCTTTGACTAGGCCACCATAGGCCACAATAGACCATCTTAATTAAAAGAAACAAAAACAACGTTACCACAGCATAGTGATTAAACAGTGTTAACCCCACTAATACCCTTATGTGTATGCATCTATCTAGCACTTGCAACATAGAAAAGCATTAATTCGGAAAGCGTTTTGTGCTCAAAAATAAACAGCACATAGCAACGTTTAAACATGAAAACACGCACGTTATTGTTAAACAGCACATTTATGCATACCCACGTGTAACTCTCTCTTATTAGGACAAACGGATTGATTAATATAAACACACTTGCACAAGACAAATAATTAATTGCTAGTTATTAATAAATTAATATGACAAATAGACATACCAGAGCTTCAAAAACCAACGAATTTTCAAACAGAAAACTCTGCTCCAGCAATCCCCCTTTGGTGATTTTATCACCAAATAAACCCCCAAAAAAAATTAGTGAAAATTTAGTCCCATTTTAGGAGAAATCGGAAATGTCTTTTCCCCTTACACAACATTACAAACCAGTCACTCTTTCATCATCCCTTTTTGTCTCTAAGTAAACACTCTCCCTCAATTCTTCCAATTCAATTTCTTGCGGTTCTCTTTTCAACCTCTTGTTTTTCTTCTCTTTATTCAATTTCTTCTTCCCTCCCCTGTTTTTACAACACACACACACTAATCTTATTATCAATAAAGCAACAATTATACAAGTTAAAGGAAACAATATTCTACCTATAATAGTACTACCTATTTTTGCAATAAAATCCTTAACAGCTATCATTTTATTAGCTATTTTAGTCCATAAATTCTCAGCTTCAAGTGGTACTAATTCTTCATGCAAATCAGTAATATTTTTGATATAGACCTTCAGGTCTTTGCTTTCGTCTGGAATGTAAGTGCAACAATGTTGAACTTTCAGCATTCCACAGACTCCACCCTCCTTGGCCAATAGAATATCAAGGGCAAGTCGATTTTGCATAGACATGGCACGTACGGCACTTAATTCCGTATTCACCAAAAGAAACCCTCCAGCGGTATTTGTCGATAAGCGATCAACCACTGTGGACAGTTTCCGAATTCCATAAGCATTCAAAGAAATTCCCACTGCTGGAATCAAAACTCCAAAAATATCACCCACTATTTCAGACCAAGTTTCTCTCTTAAAACGCATTAGTAAATTAATATGTTCCACATCTCTTATCTTATCTATATGAAAAATCTTTGGAAAAACCAGGCCCACATAACACGTGCCATACCAATGGTCAGGCAACTTGTAATAAGTCTTGTTCCCACAAACATAGTATACTCCTGGAAAAATTGTATCTTCTCCACCTCTGAAACCCCAACCTGTTGCAATGAAGTATGTATCATGGCACTCACTAGTCCCAACAAAGTATGTATCATATTGGGATTTCCTTCTTGTAATGCAAAGTTTACCCTTCTGTGGTGCATCTAAAGCTAAAGTTGGACTAGCCCCATTCTTCAACTCTTTTCCCATCTCAATGTCCCAAATTGTCTCACTCACTTTATATTTTCCTGCTTTCTCTTGCATGTTCAATCTCCTTTCCTCTACCATATCCAGGAAAGCTTTCTCCTCTCCTTTCAGACTGCAAGTTAAATTATTCTTAAAAATGTAATCTAATGTTAATCCTTTTTCTTCAATAAAAATTTCACCAAAAGTGTTAGCTTCTTTAGCTGGATTCAGCTCTTTGTTCATTGGCAAATGCCCAAAAATACTATCTCTGTCAGACATCTTATAATCTACTTTCCCTAACAAATAAAAAACACTACTTAAAATACTACAAGAAATACCATATGTAGCTGGTAAATGATGATAAGTAACACCCTCTGAAACGGATGCAGGTAATTGCATACAAACGTAGCAATCCCTCACTTCCATTGTTTTCACATATTCATATAACAATTTTGAAAAAACATTACTAGAAAAGTTATTAATTGACCTATCTTTGTGTATGTAAGTATTACTAATTCTAATCGGAACTACTTTTTGCGAATTCTTCTCTATATTTGTCACATTTTCTGTATGCATCTCAAACTCAACTTTAAAAGTAACTAATAAAACTAAAACACCCCATAGAAGCATTAATAATCCAGTACAGCAGCAGCACATTCTACACCACCTTTTAAAAAAGGCACATCTATTTCGATTATCCTCTATGTTAGCCATTTTACTACTTTAATTTAGCCTCTACTACTCCACTACTGAAATTGGAACTCTTAAATTCTTTAACAATTCTTTCCAAAATTTTCTTCAGTTTTTTCCAAATGATCCTTTTGTTCACTTAATCCAAGTGAATCCTTCCTTTATTCAGTTTGGATACTTGTCATTCTTCACTTCAATTTCTTCAACATCAAATTGTATTAGATCTCCAACATCAAAATCCTCAGTACTTGACTCTTCTCCAATGTCAGTCAAGAGTACTTTCAGAATTTCACCAGTATCTTCCTCAACCACTTCTCTCAAGATCTCTTCCGGATTATTTCGAGTCACTGTTTCTTCTTTTCCTTCTTCAGACAGTGCCACATAAGACCATTCCGGTGATCTGTACTTTTGGTTGGGTCTTCTTACTCTTTTTATTTCTACTGGTTCTTTTGATTCCTTTGATTCTTTTCCTTCAGCTTTTGAACTTTGACTCGATACTTCATTCACTTGTTCAGCTTTTGATGTATTTGCTCTTATTATTCTGTATCTCAGCCTCTTAACTCTGTTGTTAGGCCAACGATCTCCTTTTATCACCTTTTTCGGCTTTATTTCTTTATTACTTCTTTCTCCAATCCAAGTTCTCTTTCTCAGAACTCGACCCTCTGTTTGTTCATTTTCATCATCCAATTCTGTTTCAAGTGCCTTCTGTTTTCGTTTTCTAGCAGTTTTCTTCTTTTCCACAGATTCTTTCACCACTGTTTGAGATTTCCCTACTTCTCTCCCTCCTCGAGTCTCCGACACGCAATCTTCTTGCTGTCTACTTGTCCCTTCACCTAGCTCATCAAGAATGTTCCCTACACCTCCTCGGGGGTCTTCCGCAATCTGTCCCTCTCTATCTTCTTCTGACCCTACTTCTTCAAGTATAATCTCAAGTGGTTCTTCAATCTCCTCCTCTTCTGATTCAGGAGTAGTCTCTGTGAAATTTCTCTTTTCTTTTCTTTTTCCTTCACTGCTTTTTGAAATTTCAGGCTCTCTTACAGAATCTGATCTTTTCTCTGATACTCGCAGTGGTTCATTCGAAGCTTTTCCTACTTCTTTCCCCACTGATTCTGTATCTTCATCATCACTTGAATCTGACTCTTCAAAATACTCTTCACCAGTCCCTTCTTTTGGGTTTGGAACTCTCAGAGTATGACTTGCATGTACCCAGTGTTTCACTCCAGCACACTTTACTGCAGTTGTCGTAGTCAGAATAACTTGTCTCGGCCTTCCCCACCTTGGAACCAAGCAATTTCTTCTTCTGTGTACCTTAATTCTCACCCAGTCTCCTGGACTCAGATCATGGGCTTGCTTCTTCTCAAGTGTGGTAGCTTCTTCTCCAACCTGGTGAAACACAGAATGAACTGCGTCAGCCAGGCCTTTACAGTAATCCAAAATCATGTCATCAGTTATTGTCACCAACTTATTGACAGGCACAAATGCATGGCGCATTGCACGTCCCATGATTATTTCGTGCGGACTCAAGCCAGTAGTTCTATCTGGAGTAGATCTAATAGTCATCAGCACTAGAGGTAAAACATCTGGCCATTTCATGCCAGTGGCTAAGCACATTTTTCCAATCCTGTTCTTGATTGTGCCATTAATCTGCTCAACCACACCAGAAGCCTCTGGTCGGTATGCACAATGTAGCTTCTGCTGTATTTTCAATGCTTCACAAATCAAACCCATGAGTTCATTTTGAAAGTGTCCACCTCTATCAGACTCAACTGTTACTGGAAACCCGTACCTAGGAATCAACTCCCTTAACAGTAATTTTGCCACTGTTATTCCATCATTTCTTCTAGTCGGGTAAGCTTCCACCCACCTTGAAAACAAACAGACTACCACTAGAACATACCTCAGTCTGTTTACTTGGGGCATTTCAATGAAATCAATCTGCATTCTTGTAAAAGGACCTCCTTCTCTGCCTATTGTTCCCAGACTCACCACTGTCTTTTTCCCAGTGTTAAATTGCTGACAAACCAAACACCTTTGACAGATGCTTTCTGCAATTGTCCTGAACTTTGCATTGTACCAGGTTTGTTTAAATGACCTAACCATCGCATCCCTCCCCAAATGTCCCTGGCCATGATACATTCTTGCCATTGACGACAAAATGGAGTTAGGCATTACTGGTCTGCCATCTCTGTAGACCCAAACATGGTCTGTTTCTCTTGGAGCACATCCTGCCTTAATCCAATCTTTTCTCTCTTCCTCTCCTGCCTCATCTTGCAACTGTTTCACTTCATCCCAAGTTTCTAAGACATTAGTAAACATCACAGAGAGAAAAGACATTTCCCCCTCTCGGTCCCGATTAATGGACTGATTTGTTTTGGCACAGTATTGCGCAACATCATTTGCGTAACGGTTTCCAACCGTGATAAAATCTTCTCCCTGTCCATGGGCAGCACATTTTACAACTGCTAACTCCTTAGGCAGCTGTATCGCCTCAAGCAATTTACCAATCATTTCAGCATTCTTTATCGGAGTTCCACTCGATGTCAAGAAACCTCTTTGTAGCCAAAGCTGGCCAAAGTCATGCACAACTCCAAATCCATACTGACTATCAGTCATCACAGTTGTCCTCAAATCTTTCCCAATTTCGCAAGCTTTTGTCAATGCTATCAATTCAGCAACTTGCGCAGATTTCACTCCTTTCAATGGTGATGCTTCCATGACCTCTGAAACTTTGCACACCGCATATGCTGCACATAACACACCATCATCATTTCTCAGGCATGATCCATCCACAAACAACACATGATCACTCTCATGCAAGGGAAGATCCCTTATGTCTGGTCTCGGTTTTGTACAGTACTCAAGCACATCCAAACAATCATGATCATCTTCCATCTTTAAACCCACGTTTTCAATATCCGGCAAGAGTGTCGCTGGATTCACATTCACACATCTTTCAAGAGTCACATTTGATGCTCCCAGAATGACTTTTTCATATTTAGTCAACCGACTATGTGACATGTACTGGGTTCTGCTTCTTGTCAAAAGAATTGCCACATTGTGAGGTACGAATACCCTTACAGGATATCCCATTATGATTCCCTCACTTTGTTCCAGACTCCTGCATGTTGCAGCCACAGATTTCAGACAACCTGGTAAACCCACAGCTACAGGGTCAAGTGTCGATGAGAAGTACGCAATAGGCCTTCTCAGTAATCCATGCTTCTGAATTAACACTGAAAGTGCACATCCATTTCTCTCACTGCAGTACAGCTCAAACTCTTTTTCATAGTCAGGCATACCCAAAGCTGGAGCCTCACACATTTTACTTTTGAGCTCTTCAAATGCTGCCATTTGTTCTGCATCTAGATCCAATGGGTCTGTCATCTCACTTTTTGTCAGTTTAATCAGTGGCTTTGCTATCAAAGAAAAATTAATTATCCACTGACGACAATAACCCACCATACCCAGGAACATTCTCACTTCCCTCTGAGTTTTTGGGGCTTTCATTTCTCTGATTATTCTGATCCTGTCATCCGTCACTTTTCTCAGACCCTTTTCAATATTGTGTCCAAGATAATGCACCTCTTTCTTGCAAAATTGCAATTTGGCTGGAGATACCTTTAACCCTCCATCTGCCAGATGATTCAGTAAAGCTATGGTATCTACTTCACAAGCTTCACGTGTCTTTGATGTCACAAGTAGGTCATCAATATACTGCACTAGTACTGAGCTCTCAGGCATGATCAAACTCTCCAACGATTTCTTCAATAACTGATTGAATATCGAAGGACTCTCCGTATACCCCTGTGGGATACGACACCATGCTAAGATACGCTGGCCAAACCTAAATGCAAAAATCGGCTGGCTATCATGATGTAATGGAATTGAAAAGAACGCATGACACAAATCAATTACTGTATACCACTCGGCATCATGTGGAATTTGATACAGGATCACTGATGGTTTTGGCACGATAGGACAACATGCCACCACAATTTGATTAACTTTTCTCAAATCCTGTACGATCCTAAATTTCCCATTAGGCTTTTTTAGTCCCATTATCGGTGAATTACACGGACTACTCAGTAGTTCTCTCAGGACTCCCTGCTGAATCATTTTCTCAATTATAGGAGTTATTCCTTCAATTATTTCTGGTGTCATTTTGTATTGAGGAATGTTAGGATATGTAATTCCCTCTTTTACTGCAATTTTCACTGGATCTACATTATTCATCAATCCCACATCCTCTCCAGTAAAATCCCAAACTGTCCTTTTCACTGTGTCTCTCAGCTCTCGAGGCAAATCCTCTGGATCAAACACAGCAAATGCACCAATTAACTCACTTTCTCTATTCTCTAGAGTCACTCGGTACAAAACATCCTCATCTGGTGTCTCAAAGGCTATTCCATCCGGTGTACAAAAAATTGTGCAGTTCATCTTGCACAACAAGTCCCTACCTAACAGGTTCACTGGACTCGTGTCACAGACAATGAATCTGTGCATGTCTGAAAATTTCCCTATCTGTACTCTTACTGGTTCAGTAAGACGTGTTCTGATTTGCGTATTGGCTACACCAACTACTTGGATTGCTGCATCCGAGAGAGGAAGATTTCTAACATCTGTTGACCTGACAGTTGATCTTGTCGCACCTGTGTCTACCAAAAAAGTAACACTCTCCTCATTTATTTTCCCATCCACAAATGGTCCTGCCTCGTCTATTTCTAGAGTTGCACCAAGTATGCACTCTTCTTCCTCTCCTCGGCACCGTCAATAATCACCCTCAGATTCACTCCCTTCACTCTTTAACAAGTACTGTTGTACCTTGTTTGAACGTCTTGCTTTGTTTACCTGTTCATCATTGTAGAATCCTGAATCCTGATTATACTTTTGTAACCCTTTATTCTGCGGCAAGGGCGGTTTTGGCTCTTGACTCTGCTGTCTCACAACTTTCTGTTGTTGCTGCTGTTGATTATTTCCTTCATTCTGCACCTGTTGATTTAAGGATTTATTCTCATTACTCACTAATGGTGGATTAGGACACTCCGATCTCCAATGCCCCAATTGGCCACAGTTGTGACAAGGAAACTTTTTTTTCGCTTCCTCAAGACTTCCTTTTCCTTTCCCTGCATATCTAGGTCTATTCCCTGCATTGTTTCCTGGATTATTCGCCTGTTCCACTAACTGTGCTTCCTGTCTTTCCGCAACTTTCACTTGTGCCCACATTGCTTTCTCTTTCAGCTTTCTTTGCTTCGCTTCAATTTCATCACTGAAGTATTTCGCATGTCTCAGAATCTCATCTACTTTCTTACTCTGCCAATCCACTGTATGCTCACGAATTCTCTCACCAATTTCAGGTCTAAGGCCATATACAAATCTGTATACAAAATGACTCAAATCTTTGTCACCCAGGTGTTCATCTCCACTGAATTGTTTAAATGCTAGTATCAGCCTCTCGTAAAAAGCATGAACTGATTCTTTCGCTTCCTGTTGTGTTCGATCTATCTTTACCCAGTCTGTCTCTTTTGCAGGAACTTTACTCTTCAGGTATACCATCACCTGATCATACTTTCTCATTACCTCTGGATCTGGTGCCCCTGTTCTTGGGTCTCTTGGATATTCCTCAGTAGGCCAACTCACAACTATTTTACACTCAGTCCACAAGTCTGCTGGAACAATTATATCAAACAGACTATTCAGGTCAACCCACAGCACTTTTGACAATTTCACAAACCTATCTACCTGCCTATACCACTCGACGGGCTTTTCTCTCAATCGAGGGAAATCATTTGTGAATGATAAAATATCCTGTCTGGTCCATGGAACATGTACATATCCTCCTCCAGGTATTTCTCTCATAGGATAATTATCCACTGGTTTCTCTTTTTCTCTCACTGGAAATGCTGAATAAGTTGTTCTATCTTCAGCTTCCTCTCTTTTCTTATACCACCTATCCTTCCACTTTTCTACATCACCCCATCTTCGCAATAATGCTACCATTTCTTTAATCTGTCCTGTTCTACCAGTAGCATTCAAATTTTCAATATCCTTCTCTGTAAAATCCATCCTGTGGGTTTTTTGTAAAGCTTTCACTTTATCAATGTCAACTCCCTGCTCATTCGCTATTGCTCTTAGCCTGTCATGTGTATTTCTTGCTCTCCAGGTAATGTTCTTGCACATAAACATTAGCTCACCATCATGATGACTCTTCAGAATTTCTGTTGGAACTGTTCCTGTAACAAGCTCTTCTAGTTCTACACGTAACCTAGCCACGTCAATTACTTGTGAATCTTTATCCTTTTTCTGTAGAACTTTCATCCAATCATTCAAATCTTCAACTGTTATTTCAGCAGTTTTTCTCACTGGAACCACTCTCTTCTGCGGTTCTAAAATTGGCATCCCTGAACAACTAGCTTCACTAGCATCTAATATTTCACTACATGTGTCATGTCTTGATTGTCTCAGGTCACTTCTTTCTGCTCTTTTGCCTGAATCTCCTGAAGGACCAACTGAATTTGTCAAATTATTCCCAACATATGGAATCACCAGTCCATTTTCACCTGTCCTCTGTTTGTCAAACACAGGCATAACCGGACCTATTGTTACAGGCACCGTAACAGCTTCCAGATTCTTCGTTAACTCTCTAATCTTCTCAGTCAACTCTGTTGTAGTTCTGGCTAATTGTCTGGCATTCTCATCAAGGTAGTGATCACTTCTTAACTCAGGTGTCTCATTTTCTGTCTCACTGACACAAACTGTATCTCTTATCGGAGAAACAACTGGTGTACTCTTATCCGGTTCTGGTCTATATGGAGGTGGTCTCTTGTAAATCATGTCATTCAAGACCTCATCCTCATACTCATTAACTCCATATTTTCTCATTTCTGACTCAGGAACCCTTTCTGCTCCTCCTTCAACTGTTCTCATCGGATATAATCCCTCTGACATACTAACATCTCGCCACCTTTTCATTCGATCATGATGAGTCTCACGATCATGTCTCCTCCCAAACATATATCTGTAGTACCCTCCAGATCTCTGTTTTTCTCGCTCATGTACTTCCTCTTCCCATTCCACTAAAGCCTCGAACTGTGTAGGTCTTGGTTTCGGGTCTAGACATAACATCTTTTCCCGTAAATTTCTCAACACGGCCAGATTAAATGAACCATGTTCTGGAAATGCTAGAACACCATCTTCTTTAGTATACCTAACCCAATTCTCCAACCATATACAGGTATGAAACCCATATTTCGCAGCCATGAAGGATGCAGGTGTTTTCGTTGGAGGTAACAACTCACCCTCTCTCGTTTTAACATCTTTATCCTTGTTAAACCACTTTTTAATTTTACCAAAAAATGTTTTCTTCTTTTTCTCTTCTTGGTAATACATTTTAGCGTTTACCAAAAACTCTCTACTCTTTCCGTATTATAAATATACAATACGAATTTTCAACCAATAGCAGCGCGACTCACACTAACGCACCAATCCTGGAGCGTCTACGTCACTAAATAGCTCTTCCAATCCTTGCGCGGCTCACACTAACGCACCAATCCTAGCGCGAACACTATTCTGATCCACTATCCAATCAGAGCGCGGTCTTTCTGACGTCAACAGTCGCTGCAGTCGCTTGTCTCCTGTCTTCTGTCACTCGTCTACCCCTCCTTTACAAAATCTTTTCAGTAGACTTCGTGTCAAAATTTCTACAAAATCTATTAGTTACAACATAAAAACATCTCCATTGTCTGCTTCGCTAACCACAGAATAGTAAAAGAGAGTCTATTTCACAAGAAACCTCTCGTTGACACAGTAGCACATCCCTCTACTCTGCCCTTCTAACGTACATTCATTAACTGTTTCCTCTAGGACTTGTCCAAAGAGTCTTACAATCAATTAGATATGTATATACATTTACGCACATTCATACAAGAAAATATAGTACATACACACAGAATCCTGCTTCCCGAGAACAGCGAACAATCTGCTCCACTACAGAATTATAACATACATCAACTAAACAGCTTTCCTCTGTCCAGTTTCTCGAACAAGCTCAGAGAATACCTATTACTTCTCCCGCGATAAGCTTTAACGGTAACCCTTATGGATCCCTGGGACTTAAGACCAGAGTTTCACAGATAACCTTCACTATCATACACACTCCTTATATACCAGAAATATCTAATAGTAACATACGACGATGTCACTAATTCCGAACCCAGACAATGTGACGCGCAACTTCAATTGTCACACGTTATTCTTTACAATTCCGTCTTTCCCGAGAGCAGCATATACTTCCCTCTGCCCTACTACGGAACTGCTACCAGCTCCCAAGTTCCAGAAGCACTACATATAACTCAACATTACGACTCCAACATATAGTATTAGTACATATACCAACATCAACCAATAATCAATAATCAATAAGCTAATGTACAAGCAATCTTATCAGATCAAGACAATCATCAATAACCATCCTCTGCTACCAGGAAATTGATAGAGATCAGGGTGTGTATAATATTCCCACTACCACAGATAGAGTAATCTCACAGTTACACGCACATACATTCATCATACGCTAGGGCCCATTTCACTAACATACGCTCAAATACTCTACCAGCAATAAACCTGTGGAAAGAAAACTCCTGGTCACCCTGCATCTATATCGAGGTCGATAAGATCTGGTTATTGAGACTGCCCTTAAACATAATCTAAACAATCTATACAATAATAATCAAAATAGTATACACAATAATTGACAAGAAATAATATCCAACACCATGTTCAAATTATATTGCTTTATCTAAATTAGTCAAATGGAAATCAATCAGAATAAATCATTTTTCTCATAGTTACCTATTCTAGCTAAATGTCAGAACGGGTCAGGACAAGTCTCTCGGTAAAGTCTCTCAAGACGAAGTCCCTTCAGCATCAATCCTCAGCAACGCAGATTCGGTACGCGGCAAAGGCAAATGGCAAGTGGCCTCTCTAAGCTAACAATTCTTATACTGAATCGAACAAAAGAAAGATACATAGAAAAGTTGTAATGTCCGCTGGACCGCTGAGCAGAGCGAGAAGGAAAGGATGTAACATTGCTACATTCGAAAATCTCCGCTCAGGAAAAATTACAAAATAAAAACTACAGAACAGGAACCAAGAAACACAAATGTATCTTGTTAGTTCTACTTCTCCTCGGCAATGAGACCAATGTTCAGAGTCTTTCTCTAAGGCTCCTTTGTTTCCCAAGGCTGCCAAGGACGTTCCATTTCACTTGAAGATTACCCAGGCTGCTGCTGTCCTCACGGAAATTTTTGCAAGGCAAGCAAGGACTGTGGTCAGCTGACTTCAGGACCATATTCAGCAGGGCTCTCTCCCATCACGGTTTTCTACTTTCAAATCGAGGCCAGGCTTACAAAATCGGCCATCTTTGACTAGGCCACCATAGGCCACAATAGACCATCTTAATTAAAAGAAACAAAAACAACGTTACCACAGCATAGTGATTAAACAGTGTTAACCCCACTAATACCCTTATGTGTATGCATCTATCTAGCACTTGCAACATAGAAAAGCATTAATTCGGAAAGCGTTTTGTGCTCAAAAATAAACAGCACATAGCAACGTTTAAACATGAAAACACGCACGTTATTGTTAAACAGCACATTTATGCGTACCCACGTGTAACTCTCTCTTATTAGGACAAACGGATTGATTAATATAAACACACTTGCACAAGACAAATAATTAATTGCTAGTTATTAATAAATTAATATGACAAATAGACATACCAGAGCTTCAAAAACCAACGAATTTTCAAACAGAAAACTCTGCTCCAGCAGTGTCACTTGCATTGTCAGTGTGGGTCACAAATATGCATCTTTGCTGGGTTTCGCACATGTGCATGTGTTGGTTGTGAGATTGGTGATGTGTGGGGTTGGACCCCTTTGGGCACATGGTGGACAGGGGCCTACTTGGTGTTTGTATGTGTGCTGCAGTGTGCCATGGGGATCAGGGACATGATCCAGAGTCATTGTTGGTGTGCAGTGTGCTACACATCATTGTGCATGTGTGTCATTGTGCCCATCTCCCCCCTGTCCCCCCAGTCCCTGGTCATTACTCACCCTGTTGCTGTTGGGTCAGGTCATATGGAGCTGTGTCCGGACTCCCAACTCCTTGCACCGTCTCCACACTGATGACTGTGGCCACCATTTCCACCAGCTCCTCCTGTGGCGCAGGACTCCCATCTCTAGTCACCGTTGCTGCCTTCCTGTTGGCAGGGGGTTTCTGCTTGGTTTGGCATTTCACATGATGCCAGCGCCTCTTGACCTCCTACATTGACCTCGTTGGCACTCCGACTGCATTCACGTAGTTCAAGATGGACTGCCATATTTCCGTTTGTGTTGAGAATGACACAGTGGGGGTGACTAACAGTTGTTGGTAGAGTTATATCACCTCCGTGACGATGAGCCACTTTTCATGAGGACTGAACCCCGTCTTCCTCTTCCTCTTCTCCTTGGCCTTCTCCGACCCGAGGTTCCTTGATGGTCGTCTGTGGGGCTTGTGTGGTTCACGTTGTCCACTGCACTCGGTCCGGATACATCCAGGGTGCTACGCAGTTTATTTTTCCCTTTTTTTTTGTTCTGCTTTTGTAGTGCATTTTCCCGCATGACGCGTTGGAATTGAAGGCCTGTCGCTGGTTATCGCTGATTTTTGTATCGCGATTGGCCACATCACAACTTTTTTCGCGTTCATGTTTCGCCTTTTTTTGGCGTCGCATTAGTTTTAATGCGGTTAGTCAACACGTTATCGTGAGACTATCGCATGGTTCCGCAGGGTTTGAGAATACAACGTTAACACAGTGTTATTTTAGACTGCGATGTGCATAGCTGCGTTAAGATAATTTTGCGATAATTATCACACGTTCTTGAGAATATCCCCCATAGAGTTTAGTATAGTTCGATTCTTCTAAATTTGTTTCAATCAGTTTCGACAGGGCTTGCTTGCATAAACTGGAAATGCGTGCTCACAAAGTGATGTTGGGGAATAACTTTTTATGGTGCGTATTATGGGCATCACAATTTGCATTTGGATTTTTTTTTTTGTGTGGCCAGTGTCATATGTGTTGTGAATCGTGTTTTCTGAGTACCACCCTCAGCCATGCTGTGCTACTTTTTCAAATGTCTACATTATTGTTAGTATTGTATATATCAGCATTATTTTCCCATTGCTGTAATAGTTGTCTGAGTTTTTGGTGTTTTGTAGTAACATTTAGTAGTCTGGGTTATGTTGTAATTTTGTTTGCGAAATTATGCTGAATTTCGTCTTGTGTGTTTGTTGGTATCTTGCAAGATATTTGAAGGCAGGGGCAACGTGATGCTATATTGCAGCAAGAGATGGATTCGAGGAGAAAATGTTTCTCGGCTGCCCTTCGTGGTTCAAGTAAGATTTTTTCTACTTGAACCATCTACTATGGGCGAGACTCATACGAAAATGTAAACCCACAAATCTCACGACATTTTGCGAAAATCACATAATATAAAATTGGCAGATTTCATGAGATTTTGCTCAGGCCTAAAATGTCTAATGCATCACTTCTTGCATTTTTTTTTAAAATAATCTATGGTTATATTGTCAACGTTTAACATTTGAACTGCCATGCGTTTAGGAGTATTTTGACAACTTTCTAGAATTTCCTCTGCGATTTTTTCTTGATGACCCCACAATGTTATTGCGTTCAGTTTTTCCATATTATCTATTTCTGAGATTGATGGGGCATCATTTCTGTTCCTTTTGTACCACTATTTTAACGCCTCCTTCACAACTGACTCAATGCATTTACTGATTATAATATACACATTTCCTAACGTTCTTCATATAATTTATGAGGTTCTTATGATACCTATGTGTATAGAAGTACATTACTAAAAAAAATCAGATAACAGTTTTATGTAAGACATTTATTTTATTTTCAACCAACTTTAGAATGTGAATGCATTAAGTGATGAATGACCTCTGTGGCCCAGGCGGACTACCACTCACTGTATTTAGAGAGCTCCACCTGTCTGGTAGAGACCTCTATGCCCTTAGAGAAGCCACCACTGCAATGTTCCTCTAAATACATTCAAAGTATGCAGAACGGCTGTCCTGTTTCATGCAATTGCTCAGCAAACTTATTTTTTTTTTTTTTTACAAAAAGAAACTCACAGAATGGGGTTTAGGATTAAAATAACAAATATATCCTGGCACCCTGAGAGTTTTCTCCTGAGGTGTGGTGGTAATTTTTTAGGTCTCGCCTGACCCAGCGCATGCGCTGGTCTGGCGAGACTTATTGAGAGGGTTCCAAAAAGTGCTACCAGGCCAGCCTAGAGCTACAGTGCATGTGCGCGGGGGTGCACGCCACGCTTGACCACGATTACTTTCACTTTCACGGCCGCAGGGCCGCTTTGATGTTTGATCGCGATCACTTTCACAGCCCCACGGCCGCTTGGCACAGCCAATAGGTCTCGCTTTTGGGACCTTATAAGTATTTAGTTATGCAACTGTTGCATGGCTAAACACTTACAAGATCCCAAGAGCGAGACCTATTGGCTATGCCAATGCTTGTTCTTTATTTGTCTTTGGGACTGCTTGGCTTTTCCTGGTGATCCTGTGGTGAAAACAGTGCATCAAATCACCTGTTCTAAATAGACTGGATGGTTTTATGAAATTACACTCAAGGCTCCAAATCAGTTGGACCATTGGGGTAAGGTATCCCTCTGCAGAGCTAGTGGGGGCACTGACAGTGGAATCATAATGGTACGCAGAGTATGAAATAAAGCAAGTGGCCTGTAAGTTTAGTGGCTAGGCAACTCAACCACGTTTATTGCTGAGTACCATGTTTGCCAAACTCTAAATCATGGCCTCTATTCTTTGATTTAATTGCCTCTCTAAACTATGTCATTATTTAGGAATACTCAGGTTAGCTTCATACAATCTTATATTAACTGGACTAACTGTACTGTGTTTTTTGTCATCCCAATTTTATCTAAACAACTGTTATGCGATGGCAATTATTTGAATTCTCCTAATGCCTAATTCACTGGTACAGAATGTTCTCCCATGACTACTTCATCCTTTTTAATACTCACATATTACATCAGTTTGCAGATCTCTTTTTGTAACCAACATTCTTAGCACTCCTTCACTCAGACATATGAATCTTCAATTCTGACTATCCATGATGTTCTTGTACCATTCGTAAGAATGTACTATAGATTCAATTCAAAAAGAGAAATTTTAAAGCAATATAATAAAGAGAACTTGCTGAATGGATTAATTGTCCAGTCTACTTCTCCAGAAGAAACCTCTCTTTTTGTGCCACAAAATTCTGGATCTACAGCACTCAATTTGTAATTGTGGTTTAAATAAAGTCACAGTAAATTACAATTCCCTCTTCTGGAACTAGCATCCCCTGCTTCTTTTGCTGGCGCCTTTGAAGCGTGGGACAGCATTGACGTGGTATTTGAGTGTCATACTGCATGTGGGCCAACAATCTCTGCACACAGTACTCTGTTCATCGATGGAACAGTTCAGCATCCTCAGTTGCTGAAAGGGAAGGAAAAAAGAGGTTATTTAATATTATTATTATTAAGACATTTTAGATAGCTCTCAGATACCCCATGAGGGATTCCTGGAGCTAAAATGTCAGGTCACATCTGTCCAGGTCTCGCTAACTCAGAACAGCTAGGTCTTCAGCTGTCTTCAAAAGATTGCCAGCGAGAGAACTTCTCATGGGTTCTGGGGGGACGTTCCACAGCTTGGAGCCCTGAAATGCAAAAGACTGGCCTCCCATACTAGTGTTTTTGACTATGGGGACAACGCACAGGGAAAGTTCACTGAAGTGGAGGGAATGGGAAGCTTCGTAAGCTCTAACGAATTCATGCAGATATTGTCACCCCTGCTCTTGCTCTGTGCACATAGTGAATCACCTTCTGCACTGTAAGCCTGTGGAGTTTCCATAGTAGACAAGAGGCTGAGACACTTCACAGGAGTCTATAGAGCATCCTAACTGGAACAGGATTTCCAAACAGTGTTGGGAGCCCCACAGGGAAGGATTCTTTCCTAGCACCAGCACCTCAGTCTTGTCTCCTTTGAGTTTAAGTGAATAGTGAATCATCTACTCCATGACCAGGCCCAAGCAGGAGTTTAAGGTCTCAGAGTTGTCGTGCTGTGCTAGTGACAGGGAAAAGATGATTTGCTAATCATTTGTGTATGAGAATAAAGTATTTGCACGACTTTTCACCAAGTTAGTCAATGGGCGCACACAGATGTTGTATAATGCCGGACTTAGCGAAGATGCTTGAGGAACCCCTGACGTCAGGGCATGCCACCCCACGGAGATAGTGACTGAGACCACCTGAAAAGACTGATCTTTTGAGAAGCCTGTTATCCAAGACAGGACCATTCCCTGATGTCCCAAGCTGACCCAGTCTCTCTAAGAGAGTGTCATGGGACACAGTGTTGAGTGCCGCACTGAGATTAAGTAAAATCAGAGTGGCCATCTCACCCCCATCCAATAGCTATGTAAGATGTTCTGTGAATGCTAGAAGGACAGATTCGATACTGTGTCCCATCCTAAACCCTGATTGAGGGTAGTGAAGGAAGTCCTGGGACTCCATAAAACTGGAGAGTTGTCTGTTGACATGTTTCTCCATTATTTTGGTCATGATGGGAAGCATAGAAGCTGGTCTATAATTCGCCCATTGTCAGGATCTAGGTTAAGTTTCTGCAAAAGGCACCGGCCCATGACATGCTTCCATGCCTGTGGAATCTGCCCCTGCGTCAGAGATGAATTAAGGAGTCCCACCAGCAACTGCAGAATATCCGAATCCAGGGACCTGAATTTGGCAGTGGGGAGAGGATTTGCAGGTGAGACAGATCTTATTAAATTCAGTAGTGATAGGAACTTAGGCAGGTCTAAAGTATCGCAGACATTATGTTTATGATGAACTTGTGTGGAGGCTGGACCAGTCAGGTCCTTGGTGGCAGGATATTACTTGGCGGGGAGACGTCCTTCCATTCTGTCTTTAGTGACAGCTGGATATCTGCCACCCTCTCAACAAAGAAACATTGAGGATGCAACAGTACTGGTGCAGGTGAAATCCTGTTAGGATTGGAAAGTTCCTTCACCACTAGGAAAAGAGATTTTGAGGAATTTTGGGACAAGGTAATTTAGTGCAAGTAAAAGGTGGCATGGGCCTCTCTACAGAGGCCATGATAGTTCTTCAAAGCTGTTTTGTATATGAGTTCACTATCCTCAACATATGCAAGTCTATAAGATCTCTCCAGGCCCTTACATCTTGATTTCTCTGACCGTAATGCCTCTTTGACTTGGTGACTGATTTTAGCTGGCAGAACTCTACCCAGTAAGTCCTGCAACCAGTGATCATTCCTAGGCTGGTCAAGCTCAACCACTTGAGTTAAACTGGGCAGTGTATTCCTCAGTTGACTATTAAGGCCTTGGATGTCTGATCGTGACCATGCCCTATGCATGATCTGAGGCCGCCCCTTCACTCTAGCCAGAAGATGACATGTCCGGACTGAAAAAGGTACTGCATAATGATCCGGCCACAATAATGGCATGGAAGGAACCACCTCCAATGATTTTACACGACGAAGAGTTACTAGTGGGAATTTAACAAGCATATTTTCAGTCATGCTAGTTCCCATCACGTCATGTGAAAGGCTGAAAGCAAAAACTCCTAGTTTGTAAATATCCACCCCAGAATTGCTGAATTGCCTTGGCATGGATGTAAACAGGCCCTTTGTCTGCACAGCCAGTTGAAATGCTGTTCTTAACCCCTTCAGTGCCCATGACGAGCTGGACTCGTCATGGGCTGCGGTGGCGCTGTGCCCATGACGAGTCCAGCTCGTCATGAACTCCGCCCGCTAATGGAAGGCGCGGCACTGGGCGGGGAAAGGGGCGGGCATGCAAGGGGTTAAAGAACATGTGGTAGTGAGGGGGAGATGTGTGGGTATTTAAAAATGTCTTTTGTATTGGCCGTTGCATGTTGAGTGACAGCATCATGCTCTGTCCCTGGCATGCCACCTGCTATGCTTCTGAGAGCACATTTTATCTTCATTCACATTGTCACTGGGTTAAATCTCAACCCTGCGGGCCATTTAAAGACTTTGGGATACATCGGGGGTGATAGCACGATTCGCTAATCTAGTTACGCATCACTAGTCAAGTCAAGTCAAAAATACTTTTATTAATTCTTTAAAAATCATAAAAGGATGGCAAACCATCATAAAATTCTAGTTCTAAACATTATATAAACATATGTATATAAAAGATATATTTATGTAAAAAATTGTTATTATTATTATTATTATTATTTTTTTTTTAGGTATCGTTTTGAAACATTGATCTGGAAGAAATCGTTGGAAAAGGGAGCCATGATCACAGTAGAAAGTCCATCAAAAAGTTAAATGTTTGCTTGTCATGAAGAAATTTTGTCCAATTCTTTTGCTGCTACTTTCCAAAATTTTATAGCACTGCAGGAGAGTGGAGTTGAGAACCATCCAAGACACTTAAAAATGTCTTTTGTAATGGCCGTTGCATGTTGAGTGACAGCATCATGCTCTGTCCCTGGCATGCCACCTGCTATGCTTCTGAGAGCACATTTTAACTTCATACACATTGTCACTGGGTTAAATCTCAACCCTGCGGGCCATTTAAAGACTTTGGGATACATCGGGGGTGATAGCACGATTCGCTAATCTAGTTACGCATCACTAATTAAGATGTTGCTAAAGAGAGGGCATTTTACATGAAGAACACAATGTGTAAGCTGCCTGCATGTTTTCCTTAAGTAAATGTGTGAAGCTACTCACCACGTTCCTGGTGCTAACAAAAATGGCTTTCCTATTCTGAGAATTAATTTTACCATTTTTTCATACTGATACTGCAGGGCTTTGAATGGCAAAGTCTGGTATAAAAGACCGAAATCACCTCAGGGCGCAGTTTTACTTGGTATGGGTCAAATGCTGATCCTTGAGCAGAATTGTTATAACACAGGGTTCAAAATTCTTAGATTTACAACAATCTTGCTTATTTCCCCTTGATAGATCTCATCAGGTCAAACCTGCTGTAATGTACTAAGAGCAAAAATACAGTGCATTCCGATGAACGTGCAATGCGGTGCGAATAACATTTAATCCTTGGCGAGTATCTTTCGACGACTACCAACTGTGCATTAGATTCCAATCTGGCACGTGAATGTGAAAGACTTCCTTACTTATTATTTTTTTTTTTTAAAGTTGATACACAAATGCCAGATTGGGCCTACTGGCACTTTGATTATCCTTCCCTCGTTGCCCATGAATCGTTGTGGGTCAAAGCTATGAATTTACCTTGAAATAGTCCATCTCTGACATGTGTTTACTGCATTCAAATGAGAGCAAGGTCGGCTTTAGGGCAGTATGACTGGTGCAGCCGCACCGGGCGCTGACCTGTGGAGTGGGGAGCTGACCTGGGGGGGGGCAGGGGGGGACGCTGTGCTTAGCAATATCTTATGATTGGAGAGATGAAGGGCATTTTTGCCTGGTGGTAATGAGAGAATCTGAGGAGGGGGTCATGGGGCGCGGGGGCGACAAAAACGATTGTCGCACCGGACGCCACCAGTGCTAAAGCCAGCCCTGGGTGGGAGGTATGAACTGAGGATAACGTAGGAATGCGAACTTTGTCCAGACCTCCTTGTATCCGGTGCTTGAGGACATGCCACACCTCTTATGCTCCTGTGATAAACTGTCAGAAGAAAGGAAACGTTTGCTTAAATGTTTGTTTAACCAACGAGGAATACGCACCCGAAGGAACGCCGTGCTTGCATGCTTCTCCCCCGACGATTTGCGGCTAAACTGCAATTTGGTGAAATTTATGAAAGAGGTGGAGATAAGGATGCAGGAACCTGTTTTTTAACTTATCCTGGAGTCACTTGATAGTATGAACTGCACACAATTACATTGATTTTATTGTAAAACTTATCAAAGTGACGGAAATGGTATAATGATAATCTTAACCTGGAAGATTTTTATCATTTTAGATTGAATTTAAATATGTGTTGGAAAATGTAGAGAATGTATTCGTTTTATCTTCTTTTTATTTTTATAATGTGGAATTGCAATGGTTTTTATTAACTGTGCAAATAAAATTTACTTACTTACTTACCGTGCCTGAGCATCAAACACGAGTGTGACAAGATTTTATGCACACTTTAAAATCTCGGAGTGGCATTAGGGAACTTTGAGCAACAGAGGGACTGAAAATGAAGGGACGCCCAGCTGAGGAGAGCTGCATGCGTAGGCCGCGCGCGCGGGAGGAAGCAAATGCGTTTCAGCTTCTTGACTTAAATAACACCAGCAGGGAGCCCAGTCAAATGGGCTTCGAGGGGACGCGCACTCCTTCCTAATGAGCACTTGAGGCAAACAGCCAGATTTAAGGAGGCGTGCCCTCATTTTAATCAGCGCAGGATGCAGCATCGCAGCCTAATGCTCCACAGAGCAGCACCGTGTATCACCAGTGGCACAGCACCCAGCGGCATAGCCGCGCTCCATAATTACTTCCGATAATTGTTCTCTTCTAAATGTTGCTAGGGCAATTATTGTGGCCCCATCAAAATTAGGATTGGATGATGAATACCAGACGCGAATTACTGTGATTGGGAGCGAAATTGGGAAGGATGGATTCATTTGCCTAGCCCTGCGTCCAGGAGTGGCTGTGATGTGACATAAATTGAATGAAGATGAAGGCAAGTTGATTACTTGGTTGTGATCAGAAATGCAATGTAAATTGCAAGCGTTGGGTCACTTGAGGACATGGTGGGAGCAAAAGGAAAATCTTGTTGACAAATTTCAGGATGGGAGGACGGGAATCTGGCGCTTGCTGACACATTTCACTGCGATTTTACCCGTTCATTGTACCTTGTGAGATATGAGCACACTTCATCAGTAACCGCAATCTAGTGTTTCTGTCAATTTGCTTATTTCACATCAACACTCCTCATTCTTTTAACCTTTTTGACATAATGTTTAAACATGATAATTTCTAATTACACCTTTCTAACCTTTCTACTCTCGCTCGTAGGATCCAAGTCCTCTATATCTTATCACACTGTCCAGTTTTTGATCCTCTTAGCACCATTGTTCTGGAACATTCTCTGTGAAATACCTGTTAGCTCCTTCACTCACCAGCTCTGTTTAGCTTCTTTTAAAAACAACCTCTTCCGTCTGAACAGCTTATGTAACTGCCTGGCTTTCTCCAATAGGAGACACACTTCTTGCATTTTGTAGAACAAGTGTGTATGTATGTATGTATGCATGTATGTATATGTGTATGTATGTATGTATGTATGTATGTATGTATGTATGTATGTATGTATGTATGTATGTATGTATGTATGTATGCATGTATGTATATGTGTATGTATGTATGCATGTATGTATGTGTGTATGTATGGATGTATATATGTATGTAAATATGTATGTATCTTACATAACAACACCTGGCTGCATAGCAATGGAGAGCTTTACATCAGAGGTATATTTATAGTGGGTAGATAACAAGAAAGCAGGGTGGCAATGATACAGAATGAGAGTGGAGAAAGTAGGGGGTCCTGGAAAGTCTTATAGGGAGGTCTGGCTACACGAGGATAGGCAGAGTCATGGCAAAGTATGGGAGTGGCAACCCTTCATGTGTCCTCAGAAATTTTGGTAATTGACCAGGGATGAGGTTTTGATTTAAACCATGAGTTTTCGACATTTACCAAAGTTGAACAAAGATTGAGCCTTGTGGATCCAGACTGGGGTGGCATGCAAAATGTTAAGAGAAAACTAATACTTATAACCTGTTTTGATGTGTCAGTTCATCCCGCAAATCTACCGTTGCAAACGCTGCAAAAAGCAGAAGTTGCACATACTTCATTTTACCAACCTCAGAATAAATGAAAGCGAAGCTAGCCTTCTGGGACATGAATCTGTGGCATGTGGATCACATCAGATTTCAAAGACAAGTGTTAAGTTCAATGAGACATAATAGGGAAACACCTGACATCTCCTCTTCTCCTCCCAGCTTCTACAGAAGTGCATTGTGGCAATGCTGAAAATATTGCTGCTGCATTAGATTTTTAAAACTTGGTCACATAGCAAAGTGTGGAGCCAGAATGTTTATGTTCAGCAAACTTTACATATAATTATACCTACGCGTAATCGATTTTTTCAACATGATTGTTAGAAATTGAGTTCCTGGTTGAATGCGTTCATGCTGTAACCACAATCCTAGTCAGGATAAATCATAAACACTGCCTAAATTAACCTAAACTCCCCCTCTATGAGCTTGGCACAGAGCAGCCAGGCTTCACTTAAAAGGCAATGCATAAAGCATTTTGTGCAACACTTCAAACAGTAAAACAGTGAAAACACCACACATTCAGACTGAAACAGAGCCACGAGATGGTGACTCTCACGGTTGTCAGCTGCAGCAACTTGTTGGAACACATTAGGGACTAGCTCCTCTGAGGTCACCAGACGACATCTGACATTTGCCATACTGGCTCCAGTGTCTCTCAGAGCCCCCACCCGCTCCCCATTGATGGTGATCCACTGCCTGAATTTCCTAGTATTACTAGGCATGTGAGTTCTCTGCACCATCGCTCCTTCACCCAGGGACACTAGAGTAATCTCTGTACTGTCCCCCACCCTCTCTGGGACAATCTCCTCCCCAAGTGCTTCACTAGCCAAACCCAGTGACTTCCCACTGATGGGGGCTGTACCCGCATGGAACCCTTGGCATCTCCCTTGAAGTGCCCTTCCAGTTGGCACTCATACCAGTTAGGGCGTGCCGTTGTTCCTTCTGCTTCTGATGGGTACCCTGCTTACCATTGTGGTGATCTCTCCCAGATATGTTCTTATGGACCCTGTTGCTAATCCAGCGGTCTGCCTCCTTAGCAAGCTTCCTGGCATCAGTGAGCTTACTATCAATCAACTGCTGGCGCACATCTGGAAAACAATTACTGAGCATCTGGTCTCTAACAAATAGTTCATACAGCCCTTTGTAATCTCTCACCTCACTACCATCACCCAACCATTTAGTGACATGCAAAAGGAATCCAGAAAATCCATGCAGGACTGCTAAGGCAGCTTCTGGCTGTCTTTGAACTTGAGCCTTTACTTTTCTGTGGTCAGACCATACTTTCTGTTAAAGGCTTTTTTCATCGGGGATACCTCATCCTGTCCTCCTTCTCCAGGGCCAGTAGGGTGTTCCTCACCTCGCTTGGAATATGCCCCACAGTTTAGCTTCTTTTTCGCCCTCTGTGATCTTGTGCATCTGCAGGGCAATGCCTCAAACTACTTATCAATGTTGTCTCCTGCAACAACAACAGGCACCAGACCTTTGGGAATGTGGACCCTCCTGCCTCAAGAGGGCATGGAAGAAAAGCTGCCAGCAATACTGCTGGACTCTGCCTTTCTGATCTTAATGCTCCTCTCATGAGCCAAATGCTCCAAAGGAATTCTCTCCTCCATAGCCAGATTCTTTTCCTCTGTTTCCAGGGCCAATTTATTTTTCTGTCTCTTCAGCCATTTCCAACTTGTACTCCCTCTCTACCTTCCTCTCCACAAGCTCCTCCGGGGATTTGGAAACACACTGCTCCCTACATGTAAAGAGGTCTTCACTCCTGCAAGGATGTTACCCCCGCCTCAAGAGGTCGCAGCCCAAGACCCTCTTGTGGGTCTTCCTCTGATCCCTCATCATCCTCCTCATCCTCCTGGTCATCTGATGCGGCTAGAGAATTGATGGGCCACTGCCCATGCCCTTAAAGCTTTCTCAAGCTTTACCTTCTTAGAGCTCCTCTTAGCAGGCAACCCCCTCCTCAGAAAAAACTCCTTGAGCTGGGCGACGATGTAGCTCTCCAGGTTGGCCAGCTGAAACTCCATATTTGTAGGTGAGACCATAGACTGTCAGTTAACATAAGAATACATTTGGAAAAAGCAAAAAGGCCAATCAGGGAGAGTTTACGTGTATTGATCTTAGATGTGGAATAGTAGTTTATTCCAAATCACTGTATGGCACTGTGCAAACACAAGTCATATCCTCAACACTGATCACCAATGTTAGAAATTGCATTCCTTGGTGACTGGGGTCAAGCCCTGGTCAAGCTGTAACCACAATGACAGTCAGTGTAAGTCACAAACACATACTAAATTAATTTTCAAATTAACCTGTGCTCACCCTCTGGTAGCATGGCCCAGATCTCTCAGGCCTAACTTAAGAGGTAATGTGTAAAATATTTGTGCAACACTTCAAACAGTAAAACAGTGAATACACCACACAACAAGATTCCAGAGCTTAATTTAATCAACAAAACAAGACCAAAATGACCAACGTCCAATAAGTAGAACCAAAGTTATGATTTTTAAAGAATATAATTTGAATTGTTGTGCCTAAAAGCAGAACACACCAACTGGGGATATCTAGTCATGCTAGACTGGGTCAAATACAAAAGTTCAAGACAACTGCTATAGAACACAGGTTGGATACAGTCTCAGATAAGTCCTGCTGAAGCTTTACCTTCTTATGATTGTGCTAAGAGTCCACTTCACAGGGCAGAAGTACACCGGGTGCAAGGAGAGCATTGCTGGTGGGGGTTGGCAGGGTGGGAAGAGCAGGCTGTGCATTGCGGATGGAAGTGCTAGAGCCTCAGGGTAGCGATCCATGCTGGCAGAAAATGCTTTCTGTAGGAAGAGACAAGCTTGCAGAGGCTCAAGCTGGATTCTTCGGGTAAGCGGTGCCCTTCTGATGTGATGAGGGCTGTTTGTGAAGAGCCCAAAAGCTTTTAAGAGCTACAGATCCTACCAAGACCAGGAATGTGAGAGGTGCCTTGGGAGGGCATTGAAGATGGGTCCAGGAGCTGTGGGGAGCCTGTTATGTCACTGAGGCTCAGATCAGGAAGCCATCAGAATAGCCCTTTGTGTCTCTCTGGGCCCTATGTTCAAGACGGGTTCCAGGTCCAGTTCTTCCTCTCCAGGCAAGAGGGCAGCAAGGCAGTAGTTCTTCCAGAGCAGCAGTCCGCAGAGTGGCAGTCCTGCAGCGGATCAGCAGACCTTCTTCTTGGCAGAGTATCCACAGGTCCAGAAGTGTACTGAAGTGGAGGTCAAGTTCTTATACCCAGTGGTGCCTTTGAAGTGGGGAGACTTCAAAGAGGTCCTTGGAGTGCACAGAAGCTCTGCCCTTCCTGCGCTGGCCTCAGACTCACTACATGGGCATATGCAGCTCTTTGTGAGGGGACAGGATACAGCCTTTTCAGGTGTAAGTGAGGCTGGGTCCAGCTCCTCTCTCCCATCCTGCCAGGATGGCCCATCTTGTTGCACCTAAGCTCCCATTGTGTGTAGCTGTCTAGGGGGAATACACAAAGCCTAGCGGTCATCCACCCCAGACAAGTGATCAGAGATAGGCAGCGTCACCTAATGGCTAAAGTAAGAAAATGCCAACTTTCTAAAAGTGACAGTTTTAGAATTGCGATTTAAAAACTGACTTCACCATAAATTGTGATTTTAAATCATGATTCCAGAGACACCAAACCTGGGGGTAAAATCTCTTCCAAATTGGAAATTTCACTTATAAAGTATAATAAGATAATCCCAATGTTATCTTATGGGAGAGATAGGAGAAATTTAATTTAAGAGTTTTTTCACTGCTGGGACATGTAATACTTCAAAGTACATGTCCTACTTTTTAAATACACTGCACTCTGCCCTTGGGCTGTTCGGGGCCTACCTTCGGGGTAACTTATATATATCAAAAAGGAAGGTTTGGGCCTGGCAAGAGGGTTAACTTGCCAGTTTAAAACTGCACACACAGTCTCTGCAATGACATGCCTGAGGCATGTGTGAAGCGCTTCTTAAGTGGGTGGCACAAACAATGCTGCAGCCCCCCTAGTAGTATTCAATTTACAGTCCCTGGGCACATGTAGTTTACTTTACTAGGGACTTATCAGAAAATTAAATAAACCAGTTGTGGATAAGCCAATGTTAACACATTTAAGGGAGAGAGCACACGCAGTTTAGCACTAGTTAGAAGTGGTAAAATGCACAGAATCCTAAGGCCAGGAAAAACAAACTAAGCAAAAACTGGAGGTCTGAAGGCAAAAATTCAGGGGAACCGCACAAAGGAGGCCGGGTCTAACAATATATAACTGCATTATTTTTATTTATGGGGATCAGGATGTTTGGTGTTATATGCTGGCTGGCAATACCAATGCCGAGCAGCTCCTCACTACTTGTACCTTTCCCTAAAATCCGAAAATATGACAATCATTTAGGCTACTTTAGAGACAAATTTGACACTTTCAGAAGCAAGTAAAAGTGTCTGTACAAACAGGAAAAATTGTAACCTAGAGAGTAAATCTAGTGGGATGAGCTGGGAGACAGTCAGGTCATGATCCGGATTAGCAGTGGGAGTGAAAAAGGGAAATGGCACCCATTCTTGCAACTTGAATGCAAAATGTAAGACAGCTTTCGCTGTGCCAGTAAAATATAGACCCGGTTGAATAGTGCTTAAATGTATAGTGTTGTAGCATTTGGACATTTAAATAGAATAGTGGGAGCCTAAATCCAGTGTTAGGAGTGAAGATCTCTGACATTGGTGCGATGACACACCAGAAAGTCATTCTTGAGCCGTATAACTATTAAAATCACCAATTTGTATTTTTTATTTTGTATGTTGCAAGCTTGACTTTTATGAAGTTGCCTTTTTTTAAAAGAAAAGCAATTTGCCATGGTAGCATTAATCCCCTTTATGTCGCAAAGCTTCATGTAACTCGCAAGTCAAGAGGTTCCTCTCATACCTCATCTCCGCGCAGGAGAGGTGCCTCACCCCCACTGATCAAAAGCTTTTCCAGGGCAAAAGGCTTCTGTGGATGCTGCCTTGTGTTTTGGCAGACATCTGTCCAACAAGGTATGATCCTGATCAAAGCTCTGCTTAGACAAAGGTCTATCTGCCTGCCACTGTCTTCAGTTTGGGAGCCGCTTGTCATAGGAAAGTTAACACTGATCAAAGCTCTGCATACACAAAGCACTTCCTTCCTGATAAAACTCTTCTCATGTGACCTCTGTCAGACAAATGAAAGCCACAGCAGTAGTCTCCTTTGAGGTTTGAGCTTTCACAAACTGGAAGGGTCCCTTCTTACTAGATGGTACAAGGCAGATGTGCCTAGAACGCATGTCGTTTCTGTGATCATAGAGGGGTCAGAAGATATGAGGTTAGAGCGAGAGAGAACGAGAAAACCCCGGGGGCATGCTCTGTTCAGTGACAAAAAATAGCTAACGCTACTCTGACGTTTAATGATATGATGGCCTTTTAAAATGTATTTGGAGTAGCAGAATCAGCTTATTTGTGTTTTCATTTTCACATGTAAAATCAGCACTGGATTTTAAAAGTATCCACATGTGTTTTAGACTTTTTAAACCTTGTTGAGAGTTATGGCAAGATTGTTTTATGTGTTGTTGTTCATTATCAAATGCAATGTACTCTGAGGAAGACCTTACTGCTTGTGCGAAGCCACAAGTGCAAGGCCACGCCTCCTCTCATAAACCTATATATAGGATCTAGAAAGTTCACCATGTATTTTCATTCCAATCTTCAGTGGAGTTAGGTAGGACAATCTGGGACACTGGCTAGGAGTGATGAGTCTTTTAAGATGGGCAGGGACCGGATCCTGGACAGTGGAAATAAAATCTACTCCCATTAGGAAGCAAGACAAATTATGCCAGGGAAGCTTCTCTCTGCGTGCAATGGAAGCTTAATTTGTTGTCGCTATAGAATGGGGGTGATTTGTTTTTGTGGGTTTTTTGTTCGAGAAAAATAGGTAGGCTCGTTGGCTCTTTGTCCATAGAGCTCAAGTACCACAGGGCAGACAGGAGGAAAACGATGTTCCCCAATGAATGGGATAGATGGGTAAAGGGACACATAATACGAGGTTAGAAGGGCAGCAAAGGAGTAGCAAACAGAAAATAAAGAAATGGGAACCTCAGGCATACGTTTTAGGTTCTGTCAGTGGAAACCGTGAAATTAATAAATTATTCAGACTCACTCTTCACTTCTGGGGGAAAAATGGTGTTGTCCAGGAGATCTATCCAAAGATTTACGAATCATTTCATGAAATGTCCCGTCCTTTCAATAACAGTAAAAACAGGGTTTACATTTTAAGCACTTTAGAAGAAGTAGGATGCAATATAACAGTACTGAAAGAGGCACATATTTTAAGAGAGAAATCTTTTGTACTGTAAATCAGGTTGGCCACCCTGGTCCTTGTGTCAGTGGAACAAACCACTGTTAGAGAAACAGCAATATTAATCAGAAATTCGTGGAAGATATTGAAACTGGATGCAGACAATACTAGATACTGGGCAGCAAAATAAGTTCACAATAACCAGTATATATGGCCCTAATTTGATGACCCTTGTAGTTTGTTGAATACTGAAATTGGCCTGGCCAATTTACCAGTCCCCTTGTATTTTTTTGGGGTAGGGTGGGGTTGGAATCTTTTGCTCTGCAAGATAGATCTACTCAAACAACAGCCTCACATAAACACAAATAGCTTGCATACATTCATGATATTATGAAAAATGTAAGTCAAACAGATTTGGGCACATCAGACACAAAGATGATCTGGGATTTGGGCTTTTCTCAGGACGCGTTCACTCTTTGTCTCACATTGATTATTTTCTATATTCATGCTCTTTCCCCAATATGAACATGGAGGTAATAAAAGAGCCTAACATTATTCAATCAATCAATGTTAAGGCTCATGGATGCAGAATTTTAAGATGATAATCATAACTGTCTATGTTGGCCCTTTGATCATTCACTCCTGTCAGGACTAGGTTTTATTCAATATATCCAGATTCAAACAGACAAATATTTTCACAATGATCTATTGGGCCAATATCCTCAGGGTTTGGGATTCCTATACAGTGGCGTCCCGGAGTTTATTCATGGAGTATACGGTCAGGACAAATCATATTCATCAAGAGGAAAAATAAGATCTGCTTAAGGTTCTTCAAGGAAAAGAAAATGATATGGATAGATGCCAAGACTTAAAGTTAAGTCGAAAAATCTTGCTAGACATTAAAGTACAAAACGTTAAATATAACGAGTGGCTACAAATAAACTCAATCAACAACTTACTGGGTTGAGCGAAAGAGTTATCCAAATTCTCAGAGCAGTGCAGTAAAATCCTGGCATGGCAGGTGGGGAATTGTGACAACAGTAATCATATTACAAATCTACATGGATAACAGCAGGACGTCTTGGATGAGACTTGTATAAACAAGGATTTTGTGAATTTGTGGTTAGGAGTATCTCTAAACACACAAAAGGTGATGGGAGGCTGACTGCAAGAAATCTTAACACTAGCAATAGCTTGGGGTAGCACTCTAACTTATGGTTATTTTGCTCACCATGCCACCTCTGTTTGGACCTAGCCATATGCAGATCAAGTGGACCCTGCTCTTCATGGGAGCAATCCAGCCCTAACTGCCAAGCCAGGTCGACACTGAACGAGAACACAGGCAACCCAGGACTGGTTTTAGCCTAGTTATGGGCTCATCAGTCAGGCCACAGCTTAGTTCCAGTGGCACAGTGAGCATGGGACCCACGTATGGACATAGCCACACCACTTAGGGCAGTGCATAAAACACACAAAATGTAATGGCTGGCTGCTTGCAAGAAGTCTAACCACTGGCAATAGCCCACTCCAACCCATAATTATTTTGCTCACTATGTCACCATAGTTTGGACCTAGCCTTACGCAAGTCAGTCTTGACCGTGTTCCTCATGGAAACTGTCCAGCCCAAACTGACAAGCCAGGTCCTCCCTGAATCGGAACACTAGCAACCCAGGACTGGTTTTGATCTAGTTATGGGTTCCTCAGCCAGGTAATAGGTAATAGTTTTATTATTTATTAAAAACTAAATATTCATTCATTGAAATTAATTAACTTCTCAACCTTTACCCCTATAAACTACACAGCCCACACCTAAAATTAAACTTCAAAAAAATATTATTACACAATTAAAATAATTAGTTGTTTATCACCAGAAGACATTAGAATGAGAATAGAAAAATAAAAGTTTACATCACAGAATTTGGCCCCATAACTATCATGCGGTATTTAGCTGAAAAGTAACAAACTGAGATAATTCCCAGACCTATAAATGAACAGCAAATGCACCGATAATAAAACAATGTCGGCCAGAGGGGAACAGTAACACATTGATGACACACAGTAACACGCAATACTTGAAACTTTACTAGTCTCCACATCGCTCAGAAGTCAGAAGTCGCATCGAGAAACTAGGCCCAAAACACAACTTCCCATACATTCACAATACCCCAGCTATCATGAACAGTAGACAACTCAAATTATTACCAAAAATAAAAATTTACTTAGCTTACCCACTCCCCTGGCTCACCTCCTCCAGTCCTCTGCTTCAGTCCCTCAGCAAATGAATCCTCCACACCAATCCAGACGTTGCTCTCATGCTGCTGACATTATTCAGCAGCATGAGAGCAGCACCAGGAATAGCTGGAGCAGGCTGCCTCGATGCTCCCGCATGTCCTGGAGGACTATGCCTGCTTTTCACCAAGCTGTCTAAGACAGCTGGGTGGAGAGGTTTATAGTGTGCATGTCTGGCTCTACAAACTGATGGCGAGAGCACCACTCCCCTGCTGCCAGTCATAAGCAGTGGCCACCCCCCCAAACACAACTCCGGGTTGAGAAAGGGAAAAATAAAATGGTAATGAATTCAATTTATTACCATTTCATTTGTCACCTTAATGGAGCTGGCGGCGGGGGGGGAATGGTCCTCCTGCCTAATGGAGGGGCTGCCACTTGAGAGATCTGCTGAATTCAGCCCTGTATTCAGAAGCATTCATTTGTAGTACCTCTAACGGTAGAAAATGAAGATGGAACCCATGCTTGACATAGAATGGAGAGGACCGAAATGTATCATGAACTACATTATTCTATGTAAATTCTGCAAGCTAAAGAGCATCTACTGAGGAACAGAAGGCATCACTTACGGAGAAATGTAAATACATTTTTTTAACTTTGGTTCACCCTTTCAGTTTCTGCATTACTTTGTGGCTAGAAATTTTTGGATGAAACTATTTTGACTCCAAAGACCTAACACCAAGCTTTCCAACACTGGGACATGAATACATTCCTCAACGTAACATAATGTGGTGATGTAACCCATGCAATTGTACAATCTGTTGTAAGACTAGATGAGCTAATTCTGAAACTGTAAGAAGACCCTTACAGGGAATGAAATAAGCAATCTTTGAAAGACAGTCTACTACAAAAAAATTGTATTAAACCCCTATTGCATGGAATTCTGAAAAGGCCTCTCTTTGCATCATCACCCCTATTTTTGTTGACTGATGCTATTGTTGTTTTGGCTCTGTGCACTGGCACTTTACTAAACAGGTCTCAGGGTGTGTGCTCTAAACCGTAAAACATGATGCAATTGGCTTAACTTCTAATCGGCAAAACTCTTACCTATAAGTCTCTTGTGTATGGTACAAAGAGTACCCAGGACCTATAAGTTAAATGTCACTAGTCGACTGCAGTACCCATTGTGCCAGCCACTACAGAGACAGTGCAAACATGACTGTAGATGTACCATTGTAGACTGGATGTGCAGCATGAGAACTGCAAATTCGACCTGTTAAATAACACTTTTTGACAGGCCTAAACCATTCTTTAAATATTAATGTCACCCCCAAGTCAGCCTTAGTGTTTGAAAGTAGGACATGTAAATGTTTGATGTTAAACATGCCCATACAGTGAAAAGGTTCTAAAAACAATTTCACTGTAGCAGGGATGGTTGTTCTATAGGAAAGCAGCTGGATACAATATTATATTTGATAATGTTATCTCCGACTCAGAAGTAGCTACAGATTTAATTGCTGGAGTTTTTGAAGTATTTATTATAAGCTCAATTCATTGGCAAAGTCAATTTTGCTTTAAATATTTTGGAAAATGTACTTTTAAAAAGTTGCATTTTTCCTGCATGAAGCCTCTTGAGGCCAATTTACATGAGCTTTAACTATCACTTGAGAGCAGACTACTCCCCTTGATGAGTTGTGAAAACTGCTCCAAGAGCAGGACAAATGATTGGGTGCATAGGGTGTTTTCTGCTCCTCTGGAATGATGACCATCTCGGCTGTGCCCAAAAACTTGATTAACTTTAAAGAGGCCTCTCTGTCACATGCAAATGCTAGCTGTCACCTCCGCAGGGCCCCTCTTTCTTCCCCCAGTCAGACAGGCACTAACTCCAATGGGAGAGGCGCTCCCCCTGTGAACTAGCTTGAAGTGAATACAGAGTAGGGATGTTAGAAACGGGGTTTATTTTTGCTAGGGTATGCACCTAAGCCGGAGAGAACCCACCCCTCTAATCAGAATAAGTCAGATACACATCTGAGACTAACTGTGCTCAGCCTCTGGTCGCTAGGCGCACAGACGGCAGGCTTATCTAGAGAGGCAATGTGTATAGCATTTGTTCAACACACACCGTAACACAATGAATGCATCAGACAAAGACTCCACACAGGGTTATATAAAGAAATAGCTTTCCATATTTTACACACGTTAGGACCAAAATGATAAAAATGAAGAATATATTCTTCCAAATATACAAAGTTCGTGCTCGTTATCTTGATCACAACAAGATCAAAATGACATACATAAAAAAAGACTGTGCAAGTAATGCAGGTTGTTAGGATGAACTATAATTGATTGCATTCTGAAAGCATAGAAGCACCAGCATGTCTACCAGACAGCATGCAGTGATTTCTGTGGCACAGGCAACAAAAGAACCTTCTCTCTGCGGTAATATTCAGATCGAACTTCCTCTGGGTGGCCTCTGGGGGCTAGAACAGCAGACGCACTTCTCTCTGAGCTCTTTGTACAGGCTCCTAGGTCGACCACAGGACATGGGGTAATCCCAAGCCTCAGTGTGCCCACAGTCCCCTGGGACCATTTGGGCCACTTACTTTATGGTGAGAGAGGCCACCCGCGAGGGAGTGCTAGGCGGCTTTGGAATTTGAGGAGGCACTCACTCCCCTCATAGTATCTTTCAGTGGTTGGGTGGCTCCACCGGCCACTGGTCACTCCCCAGACTTGGACATGCACCAGCGTTGGTGGGCCTCAGAAGCAGGGCTTGCGTCATTTAACACAAAATGTTCCCTGGGGTGGAGCGAAGTGGATCAGCTCTGACATCAGTGGTGTCTCCCACATTGCCCAGGCAATGCGTTCTCACTCAAATATGGCTTGTTCACTCGTATGCAGCTAAGGTTCAGATTTCAGACCTAAACTCCGTGCCCCAGCTCTGGCCTGCAGTCCCAAAGATGAAGTGCATTTTCCCTAGTAGAAAGGAGCACTGGTTTCCATTGCCTTGGCCGGAAGGCACAAAGATTGCTGGCCATCACACAGCCCTGGGGCAAATAGGTGGAAACAAACACATGGCTCCCAGCGCCCTGCACTGGTTTCGGTTTCATAGGAGTAAATCAAGCAGGGTGAGACCCAGGGGTTGGCACAGTCCTGCAGCTATCGTCAGCTGCAATCTTTGTTGGCCCTGAGACTAAGAAACAGGGGGCAAGCCAACAAGCCCTTAGAGAACACTGGGGGGACACAAAAATGGTAGGAGGCAGCAGGGAAACACAACAAAGCAGTCATTAAAACGACAGTTTTTCCTGGCAGCACAGCAATACTCTGGCAATGTGCACATGCAGAGCCAGAAATGCCTGGTTAAAAGTCCAAAACAGTGTCTAAAACTATGGGGTCAGAGCCTCAGTACTTATACTCAAAAATGCCTTTGATGCAGAGGGTGACTTCACAGGAACTCTTAGAAGTGCACAGCTAGAACTGGGGGTCTATAGTTGGCAGAGGTAAGTACCTTTGACCAAATAGGGACCCTTGCTTCTAAGTCAGGAAAAGGGGATTACACTACTGGATAACCCCTGCTCACCCCCTTGGTAGCTTGGCACAAGCAGACAGACTTATCTCAGAGGCAGTGTGTTATTTGTGAACACATACAGTAATACAGTGAAAACACTACAGATGGACACCACACCGGTTGTATTATAAAAATAAGTATCCTTTAAATAGATTTATCACAAGACCATAAACGACAAAAAACCACAATACTGTAATAATTTTTCAAGATGGTAGAAATGGTTAAAAAATAGGTTCTTCACTTAAAAGCAGTCTTTAGCAACAGATAACCCCAACTGGTGTTATCACGACGTCGAGGTCAAAGAAATCCCAAAGTACAGTACTGACCACGAGGTGCGCGGCGTCGGTCCAGGAGTCAAAACAGACCCACAAAGAACAGTACCTTGGAAAAGCGAAAACAAAGACAGCCCACGGCATCGGGGAGATGCGGCGTCGTTGGCGCGTTGCGGCATTGGTTCCTTGCTTCGGGGGAGATGATGTGTCGGGACATGGATGCTTGCACAGGCAGGGGAGGCGTCAGTTCCTGACCGGAGAGGAGGTGACATCACGATGGCGCCGAAACCACGGTTTACATCTGGAAACTTCTTGTTTAATGATTATGGATAGGCCAGGGGTCACCCCCACCCACAAGTTAGTGCCAGGCATGATTGTGGCACCCTTAGGCACCCTATTTTGAACACTACTGAACCTATTTAAGACATAAGGACTGCGCCTACTGTTGAGAACTGTGAAGACAGCTGAAGGCCTGAATTTGCTCCTACCTGTAACCAGGACAAAGAAGTTGATTCCAAAGGTCATGTGGCTAAACTTCTATTAAGCTACAGGGCTACAAAAAGCTGCAAGATGCCCCTTTTTCTGAAGAGCCCATCTGACCAGTTCCAACTGGATGTGCCCTTGACCTTGATTGTCGCTTCTACTGCAGTGAGTCTGGGCCCCCAATTTTTCCTAAGGTCCTGTGATCCTTGGCTGTGTACTCATTCTAATGTCCTGAAAACCTGGGACTTAAAAGCTTTTTGGCTTCAGTGACCTCTAGGGAACTGGAACAAAGCCTCTAAGTCATTCTGATGATGGTGCGTTGCCACTGGGCCAAAGATTCAGGTTGCTTCTGCACAGAGCATATCCACAGCAGCAAATCTATTCCAGTAGGGTTTTGTGGAGAGGGCATACGGCCTTGTGGAGCCCTGTTTGACTAGAGCTTGCAGTCTTGCCGCACTGAACGAATCCAAGGTCCAAAAAAGAGACTAACATAGAAGTCATCACCAGGTGAAGGTATTAAAATATGTGGCCAATGAGGGACTCCAACCAGTGAGGGACCTTCAGGTGCCACTTAGTGGATTTTTGTTGTTTTGGTATCATTTTGTTCATTAAATTATTCTCTATATGTGTGGAATTTTTATTGTGTTGTGGTTTTTGACTTATTAATCTTTTTGGTACTTCTAAATGTCTTACACATTTTCTTAAGTTAAGCCTGTCTACTCTGTGCTAAATGTAACCAGGCGTTAAGCTCAGATTTAAATTACTAAAACATTAATCTGTACCTAGCAAGCATAGTGACACACTGCTTCTTGTGGTGGACTACCACCCACTCCAACTAATAATCCTATTTTTCACATTGCTGGGATCCAGAACCTGTGATTTTTAATTGGTCTGTAGTCTCCGGGAATTTTTTTATTTTTCCAAATTATTCTGTATTTGAAATTTTACACCTTTGAAAAAGTCTGAGGGAATATAGATTTGAGCCTCGCTACCCTAGCATCACCCAGAGTGATAGAGATAAAGGCCCTATGCAGAGAAAGGCAAATGAAGTTGGCTTAGAATTCCAAGAAGGCAGATTATGAAAGGGCCCTCGAGGCCTGGGAAGAAGCCCATCAAGCACAGATCTCTTCTGATGACCAAGCAATGGATGCCGCTACAGACAATGAATGAACAGAACTTCCTGGTTGAAGTGTTGGCAGCCAAATAGATCTCTGCCCAAGATTGTCAATATTCCCAGAGGCTTCACGCCTCTAGATATACAAATTTGCTTTTCCTTTAATATCTCAAAAACTACTCAAGAGATTTACACCAAATCACAGAAGGACTCTTTATGGACAAAGAGCTACCTCTTTGCCAAATTTGCTGTAAATCCATTCAGTGGTTCAGGCTGTAGTTGTTTTTAAAATCTCCAAGGAAATTAACATGGGAAAAGTACTTTTTTTTACCATCCCTTTTTCTCAGGCCTCACTTGACAGATCACTCTGATACTTTACATGCACAATAAGACACAGCAGCACACTATTTTGGAAAGGCTTGTGAGGATTTGTCAAACAGCACAAAAGTTATAGGCAAGTCAAAAAATTATTTTCCTATGGAAACTAGGTCCTAACTATAACTACCTACTGGCAACTTCCAGAAAAACACAAAGGTTACAGAAACGTTATCATTATGGTCAGGTTTCACTCGTGCAAAACCAGAGAAATTCAACAGTTATAATTAGCTGAGCTAATTGTAACTCACACCCCCGCAATGCACTGCTTATGACCTCACATATTACATTACTCATGACATGGTCAGTGACAACACTGATGACATCTCAAATGATATCACTGATGACATCATCCAGTGAATGAGTGTTTTCCAAAAGTTTATGAGTGTTAATTATATATAAACCAAGGTGTATTGATGAATTAGTGGGTGCATGAGTGCCTGTATGGATAATTCAATGGGTGCGTACTGACTGTATAAGTGAGTGATTCGGTGTCATAGTGAATATATTGGTGAGTGACTAGGTTGTGTGAATGTCTGTATCAGTCTCTCAGTTGGTATCTAAGTGGCTATATGGGTTGGTGAGTGGGTACATGAAGGGCTGTATTGGTGATTTATTGGCTGTCTGACCACCTGTATGGGAGTATGAGTTTCTGTGTGGGTGGGTCAAGGGGTGTGTGATTGCCTACATGGATGAGTCAGTGGGTGAGTCAGTGGCTGTATGGGTTAGTGAGTGCATATGTGAGGGGCTGTATGGGTGACTGAGTGTGTATAAAGCTGTGTCGGTAAGTGCATGGATGTGTTAGTGGTATATGGATGAGTAACCGCATATGTGACAGGCAGTATAGCTGAGTGTTGGAGTATATGGGTGAATGTGTGTGTGAGTGAGTGATTGTGAGAGTGGCTGTATGGGTAAATGTGTGCTTGTGTCAGTGACTATAAGTGAGTGAGTATATGTTAGTATCTGTAGGAATAAGTGATTGTTTGTGTATAACTGTATAGGTAAGTAAGTGGCTGTGTGATCCACCCTATGGGTGTAGTGAATAGGTGTGTGGGTAGCTCTGTGGGTGACTGACAGTGTGTAAGTGGTTGTATGGGTGCATTAATGGATATATCCGTGGTTGTATTAGTGAGTGAGTTGGTGTATGAGTGGCTGTATGGGTGATTGAGTAGATGTGTGTGTAGACCTATGAATCAGTGAGTGGGTGTGCAAGTACTGGTATGGGTGTGTCAATGGTTTTTGAAAATAGTAGTGTAGAAGTTGGAGTGGGTGTATGAAAGGTTATATTGGGGTGTGAGTGGGTGCATCACAGATTCTGTGGATGATGTCATCAGTGATGTCATTTGAAATATCATAAGTGATGTCGCTGTCCATGTCATGAGTGATGTAATATGTGAGGTTATAAGCAGTGCATTGCGGGGGTGCAAGTTATAGTTAGCCCAGCTACTATGGACTTCATCCACTAACCAGTAGTGCACCACGAGCCTCGTTTTCAGAGTGGTAGAGAAACGGGGTCTGGCCTCAGAAGACCAATTAGCAATCTCTCTGTGTGGGACCTATTGGAGATAACAGAAGGGGTAGTTGGCCCCACAGACATCCTTGGGGGCCAACTACCCCTCCTATCACCTTCACTAAGTCCCACACAGCAGGATTGCTGTAATCTGAGAGAAGGCCACACTCCCTTTCTCCACCACTTTGCAAACGCATCTCCTGGTGCACTACTAGTAGGGGGATGAAGTCCCCTTGGCTATTGAGAGTCCTTGGGGGCCAACTACTTCTCCTGTTACCTCCAGCCAGTCCCACTGAGTAGGTTTGCTAAGAGGTTCTTGGTAGCCACACACCCTTCTCCACCACTCTGCAAACACTTCTCCTGGTACACTACTAGTTGGGGAATGAAGTTGACTTTAGTCCTAAGGACCTCAGGAGGGAAGGGGACCTCATCCATCAACCAGCAATGTGCTGAGAGGCGCGTTTTCAGAGTGTTGGAAAAAGGGGGTATGGCCTCCGACCACCTTTCAGCAATCCCACTGTGTGGCGCACTGGAGGTAACAGGAGGTCTTGTTGGCCTCTACGGACCCTCAGTAATGAAGGGGTCTTCATCCCCCAATCAGGAGCATGCCAGGAGGTGCGTTTGCAGAGTAGTGGATAAAGGGGGCATGGCCTCCAAAGACCACTCTGCAATCCCTTTGTGTGGGACTTATTGATAATGACAGGAGGGGTAGTTGGGCCCTAAGGACGTCCTCAGGGGCAACTACCCCTCCTATTACCTCCTGAATGTTCCACACAACAGGATTGCTGAGACCTGATAGGAGGCCACACACCTTTTCTCCACTACTTTGCAAACACACCTCCTGGTGCGCTACTAGTAGGGGGATGAAGTCCCCTTTGCTATTGAGGTTCCTTGAGGGTCAACTACCTCTCCTATTAACTCCAGCCAGTCCCACACAGTGGGTTTGCTGAGAGGTTTTCGATGGCCATGCCCCCTTTCTCCCCCACTCTGCAAACACACCTCCTGGCATACTACTAGATGGGGGATAACGTACCTTTGGCTCTTGAGGGCTCTTGGGGGCCAACTAGCCCTCCTGTTATCTCCAGTAAGACCCACACCAGTAGATTGCTGAGAGGTCATCAGAGGCCACACCTCAGCGACACCGACTTGTCTATTTTTACTTATTTAACGCGGACGAAGCTGACTAGGGACAGACGCTTTAGCTCGCCCATTATGAATTCAATGCTAATATAGCCCTATGAACACGGCTTGGCAACTGATGAATGACCAAGACAAACTTTAATCCTCTTCGACCCAACGCCCTGAAAAAGCCCCGGCTCGCAGGCCAAGGGCGAAACACGTGTTGGCTGACCTATGTTTATCTGACTGCTTTATGAATTTACACATCCATTAAAAGTTTTGTGGAAAGTACAAACCAATATATGGAAATTGGTGATATCAAACTTTATTACTTACATATTGGAATTAGTTCCTTAGATTCAATATTTGTACTTTTTGCTCAGAAGCATTTTCCTATACCTTTATGCACATAGAAGCTACAATTTTGTCATGATATACACATGTATCCTGTGGTGTAATATATAATTTTCACTTTTAGAAATGTAGACGTTTATAGCATGAGACATAGTTGAAAGTACAACGATATATACTTGTGTAATGAGAGCTCTTTTCCATTCTGTGAGAATTCTATTTTGGCATGTCTGACTATATTGCTGTGGTACATTCGGTGTGACTAAAGATGTCAAGTGGGGAACAGCCAGCTTTTGACTATTCTTCAAAAGAAGAGATGGTTGTTTGTGGATCTTATATTTGTGGGAAGGGAATTCTAAAGTTTGGCTGCTTAAACAGAGGAAGATGTTCCACCTATAGTTTTGTTCTTTTATCTAGGAATTCTGAGACAGGGAGCCATTCTTAAGTGTTGGTTCCTTTGTAGTATGTATTGCTTGACTTTCGCCCTTATGAAGAGTAGTCTTTTGCCATGCCATGCATTGCTTTGTGTCTGATACAAAGTAGCTTGAAAGTAGGGGAGATGTGGGCTTGTTGTTTACAAGTAGGAGGAGACTAGTGGCAGCATTTTAAATTCTTTGTCGTCCTCGCATAGGGTTGAGTCATGATACAGACCATTAGAGTAGTACAATTCTCATAGGACAAGAAAGATGGTAGCTTGAACCTTGTGTGGGAATCCTAGGTGTGGGAAGAAGGGTTGCAGCATCATCATTCTGAGAACACTTGATTTGGCTACCTTATCCACTTGTGGTTTGATTGACAATTTGCCATTCATGGCAACTCCAAGATTTGTTTACCTGCTGAAATATTTTTGGAGTAGTCCTAGATCATCAGGCCAGGCTTAATGAGGTGGCACCATGTCATCCATTGTTCAAGGCTAGTGGAAAGGCCAAGAGAAAAAAAGGGGCTACTCCGTTCTGGTCCACTGTGTTTTTAAGGTCATTTCTAAAACATAGGTTCGTAGAATTCGCAATCCTACAATGGAACTTCCAGCAAAAGCCCTTGAATATGATACTTTGCGTACATGATGGAAGCTTCATTCACAATATACTCTCCCTAACATGTTTTCATCTTTAATTTTTTACGTCATTCACTTGTTGCTCTGCAGGACAAGAGGAGAGATGTTTTGCAGCAGGGAGGGGAAATGAGCAAGAGCTAGATGAGCAGAACACCAGAAACGTTATCCATATTAAAACTAATGGTGTCTCACATGAAAATGTGGCATAACAACTTCACATAATTATTTACATTTGAAAGCAACATAGCAAATGTATTTCATGTGTACCATCAAGTGCATGCACCATTAAAGACATTAATTTCGAAAAATCATTTTCACTCAGTATTTACATATTTGCACAATTTAAAAAAGCTACTACATAAGTGTTGGATTAAACACATCGGAATAGTAGTATTCCATTCTCAGTCAAACGGTCATATGAAGAGAGTTGTAAAACATTTATTCTATTTGGCAACGAAGGTAGGATTTAGAAGGAAACATTGCGAGCCACATTGCGAGCCACATTGCGAGCCACATTGCTCCCTAATGGGACAATCCCTAATGTGGTGCCCATGGTATCTTCATTTGAACTTTTGAGAGGATGTAGACAAAGGTTAAAGTTGATACCATGGTGGCTAAAAAACAAGTGTAAGGAGGATACTGAGATTGAATATCAGAAAACTAGGAAAGCAACTGAAGCATACAAGTTCAATATCAAGAAGGGCGAGCTATTGAGAATAAAGCTGTCATGTGATTTGGTCAGACAAGGTAAGAGTAAAAAAAGTGTATAAAATACAGTCAGAAATTAAGAAGGAATAGTATGGAATCTGGATGAGTTTACAGTATATAAAGGTGAGTAGAAGGCCCAGATGAGAATTTCAGAAGGAATCTGATGGAGGAGGGGGAAGGAACGAGACACCCTCGGTACCCAACATGTGTTGTGTGTTGTTTCATTCAAAATGCCCACGTCCTGACTGGCCAACAGAGTATCATATTTTTATAAGTCCTGCTCCAGCAGCTCATCAGGTAGAGGTTTTCCATTGAGCCTTCCTGCTGTGATCAAAGCCTTTTACTTTGCATTGACTGTAGCTGCTCTTCAAAGTGCTGTCTTCTTGGCATTTTACTCATACACTCAGCAGCCTACTTCTCAAGTCTGGCCATTGTTACTCACATACTACAGACTGTCTCAGCTGCAATTCTGCAGTCGGCCTCATACTTTTGAATGCAAATAACCACCCCAGCCATGCTCACTGTGCATCGCACCCGCTGGTTTGATTTCTCCTGCCCATGAGTCATAGCTAAACTTGATGGTGCCACTATATGCATGGATCACTATGGGCTGGCAGAACCCTGGGTTCTCCACCTCCCAATTCTGGAACTGTTTTCTCTATGTTTTTTTCTGATTATACAGCAAACCTCGACAGTCTTCAGCACTTATGTAGTCCATGTCTTCAATATGTCTCTTAGTTCTTGTAACGTGCTATCCTCTCTGGTCACCCTAGTGAGAAGCCATCTAGCTCATAAATTAAGCATCCGAATTCTGTCTTTCAGCTGTTTTGTGGACAGATAAATTGCAGGTCTCATTGACAGTGCAAACATGATGAACTGTGGGTAAATCATTGAACTTTTGGTTTTTTATCTTCATTTTGGCACAACCACCACCGTCTTGTATCTCCACATGGATTTCTTTGTTTGAGGGAAAATGTGAGGAGAAATCAGTATCTCATCTCAGTGCATTAGGAAAATCTCTTAAAGCGTATATGCAAAGAAATGTGTTCATGCATTATTTTACAGCTTTTTTAGCAACTTTTGATTTACCCTCCTCTCCCAATGTTAGCTATAATTCTGAAGTGAATTGAATTCGATTGGCTATTTTTTAGGACTAAAAACTCAATTGAAAGTGACTGAGCACTAACATGAGGTAATGCCAAGGTTTAAAAAAACAGGAACATGTCAAAGTCCGTTCCAGAACAGTCATATGGCCGGATAACGAGTTTGTTGGACTTCCCGTTGGACTGCTGACTTGGCGGCCCCAGGAAGACCAACAAGTCTGTGGTCTCTCACCTGCTGGATTACTAGTGTAATCTAGGGCTGGTGGTGCGGTGGCGGTAGTGTCCCAACAGCAGTATGTTTGGCCCATAGGAGAGCCTTACAAGCATACAGCCACCGTGACAGCACCTCCAGGTCATCTGTGCATGGTGTGTCATGCACCATGTCGTGCATGCCACACAGTGCCCGCACAACCATGTACTTTTGGGGAGGCACATCATGTGCCCCCCCCACGCACCCACATGGGGAGATTTGGCCAGATGTCCTGTTGGGGGTCCCTTTACATGCATTTCTTCCAAGCATTGTGGTGGGGTTACCGCCATGAAATGCTTGGAGGAAACGCAGGTCGTAATCTGAACGGCGGTGCTGGGATCGACACCACTGCAGCAGACTGCTGCCTTCCCAATGTGATCTCCTGCCAGTCCCACCGCCACCATCGTAATACGGTGGTTGGAAAGTCGGGGTGATGACGGTTGGATCGCCACCACAAGTACGGTGGTCCTAGGACTGCCAGACTTGTAATAAGGCCCTTAAATGTTGAATGCTTCTAATTCCCTCAGGTAACGTTTTGTTACCTCATTGGTCATTAGGTGACTAGGTTGAAATTTAAAGCCATATGGGTATATTATGCTGTTTAACACCTCGAAATAATAATACATATTTCGAAACATATGTATACCATACCAAAAAATTCCATACAGTGGGAGGAGCATGCCAAAATGTGGACATATTAGTTAAGCCTCGCCCTTCTCTTTTGGGAATCCCCATTTAATGAAAAAATATAGATATATTTTCAGTTTTATTAGCAAGCGTGTGTTCATATTTAGACGAAGACTGCCGAACTCATGCCAAAAAACGTAAACAAAATTGTTATAAAATGCTGGGATGAATATGACCCATGGAGAAATACCCTCCGTAGTCCTACATTTTGATAATTCAATTGTATAGTGTCATCCATTCACAATCGGTTATGGCTTCCTACATGCAATCACTTCAGTCCTTTAATCGTTCACCTGCAGTCCCAAGCGTTTTTGATGACGTAGCGGCGGAGGGGATATTAATAGGGGCAAGGTTTTGGAAGTGGTTTAGAGATAAAGGTGATTTCAGTACATTAGCCCCCCCCTCCCAGAAGAGGGCTGCTTACCCATATTTATGTAGTTATTTATATTTCTGATTCAGATTCCAGGCCCTAGAAACGTTCACTTCAATCTCTCATTCGTCACCTGCATGCAGCTCAGAGGCCGTTAAGATGCAGAAATGCTGCATTTGAGCTACGGCTGTCAGTGCGGCTGTGTAACTGGAGATTGAATATCCACGGAGAATCCTTAATGGCTCGTCTGGGCTCTGCGCCACAGTCAAGAGTCAGTTCGTGAGAGCAGGCCTCCTTCGGGCCATGTGCTTTGACGTGTGCCATGATGTCTTTACACTCAGCCAACAATTGTTTTTATTAAGAGTCTGCCTGCAGCATACTAAATACGAGATAATTACTGCAGAGAACTAATTACGCCATATAAAACATGTGCAGTGTATAGTCTAAATTTACGCCCAGAACGTGCTTAATTAGGCCAAGCCATGGAGACTTTCTTTTTCATTACTTGAATGCACCACGGACTTGCTTTTGTGAAACAGTGTGGTAGGATGAGTCTTCGTTTGTGATACAAGTCTGTTGATTCTCTCTTTAAATAAGACATTAACAAACAGACGTATCGCAAGTGAGACAGGGCCGGGGGCAACCATCCCACGCCATGGCCCTCAATTGCCTTTTGTGGCGTTGTGGGACGAGGGAATGGATACAAGATGGAAGCCGTCGCTTCCTCCTATCGCCGAGAAGTGGCAGAAAGAGTAATTGCCTTGACAGGAGCTTGTTGGCACCACCAGGAGAGCACTCATGGGCTCCCCAGTGTCCTTCTGTGCCAATCCTCGCCTACTGGACTGTAATATGAGGACAGGAGCCTTTCTTTTTACCGTGTTTAGGGCGTCTGTAACTATACCTATGTGTGTGGCCATGCCTGGATACATAAAAACTTATCTGCATATTGGTACATGCAGAGATATATGCGTGTGAGAACATAACTAGGAATATGAGGCTGCATTTGGGTGAATGAGGTTCTCATTGGACAGACACTCATATCAAGGGTAGGTGAGGCTTTTATCTCTGGCAGTTAATGCTTGTAATTGGGAATTTGCATAGGAGGCTAGACATCTCATTTTAGACTATATCTGGCCATGGTAGCCTTTCAGGGTTGGACTGGGGCAGAAAATAGGCACAGGCACCAAAATAAAAGTGGCCCACATTTGTAAATTGAACAACTCTCCCCTTTTTAATACTTGCTGTCCGTATGGTGTCTGTGCCGTGGGAAAACCTGTTTGTGTTTGCTAGGGGCAGTACAAAAGGGGGTGGTGATGGACGGAGCATCAGAACCAATCAAACACTCACACCCAGTCAACCGGAAACAAGCTTCCTAGGACCGGTTTCTGGCATTACAGCCGTCTTCAGCCAGGCTTGCTTGAATCCAGTGGCAAAGTGAGCAAGGGACTCACGTCTGAGCATACCCTGCCAACTTATGGCGAACAAAGCGGTACAAAAGGGGGTGGTGATGGATGGAGCATCAGAACCAATCAAACACTCACACCCAGTCAACAGATCTGGGTTTGATCCATCACCGTTCTTTAGCCCACTCTGCCACCCCAGTTCAGACATGGCCATGTGCAAATCAGTCTGACCCTGTGCCTCATGGGAACAGTCCAGCCCGAACTGCCAAGCCATGCCTTCCCTGGACCGGAAACAAGCTTCCTAGGACCGGTTTCTGGCAATACAGCCGTCTTCAGCCAGGCTTGCTTGAATCCAGTGGCAAAGTGAGCAAGGGACTCACGTCTGAGCATACCCTGCCAACTTATGGCGAACAAAGTGGTACAAAAGGGGGTGGTGATGGATGGAGCATCAGAACCAATCAAACACTCACACCCAGTCAACAGATCTGGGTTTGATCCATCACCGTTCTTTAGCTCACTCTGCCACCCCAGTTCAGACATGGCCATGTGCAAATCAGTCTGACCCTGTGCCTCATGGGAACAGTCCAGCTCAAACTGCCAAGCCATGCCTTCCCTGGACCGGAAACAAGCTTCCTAGGACCGGTTTCTGGCATTACAGCCGTCTTCAGCCAGGCTTGCTTGAATCCAGTGGCAAAGTGAGCAAGGGACTCACGTCTGAGCATACCCTGCCAACTTATGGCGAACAAAGCGGTACAAAAGGGGGTGCCACGGGATTCAAGCAAGCCTGGCTGAAATGCCAGAAACCGGTCCTAGGAAGCTTGTTTCCGGTCCAGGGAAGGCATGGCTTGGCAGTTCGGGCTGGACTGTTCCCATGAGGCACAGGGTCAGACTGATTTGCATATGGACATATCTGAACTGGGGTGGCAGAGTGGGCTAAAGAACGGTGATGGATCAAACCCAGATCTGTTGACTGGGTGTGAGTGTTTGATTGGTTCTGATGCTCCGTCCATCACCACCCCCTTTTGTACCGCTTTGTTTGCCATAAGTTGGCAGGGTATGCTCAGACGTGAGTCCCTTGCTCACTTTGCCACTGGATTCAAGCAAGCCTGGCTGAAGACGGCTGAAATGCCAGAAACCGGTCCTAGGAAGCTTGTTTCCGGTCCAGGGAAGGCAAGTCTTGGCAGTTCGGGCTGGACTGTTCCCATGAGGCACAGGGTCAGACTGATTTGCATATGGCCATGTCTGAACTGGGGTGGGAGAGTGGGCTAAAGAACGGTGATGGATCAAACCCAAATCTGTTGACTGGGTGTGAGTGTTTGATTGGTTCTGATGCTCTGTCCATCACCACCCCCTTTTGTACCGCTTTGTTCGCCATAAGTTGGCAGGGTATGCTCAGACGTGAGTCCCTTGCTCACTTTGCCACTGGATTCAAGCAAGCCTGGCTGAAGACGGCTGAAATGCCAGAAACCGGTCCTAGGAAGCTTGTTTCCGGTCCAGGGAAGGCATGGCTTGGCAGTTCGGGCTGGACTGTTCTCATGAGGCACAGGGTCAGACTGATTTGCATATGGCCATGTCTGAACTGGGGTGGCAGAGTGGGCTAAAGAACGGTGATGGATCAAACCCAGATCTGTTGACTGGGTGTGAGTGTTTGATTGGTTCTGATGCTCCGTCCATCACCACCCCCTTTTGTACCGCTTTGTTCGCCATAAGTTGGCAGGGTATGCTCAGACGTGAGTCCCTTGCTCACTTTGCCACTGGATTCAAGCAAGCCTGGCTGAAGACGGCTGAAATGCCAGAAACCGGTCCTAGGAAGCTTGTTTCTGGTCCAGGGAATGCATGGCTTGGCAATTCGGGCTGGACTGTTCTCATGAGGCACAGGGTCAGACTGATTTGCATATGGCCATGTCTGAACTGGGGTGGCTGAGTGGGCTAAAGAACGGTGATGGATCAAACCCAGATCTGTTGACTGGGTGTGAGTGTTTGATTGGTTCTGATGCTCCGTCCATCACCACCCCCTTTTGTACCGCTTTGTTCGCCATAAGTTGGCAGGGTATGCTCAGACGTGAGTCCCTTGCTCACTTTGCCACTGGATTCAAGCAAGCCTGGCTGAAGACGGCTGAAATGCCAGAAACCGGTCCTAGGAAGCTTGTTTCCGGTCCAGGGAAGGCATGGCTTGGCAGTTCGGGCTGGACTGTTCCCATGAGGCACAGGGTCAGACTGATTTGCATATGGCCATGTCTGAACTGGGGTGACAGAGTGGGCTAAAGAACGGTGATGGATCAAACCCAGATCTGTTGACTGGGTGTGAGTGTTTGATTGGTTCTGATGCTCCGTCCATCACCACCCCCTTTTGTACCGCTTTGCTAGGGGCAGTATCAGGGGCAGACTGGGATTGCAAACCAGCCCATGCAACTATGTCCCACCGGCCCCCGAGGGGTTGGGGGGTTGGTCAGACGTAATTTCTAGGGCTGGAACACTGCTGCTGCACTGCTGCTGTGCTTTTGTTATTAGGGGCTGATTTTGCAGCACTGCTGCAAAACCAGCCCCAAGCAACAAAAACACTCCCCACTGGTACAAAACTCCCCCCACTTCCGGCCCACCGGGGAAATTCCCGGTGCCCACTAAGGCCAGTCCGTCCCTGGGCAGTGTATGTGGTAATATTCAAGAAAAGCTACAGTGAAATTCACCACGTTCCGTATCAAAAAGATTAAAACAGGTGGGGTGCCACACTTACTCTGCTGCTGCCTGCCTTTGTCTGGATTTTTCTTTGGCCTACCTGAACCTTGGCAGGGGGAGGGACTACACCTCCAAAGCTGCCACCGCTGTGGCTGCATCACCAGAGCACCTTAAAACAAACAGAGGCAGCGTGCTGCACGAGACTCACGCTGGACGTGCCGGATGAGGCTGGGCTGGGCCACCCCTCCTGGCTCCTGTAGTAAACTCTCGTTCTGCAAGAGTGAGTCCCACTGATTTGCCAAGTCTGTACTATGCCAAAGATAAATGTACTTGTAGGGATGCTGCTGCCCATCCACCTGCCAAGAGAACTACTATGCATAAAACGCCCCTGAGGGCCATAGGAGCTATAGCCACTGAAATAAAGCTTAAGGAAGGGAGGCCCTCTTTTAACTGTGGGGTAGAATCTCCACCTAGTACATCAAGTACAGTGCCTCCTTTACCTTCCCCACCCGAGGTCCTTGCAGGACTGTTAGCTGCCACCTTATCTATGTCCCCCAGTATCCAAGACATCACACCAAGTAGATCCCCCTTAACCGCCTCTACAACCAAATCTACAGTAAAGGGAAAGAAACAAAAGGAGCTTCTCCCCCAGGGGTCTAAGCCTAAACGGGCTGATTCCAACAATTACCCTTTGGCAAGCGACCCAACGCCTGCTTTGCCCATTTAACCTAAAGCCAAATCCCCCAGAACTTTTCAACACAATGGATGGGGAAATCCTGACACAATCAAACCAGATTGGAATGCACCCTCACACCCCAAGAAAATTGTCATGCTTCACCATATGGCCACTTCTCATTGGGCCGGCACTGCAATGCCCAATGTGCCCCACAGGGGGGCTCTTTGCCGGAGATCTGTTTACCTGTATTTCTGGCCGTGGATGAAAGCCGGTGTGTGTAGGGCGTGTGGTGTATGTGCATGTGTGAGTAGTGTGTAGGAGGTGAGTGAGTTTAAAAATAACCACAGGATCCAGCAGTACTAACCTTAATTAGAGGGTTCCCTGTCACGTTTACAAACCTTGCTGCTTTTTTAGGGAGATACTAATAGTCTTGTCAAGCATTTAAGTGAGAATAGCGATCAACTTGTTTCATGCCCTATGTTGTCTTAAAGATCATGGCATTTCATCAGGATCTAAAGAAACTACTAACTACTCATATGGGGGTGGTTCACATCTAGGTGTAAGAATAGGAAACCATGCCCTCTCTAGATACATCAACAGCAACAACGGTCCTCCCGAGTAGGGCCCAGGGATAAACCATTGGAAGAGCCGAAGGCACCGGAGTCATGGGACGCACAGTAGAAATTCAACTGACTCATCTATCTGGGTGCGTAATTGGCGGACAAATTACCCTCTGTGGAGTCTATTTTTAGGCATGACATAGAACCTGCTAATTATAGTTAGTACAGCTGGTTCCCATAGCTATTTTTAAAGTCACACGCCTCATACACACTACTCAAACTTGCACCACACGCCCTACACACACCCAGCATCCACGGTCAGGAATACAGGTAAAAAGATCTTCGGCAAAGAGCCCCCCATGCAGGGCCCATTGGGTATTGCTGCGCTGGCCCAACGAGGAGCTGCCCTATGATGAACCATGACACTCCTTGGGGTGTGTGAGGGCCCTTGCTCCTTACAGGAGCTATTCCACCCCACTTGTTTTCATGGTAATAGCCGGGGTGGGAACTTAAGATCAGGACTTTTAGTACCTATACAGCACTGTGAGTGCCCAACAGAGAAAGGAGCTTTCCAAGAAATAGACCACAAGGCTGGGGGTTTTCTGACTACTGCTAGGGCGCCCGACCCCTGCTTACCAGCAATCCGTCAGATCTTAATGTGTTAAACCCCCCAATAGTCGAAAAGCCACTAGATCCAGTGGATGATAGTCGCATGGTATACCCTGGGGAAGCTGCACTAACCAGACACTTTTCAGGGATTCTTAAAAAACTAAGGATACTTTCTGGAATGTCGCTGGTCTGGAATCAAAACTGGATGATCCTGATTGGCGCAATTATATTAACACCTTTGACATTTGTCTTTTGCCAGAAACACGGCAAACACAGGAAATCAGTCGTCCGAACTTTGCTATATATGGTGCTAATGGCAGGTCATTTGGGAAGGGAAGGCTATCTGGGGGACTAATGACATGGATTAGGGTAAATGCGGGAACGTAGGGTGTTGGGGTCAGAAATAGTTGCTGAGGACAATCTCTGTGTATCTATTACATTTTCTAATGGATGTCTAGACAACAACTATAATATCTATTTAAGACCGTCTGCCAAGCTCCAGGAATCCCCCACCGTAGAAGTGCTAATTTCACACCTAAGGCCTTCATCCTGATGTGCACAAAAAGGTGAGGGGTGATTTTAACTGTAGTTTGAACCACTGGCATTGGTCAATCTGATACAATTAAATGCCCTATCCCTTAATTACATGATTCGAGCATGAATGGAAGAACCAAATCTAATAGAAAAACCCTCCACACATTTAATAGAATAGGCAGTACTAGCTTTATTGATTATATATCCTAGATGTCAAACTTTGGCCGTACTTAGGGGATAGGGTTGTGGCGCAGAGGCATGATAGTGACCATAATGCCTTTGAGGTGGAGCTGGAACTTCCACCAGCACAGACCCAGCTATCTCTCCCAAAGCCTCTGTATGAGAGGTGTAAACTAAGGAATAACAAACGTGTGTCAAACCTGGAGATTTTTTGTGCCTATCTGGAGCATGGGCATTTTGAGGAAACAGCTACATCAAAGGTTGAAGCCGTACATAATTCCCTCTTTATTAGTTTAAAGGTGGGCTTTTTCAGAGACGATAAAAGCCAGAGGTCAAGGAGTAGTGCACCATCCTGGTCCAACAAAGAATGTAGTTTGGGCAAGTGCACTCTGATTACTGCAATTAGGTCCTGTAGGAAGTAAAACATCCAGGAAAAGAGACTTGCTTACAAAACTGGCCTTGTAAGGGCAATGAGGGATTGGGACAGTCAAAATTGGGGACTCCTCTTAGCAGCTGCAAGGGGTAACAATCAAACCCTCTGTTAGAATTTAATTACCACGGGAAACAGGGAAGGAACACCTAAAATTGATAATAATGTGGTGACAGAGGCATGGGTAGCTCACTTTACAAATCCATACCAACTAAAACTTAATGAGGTACCAGTTCTAGAATATTTATTTCCCCGTCTGCATTCAGGGCCTGGGAGGGATAAAGATGACTTTGCCTGGATAAAGTATGCGGAGTTAGAAGAGGTCATTAGAAAGATAGCACCACGTAAAGCCCCTGATATTGACAAGATCCTCAGTGACTTATTCTTATCAGAAATAGATATTTGGATACCCTATATTACTGTGGTTTAATGCTACTTTAAATGGGGCCTGCATTCTCAAAACGTGGGCGGAGGATGAGATGTTCCCCATATATAAGAAATGTTGCCCCATGGATCCTGCCAACTATAGGCCAATTAGCCTTTTAGTCACAACACAAAAGCTTTTTAGTAGGGTGATATTAGGCAGGCTTCGGCATTGGCTTGAGGAAAGTATTACACTTTGTCCCCTCCAAGCTGGACTTCCAGCCAATACTTTCATAATTGATCAGGTCTTCAGATTGCAGTTGATTTATTGGAAGGTCCTAAGGTTTGAGAAAGGGAGGCTCTATGCAGTCTTCATTCACCTTAGATCTGCATTTGACCTGGTCCTCAGAACTCGGCTGTGGAAATGCCTTCCTGAATTGGGCATCCCAGCTTACCTGCACAACATAATAGAGAGATTGCACCAGAATAATTTTGCGCAAATTAGATGTGGTAAGCCTGGTGAAGCCCATTCCTGTTTTGTGTGGCATCACACAGGGTTGTGGTCTATCATCCACCCTTTTTACTTTGTGTTAAAGGATCTAATGTTTTTTTTTTTTAAATAGAAGTGATAATGGTGCCCCATGTCTAGTTGGAATGAGGGTTTCGACCCTCATGTTTGCTGACAATACACTTTTATTATCCAAGAGACCCATTGGGCTCCAGACATTGCTTGATGGTGTTAGCCTATTCTGTGAGATGAGGGGATGTGAAATTAATGTCTACAAAAAGGACTCGGGCTAATATTTAACTAGGTCCAGCATACATGCCCAAAATGCTATCTAAACCAGAAGGGTATGCTGTTCCTCCTATTTAATACAGGTAGATGTTTGTACTGAGTGTTAAGTATGCTCAATCAGGTCAGGAGAAGGTAGTCCTTCTTTCGGAAAGGGACCCTCACACACCCAACAATTAGGTGTCTTGCTTCATCATTGAGTCTGCTGCTCGTTGGGTCGGCGCTGCAATACCCGATCGGCACCCATGATGGGGCCATTTAGCGTAGATCTTTTTTCCTAGTCTTTGGGTGCAGTGCGTGTGAGGGCCCTAGTGAGGGAGGATGTGAAAAGATGTGAGGCTAAAACAGGAAATAGTGGTCCAGTCAGAACTATTTTAATGAAATAGGCCACTATTCTCATTAAAATAATAGTCAGCGTCACCCTATTCTTAAAGTTGCAGGGTATAACGCTATGAAGTCAGGCCCTTTCCGAAAGGAGGACTACCTTCTCCTGACCTGACTGAGCATACTTAACACTCAGTTCACACATCTACCTGTATTAAATAGGAGGAACAGCACACCATTCTGGTTTAGATTTGAAATTAATACCAGTAAAACCAAATATATGATTTTCAATCCCTGTCCCTCCACATGGTCCAATCCCAATTTAGGTGGCTTTCAATTGGAGCAGGTGCACCGATTTGACTATCTGGGGATAACATTAGATGAGAAGTTAAATTGGACTTCGAAAGTTGCTAAACAACTAAAATTGGAGCAGCAAACTATACAAGGGTTCCCTTTGTAAGTTTGTATTACCTGTTATTCAAATATACACACATCAGGCTCTTGTGAGAGCCCTTTTACGGAACAGAGATTTGGGGTCACAAACATCAAAAACCCTTGAAAATGGCAGAAAATAGATTTCTAAGGTAGATTTTTTGTCTACCAGTCAGCACTCTCCAATTACTTTTGAGGCTTGATTTGAGACACAGGGTGATTACTCACAAGACAGAACTCCGCCCGCTTATTTATTGGTGCCGCATCTGGGTTATCACTAAACTCTCGTTATATCGAAATGGATTGACGGAAATTCTCTGCCACCCGAACACAATCAAACTCCCTTGGATCACATTTGTCAAAGACTCCCTTAAGGAGATTGGCTTGTCTAATCTCTGGAATGATCCAGTGGGTTGCTGCCAAATAATTACTAATCTATTTAAAAATTACAAATGCTGTAACCTTCTAATGCATTCACAATGCACTTTATCTACCTCATTTCTAGTGTTCAAAGATACCTTACATTTGGAAAACGTCTGCTCTGACATAGAGCTGAATTTAGGTTAAAACGTATGTGCAATTTAAACATGGAAATCTCTCCCTCAACTGTTTTAAGTCAAAATGACTAGGAGTCATGAATACTGTAGACCAGGAGTGCAAGATGTGTGCCAATAAGATGGTGGATCCAACTCATCTGCTATTCTTTTGCCAGCCTATAAAGGACCACACGTAAAATGGTTGATACCTATTTGCAGGGAATTAGGCACCTTAAGGAATGAGAAACCTTTTAGGATCTTTCAAGCTGACATGACTCCACATCTGGTATTTGCGCTGTCTATGTTTCTGCTTCATGAAACAGGAAAAATGCTGTTTCAATTTAAACTGGCACCTTTATGGTATTGTATTATCTATGATTTCATTATTTATCCCACACTACATTTTAATCTTGGATCTATGATTTTATATACTTGGGTGCCCTTGCATGAATTTTATTTGTAACTTTATGATTTGGTGCTTTGTTTTATCTTTTTTAACTGTTGATGTGTATTTGAACTTTCTGTGTCTCTTGTATTTTTAATGTGTATCTCTCTTATGGTATATTGCCAAAATAAAGAGTATTGGATTGGATAAAAAATAGTGAAACATCACCACTCTTGTACCAACAAAGTGGGATTGGTTTAATCACGTGGCATACAATGAGATAACAGCATCCAGAGCATGGCAGGGTCGGACTGGCCTACAGTGCAATCAGGCAGTACCCAAAGAGCTACTCTGACAGGTCAGTGTGTATGACATGGTTGGCTATTTGTGGGCCTGTTCTGTAGTGGACTAGGCCCGCGTTTAGTGTTGATTTCTTTGATAATAAAACAAATATTGCCTGCAGCAAGATCAAATCCATGCAGTCAGTGATACTTTGAAAAACGCTTCAACCGCAAGTTTTAACAAGTTCTAAACAACCCTTATTTGCAAACATGTCCCTCTTCTTTAGCTATCTCATCCAATAATGGGGCCACTTTTACCTTTATGCCAGGGTCTACGTTTTGTTACAGTCTGACGCTGCTGCACAGTGTTGATTGCTACTGCTGACTAGTCTTTATTTAGAAATGTTTGCAACACCTGCCCCCACACAGTCAAAAACCATCCCCCACACCACAAAACTGGCCCACACACACCCACAAAACCAAGCAGATTACTGATCTGTCAGTTAGACTCAACAGGGCAATGCCAGATTGCCCTATAGGCCAGTCTGACCCAGTAAGCTTTACCTTTGTATTAGGGCTGTGCATATCTTTATTAAACCTGCAACATTTTGTAGAAGTTCAGTTTATTTAGTCTGTCTGAAGCTCATAGAGCGTTATTCTTTTCCAAAGTCCACATTCTGACATACTTTTTCCATGCTAACTGACAATATTTCTTCATGGATGTTAGTTATTGCTGAAAATGGATGAGCCTTTTTATTGCAATTCAATGTTGTACCCTTTTGCCTAAAATTTTGATACAGGATGGGTTTTGGAGATTTTTAGGTCTTGCCTATACAGCACATGCGTGGTGCTGTGAGACGCATTGTTAGCAAACCAGTGAGATTACAACCCATCCACAGGATACCATTAGTTATTTTCGTTGTAATTCTCATTTGCAATCTTGTAAATGCTTAGCTCCCATAGTCTTCCTTTCCTTTTTGTGTTAGCTTCTCCCTGGAGCATTGACCAAGTGCATGTTTTTGCTCTTCTTTGTTCTTCCTCTTCTTTATGCAACCCACTGTTTCTTTATTAATTTTATAGGCGTTTCAGTATTATTTCTGGATGTGCATTGTGCTTTCTTACTTTTAACACAGGCATACAGTTTCTTATCTATGTTGTTTTTACACAATCTGCCATTTTGATTGCTGATTTAGTTACCTACACCCACAACTATGCTACTCTGTGCCACTCTGTTACTCCACTCTACACCTCTACACTCTACTCTACACCACTCTACCCTATGCCACTCTACTCCACTTCATGCCTCTACTTCATACCTCTCTACTCTACCCCACCCCACTATGCCACTCTACGCCACTCCACTCTACTCTATACCACTTCATTCCACTCTACACCATGCCACTACACTCCACGCCACTCTACTCTAATCTACTCAGCCATATGCCACTCCACTCTACCCTAGTCTTTCTACTGTATGCCACTCTACTCTACTCCACACCGCTCCACATGACGCCACTCTAAATATCACCATTCTGCACCACTCTAATCTATGCCACTCTAATGTATTCTACTCCACTCTATGCTACACCACTACACCCTATGTCACTCCACTTTATGCCACTTTATGTCACTCTACCCACTCCTACCCATTCTATGCCACTCTACTCCACATGAATCTACTCCACACCACCTCACCCTATGCCACTTTGCTCTATGCCACTCCTCGCTTCTCTATGCCACTTCACTCTATGCCACTCCATTCCACTCTACTCAACCCATGGCGCTCTACTCTATACCACTCTTTGCCACTCCACTCTACTCTATGCCACTATACTCTGCACCACTCTTCACCATTCCACTTCACACAATGACACTCTACAGCATTCAGTAGTATTCAACTCTATGCTACTCTACTCCATGCCACTCTACTCTATGTCAGTCCACTCTACTTCACTCTACTCTACATCACTCTACTCTAAGGCACTCTACTCTGCACAACTTCACTCCACTCCAAACATTGCCACTATATGGTACTCAGTGCCACTCTACTCTATGCCACTGTACCCTGCTCCACTCTACTGTATGCCACACCACACCATTCCACTCTACACCACTGAACTTTATGCCACTCGACTGTACGCCACTCCACGCTATGCCACTCCACTCTGTGCCTCTCCATTCATCTATATACCACTTTACTCCACTCTTTGCCACTCTACTGTACGCTACGCTTATCCACTCCACTCTTCTCTACACACTCTACTCTAAGCCACTCTACACAGCTCCATTCCACTCTACCCCAATCTACTTCACTCCACATAATCCCACTATACGGCATGCTAAGGCACTCTATTCTACACTACTCCACACCATTCTACACCACTCTACTCATAGCCACTCTTACTCCATGCATCACACTTTATGACACTCCACCCTATGCCACTCCACTCGATGCCACTTTACTCTATGCCACTCCATTCTACTCTACGCCATTCTACTCCACTCCATGCCACTCCACGCCACTCCAGTCTACTCTATGTCGATCTAATCTATGCTACTCTTAGCCACTCCACTCCACACAATTCCAGTACAAGTTATTCTACCCCCTTGAGTCTACACCACTCTACTTCATGCCACTCAACGCCACGCCACTCCACTCTGTGCCACTCCACTCTACACCACTCTACTCTATGCAACGCCACTGTACTCCATTCCACACCATTTTGCTCAATGGCACGCTACTCTATACCACTTCACTCTACTCCACGCAATGCCACTATACAACACTCAACTCCACTCTACATTATGTCACTGTACTGTGCTCCACTCTATTCTACCCCACACCACTCCACTCTACCCTACTCTACATCACTCTAATACATGCCACTCCACTATAAGCCACTCAGCTCTATGCCACACTACTCTATGCCACTGCATGCCACTCTATTCCACTCTATGCCACTCTACACTACTCAATGCCACTCCACTCAATGCAACTCCACCCTACTCCAGTCTATACAACTCCACTCTACATGAATCCACTCTACACCACTCCACTTTACTCTCTGCCACTATTCTCTATGCCACTCCACTCTGTCCCACTCCATTATACACCACTCTACTTTATGCCACTCTACTCTACTCTACTGCACTCTATGCTATTCTATGCCACTATTCTGTATGTCACTCCACTCTATGACACGCCACGCCACTCTACTCTATGCCACTCCACTCCACTCTATTCCAAAACAGTCTACTCCACAGCACTCTATGTCACCCCACTCTGCTCTATGTGACTATATGCCATTCTACTCTATGCCACTGTACTCTACATCATGCTACTCTACACCACACCACTCCAAACTATACTGATCTATTATATGCCACTCTAGTCTACTCAATGCCACACTTTGCCACTCCACACCAGTCTACACCACTCTACGCCCCTCCAGTCTATGCCGCCTTTACTCTATGCCACAAAATTCCACTCCATGCCACTCCAATATAATGTATGCCTTTCTACTGTACGCCCCTACATTCCACTCTATCTCATTCTACTCTACTCGACGCCACTCTACATCACTCTAGTCCACTCTACACCCATCTATGCTACACCACTCTACTCTAGACAACTCCACTCCATATAGTACCACAATAAGGCTCTCTATGCCACTGTACTCTATGCCACTCTGTGCCACTCTGTTCTATGCCACTCTACTCTACACCACTCCACACCACTCTATAACACTCTATACCACTCCACTCTACTCCACTCTATCCATGCCACTCCACCCCGCTCTATTCCCCTTTACCCTATGCAACTCTGTGTCACTCTAATCTTAACCACTCTATTCTATGCCATTCCACTCTACTCCAATCTACATTACTCTATGCTACTCCACTCTACGCCACTCCACTCTATGCCACTCCACTCTTTGCCACTCCACTCTTTGCCACTCCAATCTTTGCCACTCCAATCTTTGCCACTCCACTTTGTTACCACAATACTCTAAGCCACTTGACTTTATGCCTCTCCACTCCACTCCATTCTATGTCACTTCAATTCACACGATGCCACTCTATAGCATGCTACACCACTCTACTCTATGCCACTCTACTTGCCGCCTCTCTACTTTATGCAGTTCTACTCTATGTCACTCCACTCTTCTCTATGCCACTCTAATCCTCTCCACTCTATGCCACTCCATACTTCCCCACTCTACTCTTTGCCACTTTACTCCACACCACTTGACTCTATGCCACTTTACTCTACGCCACTCTGCACCACTCCACTTCGCACAGTGCCATTGTACGGCACTCTATACTATGCAACTCTACACCTCTCTAATCTTTGCCACTTCACTCTCTGCCACTCTACAACACTCCACTCTACTCTATGACACTCTACTCTGTGCCACTCTACCGTACTCCATGCGACTCAATGCCACTCTACATCACTCCACTCTTTGTTACCCCACTTTATTCTATGCTACTCTATTCTACACCACTCTACTGTATGCTACTCCACTCTGTGCCACTCCACTCTACTCCAGGACAGTCTACTCCACAGCACTCTATGCCACCCCACTCAATACTACTCTATTCTACGTGACTACATGCAATTCTACTCTATGCCACTCTATGTCACTTGACTCTACATAACTCCGCACTATACTAATCTACTTTATGCCCCTTTTACTGTACTCAGTGCCACTCTTTACCTCTTCACTCCAGTCTACACCACTCTGTGGCCCTCCAGTCTATGCCACTTTACACCATTCCACTCTATGCTGCTCCTCTCAACACCACTCCACTCTATGCCACTGAACTCCACTCTACGCCAATTTCCTTTGCGCCACTTTACTGCACACAATTCCTCTCAACGGCACTCCATGAGGGGCCTAAATGGATTAAAAGCAAAGCTAAAGCTCTTGAGATTCAGGCTGGGCAATTTTTATTTCCCTAGCAATCTACCAGCTTGGAAAAGATCAAGCAACGCAATGTCATGTCGCCTCTGCAATTACAACAGAGTAGATATTTCTCATATAGTCTGCAGTTGCCAAGCTTTAACGGTTGAATGTAGTAGCCTGTTCAGACAGGATTTCAACCAATATGCCATTCGCACATGCCATCAAGCAGTAATAGCTTGCTATCAGAGAGAATATTCACCATTTACTGGATTTTTTTTAAGTATGTTGATATAGCAGAGGGTAAATTAGCTACATGTGAACAGTAAAGGTTTTTTTTTCTACTATTTTATTCACTCAGGAAGAAACTATCAGGAATGAGGGATAACTATAGCAAGGGTCTAGTTGGCACTTAATTATATGAGCGCCTCGATTAATGTGTAAATTCGAAACTGGAAAGTCTTGAGACGTTTTTACAAAAAGGCACACAGCACTTTAAAACCTTCCTCAGCCCTTTTCCTTCACATGTGTCTGGTGTGGCACATGAATCTGCGACTAGGATTAGGAGTCCTTAACCATGTATGTTGGTTCTACCTGTGCATATGATGCTGTGACTGAATAACTGCGCGTGTGCTTGAACATAAAAGGCAACACTTGCAGGTACAAAGCTTCTACCTTTCTGTAAGTCAGTACTTGTAACAAATTACGCTGCCTTTTGCATATATTGACCGTAAATGGGTCTGTGGTGCTGTCATTAGCATATGAAGGCTGTACTCCTGTCTTCTCATGGCTTCAGGCTAAATATATTATTGCGTTATAGCCATCAATCAAGTTTCAGTCAATCAGTTGCTTTGTATAGTGCTAAAATCAGAAACGGCTTCAAATGGCAGTGGCTGACTCACACACCTTCACTTTTGTGGAGTTTTCTCAGCTTTCCTTGATGGAAGTAATTTGTCAGTGTTTCCTAAATACTCCTCAAGATAATTCCAGAAGGAAAAGAGCATTGCAGAAAAGGCTTGGCTACCAGCCTTCTTTCTCACAAAAAGTAATGTGATTTTGATCTTTTGCCCTTAACTGCTTTTGGGTGATGTACATAGTTATCAATGTAACATGTGATGCATCTGGGAGTCCCTGCAATTGGCACAGTGCTTGTGAAAATACTTGGGGGATGCCAAAACCCGCCTTAGGTGATGTTTCAAATCTATTATTGCCCCGGATCCAGTTGCTATATACTCCACTGACAAACTGAACATTGTCTTTCTCATAATCTTCAGATAGCAATTTAAAAAGGAAATTACATTGTTGGTGTGATTGGATATTGACATCCGTGAGCTGAAAACTACTCCTCAGGTTTCAAACTTATTGCTATCTGTACCTTTGAGCACATATTCTGGCTCGGGTCGTTAAGACTCAGACAATTTCGGTTCACCCAGATCCATGTTTTAGCAAACATATGAACAAACTCACACCTGTTGACCATCGTTCATGCCTTGGTCACATCTCAATTAGACTATGTCAATATTCTGCATTTAGGAGCAGCCAAAGGCAGTCTTACCAAACTTCAAGCATTCAGAATGCAGCTTGGTGTTTAGTTCTCAATCTTCCTAGAAGAACCTCTTCCTCTAAGGCTCTGACCTCCCTTCATTGGCTGCCTGTAGAGAACAGAAATATCTATCAGGCTATGTGGTATTGCCACAGAATTTGGTGGAACAAGAGCACTAGCTATCGCCGATTCTTGCTCACTCCCTAAACTCTCTCGCAATCTCTGATCAAGAGGAACCCTCCTGGCCAAAGTTCCTAAAAATCAAAAAGGCTGAAAGGGAGCTCACTCATTTAGCTATCTTGCAGCAAACATATGGAACACCCTGCCAATAATGCTGAGATCTGAAACTCTGGAACACACCTTTCCTAAACAACTGAAAACCTGTTTATTTGCATCTTAATTTCGGCTGCAATTTTCCTACTTAGATTCCTTATACATCTGATCTAACAGCTCCTCGTTTCTCTGAGGCTACGATTCTAGCGTAGAGACACAGCATTGGTGTAACCAGGCGCTTTATAAATATTTGATTTGATGTTGAATCGGTTTCAGAAACGACGAAACACATCATCATCAGCACTTATTTTAAAGTCATTGTGAAAGGCATTTTTTTATTAGCCCCAGTTGCATCTTACTGCTCAAATGCAGACTGGAATAGTATAATAAACAAGCATTTGCAATGCAATAGGTCTCGCATTTACGCGAGTGTGAGCTATTGACATTGCAAATAACAATGCCTTTTATTTTTGTTTTCTTTTTAAAAACATAAATAAAAGGCATTATTATTTACAATGCCAATAGCTTAAACTTGCGTTACTGCGAGACCTATTGCATTGCAAATGCGTGTTGATACTCAGGAGCCTCAACATCGTCGTGGTGTCAGCAGGGCTTTAAGTTTTCAATATTATATACAAAAAGCCACAGTTGCTGCTTATTTATCTTATGCAACAAACAACCATTGACAAAGCCAATAGTCCTGCCTTCTTGTATGTATGATGCTACTTGTTTTATCATATATCTGGATGCAATGACAGAAACAGCAAAATACAAGTCGGGCAGCACACTATGCTAAGCACAGATTTTTAGCGTATGTGTTTTTAAGCCAAGCCCTTAATTACATTGGCCACGTCCCTTTGAGACACCCCCCAGTTTTTTCATCCCGCTTAAAGCCCTGTCTGAAGCCTTTACCAGGTCTTTAGCTTCGTCCTCGCCTCTGAGATACACGGTGTAGCCATTTCCAAGTGTCTCGATCTAGGGAATCTACCCTGGGAATTCGTTCTGTAAGGATTCACGTTAGGTGGCTTCTGGCAGCGGAGCCACGCATCGAATGTGCACAGTGGGCCTCTTTTCTGTGTGGGGCGCATGCTCAGCAACAGAGGGGGCTTACTCGCCTTACATACAAAAGCCAGACTGTAGTTTTCCTGTGCTACATGAGGAATGTGTTTGGCATAAGCGGAGCTGCAATTTCCAACACTGCAAGTCAAGCAGAGCTCACTGCTGCAGATCTGGGACTGGGGTTGATTCGATGGGCCCCCGAGGGCCACCTCCACACATGTGGGTAGTTTCCGCCTCCACAGATTTTCCCACTGTGACGTGGGATGGGAGGCGGCCCGGGGGTCTTTCCCACCACCAGGACAGGCCTCTCAGGGGCTGAGGCCAAACACAGGCTTCCTGTGAGTGGGATCCGTGCCTACTGGAGCAGTCAGTCTGCTGAGGTGATTCCTGGAGAGAGCGTGGGAAGCATGTGAGCCGCTCCCCAGGGAGCTTCCAAGCACTGCACGAGGCAGGCTGGAAGTATACCGTTACTAACAGCTCCCGCAGAACCGGAAACACTCCTCGGTGTTTCCACCAATGCCCTGAGGTTATTTTTAGCTTTGGTATTATTATCCAGCCTCCTGTCCTCGGATAGCACCAGTGTTATTCTTGGGAGTGTCATTGTTAAAATATACATCAGAGTTCACAGGCAGTGAAGTCATCCTGGAAAAGTGAGTGATGTCACCCTGAAGCGCATATGCATAAATAAAATACCCCTCATGCCATTTCCTTCCTATTATACCATGTGGATTGCAGAAAACATTCCAATGCAATAGAAAAAAAAAGCGCGGTCCCGAAAGTGAAAGAGGACTGCGCTGCAGCTGATCTCTTGTCTTTATGGGGCCGTGTGTTAGAAACACATGGCCCCATAAAGATAAGAAATCGCTTACGACAGATGCAAAGCAGGCTAGCCAGTCCAAGTGGGCCGGCACAAAAAGACAAAGGGAGCCAACACAGATAGCCTATTTCCAATGGCTGGCCACTGTTTAGCATAAACGGTGACGCCAGCCAATGGAAATAAGGGGAGGGGCTTAAAGCCCTTTTCTAAAATTACTCATCTGCATTAAATCTCGCCGAGCGAGCCACACATGTGCGCAGCAACGCTAGGCGAGACCTAAAAAAGGGCTACCTCTACAAAAATGCTTGAGTTTCGTTACTGAAGTAGGATACGTTTTTATACCGGTTTTTTTCAGTGTTATTACAGTCTGTTGATATTTCTGAAACTTGGGTCATCTGTGGCATGCGCTGTGCACGACCAATGTGTTCCTTTGCTAGTATACATGTCTGGATATTTTGCAATTTTTAATAATTTCGAAGTATTCAGAATCAGCACCATCTAAGGTGAAGCTCCTCTGAAGACCTTTATTAAAAGTGAAAGTTCTTGATGTCACGAGATTACGTGACGGGAAATTAAACTGTGCTGGTTAAATGAAAGAAGTTACTCAATGAAAAGAGATTAGTAGCCTATTGTTTAACTGAAAACTATAAAAAAAAATTAAAGGATTACATCGACCATAATGCTATTCGGCATTAGTGATGGTACACACTTGACATATTTCCGAACTACTGTGTGTTCTACCACAATCTGTGATGATGTTTGTTTTTTAACTTATTTGTGTTCCTTTACTACTTTCATCGTAGTATTTCACACATACACAGTTAGTATTATAGTAATCCTCTTGAATTTCACGACCTTATAAAAACACAGGGGCAGATTAATGTTTCCTGGCGCATCCCTGCAAATCAGCAAGGATGCGCCAGGAATGATGCGTCACGCAAGTTTACCCTTGCGCCACACATGATGGCGCATCATGGCGCAGGAATAAACAGATGCGTGACGCATCCGATGGCGTAAGGTTGGTGCAGTGCTTAAGTTGCGTCGCAAGCGCGATGCAACTCCAGCACTGTTCCAACCTACCCTATCCCTAACATGGTGCGTCAAGCCTTACGCCTGCTTCATGCAGGCGCAGGGTTTTGGCGCATCAGCGTTGGGAAAGTGACTCAGTCAAATCTTATAGATTTGACTGAGTCACTTTTCAGGGGCGTTCCTGTGACGGAACGCCCCCCCTCTGTCGACACGCCCACGTGAAACCTGACGCAGGTTTTACGTGGCGCAGGGCTTTACATCGTGACGCATCTCCATAGATGCGTCACGATGTAAATATGGCGCAACGTGGCGCAGGGTTTACACCGCCGCTGCGTCACAAAAGTGATGCAACGGCGGCGTAAAAGTGGCGCATCTCCAATATAGATCTGCCCCACACAATTTAAGACTGTGTGCCCTAGTAGGGTCACAGATATCCACAGTAACTTGCTAAATTCAATTAATGTGCATTATCTCATATGTTATGCCTTATACAATTAACTATATCTTACATGCATCAGCTCTAAACCAAACAATTTTTGAAGATGATGGCATATGTAATTATACAGGTTACATTTTATTAATTAATTAATTCAGCTAGTTAATGCTCCATGATTTTTTTTAACTGCCACTGCAATCTGCTTCACTAGCACATGACCAAAAACTGTCAAAAAAAAAATCCAAAACTGACAAAAGCTCAAACAGAATTTAATTGAAGCGCATCAATTCCACCTGATTTGAAGCAGAGAAGTCATCACTATTTGAAATGTAGGCATCCTGAAGAGAATGCAAGCCTGTGACAGGCAGGAAGTTTCTGAGATGCATATGTGGCATGCCATCAAGCATCAGAATGACAATGGACAACCGCACCAGATATTTAATACCAACAATTTACATGTTAAATTATACAGTTTCTAATGGATCTGCCAGTCTACTGTAACAGTAATCTGAGCGGTGCCTGATCTTAATGGAAATGTTATTATTTGCGGTGCTTTTTTCTGAATTAGTAAACCTCAGTAAACATATTCTAAAAATTAAGCAGTCATTCAAATGATATATTCGTTCTTTGATAAACGAATATTTGTTTTAGAAAGAGGATGTGTTCTTAAAACCTTAAGAACAGGATTTCAACAACAGAGAACGGATACTTAGCTTGGTTTCAAGGTCTTTAATGAGGAAAAGTGTGAAATATTAGATATATTTTTTACGCATCATTTCTATTTGCAGTAAAAGTTTGTTTCAAAACAGCTCCTGATATCGACATCAAAAAAGTGTTTCTCTGTTTTTCTCCATAAATACATCTGTTCATATTTATTTTAGTCAGTTTCTTTTACTTTTTCTCGCCATTTCTTACGTTTTTTGTGGTTATGTAAGAAATTGTTAGCCTGAACGAAATTATTGTTCAGTAGTCCTAAATACAATCCATTAAACTATACGTTTTATTTTTTCCCCTGTTGTCCCTAACCACCTTTCATTAAGTTCAAGGTTTTTGTTTTTCTCTCTTGGTTTCCTTCTTTACCCTTTGGTTCTTTATTTAGTGACTTTGATTCATTCTTCTTCACTTTTAAATACATTTTCACTTTCTTTTCCACTTTTGTCTTGTATTCTCTATTTCCTCTATTCAATTCACAGTTCTTCACTTTTCTTTCTTCGAGGCATATTATCAAGACAGGCGATAAAATTATCGCCGCTTTAGCGGCAGAAAACCGCCGCTTAAACGGCAATAATGGGCTTGATAATATGCTCTCTGGAATTCCAATTGAAGCCCATGTTAAATGTCTTTCACATCTAACATGGTCTTCAATTGGAATTCCATAGAGCATATTATCAAGCCCATTATCGCCGTTTTAGCGGCGAAAATGTTATCGCCTGTCTTGATAATATGCCCCTTCCTTCTTAACTTAAACCTTCTTTCTTTGCATACTTCTCTTTTTTCTGTCATACCTTTTCCATGTTTTCTCTTGTTGCTTCTCTTTATATTTCTTCCTTCTAAATTCACCTAATTCTCTTGCATTATTTTTCATTTTGCTTTCTCGTCAGCTTTTTTGATTTTCGATTTGTAATTTTTTTCAATGTTACTTTTTTTCTTTCTTGATGCCTTCCTAAACAGTGTAAATAAAAATGTGTTGCCTCAGGAGTTTTTTTGAGGCGGAAAGTGTTTGCAAAAAATAAAGGATCGATTATGTGTGTAATAATTCAGAAAAATGCGAGGTGTTAACATTTGTAGAGCATATGGACATTTATGGAAATTGAGAAAAAATATGTTTCCCTTTTTTATGTCGAACAAAGCGGTACAAAAGGGGGTGGTGATGGACGGAGCATCAGAACCATTCAAACACTCACACCCAGTCAACAGATCTGGGTTTGATCCATCACCGTTCTTTAGCCCACTCTGCCACCCCAGTTCAGACATGGCCTTATGCAAATCAGTCTGACCCTGTGCCTCATGGAAACAGTCCAGCCCGAACTGACAAGCCATGCCTTCCCTGGACCGGAAACAAGCTTCCTAGGACCGGTTTCTGGCATTTCAGCCGTCTTCAGCCAGGCTTGCTTGAACCCAGTGACAAAGTGAGCAAGGGACTCACGTCTGAGCATACCCTGCCAACTTATGGTGAACAAAGCGGTACAAAAGGGGGTCGTGATGGACGGAGCATCAGAACCAATCAAACACTCACACCCAGTCAACAGATCTGGGTTTGATCCATCACCGTTCTTTAGCCCACTCTGCCACCCCAGTTCAGACATGGCCATATGCATATCAGTCTGACCCTGTGCCTCATGGGAACAGTCCAGCACAAACTGCCAAGCCATGCCTTCCCTGGACCAGAAACAAGCTTCCTAGGACCGGTTTCTGGCATTTCAGCCGTCTTCAGCCAGGCTTGCTTGAATCCATTGGCAAAGTGAGCAAGGGACTCACGTCTGAGCATACCCTGCCAACTTATGGCGAACAAAGTGGTACAAAAGGGGGTGGTGATGGACGGAGCATCAGAACCAATCAAACACTCACACCCAGTAAACAGATCTGGGTTTGATCCATCACAGTTCTTTAGCCCACTCTGCCACCCCAGTTCAGACATGGCCATATGCAAATCATTTATGTGACATGATTGACAAACTCCTCAAGTTGTGAATCTGAATATATTTTTCAGCGCATTTTTAAGATGGCAGATGAGGAATAACATTAGATTGCTTAGGGTTTCCAACCATCTTTAAGAATTGTGTAAAGGGTTAGTTTGAGAAGTCGCAGACCGTATTATTCAACACAAATCTTTTCGGTGGAAGTTGATTTTTAACACCCTTGATCACGAATGTCTGCAACAATAAAAAAAAATTAATTTTGTGGCTGATAATTATTTTGACATGATGAGATAAGGCATGTTATATGAATTAATCAGGAATAAGTGATTTTAATTAGGATTACGGCATTGGGTGAAGAAGGTATTAGATTTATGTTTTTAATCCAATCCTTGTATTAAGTGAAAAAATAGGAAAGACCGGTTTTTAAATAAGCTTAGGTATAAACTCAGTTAAAGTGACAAGGACGATATTTCAACCATGTATCCTCAAATTAGGCCATTTACATTTTTCAGTCCTCCTAATTATGATATCTTTTTATTTCATAACATTTCCACACCAGTAATCCTGGAATCAGTGCTGGAGTGGCAGAGAATAAATCTCACGTCCATACTCCTCAATTAGCCATTACGTATGTACATCACCATTCTAAACGTTGGTTCCGGTACCAGATACATTAGGCATACAGAGACAGTACCAAGGAAGTGTCTTTCCTGGTGTAATACACTATTTTTCTTCCATCTTGTGTAACTGATTCATATACCAGCCCATCTTCAACTTCAGTGGAGTACAGAGGTCAGTATTCTCCACTCCTTTATTCACGACCGAGGGTGACTTCCGTGGATGGATTTAGGCCCAGATCACTATACTGGAGATTAATATTTACCATTGTTCAGCATTCTGTCCATCAATTGTTTTTTTTACAATTGTCTCCCTCAGTAGAACGGTTATGTCCAGAAGTGGGTCCTATGCTCGCCATGCCACTGGAGTCAAGCTAGCCTGGCTGTTGAGGTGTGAAACCCCTAAACCGGTCACAGGCTGCTTGTTTCCCGTCCAGCGAGACTCTGGCTTGGCAGTTGGGGCTGGACTGTTACCATGAGGAGCAGGGGCAAGAGTGATTTGCATATGGCTGAGTCCAAAGTGGAAGTGCATGGTGATAAAAAAAAAACAATGGATTTAGGCCCAGATCTTTGTACTGGGGTGAATGTTTGACATTGTTTAGCATTCCATCCATCAGTTGTTCTTTTTGCATTTGTTGCCCTGAGCAGGATGGGTATGCCCAGACGTGGGTTCCGTGCTCCCCATGCTACTGGAGTCAAACTAACCTGGCTAATGAGACGTGACACTCTAAAACAGGTCCTGGGATGCTTGTTTCCAGTCCAGGGAGGACCTAGCAGGAAACCTGCTCTCGCTTCCACTAAGCAAAGCAGATTGCTTTTGAACAAGGGGAGCTACAGGGGCATTGGGGATCCCCCAGCGGTCCCCAACATAAGGCCAGGCCCCAAGGGATGGGTCCCCGGGGCCATAATTGACCTCAGGAGGGGGGCCACGTGGCCCCCCTCCAAACTCCCCAAAAATAACAAGGCTGGCCAGGCCGGCGGGGATGGGGTCACTGAGGCCATAATTGGCCTCAGGAGGGGGGCCACGTGGCCACCCACCAAAATACATTTTGAAAAAATCAAGGCTGCCAGGCCCTGGGGGATGGGGACCCAGGGGCCATAATTGGCCTCAGGAGGGGGGCCACGCGGTCCCCCACCAAAAAAGAAAAAGAAAAGGCTGGCCAAGCCCCGGGGAATGGAGTCCCCTGGACCAGAAGTGGCCCAAAGAAGGGGCCATATGGCCCCTTCCATAATTTTTTTTAGAAATGAGGCCAGGCCCCGGGAGATGTGTTCCCCCGTTCCCCAGGGCCAAAAGTGGCCCAGGGAAGGGGGGCCACACGGCCCCCCTCCCATTTTTTTATTTTTTTAATGGGTCAGGGCTTGGGGGATGGGGTCCCCAGTGCCCAAAAAATATTAAGAGAAGGGGACCACACAGCCCTCCTTCTAACAGAAAAAGAAGAAGAAAAGCCTGCATCTCGCCGGAGGCCCCGTCCCCTCCCTGCACCACTCTGCAAACGCACCACCTGGTGCATTCTAAGTTGGGGGATTAAGTCCCCGTGAATCCTGAGGGTCCCTGGGGGCCAACTAGCCCACCAGGTACCTCCAGTAAGCCCCACACATTGGAATTGCTGAGAGGAGGTCTGAGGCCACGCCCCTTTTTACACCATTCTGCAAACATGCCTCTTGGTGCATTGCTGGTAGGGTGAAGAGGTCTTCTTGTGTTCTGAGAACCTCAGGACTAAAGTGGACTTCATCCCCCAGGAAACCTGCTCTCGCTTCCACGAAGCACAGCAGAATTGCTTTTGGACAAGGGTAGCTGCATGTCAGCAGCTCCCTTTGTCCAAAAGCAATGCCAGCTCCTGCCAGAGGCGGGGAGCTGGCTGGGACTGCGGGGGTATTGGGGCTCCCCGGTGGTCCCCAATGCCCCGGGGGATGGGTTCCCTGGGCGGATACCGAATAATAAAAGTGGGACTCTTTTCTTCTTTCGATTTTGGAGTCCCAACTCCATCACGGCTCTCAGTGCGGCCCCCCCATGTGACGTTGTGTTGGGTTCGCTGATCCTTTCAAAGAAAACATTTAAAAGTATATAATTTAGAAGGTAGTGTTGCATTTGTGAACTTGCTTTATAGAGTTAATGAGATTGAAGTTAAAAATAAGATTACATTTGAAAGAGTTTGTTAAAATATATAAAAATTAAAAGTTAAACATGAAAAGTGTATTGTGCTATAGTACATTGAATTTGCGCTTTTGCGGATTCGCGACGGGTTCGTGAATTCACAAAAAATTCTTTAAAGAATATGCATGTTTAAAAAAAACAAGATTCACTATTGTGTTAAAGGGTGGTTCTAAATAGAGCCCTTGTTTTTATTATGAGTTTGTTGTAGCTACATGTAAGTGCAAATGCCCCACTTATTGTGTACTTTACTCTAGTAGGATCACCTGTCTTTTTGGGTTTTACTTATGATACACTTATTTCTTTTTTCTTTCCTTTCTCTTTGTTTATATCTTTAACTCTTGTCTATGATTTCTCTTAGTTTATATGGTTTATGTTACTTTGCGCTCTTTGCGCTTCTTCTTTTAATCTTTACCAGTACTCTTTAATACCATATTAGATGTGCATTGACATATACAATCTGGCACACACTAGGCGTTTAATTTTGGTTTATACGTTTCAAGAGATTTGGCTACTTTGCTGTTTGCCGCATCGTGCTTGTACAGTATGTGTCTTTCTGATCCTGTATTAGTTAACTGGCCCGTGTACCTCGGGGCATGTATCAATTGGTAAAAAGGAAAACATTATGTTTCTATTTGAACTTCCGGTAGCCCTCCGATCACGCGTTTTTATAGTAAGGCTATGTTTGTGTTTGATTACTCAAGATACGTTCACCATTCCATTATGGCGCTTACTGGTGGTGGCATATGCTGACCCACGCAGTCCGCTTTCTAATGAGGCCTTATAATCCCATCTCAAGATGGTGCGTGTTATAGACGCCAACGCTATCACGAAAGGTCTTGATTGAGGACCTGACTAGGTCGCCTGTAGGTAAGCGTCGTACTGTTACTCTACTTTTAAGACTCTCTATATGGAGCGATTTAGTTTACTTATATGACCCTGTGCTGATAGATTGTTTATTTAACTCTTTTTTTTAACTTTTGCAACGAGTGGCTTGTTACACGAGGATAGGTTACTGTCCAGCCAGTATAGTTATTTTGTTCTCTTACATTGTTAGCTTCCGCTAAGCCCGTAGTACAGATAGGTTTTATTAATTGTTCTTTTTCATTTAGTTGAGGTTAGACTTGCAATTTGATCGGCTGTGGCTTTTGTGATATAAGACATGTAGACAGGTGCCACGTATATTCTACCTTTTCCACCTACACACTCGGTCGTTATATTGTATTTCCTGTCGTGTACCCTTCTGAGTTAAGTCCTTACCCTTGTGTTACAGGAAGCATGGCTTATACTTTACCTGACCATTCCTAAGAGACTTACAGAGAGCTTTTCAGATACGACCATTTCAATAGCAGTGTACCAAATTTATATTAGGTATGTTGCTTTAATATACGTATTTTCTGTTTTAGATGTTGGTTATTTTTACTGGAATCTCACATTATTCAATTACTGATGTCAGTGTATTTTCTCCTTGTGATTACAGATGTTGCGTTCAAGTATCCTTAGATTTGCACTTTCATACATTTGAGATTTGATGAACTTTTGGTAAGTGTACTTACCACTAGAAGGTTAGGCTTAGATTGCATGGTCCTTAGCGATTTTTAGGCAGATACGGTCTATTTACGCTATGCCAGCTTCCCTTTTTTACACTCTACTTCTGCTTGTAACTCTTAGTGTACACGTTCTAATCATGAATATATCATGTACTATTGTGACTTATTTTTCTTACTTTCTCTTGCACTGCTTTAGTATTTTCACACATGTGTCGTTGGGTTTTACAATATGGTTACACATATAAATTTTACCAAGTTCTTTTTCTTTACTTTTCTCTTCCTCGGTGTAGTCCCTCTTTCTTTTTGAATACCAGGTACTCTTCACTTTTATTTCGGTGACATCTAAAAACTCTTTTCTTCTCCCTTTCTGGTTACTTGTTAGTCTCATTCAACCTATTGAATACTAAAAAAGAGGTCCTCTCACCATTTTCTTAGACAAATGTGATCCATTAATGTTTAAACTACAACAGTGAATCCTTGTATCTATTTGGAATCAGATTGCAAATGTAGTTATTTCTTTTGCCTCTAGCCCTGATGAAGTCCATGACTTATAACTGTCAGGACGAAACACGTGTTGGCTTGGCCTGATGGCATACAGTGAAGATTGTACTTCGGAATAAAGACAAGACATGAACAACTTGCATTAACAAAGGATTACTTTATTGAATTATATCTGGACTTTGATGTGTGCTCTACTTCAGAACCACTTTGCACGGTTTTCAAAGTTTGTTTTTGCCCAGCTTAAGGTTGTTGAGAATACTCTGTTCCCTTGATCTGTGAAATGTGTACTCCATCACTTCTGTAGATGTTATCCATATCAAAGCGAAGATTGTTGTTATAGATGGAACCCATCCTATGGTCTCTGAGGCAAGCAGAAACAGCTTTAGAGACATTCTTCCTAGCTTTCTCAAACTGTGGACAGAATTGATTTGACCACTTCTATTTCTGTCTTTGGCATATATTGAGCATACAGAGACAGTTTTAGGCAAAAGCAACATCAATTGTGCAAAGGTATCCTTCATTAGCATTTCCAGACCTACCCAGTCAATGTGCCTAGGTCATTGCCACCACATTGCACAATCATGAGGTCAGGGGTTTGTAGATGCAAACAGGTTTTAACCAAATGCATCAATTGGTGCCACTTTAATCCTCTTTCTGCAATCCATTTAATATCCAAATTTTGCAAACCTAGGTCTTTGTCAATACCGCTGTGTTCAGCATACCTTTTGCACCAGAAAACATAGCTGTGCCCTACAATCCATACTGTAAGCATATTGAAGGGATGTCCGGAAGTAATGAAAAGATGTATGTAGCTGAGGTAGTCAGTTGGTAGAATGAGAGTTGTCTAAAATGGTGAAGAAGGTGAAGAAGAAGCTGTTTTTGAAAAAGCAGAGAAATAATTGAATGTTCTTGAACATGGTACACTCAAAAATAGGATGCATGTTACTTTGCTAAAGAAGCATGTTTCTTACTGGTTATTCAAAAATGTTTGTAAGGTCAAGTGTGTAGGATAAGGTAATATTTTGCAAAAGCCAACCACACCTGCTGTTTGCATTTGTAAGCTTGTGTGCTGAACTTGAAAATATGGCGAACCTCTGCCCTTCCAGTACTGTTGAATGCTGCAGAAAGTGTTACAATGGATACTGGGATTCAGCAGAAATGGGGAAGGGTTGTAACTTTACAGTGGATTTAAAATGTGAAATTGAAACTTTAAATATAGGTGATATGTCACTAAATTAAGGTTTTCTAAGTCCTTTGTATGTGTAGGACTTGTGTGTTGTTAGAAAAGTATACTAGTATTATTAGGAAAAGTTTTTTGAACTCACATAAGTGTTCGCGGCTCCCTCGCGATGCTAAACTGCGGTACTGCGATTGAGTCGCGACTCCAGGAAATTACAGAACCAGTTTGAGCACTATTTGAAGGTAGTTAGAAAGGGTTAATATGTCTAACAAATAGAAATGTATTTTACAATTTGAAATAATGTAGGAAGAAATGTGATTTTCTACTTACATGTATTTGTGTGCAGAAATAGAGGGAATGTTTGCCAATAATGGTTTCACCCTCCGTAGAGTGCTGCATGACATTTATTGTGTGCAAAAGAAAATCTTTAATGAGCTTTTGATAGTTGATATTCTGCAATACTATTTCAAAGGTGAGTAAGAAATGTGTAAGGTGTTATGTATTATGAGGCAGTGCTTCTCTCTATGTAGTGTAATTTTTGAAATATGTTACCAAATGTACAAATGTCTATTGTAGTCTGTTTTATTGTAATGAAATTATATTTGAAATAGTTTTTGCAAAGTAATATGTGCAGGTTGGCAGATGGATTAGTGATTAAGGTAGTTTTTATGAAAGGTGCAGATGTAATACACCGCATAATTGAAAGTGCATTATGGTGTGACTACTGAGGTGTATTTGTACTTGCACTTGTATTTTCACATGTGTAGCTCGTATTGGTCTATGGAAATGCACACTTCAAATATGCAGCATAATTTTAGGTGTCTCTATGAAATGGAAAGTGCAGTCTGTCAAGGTTAAGGGACTTTGTAGTCTTATGATTCAAGTATGTGTCTGCTTGCAGATGTATTCTCACATGTGTTATACTTATAAAGGTGGTAGAAGTATAAAACACTGGTATACATGTATTTGTATGTTTCTTTTACATATGATGCCACTAGGAAAAGGTACAAACACATGCATGCATGCATGATTTTAGGAGTATAGTGAGACTTTTAACAGACAAGTTGAAAAGCGTGCTGCTTTGCATTTGGGTAGGCCCAACACTCTCAGTACTCACTGAATAGTAAAGATGCAGCACAAAAGTGAGGTTTAAGACTTGTTGGTGGAAGGATTAGTTATAAGGTTAACTCGTATTGGCCAAGGGAAATGTACACTTCAAATACGCTGCATAATTAAAGGTGTCTCTATGAAATGGAGAGTGCAGTCTGTCAAGGTTAAAAGACTTTGTAGTCTTATGACTCAAGTATGTGTCTGCTTGCATATGTATTCTCACATGTGTTACAGCTGTAAAGATGGTAGAGGTATAAAACACTGGTAATGTATTTGTATGTTTCTTTTACATATAGTGCCACTAGAAAAAGGGACAGACACATGCATGCTTGCTTTCAGGAATATAGTGAGAATTACATCTATATACTCAAGCACTAGGTGTGCACTGATGAAGAGAGACACATATCACTCTTGGACTCATGAATTCACTTAGGCATTCCTATTCAGTTATGCAATCAAGGAGGCACTACTTATACACACTTCTAATTGCTTAGACGCTAACTATATATTTGTATAATCACCCAGACACTATTATTCCACTCAAACATTCACTCGACAAAAATTTGACTTGGACCCCCAATGATCTAATGACATCCTTGTATGCCTTAGATGCGAACGCCGGACCCTGGTCCGAATGAAGGGTACCACATGCAAAATTTCCCACAAAGACACGCAAATCCCTGATGACAGTTCGAGCATCAGGGATTTGCGTTGTGGCCAGACCCATAGAAAGCGTGTGCACGAATCCACTCCAACTAAGATATACTTATACACAGTATCATAGGAGAAAGGACCGCAGTGATCTAAATAAACACACCCAAGCAGTTTATTAGATATGTACAACTGTGTTTGTGGTGCACGCTCAGCAGTTGAAGGTTTAATCTGCTGGAAAATGTCACAATTAGGACATAAGCACAAGTTTGTTTATACAATCCGTGCCACCAGTAACGTTGTTGTAAGAGAGTAACGGTCGCTGAAACGCCTGCATGGGCAGAAGCCATACCTTCGTGAGCAGCTGTTATCAAGGAAAGCCTGCAGTCCGCATTGGGAATCAATCTCTCACCAACGTCATTAATTCTCACATAGGGAACTTTATCAGGTCTTAAATGATAACGATGATAGAAGGGAAACCTCTAGGGTATTTATCACCCTTCTCTGTTGCAGCAATTGCTGCCAAGATGTCATCATCAATTTTACATTTGGATCTTGTAACTGCTACTACTAGATATATTGCCACTGCTGTTTTTGCTGCTTCCTCAGCTAAACTGTTACCAACAGCGTGGACACCTACGCGTTGGTGCCCAAGAGTGTGAATTACATTCACGAGCGGCAGACGTTGTTTAAGTTCTGCGACTCGAATACAAAACATTTTATGTTTGATTGTGCTACCTTTGGAATCACGATACTCATTTTGAGACCAAAAGAATAAATTGTCGTTGAAAGACTGAACACAGTAAAACGAGTCACTCACTATAAGAGTAGTTACTCGAGGATCAGCAAACTCCAGTGCAAGCACCAGAGCACGAGGCTCTGCCAACTGGGCGGTATAGTCTCCTAATGTCTGCGTATGCACGACATCAGACTTGAATTCTCCATTCACAATGGTATCAGCCACTATTGCGCAGGCCGCAGAATAAGCATGCTTAGATCTTGTTGCCGGTTGCGCCGAACCGTCAGTGTAAATGATACAATGGTAATCCTCAAGTGGGCGCAAAGACAGAGGAGCAGGAAGAACAAATTCATAGTGCAAATACTCCTGAGTCTGCAATGAGGCATCAAAGATGAAAGTGACATCCGGAGACGTCAACGAAGTGGCCCATTGTATCCAACGTGGATGCAAAGCTTTAGAATTTGGTACACTGGCCTTCGTCACTGCCTCAAGGGCAGGATACGGTGTTACAACCAACATGTGTTTCCCCTGCGACAGCGCTCTCTCTTTCAGAAACGCCATCTGCACTGCAGTCAAAACTTTTTCGACAGTGGAAATCCGCATTTCAGCCGAAGTGTACAAATGTGACTTGTAAGCAATAGGGACTGTGTCCTCTTCATTAAACGTCAAGTACGTGAAACCCACTGCGCCAGGCACAATTCTTATTACCAGGTTTGTGTGGTTATCACGCGTCGGTAAGTATTTAGAAGCAAGAAGATCAGCCTGCAAAGATTGTAGGATAGCTGAATGTTCTGGCAGCCAGCTCGATTTGGTAAAAGTAGGTTGTACCGATGGCCTATAGCGGCTTGATACGCTGGGCATAATCAGAAATGTAAGTTCGCCCGAAGTTCAAAAAACCCAGCAAAGACTGTAGCTTTTTCAGAGTTGTTGGAGCGCGCAAACATGCGCATTTCTCCAGGAACTGAGGTGCTAAACCTCGAACTTCGTTGTTGAGTTCATAGCCAAAAAAACAACACTGTATACTCTGCAGTGTGTGATTTTACAAAGTTAAATTTGTAACCGAAGTCCGCAAACATGACAATGATGCGGTCAACGCGACACAGATGCGGCCATAATTCGTCTGTGAGATAAATATAATCAACATACGAATACGCATCAGGGTCTATGCTCTCTAACAGAGAGACTACACGCACGGCAAAGACACCAGGACTGTTTTTGTAGCCCATGGCTAATCGTTTAAACTGTTTCTGCTTGCCGCCGGAAGTAAAGGCTGTCCATTGACTACTAATAGAGGACAGGTTATGGCTGTAAAAGCCATTGGAGGTGTCAAGTGTGGTCTTAAACCTTTTTCTCACAAGACTATCAACTAGGGCAGAACTGTGGGTGTTTGGTACCGCGCACGTTCAACATTGAGAGTTCAAATGCCGATAATCCAAAAGTAGGCAGTACAACCCATCAGGTTTGGTTACAGTGAAAAGAGGATTATTCATGGGTGACACACGTTTCAATTATACCTTGATATTCCAATTGCTCAAGGATTTCTGTGACATGAGATCTAGCTTCGCGGCGAATGGGATATTGGGGTTGTGGCTGTGGCATAGACCGTAATGGAATCTCATGGCTCGGTGATAATTTATCCCACCTGACTTGAGTATGGTACAATGCCGGAGCAAGCCCCTGTGCCCACTCTTCTGCAAAGTTCTGAGCTTGCTCCTTCGGCATAGTGTGCGCGAAAGACGGGAGGATTACCTCCTCCCCTCTAGGAGCGACCAAAACGAAAGCTGGGGGCCAGTCTGCCTCCGCTAATAGAATGTCATATGAAGATGTCCGATTTTCCCAAAAGATCGCTTTTACTTTGTGCTGTATGTCACCTTCAATTAAAAGGACCATGTCATATAGTCTGTCAGGGGGATCCACTCTAGTGTCTGCAGTTTCAACAGTAATGAACGTGTCAGTTGCTGTTGCCTTCAGATATGGACGCAGTGCTTGCCGCACTATTGTAACTTCTGCTGCGCTGTCTAGCAGCGTTCGTGCCCATGTCAGGTTCCGAAGCTGTGTTCTCACTATCTGTGGCATACCTTGCAGTTAGTGCAGCAACTTTCTTCTTCTGAAAAGGGGGTCATTGTCGTGCTAATTCGTCCTGCTTGCCTTTACCATCAGCCGGACGGGGATGTTTACGTCCTTGGGCGGCACCCCGACCTTTGCCACGGTCTCCTCCACCGGACTGTGAGACCGATGATTCCTGTGAAGAACGAGGAGAACATTGTTCAGGAACCTGAAATCTATCAGGAGACATAATTCTAGTGTGATCGCGCAAGTCATATGTGCGTTCAGTAGTCACTTGAACCGGTGACGTGGGATGAGACCCCTGTTTCTGTTGCTGCTTCCCCTGTTTTTTAGTTTTCCAATTCTGTTTAGGAAAATCTGGACTGTCGTCCTTAGAAGACGTCACCGTCTTAGTCGGCGGTTGCGCTGTTGTTTGAGCAAAAGGCTTAACCCCTAAACTATTTCGACCAATGGTCCTATAAGCCTCCGCAATAATTTTCGGTAACTGCCAGGGTTTATTGACGCCTGCGACGAGGCGCAGTGCATTCGACACTTGAAAGTTAACCGCATCTCCTCCCTTGACGTTAGCAAGGATGAGCGTAGCCACTACGTCAAACACGCCGACAAGCCTCATTCCTAACTCGACCGCCGCCTCCGGACCGCGTTGATCCTGAACATGCTTGATCACGGAGGCAGTACAGCCATAGACGGCGTGCCCAAGCACTTCGAGTAGACAGCTGCAAACACCTTACCCCAGTTGTCACAATCACTTATCTCCGGGACTAAGTCTTTCTGCAAACTAATGGTAATGATCCTGTGTTTTTCCACAGGAGTAGAATTCGGAAATACTGCTTCCAGCTGGTCAAATTTCTCAGCAAGCCAATAAGGCATATCGTCCTTATTCTGGGGGCGCTTGCCCATTACCGAATTAACCATGACGGGACTAATAGTAATCCCGGCCAGTCCAGCTGGTTGCGCAGCAACCCCAGGTGCCCCCACCTGGACATTGCGAGAGACGTATTGCACTAAAGCCCTATGTACCGTAATCAAGGCGGTATGGAGCTGACATAAGTCATCCACCGGGGCTAGCAAATAACGTGGATGTGGTGTAAACCCGGCCAAGACTGACCAAGTGGCCCCTGGAATAGATAAGGGACCTAGACGAACCGGTGTGACGGTGAGGGGGAGGGCGCCATTGAACCAAATACGATGCTGCCAAGCCAAAATGGGAACTTCCTGCATCCTATAAGGCATGTAATTAGCCGGGACTGCTGTAGGAGTGTATGAGTGAAACGTCTTATCATCTGCATTCACCTCCGGAAAAGTAACCCAAGAGTAAAATAGCTCATAGGGATACGATGCATCAGCACTCACTACAAAGATTATAGATATCCCATCGTCAGGCACCCAGAACTGTGTCAAGTGACGCCAGAGAGGTGCGCGACTATACGCTGCAATAGCGACTTCAGCCATAAGGACGCAGAAAAGAAAAACAATTTATTGTATACTGTAGCACAAAAATGGGTAAAAAGTAAAGTGAAAACCTTTTTAATTGTCAAGCTTGATAGCATCTATAAATTAACTATTTTTGGTAGGTTTAAACCGTCACTCCCGTCAACCGGAAACAAGAGTGAGGGTATTGTGGACTAATATAAGCACTACTAAGGCATCTCAATCATAAGACCAAAACGGTAAGTGCGCCATGTTGCGGGGATTCTGCTTATGCACAGAACTATGCACAGGAAACCAGGACGTCAGTGAACTGTGGTGTACCAAAAACTCACCTCAGTACCCAGAACTCCTTATCCGACTAGCATCAGTGTCTCATTCGTTCTCCATATCATTTCGAAGCTACCAATGATTAGACAACCCAGAACAAGTGTCTCAGGAATGGTGGGAATCAGAAACACCTTCTCGTTATTATTCTCATATCAGTCCACAACAAGAGTAATCAGAGACACAAAAAAGTTTAACATGTTTATTTTTAACTACATGCTCTAAGATGCAGTACTTTGGCTAACATAAGCAGACAAATGATCAGAAATAAAACCATCAGCATTGTTACAATTCCATAGAAAATGAAGAGAGAAATCATATTAGAATGATAGTGAAAACAGGTCCTTTAATACCTTGTGTAACACCCTCCCTTCACTAATAAGCTAGTTTTATATAAGAATAGAAGGTCTCTAGGTTTGAATGGGGGACCCCATACCTCAAAGATCAGCTTAAGTGAATCACATCACTGGATCAGCTCTGCTCTCTGTATCTGAAAAGGTTTTTCTCCAAGTGCCTGAATCATGCATGCAAGTGCAATATTAAAGACACCCGAGTTTCAGTTATTTGCATCTGTGTGCTTGTTGTGTCTAGAGCGTAGGCCGATCAACCTGAATTCAACAGCATACATTATTATTTGACCTTGACGGTTTCTGCACAAAGTGTTCAGACTAAGGTCACGGTGCACGTCTAGGTATGTGAACAACAGACCGTTCTCATGTGAATAAAAAGCAAGCAAGCAGTTTTACTTGTAATAATAACTACCTATAGTGTCGTGTGCAAAAGCAGCAAAGTGGCAAGTTGGCGTTTAGCTTCTAAAGCGCTTATGCTAACATAGCAATGTATGCAGGGAAATCCCTGTCTTCACTACAAGAAAACATCAAAAATTCACCCCCAGCTCACCATGCCACCCCAGTTTAGACCTGGCCATAGGCAATTCAGCCCTGACCCTATGCCTCATGGGAACAGTCCAGCCCGAATTGCCAAACCAGGTCCTCCCTGGAACGGAAACAAGCATCCTATGACCGGTTTCAGGGTTTCACCCCTCTTCAGCCAAGATAGCTTGATTCCAGTGGCACAGTGAGCCCAGGACCCACGTCTGGGCATACCTGGCACAGTTAGGGCGAGAATGCAAAAGACACACAATTGATGGACGGAATGCAGAACGAATCAAAACATTCACCACCAGTCAAGACATCTGGGTTAAATCCATCATTCTTTTGCTCACCATGCCACCCCAGTTTAGACCTGTCCATATGCAAATCAGCCTTGACCCTGTGCCTCATGGGAACAGTCCAGCCCGAACTGCAAAGCCAGGTTCTCCCTGGACCAGAAACAAGCATCCTAGGACCGGTTTCGGGGTTTCACCCCTCTTCAGCCAGGATAGCTTGATTCCAGTGGCACAGTGAACCCAAGACCCATGTCTGGGCATACCTGGCGCACTTAGGGCGAGAAAGCGAAAGACACACAATTGATGGACAGAATGCAGAACAAATCAAAACATTCACCCACAGTCAAGAGATCTGGGTTAAATCCATCATTCTTTTGCTCATCATGCCACCCAGTTTAGACCTGGCCATATGCAAATCAGCCTTGACCCTGTGCCTTGTTCTGCATTCTGTCCATCAACTGTTGTTTTTGCATTTGCCATCCCGAGTGGGACGGGTATGCCCAGACATGAGTCTGTGCTCTCCATGCCACTGGAATAAAGCTATCCTGGCTGAAGAGGGGTGAAACACCAAAACCAGTCTTAGGATGCTTGTTTCCAGTCCAGGGAGGATCTGGCTTGGCAGTTCGGGCTGGACTGTTCCCATGAGGCACAGGGTCAAGACTGATTTGCATAAGGCTGGGTTCAAACTGGAATGGCATGTTGAGCAATAAAACAATGGATTTAGGCCCAGATATCTGTACTGGGATGAATGTATGACATTGTTCTGCATTCTGTCCATCAACTGTTGTTTTTGTAGATACTAAGTTGAAATCACTGTGTATGGTGAAGTTCAGTAGAATCTGAGAACAGCAAGAAAGGGAAACTGAAAATGTTATGTAATTCTAAAATTAAGTTGTGCACTTGAAACTTTAATATTTTAATTTCTGTAATACATCACAATATATAACATTTCTTCTTCTTCTTCTTTACAGTAGGTAATGGTGAAGTTTGACAACTGTTTTATTTCAGTTTACAACAATACTATTCTAAAATAGTTCAACATCGTAATGTATCTAAATTACTAAAAAGGTAAGAACACATAACATAATATGCATGATAACATTAATTTATGTGTTGTTTATTCCTAACAAAAATAATGTTGAACATTTACACTATTTAAAAGCTTTCAGATATCATCAGACAGATACTATGCCCTGCACTCATGCAATCAGCTAGGCACCACACATGAACTCAAGCAATCATTCAGGTGCTACTATTGCACTCCTTCAATCACACAGGCATTACCCATGCACTCATCCAAGCACTCAAGCTCTACTCATGCACTCATCCAATCATTCAGACACTACTATTGCACTCATCTATTCTCTCAAACACTATCCATGCACTGAGGCACTACCCATGCACTCTTCCATTCACCCTGGCAGTACTCATGTACCAATGCACTCACTTAATCATTCAGATATTACTATTGCACTCATTCATTCCCTCAAACACTACCCATGCACTTATCCATGCACTCAGTTACTCCCTATGCAGTACTATAATCACCCAGGCACTACCCATGCACTCATTCATGTGCTCAAGCTCTACCTGTAGATTGCTCCAAGTACTCAAGCAGTACACATGCACTGTTCCAATCACCCATGCACTCCTGCAATCACCCAGGCAGTACTTTTGTACTCATGCAATCACCAAGGCACTACCCATACATTCATCCATGCACTCAGGGACTACCCATAAACTCCTATCATCATTCAGGCACTACCCATGCACTGATGTAATCACTGAGACACTCCTGTTGCACTCATCCATTCCCTCAAACACTACCCATGCACTCATACATATACTCAGGCACCAAACTGCAGCTGACCCCGGGCGCGAGGGCTTCACGGGGAGTCGCCGTCTCCCGGCACCCCTGGCTCGTGCAGTACAGAAGCAAGCAAGCTGCTGAAGCGGCGACCAAACTGCAGCTGATCCTGGTAGGGGGTTTCACGGCACCCCGGGCTGCTGCCGTACAGAAAACAACACACACTTGGCTTTCTTCACTGTAAGGAACACGCCCTTCCCTTTGCCTGTATCCACCCTTTGTTCCTTCTCTTGGGAGGTACTCAGTGTTCTGTTCTCTACCGTAACCTAGCTGTTGAA